>NC_083369.1:127365511-128571761 GCF_030254825.1 Meriones unguiculatus
ATCCACACTTATCACCCTGCACAAAACTAAAGTCCAAATGGATCAAAGACCTTAACATAAAACCAGACACATTAAACTTGTTAGAATAAAAATTGGGGAAGAACATGTTAGTCAGGGTCCTATCTCTTGATTAGTTTCTTTAGATGTATAGTTTTTAGTAAGTTTATACTATGTTATATGTCTATATGAGTGAGTATATACCATGTGTGTCTTTCTGCTTCTGGGACAGCTCACTCAGGATGATCCTTTCTAGGTCTCACTATTTACCTGAAAATTTCATGATTTCTTTATTTTCATTGTTGTGTAATACTCCATTGTGTAGATGTACCACAATTTCTGCATCCATTCTTCAGTTGAGGGGCATCTGGGTTGTTTCCAGCTTCTGGCTATTACAAATAAACCTGATACATCAGAAGAAGAAGAAAACAGGAAACAACTTAGGAACCTGCCACAGAGGGCCTCTGAAAGCCTCTGCCCTGCAGACTATCAAAGCAGATGCTGAGACTTATGGCCAACTGTTGGGCAGAGTGCATGGAATCTTATGTAAGAAGTGAGAGCAACCGAACCAGAAAATTTGAACACAGGGAACTTCCCTGAGACTGATACTCCAACCAAGGACTATTCATGGAGATAATCTAGAACCCCTGCACAGATGTAGCACATGACAGTTCAGTGTCCAAGTGGGTTACGTAGTAATGGGAAGAGGGACTGCCTCTGACATAATTTGATTGGCCTGCTCATCGATCACCTCCCCCTGATGGGGGAGTAGCCCTACCAGGCCACAGAAGATGACAGTGCAGCCACTCTTGATGTGATCTGTTAGACTAAGATCAGAAGGAAGGAGAAGAGGACCGGCCCTATCATTGGAATTGGGGAGGGGCATGTGTGAAGAAGGGGGAGGGAGAGTGGGGTTGGGAGGGGAGGAGGTAGCGGCTTATGGGGGGATACAAAGTGAATAAAGTGTAATTAATAATAACAAAAATTTAAAAAAATGGGGAAGAACCTTGAACTCATTGGCATAGGAGACAACTTCCTGAACAGAACACTAACAGCACAGGTTCTAAGAGCAACAATCAATAAATGAGACCTCATGAAATTGAAAGCTAATGTAAAGCAAAAGACACTGTTGTCAGAACAAAATGACAGCCTAAAGATTAGGAAAGAATCTTTACCAACCCTATATCTGACAGGGGGCTAAAATCCAAAATATATAAAGAACTCAAGAAGTTGAACAGCAGCAAAACTAGTAATCTAATTAAAAATAGGGTACAGAGCTAAACAGAAAATTCTCAATAGAGGAATATGGCATGGCAGAGAAACACTTAAAGAAATACTCAACATCCTTAACAATCAGGGAAAAACAAATTAAAACTCCCCTGAGATTTGGCCTTACATCCATCTAAATGGCTAAGATAAAAAACTCAAGTGACAACACATGCTGGAGAGGATGTGGAGAAAGGGGAACCCTTGTCCATTGCTGGTGGGAATGTAAACTATTACAACTGCTTTGGAAATCAGTCTGGCCTTTACTCAGACAATTAGGAATAGTGCTACCTCAAGATCCAGTTATACCACTCCTAAGCATATATGCAAAAGATGCTAAGTATACAAGGGCATTTCCTCAACCATGTTCTTAGCAGCTTTATTTTTAATAGCCAGAATTTGGAAATAGCCCAGATGTCCCTCATTTGAGGAATAGATATTGAAATTGTGGTACTTTTACACAATGGAATACTACTCAGCAATTAAAAACAAGGAAATCATGAAATTTGCAGGCAAATGGTGGGATCTAGAAAAGATCATCCTGAGTGAGGTATCCCAGAAGCAGAAAGACATACAGGGTATATACTCACTTATCAGTAGATATTAAACATATAATATAGGATAATCATACTAAACTCTGTACACTTAAAGAAGCTAAGCAAGAAGGAGGATCCTGGGTAAGATGATTAATCCTCATTCAGAAAGCTAAACGGGATGGACAGCAGAAGAGGAAGAAAACAGAATAGTACAGGAGCTTACCGTAGAGGGGCTCTGAAAGACTTTACCCAGCAAGGTATCAAAGCAGATACTGTGACTCATGGCCAAACTTTGGGCAGAGTGGAGGGAATCTTATGAACTAAGAGGGAGATAGAGATACATGGAGGGGACAGGAGCTCCAGAAGGAGAGAAAAAAAATTGGGCACATGAGTCTTTTCTATGACTGATACTCCAACCAAGCTCCATTCCTGGAGATTACCTAGGACCTCTGCACAGATACAGCCCATCGCAGATCTGTCTTTAAGTGGATTCCCTAGTAATAGCAACAGGGACTGTCTCTGACATGAACTCAGTGGCCTGCTTTTTGATCACCTCCCTATGTGAAGGGGGGGGGGCGTGCAGCCTTACCAGGCCACAGAGGAAGACAATGCAGCCACTGCTGATGACACCTGATAGACTAGGATCAGATGGAAGGGAAGGAAATCCTCCCCTATCAGTTGACTGGGGCAGGGGCATGGGTAGAGAAGAGGGAGGGAAAGTGGGATTGTGAGTTGATGAGGGAAGGAGCTACAGTTGGGATACAATGTGAATAAAATGTAATTAATAAAATAAATAAACACGTTTTAAAAAATCTTTTCCAGTTACATTGACTGATACTTTGTCCAAATGATGGGTTTCATAAAAATCATAGTTATTGATTGTTCATCTTAGTGCCTGTGTAATGGTGTTCTGTTCAGAAATTCTTCTGTGCCAATGAGTTCAGTGTAATTCTCTATTTTCTCTTATATCAGGTTGAATGTTTCTGGTTTTATGTTGAGGTCTCTGATCCATTTGGAGCTTAGTTTTGTACAGGGTAACAGGTGTGTACCTATTAGCAGTCTTTCTACATGCAACCATCAAGTTAGACCAGCATCATTTGTTGAAGATAACTTTTTTCCAGTATATATTTATGGCTGCTTCACCAAAACCAGGTGTGTGGATTTATGTCTGGGTCTTCAGTTTTAGTCCATTGATCAACATGTCTGTTTTTGTGACAATACCATACTTTTTAAAATCAATATTCATCTGTGGTATATAACTTGAAATCAGGGATGGTAACAGAACACCTCCAGCAATTCTTTCATAGTTCAGGAGTATTTTAGTTATCCTGAGCTTTTCATGCTTCCATGTGAAGCTGAAAACTGTGCTTTTAAGATCTGTGAAGATTTGTGTTGGAAATTTGATGGGGATTTCATTGAATGTGTTGATAGTAGGATGGACATTTTTACTATATTAATTCTGCTGGTCCATGACCATGAGAGATTTTGCTATCTTAATTTTTTTCTTTAATGTCTTCAATTTTTTATCATAGAAGACTTTCAGTTGCTTGGTTAAAGTTACTCCAAGATACTTTATGTCCTTTGTGGCTATTGTGAAAGGTATTGTTTCCCTGATTTCTTTCTGAGTCCATTTACCATTTGTTTATAGGAAGGCTACTGATTTTTGTGAGTCAATTTTGTACCCAGATACTTTGCTGAAAGTATTTATTAGCAATTGGATCTTCCAATTTTTAGGGTTGCTTATGTATACATCATATCATCTGCAAATACAGATGCTTTGACTTCTTCTTCTTCAATTTGTATTCCTTGGTCTCCTTTGGTTATCTTTTTGCTTTTGCTAAGACTTCAAGTACTACATTGAAGAGGTCTGGCAAGAGTGAACAACATTGTCTTGTTCCTGATTTTAGTGGATTTACCTTCCATTTTTCTCCATTTCAGTTGGTATTGGCTATGGCTTGCTGTAAACTGTCTTCATTATGTTGTGACCTAGGAATTTAGTCATTAGCACATAGATTTTGTGAAAAAATTTTTCTGCATGTAATGAAATCCATTGTCATGTTGTTTTTGTCTTTTCAGTTGGTTTATATGGTAGATTGCACTTTTCAATTTACAACTGTTGAACCATTCCTGGGATGAAGCCTGCTCCATCATGGCTGATAATCTTTTTGATATGTTATTGGACTTTGTTTGCAATTATTTTGTTAAGAATTTTTTAATCTATATTCATAAGGGAAATTGGTTTGCAATTCACTTTCTTTGTTGGGTTTTTTATGGTTTATGTATTATGCCAACTTTGGCCTTGAAAAAGGAACTGTATAATGTTTATTCTGTCTCTATTTTGTGGAATAATTTGAGGAGTATCAGCATTAACTCTTCTCTGAGAGTTTGTTAAAATTCTGTGCTAAAACCACCTGGTCCTTTTTTTGTTGCTGTTGTTTTTGTTTTTGTTTTTTGTTTGTTTGGTTTGGTTTGGTTTGGTTTGGTTTGGTTTGGTTTGGTTTGGTTGAGAAAATTTTAGTGACAGCTTGTATTTCACTAGAGGTTATATTCTATTTAAATTGCTTATCTTGTCTTAATTTAACTTTGTTAAGTGGTACCTCTCAAGAAAATTATCCATTTCTTTTAGAGTTTTCTAATTTTGTGGAGTACAGTTTTTTTTTTAAACATGTCCTTATAATTCTCTGTATTTTCTCAGTGTCTATTGTTATGTCTCTTCTTTTTTCTAATTTCTTGATGTGAATGTCATCTCTCCTTCTTTTAATTAGTTTGGATAAGGGTTTGTCTATCTTGTTGACTTTTCTCAGAGAATCGACTCTGTTTCACTGATTCTTTGTATATTCTGCTTATTTCTATTCTATTGGTTATAGATCTGAGTTTGATTATTTCTTGTCATCTATTCCTCTGGAGTATGCTTACTTCTTTTTATTGTAGAGATTACAAGTGTGCTGTTTATTTGCTAGTATAAGATCTCTCCATTTTTTTTTAATGTAAGTACTTAATGCTAAGAACTCTCTTCTTAGCACTGCTTTCGTTTAAGTTTGTGTATGGTGTGTATTCCTTTTCATTGAATTTTAGAAAGTCATTAATTTCTTTCTTTATTTCTATCTTGACCCATTTTTCATTCTGTAGGGAGCTGTTTAATTTCCATGAATTTGTAAGCTTTCTCTTTTTTTTTCTGATGTTATTGATATCCAGCTTTAGTCTGGTGGTCTGATAGGATGCAGGGTGTTATTTCATTTTTCTTGTGTGTTGAGACTTGCTTTGTGGTTAATTTTGGAGAAAGTTCCATGAGGTGTAGAGAAGAAGGTATATTCTTTTGGGTTTGGGTGAGATATTTTGTAAATATTTGTTAGGTCTATTTGGTTTATAATATCTGTTAGCTCCAGTATTTTTTGGTGTAGTTTTTGTCTGATCGACCTGTCATTGATGAAAGTGGGGTATTGAAATCTATAATCAGTGAGTGAGGGTCAAAATGTAACTTGAGCTGTAGTAGTCTTTCTTCTATAAACGTGAAGGCTCTTGTGTTTGGGGCATAGATGTTAATTGAAATGTCATCTTGGTAGATTTTTCCTTTGATGAATATGAAATGTCCTTTTCACCTCTTTTGGTTACTTTGGCATTGAAATATATTTTGTTAGATATTAAAATGTCTACAAGAGCTTGCTTCTGAGGTTCATTTGTTTAGAATTTCTTTTTATAATCTTTTACACTGAAGTAATATGTATTCTTTAAGTTGAGGTGTGTTTCTTGGATTAGTAGAAAAATGAATCCTGTTTTCACATCCATTCTGTTAGTCTGTGTCTTTTTATTGGAGACTTGAGTCCATTGATACTGAGAGGTATCAATGACCGATGATTACTAATTCCTGTTATTTTCTTGTTGTTCATGGTGGTGGTGATGTTGTTGGTGGTGGTATGTGTATGTGTGTTTGTTTGCTTCCATTTTATTTTTGCTGGTATAAGATTATTTTATATATTTTTGTGGTTGCAGTTAACATCCTTAGGTTGGAGTTGTCCTTCTAGCACTTTCTGTAGGGCTGCATTTGTAGATAGTGTTTAATTTGACATAGAATATCTTATTTTCTTCATCTATGATGATTGAAAGTTTTGCCGGGTATAGTTGTCTGGGGTGGCATTTGCAGTCCCACAGAATTTGTCAAGCATCTGTCCAGGCCCTTCTGCTTTTTAGTCTCCATTGAGAAGTCAATTGTCATTCTTACAGGTTTGCATTGTTCTTTTTTGTCATGCAGCTTTTAATATTCTTTCTTTATCTTGCATGTTTAGTGTTTGGATTATTATGTGCCAAAGGGATTTTTTTTCCTGCTTTGTATGCTTCTTTGTACCTTGATATGCATTCATATTCTCCAGCATGCTTTTTCAGTCAAAACCCAGACAGATATGAGCTATAGCTACTGAGTCTAAGAAAAGCTCCTTGCTTGTCAAAAGTGTAGCAGGGACTGAATAATAGCTATTGTTGCTCTTTAAAACTGGGAGTAGCCTAGGACTGGGGATAGTGGTAGAAAAAATAATAGAAGCACAATGAAAAAGTAAGCACAATAAAGTGAAGGAAAGAGGAAGGTATGATAATAGCTTGGGCTCAGGGACTATTGATCATTTATTCACAGGAAAAGATTCCATTCACTTACTTGACATATGGTACTTGACAAAAATAATGAATGACCCTAGTCCTACTTATGGGTCTTTTGTAACAGAACTTGTCAGGCTTAATAAATTCATTTTATAACTAAGTCTCTTTTAAACTTATAATACCTTTAACAGTTATATAATTTTCTGGTAAGTATAAATAATATTTTCTAAAATAAGAATATACAAAGAATCAGCACAGTTAGAGGTAACACAAGTGAATGTTTAGACAGTCATCAATGTATCAAATAGTAGTACTGGTTCACTTATATGATTCTTATTTTGTTGAAGCCTAATTTTCACAATAATAAGGTGGAAACAATAATAACTAATTTCTAATGTTGTTGTGAAGAATAAAGGAACTGAATTTTTATTTCCATAACAAAGCAGCTAGAAATTGTGGATAAAATATAAGCTCCCAAGAAAGTGAAAGAAATATTTAGGACCCAGAAAACATAGAAAATATAAGTAAAAATGACAGACAAACCTTCAAATCACTTGACTCTACTATCTGGAATGTAGAGCTCTGTTTCTTAAAGGAAATTTCTCACCTTTATTGATTATGTTTGTGTGGAGATGGTTATGCATACCATTGCCTACATATAGATTTCAGAGAACAGCTTGTAGGAATCAGTTCTCTCTTTTTACCATGTGAAAAAGTTCTCTTTTTTTTTTTTATCATGACAGGAAACTAACTCAGGTCATCAGTCTTGGCTATCTCACCAGCTCCTCTGATCCTTTTTAGTTTTTGAAGACAAGGCTACACTATAAGGCTCTGTCTGGCATGGAACTCACTATATAGACCAAATTAACCTAGAACTCACAAAGATCTACCTGTCTCTATCTCCAGAGGGCTGAGCCTAAAGTTGTGTGCCACCAAGCTTGGGCCCCCTTCTGATTCTTAATGTATGCACAAGAATACAAAGCACAGGGTCCATGGCTGGGGTTAGTGTTCAAAATGTAACATCAAATGAAATCCGAACTCTATAGGAACTGTAGCCTAGGGAAATAGTAGGGCAGAGAAATAGTCTGCCAAAAGCAAGGGTAAAAAAATATTTCTTATTTGTCTCAGTTTTCCCTCAGAGTAGAAGGGTGAATTAACCCCCTAAATATTCATAAACATAAGCTTGTCCTCGGGTGTGTTTAGAATTCAAAATTTTCTCCCTCATTATATTAGTTCATTCACTTATTCATAGAAAACTGTCTAATACTGGGCAATTTATACACAGTGGAAATCCAAGATCAAGGCACTTTGCGGTTTTAGTGTTTGGTAATATCTTCTGTCTGCTTCCAAGATGGCATCTCACTGTGTTCTTAGAGAGGGTAAATACTGTGTTCCTACATGATGGAGGGGATGCATTCCTCCCCCCTTAGTACTGTGTATTTACTCATTTATATATTTTTTGAGATGGTTTGTGTGAAACTCCCTATGTAATTGAGTCAAACTTTGACTTCCTGTTCTACCTCCCCTTATTCCCAAATGTTGAGATTACAGTCATGTGTTACTACATATGGCTCCTAATCCCTTTAATAGGATAGTAAATTATTCAGTTGAATGCAGAACCTCAAGAATGTTAAGCATACATTGGTTGTACCACTGCACTAACTTACTTATCAAGACAAAATTCTCATGGCCTAACTACTGCCTAAAAGCTCTATTTCTGAATTGCGTTAAGGTAATAAAGAAATTTTAAATGAATTTTGGAGAGACATACACATTCAAACCATAGCACCTATGAAAGTCAAAAGACAGATATCTTGGGTTCATGTTCATAATACTGCATACCTTAAGATTCTTGATTATACACAAATATATTATATTCAAATATGTACACAAATATATGATATATACACACATATTATATATATATATGGATAATCGAGCTTTTCTTTGAAAGAATTTGACAAAAAAAAACAGTAAAAATGTACCTTCTTGGATTTCTTACTTAGATACATCAAATTAAAACTATAAAATGGTATAATTTAAAAGTTGTTTTAAATTTAATTTTATTGATTCATTTAATAGGCTTGAAATCACATCAGAAACACTCATTGAATAGTCTTTTCCAATTATATTCTATAGTCACCCAATCCTCTTTCCATGGGCAATTAGATTTATTGCTTAGTTAATATGGTAAAACACATATACCTACACATACTTCACAATTCCAGTGTGACAAAGGAATGGAAAAAATACATTAAGAGGTAAAGAAAAATAACCAAATATACTTGAAAAGGTGTCCAAATAACACTTTTAGAAGTAAAAAAAAATATATAACAATTAAATGTGAAAAACTGCAAGGACAAATTACTAATATAATAAAAAGATAAAGCATATACTCCTAGTAAAACTTCAGAACACCAGAACATTTCAAACAATTTCTGAACATGGTATGATAAACACACTGCAATACCAACACCTAGGAGGCAGAGACAGAAGTATTGTCATATACTTGCTGGAGAGGTTGTGGAGAAAGGGGAACCCTCCTCCACTGCTGGGGAGATTGTAAACTTGTACAACCACTTTGGAAATCATTCTAATGCTTTCTCAGACAATTAGGAAATGTGCTTCCTCAAGATCTACCTATACCACTCCTAGGCATATATCCAAAATATGCTCGAGTATATAACAAGGACATTTGTTCAACCATGTTTGTAGCACCTATTCATAATAGCCAGAACCTGGAAAAAACTCAGATGTCCCTCAACAGAGGAATGGATACAGAAACTGTGGTACATTTACCCAATTGAATACTACTCAGCAATTAAAAACAAGGAAATCATGAAATTTGCAGGCAAATGGTGGAATCTAGAAAAGATCATCCTGAGTGAGGTATCTCAGAACAGAAAGACACACATGCTATATACTCACTTATAAGTGGATACTAGACTTATAAGATAGGATAAACATACTAAAATCAGTATACCTAAAGAAGCTAAACAAGAAGAGGTTCCAGGGTAATTTGATCAATCCTCACTCTGAAAGACAAATGGGATAGACATTGGAAGAGGGAGAAAAGAAACAGGACAGGAGCCTACCATAGAGGGCCTCTGAAAGACTCTACCTAGTAGTGTATCAAAGTAGATGCTATGACTCATAACCAAACTTTGGGCAGAGTGCAGGGAATCATATGAAAGAAGGGGGAGTTATTAAGACCTGGAGAGGATGGGAGTACCACAAGGACCAAATATATCAGGGCACAGGGGTCTTTTCTGAAACTGACTCTCCAACCAAGGACCATGCATGGAGATAACTTAGAACTCCTGCTCAGACCTAGCTCATGGCAGCTCAGCATCCAAGTGGGTTTCTCTAATAAGGGGAACAGGGACTGTCTCTGACATGAACTCAGTGGCAGGCTTTTTGACACCCCCCGCCCCCGAGGGAAGAGTATCCTTGCTAGGCCACAGAGGAGGACATTGCAGACAGTCCTGATGAGTCCTGACAAACCAGGGTCAGATGGCAGGGGAGGAGGACCTCCCCTATCAGTGGACCTAGAGAGGGGCAGGAAGGAAATGAGGGAAGGAGAGCGGGATTGGGAGGGAATTAGGAAGGGAGCTATAGCTGAGATACAAAGTAAATAACCTGTAATTAATATAAAAAATAAAAATTATAAAAAAGCATTGTCATGAGTGTGAGGCCATAGTGTAAGAAAATGTTTTCTTCTATGAAGGATTACTAGCTTGCCAACGTCCATATTCCATAAATCGTCCCCACCTTGAAAATTTTTATGTAAATACTTTAATCTCCCAGACCTTGTAAGACTTCTGTTTATGCAAAAGCTCCAATGTAGTTGCAGAACTTGATGTCCTGGAGTTGTTGACACCTTCCTTTCCTTCATCTTCTTGGCACAAATTCTTTTAATACTGGCTGATTATAAAAGACTGTGACGTCAGATCCCAGCCAAAGCAGAAAAGACACAGTCACCACCTACATTAGAATAAAAACTAAATGAGCTTCCTCCCCTTTGTGTGCTTGCTGACCAACTTTGTGTTGTGTCAGCCAAAACTATACACTGAAACCATGTATCAAGCTGTGTGTGTGTGTACATGCACACATATAAAAAAGAAATTAAAAATTAGAAAGAATAAAGACTATCAAGAAATTAAAAGCAACATATGACATAAGGGCAAAAGACTTACGAGCAAAAATTTAAAAACCAAGAGATAATGGATTACATCATTATAACGGAAAAATAACTGACAATTGAGAATTGTCGACTAAAATGAAATGTCATTTAAGCATGAAAAAAAGAAAAATAATTCCAGCTAAAGAAAAATAGAACATTCACTATATTTTACTTTTCAAGAAGAACAATCCTAAAATGGAGATCTGGAAAAGAAAAGAGAAATAAATATAATAAAACAGGTTAGGTAGGTTCAGAGACATGGGTCCCTGGTAAAGGACACCTGAAGCTTTTCCAGAGGAATTGAGTTTACTTTCTAACACGTCTGTCTCTTGGCTCACAACTACTTGTAACTCAAGCCATGGAGGTGTTGTGCCCAATTCACGAGACCGTAAAAGACCACCAGGATCCAAGTCCATTGTGAAACACATGAGGATCTTTTTATTACAAGCTATAGCTTGGGCTCACATACTCACGGTGGCAGCTGTTGAGAACAGAGAGCCTCATGCTCAGGGTAGGCAGATGATTTAAAGATTCCAGTCCCTCACAGCATGCCCAAAGCAGGGGAATTCCTGACTGGTAAGTGTCTATTGGTTGAAACACAAAAGGGAATGTTGCATTTTAAACTGATTGGCTATAGGAAGGGCCCCAACCGTTAATGGTCTGGCTTCCCTTTTTTGGCTATCCTAAGGGAGAGGGGCGATCTGGGCTGGTTTCCTAGCAATTATATCTCTAGTGGGCAGGAAAAGAATACAGTAAGGCTGGTTCCTCCCTGCAGGTGGCTGGACATGTTTCCATCTGTCTGTCCTTTGTTCAGGTTTATGCATTAAACTTTAAACCAATAACTCAAAAACTTAATTTTTCATTCTTTGGTCTCTCAAAAGAAGGAAAGTTAGAGGGAAATAGGTAGGCAAGGAAAGCCAAAAAAAGGTACCCTGAGATGGTGGCTTTTTTTATCTTAGAAGACTTTGGGAAGAGAAATGATGAAAAAACATGGGGGAGGTTGTCTAAACAGAACTAATAGGAGAAAATGGAGGAGGATCCAGTGGCCTTACAAAACTTGCAATCCAGACTCCATTTAGCAAACTCCCAGCTTTAGGGACCCTCCTATCTTGAAGGGATAAATCTATTACTTTTGCTTTCTTATGTGACTAGGTCTTCTGTCTTTCATCCTGAGTGTTTAATTCTTTGTCCATTCCAGAGAATGAGTTCAGAGATCCTCACTTAAATGCCCACCAGCACCCTGTTACACTTGCCTCTGCAGCACTTACACATAATATATACATATGAAATGGAGATACACATAAATAAAAATAAATCTTTAAACAATCAGACAACAGCAGCAAGGTAAAGGGCCTCTAAATACATATTGACTTTATAATAAATGTTCTTTTGGCATTTTAAAAATTAATATATATCAAAATAAGTTATATATAACATGCAAGCCAGGAAATGGCCAATTGGACTTAGTAGTCTCAATTCTTAATGTTGTTGATAAAGAAAAGATACTAAACAACGTTAGATACTTTTCTGCCGCAATAAGGATTGATATCGTGCCTTGTACATGCTAGGCAAATATTCAATCACTGAATTAAATCCCAGCCTAGAAAATTATGTTCTAAGGGCCAGTGAGATAGCCCAGCAGGCAAAAGCACATCCTGGCAAGACTGATGACATGAGTTTAATGAATTTAATCCATGAGATCCACATGGTGTAGGGAAGAAACTGGTTTCCACAAATTGTATTCTGACAACTACAGTGGAATGTACCCCCCATGTAATAATTTTAAAATTCTATTCTAAGCTCAATACGCATTTATGCCTTGATTCTGAGTTACTTCCTTACTCTAGAAGGAGTAGAAATAGGGTGCATCATACCAGACTGAAAGAGAGAAATATACATTTATCCCTAAAATAGGCAAGAAAGAAGCATAAAGAAGCATAGATTGATGTGAGAAAATGAGAATGTGTAAAATAAAATAACAAAGAAAGAATTTCCAATGCCCCATCAGTCACACTATAAATCATATATATTAACCAATTCAGCATCATAAATTGTTAAATAACAACAAGAAAACAAAATCCAGCTGAAAAGGGAAGCCTAGGAAAAGATATTTGGATTGCAATTGTTAACCAATTAAAAAAAATGTGTAGTTATAGTAACATAAGAAAAAATAGATATAATGAGGTGACAGAAATAGCTCTTCATTAAATCTGTTTTAATGTAGAACTATGGGGGTAGGGTGGCTGGATGCGAGGTAGGGGAGTGGGGAGTGTCTGACCCACCAAGAATTAAATTTCCAAATGTCTTTCAAAGACTTAATCCTCAGCCTGTGGTGCTTTTCTTTTGGAGGGGTAGAATTTTTAAGACATAGTGAAAAAAAAATAGTTCATTGGAGGGAAGAAGGGAAGAGGAGGCAAGGAGAGGAAAAAAGAGAAAGAAAGAAAGAAAGAAAGAAAGAAAGAAAGAAAGAAAGAAAGAAAGAAAAAGAGGGAAGGGAGGGGGAGAGGAGGGAAGGAAGGAAAAAAGAAAGGAAAGGAAGAAAGGAAAAGAAAGAAGGGGGGGCAGAGCCAAGATGGCAAATAGCACGCACAGCTTCTGAGCTGTGGAAGAGCTGAATGCCCAAGTTGGTGAGTGGAAGGACTTCTGAAGCCAGGGAAACAACGGTGAGGCTTTCTAAATGACAGAGAACATCGCTCAAGATGAGAACTTTGGTTGGGTCACCTGTGGACTTGTTTAGGGAAGGAGAGAAATAATCCTTTGATCTCCCAGTACTCCCCTTTCTCAGACAACCCTCCTTCTCGACACAGCCTATTCACCAAGATTCTCAGCTCAGAACTCACTGCCTGGGGTCTGTAGTGGCTGAGACAGAGCTCCTAGCCCCTTAGCAGCAACTACCAGCTGTACGAATCTGGAGTCCCAGACCAGCGGCACCATCCTCCCAGGGTCCCAGGTCTGCTAGCTACATACTGGCTTCGCAGGGTCTCTCAGCCACTGATTGTGCGACCCCCCAAAAACCCTCAGTGGCAGATAATACGCTATATACCCAACAAAGCCCAGCAGACCTGCCATACAAGCTAGGCACACCAGGCCCTGGGCCTCCCAGGCCTGGAGAGCACAGAGGAGGGCCCCCAAGACTTCCCAGAACGCATCTGGACAGACATCCCAGTCTCCAGCTGCAGCTGGACTTCCTAACATGGCAGCTGCAGCAGCACTGAGCTGGCAGAGCACATCAGTCCTCCTGCATAAGACCATGCAGGGCCAAACCAGAGAGCAGAGAGCCTGGATAACCCAATCCCTGCCCATGTGACCTGCTTGAGAATGAGTACGCACTTGAGTGTCTGCAGAGCCCCAGATCCAGGGTCCTTCTAAAATAGAAGCCAGGCATTAGAACCCCTCACCCACATACACACTGTGGGAAACAGAGGGTCACTTGGGACCTTGAAGCCCCTGCTCTATGGGTCCAACTGAGGAGATAAGGCAGATAATGCCACAAATTGAGCAGCAACCATCACCAGCGCCTGCCACATATACAGTGTATGCACAAATAACCTTCTAGAAGCCGGCAAGGCAGAGTCCCTCCCACAAACTCACGGGTTCAACATACTCTATCACTCTGTCCCTCGAGACACACTTCCACACACACTTCCATACATAAACACACACACGTGCGCACACGCTTGCCCACATTTGCCCTTTTGTGCCCACATACTTTCCTCCCACAGATATAGCTAGTGCACCAACTCACACACTGAAACCACGGGATCTCTCTCAGCTTCCTGAAGAACTCTCCAAACGCCAGAGAGAGACAGTACCAGTCTGAATTGCAGAATCTAGAAACAAACAAGGAAGATTTCAGATAAGTCAATGGCCAGGGGTAGGTGAAGGAACACATCCAACATAAATCAGGACATCATGACTTCAACAACAACCCCCAAAATTGATGGATACTCCAATTCATCAGAAGCACAGGAAAATGACTTTAAATCTTATTACCCAATTATTTGAGGCTCATAAAGAGGAAAAACAAAACAAAACAAACAAACAAACAAAAAAAGCAAAAAAACAGTTCTCTCAGAGCAATAACCATGCAAATTCAGACAGTTAAAGAGGAAATGAACAAATTTATCAAAGATTTTGCCAGTCAATTGGAGTCAAAGAAAGAGGAAATGGACAAAATTCTTAAAGGAACACAGGCAAACATAGCCAAAAAAAAATAGAGGCACAAATAGAGATACAATTAGTGGCATATAGAGAGGAAATGAACAAAAAAATAGAGACCATTGTAGAGAGACAGGAATCCACATTCAAACAGATGAAGGAAATGGTGCAAGGCATGAAAACAGAATTAGAATAATAATAAAAAAAACTACACACACAATTTAAGAAAACCCTTGAGCTGGAGAACTTGGAGAAAGATCAAGAACCACAAAGGTAAGCATCACCAACAGAATACAAGAAAGGGAAGAATCTCTAGACCTGAAGAAACACGTGCAGGAATTGGTATTTCTCTCAAAGATAAAGGAAACTCAGAAAAGTTCCAAACACAAAATATCCAAGAAATCAAGGACTCCATGAAAAGATGAAATCTAAGGATAATAGGAATTGATGAAAAATAAGACTCCAGGCTCCAAGGTCCAGAAAATATTTTCAAGAAAATCACAGAAGAAAATTTTCCAAACTTAAAGAGATATCCATAAACATACAAGAGGCCTACAGAACACCAGATAGACGAGACCAGAAAAGAAACACATCACGTCACATCATAGTCAAAACACTAAATCTACAGAACAAAGAAAAGTTATTAAAAGCAGCAAGGGAAAATGGCCAAGTAACATTTGAAGGTAGATAGACCTATCAGAATCATACCAGATTCTCATCAGAAACTATGAAAGCCAGAAGGGCCTAGGCAGGTGTCATGCAGATTCTAAGAGAACACAGATGCCAACCCAGACTACTATACCCTGCAAAGCTTTCAATCAACATAGATGGAGAAAACAAAACATTCCATGACAAAACTAAATTTTTGAAATATCTAAACAGCAAAGCAGCCCTACCAAAGATACTAGAAGGAAAACTCCAATCCAATGAAAACAACTTCACCCAAGAAAACATAGGATACAGATAATATCACAACAAAAATGAAAAGAAAACTAGCAATGAAACACAGTAAGACCACCGACACCAATATAAAAGGAACTAACATTCATTGGTCACTATTGTCTATCAACATCAATGGACTCAACTTTCCAATAAAAACACACAGACTAACAGAATGGGTATAGAAACAGGATCCAACATTCTGCTGCATCCAAGAAACACACCTCTGCAACAAAGATAAATACTACCTCAGGTTAAGGGCTGGAAAAATGTCTTTCAAGGAAACAGACCGAGAAAACAAGCTAGGGTAGCTGTCCTAATTTCTAATAAAATAGATTTTCAACCAAAATTAATCAAAAAAGATAAGGAGGGCCACTATATTCTCATCAAAGAAAAATCCAATAAGAGGACAACACAATTCTGAACATCTATGCCCCAAATATAAGAGTGCCTACATTCGTAAAAGAAACATTATTAAAACATAAATCATAAATTGATTCCAACACCTTAATAGTGGGAGACTTCAACACCCCAATTTCAACAAGGGACAGATCATCTAGACAGAAGCCTAAGAAGGAAATAAAGGTACTTACAAAGGTCCTAAATCAAACGGAACTAATAGATGGCTACAGAACTTTCCACACAAACTTAAAAGAATATACCTTCTTTTCAGAACCTCATGGAACCTTCTCCAAAATAGACCATATAGTTGGTCACAAAGCAAGCCTCAACAGATACAAGAAGACTGAAATAATCCCCTGTATTCTATCTCACCACCATGGACTAAAGGTGGACCTCAACAACAACAGAATTAGAAAAAAGCCTACAAGCACATGGAAACTGAACAACTTGCTGCTCAATGACTGCTGGGTTAAGGAAGAAATAAAGAAATTAAAGACTTCCTAGAATTCAATGAAAATGAAGGTACAACATACCCTAATTTATGAAACACAATGAAAGCAGTGCTCAGAGGAAATTTCATAGCACTAAGTGTCTTCAAGAAGAAATTTGTGACATCTCATACAAGCAACTTAATGGCCCGATTGAAAGCCATAGAAAAAAAAAGAAGCAAATACACACAAGGGGAAAAGACAACTGGAAATACTCAAACTCAGAGCTGAAATCAATCAATTAGAAACAAATAAAACAATTCAAAGAATCAATAAAACCAAGACCTGGTTCTTTGAGAAAATCAACAAGAAAGACAAACCGTTAGCCAAACTAACTAAAAGGCAGAGAAACACCATCCAAATCAACAAAATCAGAAATGAAAAGGGGGACATAACTACAGACATTGAGGAAAGCCAAACCATCATTAGGACTTACTTCAAAAGTCTATATGCCATAAAATTTCAAAATCTAAATGAAATCTTCAATTTTCTTGATTGATTCCACTCACGGAAGCTGAATCAAGACCAGGTAAATAAATTAAATTGTCTTATATCCCCCAAGGAAATAGAAGCAGTCATTGAAAGACTCCTATCCAAAAAAAGCCCCGCACCAGATGGCTTCACTGCAGAATTCTACCAGACTTTCAAAGAAGACCTAACTCCAGTTCTCTTCAAACTATTCCACAAAATAGAAGCAGAAGGAACACTACCAAATTCATTCAATGAAGCCACAGTCAACTAGATACCTAAAACTCAAAAAGACACAACAAAGAAAGAGAATTTCAGGCCAGTCTCCCTTATGAACATTGATGCAAAAATACTCAACAAAATACTTGCAAACCGAATATAAGATCACTTCAAAGATATAATCCACCAAAACCAAGTAGGCTTCATCCCAGGCATGCAAGGGTGGTTCAGTATACGGAAATCCATCAATGTAATCCACCACATAAAGAAACTGAAGGAGAAAACCACCTGATCATCTCCTGAGATGCTGAAAAAGCATTTGACAAAGTCCAACACCCACTCATGTTTAAAGTCTTGGAGAGATCAGGGATACAAGGCATGTACATAAAACATAGTAAAGGCAATATACAACAAGCCTATAGCCAATATCAAACTCAATGGAGAGAAACTTAAATCAATCCCACTTGAATCAAGACAAGGCTACCTGCTTTCTCTATATCTGTTCAACATAGTACTTGAAGTCGTAGCTAAAGTAATAAGACAACTAAAGGAGATCAAGGGGATACAAATTGGAAAGGAAGAAATCAAATTATCACTATTTGCAGATGATATGATTGTATACGTGAGTGACCCCAAAAATTCTACCAGGGAAATCCTACAACTCATTAACACCTTCAGCAAAGTGGCTGGATACAAAATTAACTCCAAAAAAAAATCAGTAGTCCTCCTGTATGCAAAAGACAAAAGGGCTGAGAAACAAATTAGGGAAACAACACCCTTCACAATAGCCCCAAATGACATAAAGTACCTTGGTGTAACCTTAAACAAGCAAGTCAAAGACTTGTATGAAAAAAAATGTCAAGTCTCTGAAGAAAGAACTAGAAGAAGATATCAGAAGATGGAATGATCTCCCATGCTCCTGGCTTGGCAGGATTAACATAGTAAAAATGGCAATCTTACCAAAAGCAATCTACAGATTCAATGCAATTCCCATCACATTACCAACAAATTTTTTACAGACCTAGAAAGAAAAATTCTCACCTTCATATGGATTAACAAGAAACCCAGAATGGCTAAAAAAATTCCTCTACAATAAAAGTTATTCTGGAGGTATCTCCATCCCTGATCTTAAGCTGTACTATAGAACAACAGTAATAAAAACTGCATGGTACTGGCACAAAAACAGAAAGGTGGATCAATGAAATGAAACATAAGACCCAGAAATAAACCTACAAACTTATGGACACCTGCTCTTTGACAAAGATGTCAAAACCATACAATGGAAAAAAGATAGCATCTTCAACAAATGGTGCTGGTCTAACTGGATGTCTACATGTAGAAACATGCAAATAGATCCATACTTATCACACTGCACAAAACTAAAGTCCAAGTGGTCAAAGACCTCAACATAAAAACAGACACAATAAATCGGTTAGAAGAAAAAGTGGGGAAGATCCTAGAACTCATTGCTACAGGGAACAACTTCCTGAACAGAACACCAACAGCACAGGCTCTAAGAGCAACAATCAATAAATGGGACCTCATGAAAAAGAAAAGCTTCTGTAAAGCAAAGGACACCATCATCAAAAAAAAAAAAAAAAAAAAAAAAAACGACTGCCTACAGATTGGGAAAGAATCTACACCAACCCTTTGTCTGACAGAGGGCTAATATCCACTATATATAAAAAACAAAAGAAGCTGAGAAGCAACAAACCAAGTAATCCAATTAAAAAATGGGGAGCAGTGCTAAACAGAGAATTCTAGATAGAGGAATATCGAATGGTAGAAAAACACTTATTAGCCATTAGGGAAGTGCAAATCAAAACAAACCTGAGATTTCACCTTACACCCATCAGAATGGCCAAGATGAAAAACTCAAGTAACAACACATGCTGGAGTGGTTGTGGAGAAAGGGGAACCCTCCTCCACCACTGGTGGGAATGCAAACTTGTACAACCACTCTGGAAATCAATCTGGCGCTTTCTCAGACAACTAGGAATAGTGCTTCCTCAAGATCCAGCCATATCATTCCTAGGCATATACTCAAAAGAGGCTCAAATACACAATAAGGACATTTGCTCAACCAGGTTTGTAGCAGCTTTATTTGTAATAGCCAGAAGCTGGAAACCTCCCAGATGCCCCTCAACTGAAGAATGGTTACAGAAATTGTGGTACATCTACACAATGGAATATTACTCAGCAATGAAAAATAAGGAAATCATGAAATTTGCAGGTAAATGGTGGGACCTGGAGAGGATCATTCTGAGTGAGCTGCCCCAGAAGCAGAAAGACACACACAGTACATACTCACTCATATAGACATATAATATAGGATAAACCTACTAAAATCTGTACATCTAAAGAAACTAATCAAGAGAGAGGACCCTGACTAAAATGTTCAATCCCCATCCTGAAAGGCAAAATAGAAGGACATCAGAAGAAGAAGAAAACAGGAAACAACCTAGGAACCTGCCACAGAGGGCCTCTGAAAGCCTCTGCCCTGCAGACTATCAAAGCAGATGCTCAGACTTATGGCTAACTGTTGGGCAGTGTGCATGGAATCTTATGTAAGAAGTGGGAAACTGTAATATCTGGAGATGTCAGGAACTCCACAAGGACAGCAACAGGCTCAGAAAATTTGAACACAGAGGTCTTCCCAGAGAATCATACTCCAACCAAGTACCAGGCATGGAGATAACCTAGAACCCCTGCACAGACATAGCCCATGGCAGTTCAGTGTCCAAGGGGGTTCCATAGAAAAGGGAAAAGGGACTGTCTCTGACAAAATCTGAGTGGCATGCTCTTTGATCACCAACCCCTGAGGGGGGAGCAAACTTACCAGGCCACAGAAGATGAAAATGCAGCCACTCCTGATGAGATCTGATAGAGTAAGATCAGAAGGAAGGAGAGGAGGACCACCCCTATCAGTGGACTTGGGGAGGGCATGCGTGAAGGAGAGGGAGGGAGGGAGGGAGGGAGGGAGGGAGGGAGGGAGGGAGGGAGGGAGGGAGGGAGGGGAGGGAGGAACCGGGAGGGGAGGAGGGAGGAGCTTATGTGGGGACAGAAAGTGAGTAAAGTGTAATTAATAAAAAAGAGAAACAAATAAAACTATTAAAGAAATCAATGAAACCAAGAGCTGGTTCTTTGAGAAAATCAACAAGATAGATAAACCTTTATCCAAACTAACTAAAAGGCAGAGAGAAACTATAGAAATCAGGAAAATCAGAAAGGAAAAGGGGGACATAACTACAGACATCGAGGAAAGCCAAACAATCATTAGTTCGTGCTAAAACAGCCTGTATGCCACAAAATTTGAAAATCTAAATGAAATGGACAATTTTCTTTTTTTTTTTTTTATTTTTATTTTTTCAATGCAGTTTATTCAGGAACATTGAACAATCCTCGGACCCCGGGGAAAGCCAGCCCACAGCTTAAATAGCCTCTGGGTAGCCAACCCAGGCGTGCCACGGGGGCAATGCAGATAGGTCCACATACATGGAAGCAAGCCAGATCCTCGGCCTTAGCCAAATGTGGAATTGTTCGTGACAGAGAGCACTCACCATCGGGAAGGTGGAAGGCGGAAACCAGCTCCATCTTTAAGGCATAGCATTCCGCAGCTCTCTACAGTTCCCCCTTTTTGTTTTAGACGCATCAGGCAAGAGTAGAGGTCTGATCTCTGATATTAGAAATAAATAGGGACTTTGTACTGATGTTCATTTAGGTGTCATCCACCCAAAGAGCATCAGACCCGTCCAATACCTTTTTCTCAGAGGCGGGACCTGGGGCATCAACCCGCATGCAATCAGACATGCTCTTCTCTGGGTCCAAAGCGGCTGACCCTGAGTGCAGTGCTTAGCCTCGCATCCTGAGCGTATCATTTTAGCTTTTTATGGTATCCAACCATGCTTGGGGAGAATGTCCTGCTTCAATGGCTGTAAAGGCCTGAATGATCATGGCTGCATCACACTGTTGTGAGACTCTAATCTTGCATATATACCACAGGCAAACCAAGGAGACCAACACCAGAAGGCCTGCTAACACTCCCATGCCCGCCCATTCCTTCAGATGATTCATGGCTGCAGCAATCCATGTTGATAATCCTGTGGCTAGTCCTGCGTCCACTCCGGTAGAATTTACTGTGACAATGGCCACTCTCAGCTGCTCCATCGTAGTATCGAATTCTCCAGTCCAATTACCTAAAATATAGCTCCACAATTGTTTAGACAGATTTGCAGCGCAGGAAAAATTCTCATGTTGTATGCTAGTGACACAAGACAATTTTCTTGATAGAGTCCATCTACCAAAATTAAGTCAAGATTAGGTAGAAAAAAAATTGAATACTCCTATATCCCCCAAGGAAATAGAAGCAGTCCTCAACAGTCTCCCTTCCAAAAAAATCCCTGGGCCAGATGGATTCAGTACAGAATTCTTCCAGACCTTCAAAGAAGTGCTGACTCCAATTCTCTCCAAACTATTCCACAAAATAGAAATAAAAGGCATATTACCAATCTCATCATATGAAGCCACAGTCACCTTGATCCCTAAACCACACAAAGATCCAACAAAAAAGAGAACTTCAGACCTGTCTCTCTTATGAACATTGATGTAAAAATACTCAATAAAATACTTGCAAACCAAACTCAAGAACACATCAAAGATATCATCCACCATGACTAAGTGGGCTTCATCCTAGGCATGCAAGGGTGGTTCAATATACGGAAATCCATCAATGTAATCCACGACATAAACAAACTGAAGGAGAAAACTACATGATCATCTCCTGAGATGCCGAAAAAGCATTTGACCATGTCCAACACCCATTCATGTTTAAAGTCTTGGAGAGATCAGGGATACAAAGCACATACCTAAACATAGTACAGGCAATATACAGGAAGCCTATAGCCAACAACAAACTCAGTGTAGAGAAACTTAAATCAAACCCACTGAAATCAAGGACAAGACAAGGCTGCCCGCTCTCTCCATATCTCTTCAACATAGTACTTGAAGTCCTAGCTGAGCAATAATACAACTAAAGGAGTTCAAGGCGATACAAATCGGAAAGGAAGAGGTCAAAGTGTCACTATTTGCAGATGATATGATAGTATACGTGAGCAACCCCTAAATTTCAACCAGAGAACTCCTTCAGCTGATAAACACCTTCAGCAAAGTGGCAGGATACAAAATCAACTCAAAAAAATCAGAAGCCCTCCTGTATACCAAAGACCAAAGGGCTGAGAAAGAAATCAGAGAAACAACACCCTTCATAATAGCCACTAATAACATAAAGTACCATAGGGGTATCTCTAACCAAGCAAGTGAAAGACCTGTTTGAAAATAACTTTAAGTCTCTGAAGAAAGAAATTGAAGAAGATATCAGAAGATGGAAAGATCTCCCATGCTCATGGATTGGTAGGATTAACATAGTGAAAATGGCCATCTTACCAAAAGCAATCTACAGATTCAAATGCATTTCCAATCAAAATACCAACTGAATTCTTTACAGACCTTGAAAGAAAGATTCTCAGCTTTATATGGAGAAACAAAAAACTCAGAATCTCCAAAATGATCTTGTACAACAACAGATCATCTGGAGGTATCTTCATCCGGATATATAGCTGTACTACAGAGCAATAGTAATAAATACTGCATGGCATTGCCATTGAAACAGAAAGGAGGATCAATGGAACTGAATAGAAGTCCCAGAAATAAACCCACACACCTATGAATACTTAATTTTTGACAAAGAAGCCAAAACCAGTCAATAGAAAAAAGACAGCATCTCCGACAAATGGTGCTGCTCTAACTGGATGTCTACATGCAGAAAAATGCCCATAAATCCATATTTATAATCCTGCACAAAACTAAAGTCCAAGTGCATCAAAGACCTCAACATAAAACCAGACATGTTAAATCGGTTAGAAGAAAAAATGGGAAAGAGTCTAGAATTCATTGGCACAGGAGACAACTTCCTGAACAGAACACCAACAGCACAGTCTCTAAGAGGAACAATCAATAAATAAGACCTCATGAAACTGAAAAGTTTCTGTAAAGTAAAGGACGTTTTTGTCAGAACAAAATGGCAGGCTACAGACTGGGAAAGGATGTTCACCAACCCTAAATTTGACAGAGGGCTGATATCCAGAATACATAAAGAACTAAAGAAGTTAAAAAGCAAGAAATCAAGTAATCCTATTAAAAAATGGGGAACAGAGCTAAATAGAGTATTCTCTGTAGAGGAATATAGAATGGCAGAGGAACTCTTAAAGAGATGCTCAACATCTTTAGCCATCAGGGAGTTCTAAATCAAAACAACCCTGAGATTTCACCTTATACCCATCAAAATGGCTAAAATCAAAAACTCAAATGACAACACATGCTGGAGAGATTGTGGAGAAAGGGGAACCCTCCTACATTGCTGTTGGGAATGTAAACTGTTACATTTGGAACAATGGAAGTCAATCTGGCGCTTTCTCAGACAATTAGGAATAGTGCTTCCTCAAGACCCAGCTATACCACTCCTAGGCATATACCCAAAATTTGCTCAAGTACACAACAAGGACATTTGCTCAACCATGTTTGTATCAGCTTTATTTGTAATAGCCAGAACCTGGAAACAACCCAGATGTCCCTCTTTTGAGGAATGGCTATAGAAATTGTGTTATTTTTATACCATGGAATACTACTCAGCAATCAAAAACGAGGAAATCATGAAATTTGCAGGCAAATGGTCGGATCTACAAAAGATCATTCTGATTGATGTATTCCAGAAGGAGAAATGCACACATGGTATATACTCACTTATATAGACCTATAAGATATGATAAACGTAATAGAATTTATACACCTAAAGAAGATAAACAAGAAAGAGGACCCTGGGTAAGATGATCAATCCTCACTTAGAAAGACAAATGGGATGTGTATTGGACATAGGAGAAAACAAGTAACAGGACAGGAGCCTACTGCAGAGGGCCTGTGAAAGACTCTACCTAGCAGTGTATCAAAGTAGATACTAAGACTCATAACCAAACTTTAGGCAGAGTGCAGGGAATCATATGAAAGAAGGGGGAGTTAATATGATGTGGAAATGATAGGAGCTCCACAAGGACCAAATATATCTGGGCACAGGGGTCCTTTCTGAGACTGATACTCCATCAAGGACCATGTATTGATATAACCTAGAACCTCTGCTCAGATGTAGCCCATGATAGCTCAGTATTGGTTTCCTGTAGTAAGGGGAACAGGGACCATTTCTGACAGGAACTCAATGGCAGGCTCTTTGACCTCCCCACCCCCCAAGGGAGGAGCAGTCCTGCTAGGCCACAGAGGAGGACTTTGTAGCCAGTCCTGAAGATACTTGATAAAACAGGGTCAGATGAAAGGGGAAGAGGTCCTACCCAATCAGTGGACTTGGAAAGGGACATGGAGGAGAAGAGGGAGGGAGGGTGGGATTGGGAGGGAATGAGTAAGCGGGATACAGCTGGGACTCAAATTAATAAAATGTAACTAATAATGAAAATTAAAAAAAGAAAAAAGAAATAAATGAAAAAATAATAAAAAAATTTTAAAAAGAACCATTAAAACTGAGCTTCAACCCAAGGCTATAAGTGAAAAATTCTACAACAGATTTCATGTCGCAAGTCACAAAGTCCAGGTTCATTAAAAGTGGAGTGTAAAATTTTAAGCTATGCCAAGGAGATGGATGAAGCATAAAAATTGCTCTTGTAGGACATCTCACAATTAATTCGCAGACTATCTAAAATCCAAAGTACCTTGAAATCTGAAGACTTTATATTTTAAGACATCACAGACAACCTGGCTTTGTAATTGCTATAACTTCTGGGTTTTTTTGTTGTTGTTGTTGTTTGTTTTGTAATGCATGTTCGTTGTTGTCTGTTTTGTTTCTATCTTATGCAGTTTACAGATCTCTAGAGAAAATGTATTCAGCTTGTAAATGTTATTATTCCGAGAAGAATTTTATGTAAGTAGAAACAAGAGCCTCTTCAATTTTTGTTTTTGCTTGAAAATATATTTGAAGTTTGACAGAAAATGATACTTAGAGAGAAAATTCACTTCATGCCCTCAGAGCTAGTATACTTGTGGACCCTAGACTAGTGCGACTGAGGAGGTAACTTCATGTTGTTGACTGCCCTTTGAATATACTCTGTCAACAAACACTTAAGAGGTAAACAATTCCAGCTCATGTCTCAGAAGGCCAGCCACTCTTCCTAGAAATTAAGGTACTTCAGAGAAAATTCTGTTTTTTATTTGGACAAAAAAAAAAAAAAAAAAAAGTACAGTAACACATTACAGGGTTCTGAAGCATACATACCCCAGGACTACTTGTTTCAGCAAAGAAAACAGCTGTGCCTCATGGTGTGTTCTGTTATTCTGAGAAATGATCTTCCTTGTTCTGTCTAAATCACTTACGATGAACTGCTACATAAAAGTTGATATTGTTCCCAGCAGACAAACAAGAATGTTTTGGGTGAACACTCAGTGTCCAGAGTATTATACCCTGAGAAATTAAACTGTAGAATTCAATTCTACAGTTTAACAATATTTTAACATTGCCATTTTTTAAAAGACACTTAACAAAGTTGGATTTGTTTTATATGGGGTGCTTCCATGTAGTATCAAATATTTGAAAGGAATATGTTTGTTAAGTTTTCTCCTTATAATTTTATGAAAACAAAGAAATAACAACGTCACTTTACCTGTTCAGCCTTAAGCTTACTATATTTCAATGTCCTCTCAGGAATATTATTGGTACATTTTAACTCAAGTGGTGATCATTCTTATATCTGTTGAATGATCAGCAGTGACTTTTTGGTGCAGCAATGGTGCCCTAGATTCATAAATAAGTCTTTTTTTTTTCTCTTTTGTACTTTACATGTTAATATTGGACTACTATATTCAGCCAAAGGACTCTATGTTGATGAGAGTAAAGAACTGCAAAAGTCATAGACAATAATAATTATTTAATGTTTCAATAAATTTCTCAGCAATAAAAGAAAGAAAGAAAGAAAGAAAGAAAGAAAGAAAGAAAGAAAGAAAGAAAGAAAGAAAGAAAGAAAGAAAAGAGTGAGTCTTTGCCTGGGGAATATTCAGATGCATGAAGCTCTGGGTTCAGGGCTAAATATCTACCACCATATAAACTGCAGGTGGTGGCACAAGTTTGTAATACCAGCTGTCAGGAGGTGGAAGGAAGAGGATCAGAAGTTCAAGATCATTCTTGGCCTCATAGTGAATTTGAGGCCAGGTTGGGCAACAATGAGACTCTGTCCAAATGAATGAAAATGAAAGCAACCAACCAAGGACAATGTTGTATTCATAGCAGTTTATTTTTAGGAAACTGTTTAGGAAAGTCAATATCCAAACTACAGCACCTTGCAAAACAGGGAATAATATAAAACATAAAATATATTGCTAAGTAAAACCTGGACACCCAAACTGGCATCAGCACTAGATCTTTAAAATGACCTTTGAGGCAATAAGATTTTGTTAGATTGTGTGTTGTTTGTTTGATTTTTTTTTTTTTTTCTTTATAACACATCCACAAGAAAGCTTTTAAGAGAGCCTGGTACCTTTTAAACTTAAGGTACCCTCCAGAATTTTCCCCATAGCCAGGATTTTTAGGCTGTTTAGTAATTGCTTCTGACTCATTTGCTTGTGGTCCCCAGATTTTGTATTTTCTATTGTGATTATTGTTGTCTTGGTGATTAGCAATCTCTTACACAATCAGTTGAATTTTGTGCGTTTTCTTTTTCCATCCTACTGGGTAACTATAACTCATCTCTGGAAGGATCATGGGGGTGGAAACCAGGGCAGTGAGAAGGGATAGGATTCTTTTGTGTAGTTTAATTCTTTTTCGTTTTATTGGCTATCTGTAGCTTTCATAAATAGGCTGGAGAAGACCAAAGTCTTAAGGTGTAATATATTTCTCTGGCACACTCTATTTGCCAAGCTAAAATATGCTATCTAGAGGGTTCACATTCGTTGACAATAATTGAGTTGGGAGTTCTGTAACAGAAAATTCTATTCATAATTCCACAATTGTACACATTTTATTTTCATTTTAAGAGAGAAACTATTTTAAAATATACCATTAAAAGCAGAATTGTTTTAAAATGAAATGACGTTACCCTTTTTCTTTTTCGGTTTTTATTTTTTTAATTAATTACAGTGTATTCACTTTGTATCCCAGCTGTAGCTCCCTCCCTCACCCCCTCCCAATCCCTCCCTCCCTCCCTCACCTCCTCCCATGCACCTCCCCAAGTTCATTGATAGGGAAGGTCCTCCTCCCCTTTCCTCTGACCCTAGCCTATCAGGTCTCATCAGGACTGGCTGCATAGTCTTCCTCTGCGGCCTGGTAAGAGGGAGGTGATCAAAGAGCCAGCCACTGAGTTCATGTCATAGACAGTCCCTGTTCCCATTGCTGAGGAAACTTAGAGACTGAGCTGCCATAGGCTATATCTGTGCATGGGTTCTAAGTTATTTCCATGCATGGTCCTTGGTTGGAGTATCCATCTCAGAAAAGACCCCTGTGCTCAGATTTTTTGGTTCTCTTGCTCTCCTTGTGGAGATCCTGTCCCCTCCAGGTCTTTCTATCTCTGCCTTCTTTTATAAGATTCTCTGTACTCTGCCCAAAGTTTGGCTATAAGTGTCAAGCATCTGCTTTGATACCCTGCTAGGCAGAGTCTTTCAGAGGCCCTCTGTGGTAGGCTCCTGTTCTGTTCCCTGTTTTCTCCTTCTTCTGATATTTGTCCCATTTGCCTTTTCTCTCTTTTTAAAAATTTCCATGCTTTCCATACAGAGTCTCATGTAGCTCAGGCTTGGCTTCAAACTCATTATGTAGGCAAAGATAACCTTGTCTTCTATCTCTACTTTCCATATGCTTGGATTATGGGAATTTGCCACCATGCTCCATTTATATGGTGTTGGGGATGGAACCCAGGCTTCCTGTACACTCTACAAATGGAGCTAAATCTCCAGTCTTAAGGTAAATCTAGCTGACAGAGTTTTTTAGTGTGTGTGTGTGTGTGTGTGTGTGTGTGTGTGTGTGTGTGCTATGCTGGAAATTGAACCTAGGGCCTCACATATGCTAGGTATATGCTTTACCACTGAGCCTAGGCCTTGCTACAAGTTTCTTAATAAAAAGTGTGAAATAAGTTATTTCTCTGTGTAGCACCAACAGACCTTGAGTTTGCAAGCCCCTAACTCTGCCTCCATAATACTTACCTAAGTTTCTTTCACCGTTTTTAACATTTATTTTTATTTGTGTATATGAATGTATGTCTATGTGTATGCATGCCATATGTGTTCGGGTGCTGGTTGAAACCAGAAAAGAATATCACATCTCCTGTAACTGGAGTTATAGGCAGTTTTGAATTATCCATCATGGGTGCTGGGAACCAAACTTAGGTTCTCTGCAAGTGCAGTATGCGTTCTTAACTACTGAGTCATCTCTCTAGTCCTTATCCAAGCTTTTTAAAGAAAAAAAAAGCATGGCACAAGGTGGTTTCTGGCCAGTTAACAGGCATGAGTCTCCATGAATATATCATGTTTCTAGGTCAGTTCCATTTAAAAGTAGCACTGGCAATGAAGTATAGAGAGTTTGTAATACTATCTCTTCTCCCTGTTTCTGTCCCTCTGGGTTGCTCTGTCTCTCCAGTCAACTGATTTGTGAGTGTGTTTGTTCATTCTAACAGTTTCCTTGTATAATGTCTGTTGGTTAGGAAACAAGAACATTGATACTAAAGAATGTCAACTTACGGTGAATATTTATGAATAAATTTAACCAAAAGGATTACATAATATAATTAAGTTAAATTAGTGTCTGCCTACTTTAAAGCAGAGAATAGAGTTAGAGTCTCTGTTGGGATAGGTAAGCAGGCATCTCTCCGGACAGCCCCAAGGGACCTGACAAACTGGTTATCTGGCATCTGTGAGGCCACCTAGAAGACCACCGGCTGGCCACCTGGAACCACCTGTGCATGCTCTGGGTCACCTTATAAGAGAACTCGAAGCTCCTCCTCTCACTTTCTCTCCTGCCTTGTCCAGAGACAGTCTCTGTGACCCCTTCCCTTTCCCCTAATAAACCTCCCATGTGGAACTGGTTGCGTGGGGTGATTTGTGAACCCGCAGTGTAACTCTCATCTCACACGATTTCTAACAGTCTCAAAAAGAGCACACTTATAATTAATTAATTAGGATTTTTGAGGCCTGGAACACATGGCACTCTGTCTGCCTTATCCTCTCAAGTGCTGGTACTTTTGATGTGAGCCATCATGACTGGGTTTCATGTTGATCTTTTATTTCTGCTTTGAAACAGTTTAAATTTAGAGAATGATGTTCAGTTAGAAAATTCAATACAGGGAGTTGGGAGATGGTTCAGTGAGTAAAACACTCACTGTACAAGCATGAGGACCTGAGTCTGGAGCCCCAGTACTCTGTAAGGCTGGATATAATAGTGAATGTCTCTAATCTCAGCACTCCAAGAGCAAGATGGGATGCAGACATAGGGGAATGCATGGAAGCCCATGCACCAGCCATTCTAGTGTAAATACTAGCAAACAGTAAGAGAGACACTGTCTTAAGCAAGGTGGAAGGTGAGGACTGATACTTGAGATTGTCCTCTTGCTCCTACGTGTCTACTCACATACTTATGTGTACACACACACACACACACACACAAACTATTAAAAAATGATGTAGAAAATATAGTGCAAGATCTTGAGTAAATCATTTGCTAGATTTACCAGTTGGTAATGAGAGACCAAAAAATTAAAAATTGGTGGCTATTACTAATGTTTAAGGACTGAACTAGCTGGGTGGAGAGGTCCAATAATGCCCTAAGGGGAAGAACTGGACTTACTGCATTCTTTCCCCACTCACTAGAGATACAGTTGCTAGGAAACTGGCCCATCCCCCTAGGGAGGGACACCAGATCATTAATGGTTTGGGGCCCTTCCTGTAGCCAATCGATTCAAAATAAAATATCCCTTTTGTATTTCAACCTTAGATGCTGGCCAGGGAGGAATCGCCCCTGCCTTGGGCATGCTGGGAGGAACCGGAATTTTTAAGTCACCCAACTAACCTAAGCATGGGGCTCTCCGGCTTTCACCACTTCGGCGGCGGTGGGGGGTGTGAGCCCAAGCTGCAGCTTGTAATTTATAATAAAAAAGATCCTCATGTGTTTTGCAATGGACTCAGCTCCTGGTGGTCATCTTTTGGGGTATCGCAATTTGGGTACAACAGTAACAATTTGCTATAGTTCTTTTTAAAGTGAAGTCTAAGGAAGTCACTTCCCTTCATCCCCTTCCATTTTCCTAACTGTATCTTTGAGGTGAGGCCTTAAATAGTTCAAGGTGGCCCAGAACTCGCTATGGAGTTGAAGATAAACTTGAATTACCAACCCTCCTGTCTCCACTTCTCAAGTGCTTCGATTACCAAATTCAGAAAATAAAGCAGTGATATAATGCTGAGATAGTACATAGTACATAGTCCAAATTCAACATTTTGCTAGATGAACTAGGATCTAATCAATTCACTTAACAGTCAACTCCTTTTTAGTCTTTTAAAACATGGATAGTTTCCTGAAGTTTTATTTTTCTTTCATGTCAGTTGTGTAATAGACTACCTGTGGATTTGGGTACTTACAGTTCTCCAATCTTAGATAAAGTTTTTGCATTTTTGGCAGAAACACCAAAGAAGCAATGCTGTGTTCTTAGTTTGGGATTGAGATGGGGGAGGGTTTCACTTATAATGTTTCTCTGGATTACTTAAGGAAATGATCTTCCTGTTTTCCGTGGTGTGGTAGTTTGAATAAGAATGATCCGAAATAAGCTCATAAATTTGAATGCTTGGTTACTAGGAAGTGGGAGAATTTGAAAAAGATTAGAAGGTGTGGTCTTGTTGGAGAAAGTCTGTCTCTCTGTTGCCTTCAGACCAGGATGTAGAACTCACAGCACCTGCCTGCATGCTGCCATACTTCCCACCATAATGATAATGGACTAAACCTCTAAAACTGTCAGCCAGCTCCAATTAAATGCTTTGTTTCATAAGCGTTGCTATCATCATAGTGTCTTCACAGCAATAGAACACTGACTAAAATACATAGTAAAAGTACTGTTTCCCCTCTCATGAAATAGAACTTTGAAGCTACTTATAAATATTTCAATACCTAAAGGAAATAGTAGGAATCCAAAGTAGTGCAGATTGGCCTACAAGTTCCACACCTGGGAGATGGAAACAGGAAAATCAGGAATTTAAGGCCCTTTTTTTGAGACAAGATTTTTCTCTGCAGCTTTATCTTTTAGGACCGAAGAAATGATGATACATACAGATTTTATATGAAAGAGGTTTATTAGATGGAGATGAAGAGAGAGGAGAGAGTGAGACATGATAGGGGGAAGGGAGGAGGTGCACTGACAGAGAAAGGGGAGAGAACAGGAGAGCTAGAGAGTAAGAGGGTTAGAGGACAAGAGGGCAAGAGAGCAACAAAGTGGCAGGTTGATCCTTTTAAGGAACAACTTAACCAAGCCTGCCAGGTGTGGCTACCTGGAGGTTGACACATGATAACATCATAGGTTGCTAGGCAATGCAGAAGCAGGCTGCCTAAATACTAACACTGTCTGTTCTAGAACCTACTCTGTAGACCAGGCTAGCCTTGAACTCAGAGACCCACTTGCCTCTGCCTTCCAAGTACTGGGGTTAAAGTTGTGCATTAAAGTACTGGGATTAAATTCATTGGAAGCATTATAAATATAGTGCAAAACAAATAAAGATAATGCTACTATTTTAAATAAACTTAGAAATCTGATTATACATTTGGGCATATTCTTTCTCTCAAAAACGTATGTCAATTCCCATCAAATTGCCAACACAATTCTTTACAGACCTGCAAAGAAAAATTCTCACCTTCATATAGAATAACAAGAAACCCAGAATTGCTAAAACAATCCTCTACAATAAAAGAACTTCTAGAGGTATCTCCATCCCTGATCTCAAGCTGTACTATAGAGCAACAGTTATAAAAACTGCATGGTACTGCCATATAAACAGAATGGTTGATCAATGGAACTGAACAGATTACCCAGAAATAAACCCACTCACTTATGGACACCTGATCTTTGACAAAGATGCCAAAACCATTCAATGGAAAAAAGATAGCATCTTCAACAAATGGTGCTGGTCCAACTGGATGTCTACATGTAGAAAAATGAAAATAGATCCATCCTTATCACCCTGCACAAAACTGAAGTCCAAGTGGATCAAAGACCTCAACATAAAACCAGACACATTAAATCGGCTAGAAAAAAAAAAGTGGGGAATACCCTAGAACTCATTGGTACAGGAGAAAACTTCCTGAACAGAACACCAACAGCACAGGCTCTAAGAGCAACAATCAGTAAATGGGTCCTCCTGAAACTGAAAAGCTTCTGTAAAGCAAAGGACACCGTCATCAAAACAAAGCCACTGCCTACAGATTGGGAAAGAATCTTCACCAAGAATCTTCTTATCTGAGAGAGGACTCATATCCAGTATATATAAAGGCCTAAAGAAGCTGAAAAGCAGCAAACCAAGTAATCCACTTAAAAAATGGGGAACAGAGCTAAACAGAGAACTCTCTGTAGAGGAATATCGAATGGCAGAGAAGCACTTAAAGAAATGCTCAACCTCATTAGCCATTAGGGAAATGCAAATCAAAACAACCCTGAGATTTCACCTTACACCCATGAGAATGGCCAAGATAAAAAACTCAAGTGACAACACATGCTGGAGAGGTTGTGGAGAAAGGGGAACCCTTCTCCACTGCTGGTGGGAATGTAAACTTATGCAACCACTCTGGAAATCAATCTGACGCTCTCTCAGACAACTAGGAATAGCGCTTCCTCAAAATCCAGCCATACCACTCCTAGGCATATATCCAAAAGAGGCTCAAGTATACAAAAAGGAAATTTGCTCAACCATGTTTGTAGCAGCTTTATGTGTAATAGCCAGAAGCTGGAAACAGCCCAGATGCCCCTCAACTGAAGAATGGATGCAGAAATTGTGGTACATATATACAATGGAGTATTACTCAGTATGAAAAATAAGGAAATAATGAAATTTGCAGATAAATGGTGGGACCTGGAAAGGATCATCCTGAGTGAGTTGCACTCACCCAGAAGCAAAAAGACACACACGGTATATACTCACTCATATAAACATACAACATAGGATAAACCCACTAAAATCGGTACATCTAAACAAACTAAGCAAAAGAGAGGACCCTAACTAAAATGCTCAATCCCCATTCTGAAAGGCAAGGAGGATGGACATCAGAAGAAGAAAACAGGAAACAACCTAGGAATCTGCTACAGAGGGCCTCTGAAAGCCAAAAGAAGAAAACAGGAAACAACGTAGGAACCTGCCACAGAGGGCCTCTGAAAGCCTCTGCCCTGCAGACTATCAAAGCAGATGCTGAGCCTGATGGCCCATTGTCGGGCAGAGTGAATGGAATTTTATGTAAGAACTGGGAAATAGTAAGATTTGGAGAGGACAGGAACTCCACAAAGAGAACAACAGAACAAGAAAATTTGGACACAGGGAACTTCCCAGAGACTCATACTCCAACCAACTATTCATGGAGGTAACTTAGAACCCCTGCACAGATGTAGCCCATGGCAGTTCAGTGTCCAAGTGGGTTACATAGTAATAGGAAGAGGGACTGCCTCTGACATAATCTGATTGACCTGCTCTTTGATCACCTACCCCTGAGGGGGGAGCAGCCTTACCAGGCCACAGAAAATGACAATGCAGCCACTTTTAATGAGAACTGATAGACTAAGATCAGAAAGAAGGAGAGGAGGACCTCCCCCATCAGTGGACTTGGGGAGGGGCATGCATGCAGAAAGGAGAGGGAGGGTGGGATCGGGAGGGGAGGAGGGAGGGGCTTATGGGGGGATACAAAATGAATAAAGTGTAATTAATAAAAGTTAAATAAAAAATTAAACAAAACAAAACAAACAAACAAACAAAAAACCATGTTCTGGCTCTGAATCTGGTGCGATAGCTCAATAAGTAAAGTTACTTGCTTGACAAGCAACCCCACACACATAGTTCATTTACACTATTTATATTTTCTCTCTCTCTGTGTATATGTGCATGTGCATGTATGTGTGAATTCATATGTCATGGCAAGCACATGTAGAGGTCAGAGGACAGTTTGCATAAATCAGTTCTCTATTTCTAGTTTTTTCTTTTATAAAATGAAGGATTTTTTTCTATTAGCCATTCTGGTTCCAAAATAATGATACAGTAGGTACATTTGTTAATAAGCTTTAAATCTCCACAGCTGGGCAGATACTTATCTATTCTGTCCCATCTATACTACAGTAACTACTTCCCAGCCATGTGCCCCATGTTACTTGCCATCTTAGTCTAAATTTGGCTGCTTTAACTTCATCTGTCTATCCTAATGCTGATCTCCTCATACTCGTTTGATCTTCTTCTCTTCTCCCTATCTGAGACCCTCCTGATTAGGATTAGAAGTCCTGCCCTAACCCTTTTCTCTGCCCAGCTATAGGCTGATCAGCTTCTTTATTAACCAGTTAGAGATGATGGAGAACAATTTTTATGCAACTTTGAGACAGAATATTCTTGATAGAAATGACAATGCCCACATCCTGACTGCAGCCAGATCTCTGGGGCTCAAATATAACATTTGAATACACAGTGCACAAGGCCATCTCCCAACATTCTTTCTCTATCTATCTATGATTACCTATTTGGCAGGTATATTTATTCTTAAAAACATTTAAAGGACTGGTGAGATGGCTCAGCTGGTAAAAACACTTGCCTGCAAGCCTGACGACTTGAGTTTAGTCCCAGGGATTATGGTACTAAGAAGGAGAGAACTAATACAGGAAACATCTCTCTCTTGTGCTCTTGTTCTCTTACTCCTTCCCCTTTCTCTGGCGTGCTCCCACCCCTCCCCCTATCATGCCTCTGTCTCTTATTCCTTCTTTTTCTCCATCTCCATCCAATAAACTTCTTCCATATAATATCTATTGTATACATCATTTCTAAAAAATAACATTAGTACTGAAACCTGGGAAGAGCTCTCCTGATAGCATCTGGTCTGGTTATGTCAGGACCCCTTACATAAACTGCGATGCCTACAACAGATCTGTCTTCTGTTCCATCTATCCCTAACCACCATTCAACTACATATGCTAAAAACCTACTTTCTCTAACTGTTCTGCCTTGCCTTTTACCTGCCTTTTACCATACGCACCTGTCTCTCTGGTCTCAGCTGCTCAGATGCTAGGATCTGCCATGTGCTCTAAGCACATGGTGAACACTGGGCTACTCCTGCCACCCACATTGCACTAGAACCAGACTGGGGAAACTGGGATGTTAGTGCCAAACTTCACTTTTAGATGAGGACTCAGACACAACCTGCTTCTACACCATTCCTGTTAGGTAAGAAATTTTCCTGCTGTGCTCTCATGCTTATGCTCAGAGGATTATTTTCAATTACACAGATGTCAGCTCAGCCATGCCACACACTTGCTGAGATTCAAACTGGGCTGGGACAGCCATCTAGCCAGCAAGCACCCGGGGTCACAGGACCATGGTATCTCTGTGCCTCCGCAGCTGCTCACTGCATGTGGCAAGACACCATGTTGATTTTAAAATAGATAAGGCCTGCCATGTCCCTCCTGCACTCCTGCTGGACTCTGACCCTGTGTTCTAAACACTGGCTATCAAAAAACTTCACAGCTCTTAAAATATATTTTCTTCCTGATTAAAATGAAGTATACTCTACTCTTAATTTTTTTAATGCTGTAAATTCTTATCTAACAATTTATGTAATTGCTCATTGAGTTTATATTTTTAAGAACTTTCTTAGTCATAATTAACTCTTTTTATTTTTATCTCCTTTTAGTCTAAAAGCAACAAGTCTCATTTTAAATGGGTATGGATTTTTATATAAATTTAAAGTTATATTCTTACAACATGCTATATATATATGAATCAGCCCTGGTTCAAAATAATTTTTATACAATGCTAAAATTTTAAGGTTATAAAGGTCTATTCAGATTAACAAGCTAATTTAAAATGTGTATCTAACTGCCTATGTCTTTATTAATTCCTCAGTTAATGTAAAAATGCTCTTTCTCCTGCCATGAGCTACCTATGATCTGGCTTTCTGGCCAATGGATTTGGTATAATAAATTCTAATATAATTTAAAGTAGTTCTATACTGTCCTACTATATTATTTATTCTAAAACTCACAACTTGGGAGTTATTACATAAAAGTTTTTACTTATATCTATTAATTTTAGAGGCATTTATTATTAACTTGTTCATTAAGGTATATCTTCATTATCAAAAGGTTCAAATATGCCCGGTCATATTTTCTAAATATGGTAATATTATTAATCTTTAGTATAGCCTTAGATTTTAATAAGCTATGGACATTTTATATACTAAATCATACAGGAAACTATTATGCTTTTGCTTTAATGGACTGTGTTTATGACTTTTAAAGCTCCAACTTAACAGGGATGAAACCTAAAGTCCTAATATTTGATGGGTAGTAAATGCAAGTTAATAGCCAGTCATCTCAGAGATGACCAAGTCTTTTAACATGTCCAAATATATATATTTTAGTCCTACAGATGCAGACATGGTCTCACTGCCATCTTAACTAAACAGCTGAGGATAGTCCCTGAGTCACCATACAGGAATTGGTAAAAATAATTTTTAAAGCTGGGGAGGAGCCTTTCTGATAGGCTCAGATACAGCATAAAACTATGCTACAGACCCTGGCTGCTACTCTGAGACTGTCAGCATTCCTGCAGAAAAAAACAAGATGTCTGCAATGCCCCATCCTGCAGGGATATAGCCAAAAGTCAACCCGGCCAGGTAACTGTTTAAAATGCAGCTAGGAAGGACACTGGTCCCGTGGCTGCCTCAACAAGCTATGACTGCCTGTTGGCAGACTGGCCTCTGGAAGTCAAAATGCTCCCATGCAGGCTTGTCCTCTGTGCCCAGCCATGGAGGCTCAACCTTCTAAGAGGCACAGACACATCTAGCCTTTGAGCTCCTTGCTCTGGAGGAGGACAAATGGATCCTATATTAGCAACTTCCACCACCCTCGCCCAGCCCAGGGTAACATTGCAGGTCTGTTTAACCTCACATTCAGATCTCACAGACATAATGCCAACTTCTGTCTTGGGAAGCTTCAGGTGCCTTCTCAGTTTTCATATGCAAAGGACCAGGCCTTAAGCCTCACTCCTAGAGCTGTTACTGTCAGGTCTAGAAACAGTCTGCTTTGTTACCAGACTCAAGAAACAGGTCTGAGATGTAACATTTTACCATTCCTTTAGCTAAAGGACAACAAATGTTCATAGCAGTCTCACCTATGTCTCATGGTGAATAATTAGATACAAGGCCTAAGAGTACAGAAGTTTAAATTATGAGATTTGAAAAAAGTGTTTGGGTGTCTAAAAAAGTGTTTTAAGGTGAATAAATGAAAGTTATAAATATATGAGGGTCTGATAAGAAGCTTCAAGGTTGATAAATGCAAATTATAAAAGCTGCAAGGTCTAAGGTGATTTAAGCTATCTTAAATAGATAAAAATGCTTCATATTTCCTCCTGTTGCTATGCTACTGTTCTGTTGACTATCCAGAGCTTTGACATTTATCATTAGAGCTCTGATTTATTAATCTAACTCTGATAAAAACATTATATTATACCATCCACTATTATAGTTCCAAGCTTAAGATTTTGAGTTTCCTCTGGTTTAAGTATAGACTTAAAAATTGTTTCTCATTGTGCTAGACTTACATACATCCAGTCTCTGGATAGAGAGAATAAAAAGTAGCCTCTCTCCCATAATGTGTAATCATACTAAAAGTTAAGTTCACTTGAGCTTTTGTCCCTTTTAATTCATGAAAGGCTTCTGCCTTTTCAGAGCTCACCTTAAAGAATGTTTATGCTATTAACACAAAGGTGTATGTCTACTGCCGTTTTTACAATGTATATCTCAATGTATATTACAATGGTGATGCTTAATATGTATAAAGTTTATCAGCTTTGTAAAACTTATAAGTTTTGTAAGTTGAAGGAAATCCACCTGAATCCACCTCTCAGGTAAAATGAAATCCAGATAAGTACTACAAATGAACGGCTTAAGCTTCTTACCTATTGCATATATTGGAGGGTGGGATTCCTCCCCTTTCCCTGGTTTTGGGACTCCCCTTTCCTGGCTACCTGATTGCTACATTCCTACACTCAAAACCGGCCGATTGGTGAGTCTTCACTTCTGGTTGGTGCAAAAGCTTCCTACTACTCTTGCCAACCTACATCCAAACCTTCTCCCCTGGGTGAGATTTTCTCTCTTCCAGCACAGTTTTGCTCCCTCCCCTTCTTGCACGGCTACACAATCCTAGCTAGGTAAACCATGTCTGCTACAGAAAACTGTGCCCTTGGTCTCTAGCCAATGTTGACTAGCTGTTCGAACATATTATACCATACTAATCTACTGACTCATCCTTGCTCTTGGGATGCCTTGACAGGCCACTGACTCCTACTTGACCAGTGGGAATAGTCCATTTGTTCGTCCCTCCAGATTCTCCTCTGGGATGTCTTCTGGAGAAGTTCTGATTTCTATACCTAGCACCTGCTTTAATGGCCTTTAAGCTTACACAAATCTGTAACCAAACTTGGCCTCAGTTTCCTTAGATAACAGATCCAAAGAAAAACTTTTTAAATTACTGTCAGCAATTAAATAAATGGAGGTTCCCATGTTCAAGTCTCTTCTTTGATCAAAACCTTCCATTTCTGTTCACTCTTCCAAAATTTTTAATGTACACCTAAGGGAATTTTCTCCATAACCTACTTAACTTTGTCTTCTGCCTGTATATATGTTCCAGTATCCTGCCAGACCCAGGTGTTTCCTGCATCCATGTCAGCACCAAAGCAGCTACCTACAGGTGTTCCAGTCTGATCACAGACTTCGGTCAAGCTGGACCTGCACTTTCACTCCCAGCCATGAGTGTTCTCATAGACACTGGACAGCATCAAAACAGTCTGCTCTGCCTGGACTTGGCCAATATTTCAGCCTTTTAACCTCTCTACAGTGGCCCTGGTGTCAGCAGAAAGTAGCCAGAAGAGAACCTTTTCCCATTACGCACTTATTAACAATAGGCTGAAATAGTGTGCCTCAGGCCCAGGACCAGAAGCTCCAGGTTCTCCCAGCATTCCTCAGTCCCTATCCCCTGCAGTTCTTAGCTGGCAAACTCCACCCTCTACCCTGAACTCTCCAGGCCAGAGGGTTCACCTCTTCTTCACCATGTAATCTGTACATTTTGGTGCTCTTTTTTCCTTTCTCTCTTGTACCTCCTTACATGGCAACCAAGAGCTGCTTCCAGTGAACCTACAATTATATATTTTAACTTGCCTTACATTAGAAGCAGTCTAAGCTCCTCATTTTTTTTTAAATTATAGAAAAAAGAGAGAAATGTTAGCCTTTAGGCAGCCTGCTACTCGGTTGTCTAGTAACCTTTGGTGTCATTATGTGTTGTGCGCCAGGTGGACACACATGGCAGGCACAGTTCAGCTGCACAGGAGTTATAAATGGACCCCTGCTTCTTACCTCTCTCTCTCTTGCTCTTGTGTTTTTGCTCTGTTGCTCTTACTCCTCTCTTCTCTGCCCCTCCATTGGGGTACTCCTTCCCCCCATCATGTCTTTATCTTTTCTTCTCTCTCTTTATCTGCATACAATAAACTTTTTCATATAATATCTGTTGTGCCCATCATTTCTAAAAAGCTAAGAACTACAAATAAGGAAGCACCTCAAGCTTGCTTTGGCAACACATATACTAAAATTGAAATGATACAGAGAAGATTGGCATGGCCCCTGTGCAAGGATGACACACAAATTCATGAAGCGTTCCATATTTTTTATACAACAAGGACATTTGCTCAACCATGTTTGTAGCAGCTTTATTTGTAATAGCCAGAAGCTGGAAACAACCCAGATGGCCCTCAGTTGAGGAATGGATACAGAAATTGTGGTACATCTGCACAATGGAATATTACTCACAATAAAAAATGAGGAAATCATGAAATTTGCAGGCAAATGGTGGGAACTAGAAAAGATCATCCTGAGTGAGGTATCCCAGAAGCAGAAAGACACATAGGGTATATACTCACTCATAAGTGAATGTTAGATATATAATACAGGATAAAACTACTAAAATCTGTACACCTAAAGAAACTAATCAAGAAGGAGGACTCTGGCTAAGATGCTCAATCCCCATTCATAAAGGCAAAGAGGATGGACATCAGAAGAGGGAGAAAACATAGAACAGGACAGGAGCCTACCAGAGAGGGCTTCTGAAAGGCTCTACCCTGCAGGGTGTTAGAGCAGATGTTGATATTTATAGCCAAACTTTGGGCAGAGTTCAGGGAATCTTATGAAAGAACCCCTGCACAGATGTAGCCTATGTCAGTTCAGTGTCCAAGTGGATTCCATAGTAATGGGAAGAGGGACTGCCTCTGACATAATCTGATTGGCCTGCTCTTTGATCACCTCCCCCTGAGGGGGGAGCAGCCTTACCAGGCCACAGAAGATGACAATGCAGCCACTCCTGATGTGATCTGATAGACTAAGATCAGAAGGTAGGAGAGGAGGACCTCCCCTATCAGTGGACTTGGGGAGGAGCATGCATGAAGAAGGGGGAGGGAGGGTGGGACTGGGAGGGGAGGAGTGAACCTTGTTTCTCAATGCCTTATCTTTTTAAAGTAGCTCTACCTATTCTCACCATTTTACACACAAAAAATGACAACATTAAGCACCCTTGACTTAGAGTCTGTTTTTAACTACTATAAGGCCACCTGGATCCTCCCCACTTTTAAGTTATTTACACTGTTAAATCCTAAATACACTCAGTCCTCTAAAGGGATGGACCCAAAGGAAATTAGGAATTTACATAGTGTTGAGCCTCTTTTGAGGTGTTTTGTCGTAATGCAATACTTTCTTTCGCAGACTTAGGAACTAATTACAATGGTACCATGATTCACATATCAGTACTTTGGGGTTGCAAACAGTTTTAGTTTCAACCTAATAGTTGAATTTCCAATGAACCTAATTTTACTTCTCCAAGAGAGATTTCTTTCTCTCTCTCTCTCTCTGTCTCTCTCTCTTTCCTTCTTTTCTTTATTTCTTGGTTATTTTTGAGACATGATCTCACATAGCCCAGGCTGGCTTCCAACTCACTATGTAGCAGAGGATGAACTCCCAAATGTTAGAATTATAGGTATGCACCACCATGCCAGGCTTCCAAGGCATATTTAGAGTATAGGCTACATATTAGCTCCTATTGCAGCCATTAAAGCATCACAGATTTATCCTTATTTATTAGTTTGAAGATCTGTAATTAAAATGTTTGGATACTGTTGTTGAATTAAGAGTTTCTTTTTTAATTTTTTTTTACTATGACCACTCTAGCTCCCAAATAATGAGTCAGAGACCTGTTGTATTTATTAATAAGCTTTAGAGCATGATAGTTTGACAGATAGTGATCTATTCTAACCCATCTATACTATCCTGGCTGCTTTCCAGCCATGTGTCCCATGCTACTTGCCATCTAGTCTTGCCTCAGATGCTCTTACTCCATATTTATCTTTATGATGACTCCTCATGGCCCAGGGCCTTTCTTCCTCTCCTGCCTTCTCTGTCTCTTTCTACCTGGAACCCCCAGACTAGGAATGGAAGTCCTGCCTACTGTGTCTCTTTTGCCCAGTCATAGGCTCTTCAGCTTCTTTATTAATTAATAGGAGATAACTGGGGAGTAATTTTTACATAACATTTAGACAAGAGATTATTCAATAGTAAAGACAATACCAGAATCTGATAAATACTAGATAACATTTAGTTCACTTCTGGTTCAGCAATTAACAATCTGAGACACACCTTAATATAATGTGAATGAAGGTCACTCTACAGGATACAGATAACATAGCTTAAGAAGTTGGTCCTTGGGTTAGGCTATCAAAATACCCAAAATTCAAGGTTTGGCAGGAGATTCTTGGTAAGAATCCATGTTGAGCATCATTAGCCAATTTCAGATTCTTATGATTGTAGGATGAAGATTGTTAGTTACTTGCTCCCTGTCAGTTGGGAGCTGGGTTTTACTCCCATTGGTTGGGTGCATTCTCTCCTGGGTGTTTCTTGTCACAACCCTAGCAGATCAAGGAGGGGCAGATCAAGCTCCTCTCATGCTTCAGATCTCTCTGACTTTTGACAGAAGCATGAAACACTTCTGAAGAAGTGTTTCACTTCTAGCTGGGAAATGTAAAAGGAATTCACTGATTTCTCTATCAAAGGGTAGATGAGACAAAAAAAAAGTTCTAGCTTTAAAGAAATTTGTAATGATACCTAATGTGGCCAAAAACAAAAACAAACAAAAAAGAAAACCCAAACAACAAAAACAAAAACCTCTTTCCACATTCAACTATTTCCTGTGAAGAAAGGGGATGTGGAATTTTCACTTTTCACTCTGCTTAGACTTTGCATCCTGTTCTCAAAAGTTGCACTTTGCTCCTCAACAATGTTCACGTTAAATTATCTAGTCATGTAAGATTATAAAGTTAAAGCTCTGACCACTTAGAGTTACAGAATTACTCTTCCATTATTAATAAAATCCATGGGTTCCTGAGGGGTGTGCTTGCCTGGCTGATTTGGCATGGCTACATATCCATCTGCAGAAGAAAACTTTTGCCCTTGCCAAAACACTTTAGATTATATGATCATTTTCTTGAGGACTACCCCTGTCCCCAGACCATTTTCTAACATAGCACAGTAAGTTCTCTACTTTAAGGGTTTCAGTGATTAGGATGGATCCAATTGGATGTGAAATTTTCACCTTAATCTTTTTGTTTTGTTTAGTTTTCTGAGACAGGGATTCTCTGTGTAACCTTGGATGTCCTCTACTCACTTTGTAGATCAGGCTGGCCTCAAACTCACAGAGACCCACCTACTTCTGCTTCCTTGAGTGCTGGGGTTAAAGGATCACACCACCTTGTCTGGCTAATTTTCACCTTATCTTAAGTTTCATGGCTTTAATGACATTTGTAAAGTTCCTGTGCCATAGCATAGAGCATATTTATATATCTAAGATCATTGTGGGATGTCTTCAGAAAGCTAATTTTATCCTATCATAGGCCAAATGAAAACAAGTTTGCTCAAGGTTAATCATGAACTTGAAAATTTATAAACATAGACAGCAACTTTTAAAAAAATTAGTGCTTAACATCTACTCTAAAACATGGTATTTGATAGAGCCTTCCTGGTTAGTGGTGAAATGCAGAGATTAGGGGCTTTGGAGATGAGGAGACAAGCCCAGATATTATCCTACCGTGAGTCGTTCAATCGCAGGCTTAAAAGTGAAGGCAAGAATAAATTTGTGAGTTCCAGTCCCAGAAATTGACCTAGACTCCAATAGGGTGGCAAACCTTTTGTGAATTATATGCATGCTTTTATGGGCCCCGTGGTGATCTTGTGAAGAGTAAAACAGCAACAATAATTTATTAGTACAAATAGATACAAAAAGAGGTTTCTCCTTTCTCCTTTTCTTTCTTCTTTCCTTCCTTCCTTCCTTCCTTCCTTACTTACTTACTTCCTTTCTTTTTTTCTTTCTTTCTTTCATTCTTTCTTTCTTCCTTCCTTTTTTTCCCCTCCTCTTCCTATTTTTCTTTTCTTCTTCTTTGTAGTATAAGGGGTTAGACCAAGGTCTTTTGATATTCTAGGCCAGTAGTTTACCCATGAGCTACATGTACAATTTGCAAAGGAGATTTAAAATGAGGTCAAATATTATCTAATACAAACATTGTTTTCTTTGATCATTAATTACATGAAATGTTAAAAGATTCAGTAAATGTTAGTCACAAAAAATTAAAATCACTTTAATGTGCTATGTTCCACATTAAATATTAATATTCCAGACAATGAAATAGCCTTTTGAATAAGGTCACAGGAAGATCTCTAATGAAAATTAAAAAAAAATTTAAATTAGACTGGAGATACAGTTTAATGGTACAGTACTTGTCAACCATGGGTGAGACTCTGGGTTTGATCCTCACAAAAAAAGAAAGATTTTTCACTGGTATTGTTATTGAATTTTCCAGAAAAGGACAAATACAGGAAAGACACATTAAATTGTGTTTTTCTAATACGAAAATTCTAATTTTAAAAGTATTTCTATTTATTTATATACATACATATGTATAATACAGGCATAATATTATACATGTATGCCTGTATGTATGTACCTGAGTGTTCGTATGTGTGTGTGTGTGTATGTATGTGTTTGTGTGTGTGTGTGGTGTGTATGCATGTGTGTGTAGGTGTCCAAGGAGGCCAGAATTGGGTATTGGATCCCCTGGAGCTGGAGTTATAGGCAATTCTGAGAAACCCAACATGGTTGCTGGGAACTAAATTCTGATCCTTTGAAAAAGGAGCGAGAGCTCTAAATTGCTGATTTATCCCTCTGGCCCCTAAAGAAGGAAAAAAAAAATCTAATTTTGATATGGACTGGAAAATGCTCTATCGTTTTTGAGGCAGACCCTGGCCAATTTAAAACTGATAAGCTTTTTTTTTTTTTTTTTTTTTTTTTTATGTCTTTAAGTCCCTTCTCCAAGAAATAACATGGCAGATCCATTGCTTTAGGAAATGGAGATTTCAGAAGTATCTGGGTTATAAAATAGTGGTAAAGGAAGGGTGGGCAGGCAGGGGGATAGTCCTAAAAATAGGACGGAAAGGAAGAAATTGAAAGGTGGTAAGGGTTGAGCTATAGGTAAATGTGGTGTTCTCTCCTACCTGGCCTCTTTCCTGAGCTAAACTAGCCCATCCTTACTGCTACCAGGTAGTTGTCTCTCCAAATAGGCTAGGGAATGCCTTTAGGGAAAAGGCAAACTTGAGTCAAGACTTCTTTATCTTTACTACTCCAGCTCTTTGCACATGGGATAAACTTCCTCCAAAATTACTTTAAAGTTGCCACACAAAGGTCTTCTCAGACACTCAGACAAAAGAGCCTAATCTTTTTTATTTTTTGTATTTTTTTTTCGGCCACTATGCCTGGCTGCAGTATTCCAATGGGATGTTTCCCTTGTAGGGAATCGTGAGAAAATTTGGACCCCAAATTTTGATTATAGACCCTAATGATTAGTGAAGGCTAAAGAAAAGCAGAGTGCTCAAGTAAAACAAAGACCAAATTTCTCAATCACTCTCATCTGATGACTGTTTGTCAGCAAGAAAGTAAACTTCGTTTATTGCCTTACAATTTGGTCCTTTTATAGGAAGGAAGGTATTTATTAAGTTTTTCAATTTTTCTGCGTCCATTAGCAGGTACAGTTAAACTGATTGTAGGTATGGGGTTTCAAGCTGTTGGTCACCCTAAGACTCATCAAGGAAGACCTCAAGTAACATGTCTCTGTCAGCTTGATCATGAGTGCAGGCAGCTATACATTTATGACCTTATAAAGATATCAGAGGGTGGCCTTTCAAAATCAAGTGTTTTGTGCAGAATGAACCAGCAGTCCTTCTCCAAGTAGCCACATCTTCTTCCTCTGGGGTGTCATATTTACACCCCTCAAAATCTCAGAATTCAACTAATTCCACTTGATAAATACCACACTCTGCACAAGACACTTAACAAGTGTAGACAAACTAAAACCATCAACATGGAATTACAATAAAAACATGTTTATGTATCATAAACCAAAACATCCACATCAAACTTTATGTCCAACGTATCAGAGAAAAAAAATGACTTTTGTTTATATGTTATATTGTTAAATTGTCAAGCACTGAAAGAGTTAGGCTAACCATGTAAACTCCATTTTAAATATTAGGCCCCATGTTGAACTAAGTTTTCTTAGTACTTTTCCAGAAAGCAGAAGGACACGGGCAGAAACAAGGAAGCGAGCAAGTTGAGACAGACTCTCAGATCCATCCTGCTGTAAAAGAGTAACCAGGCCTGCAATTGCGAGATACCGTTGCCTAGCAACTAACTCAGATGGTCCCAGTTTCCCACCCGGATAGCCCCTGGTTTGTGACCAGAGTCACATAGCCCTGCTTCTCAAAAAAAACCTCAGGATGTGCTAATCGCTCCCCCCTCCCCTCACTACAGGCAAATCAGCACGTAATAGTGTTATACCCAGTTCGAGAGCCCCCAAAAGATCTACAGGAATCGACTCCATTGCAAAACACATGAGGGTCTTTTTATTGTAAATTACAAGCTGCAGCTTGGGCCCACAACACCCACCACCAAAGCGGTGGGAGCCTAGTGCGCCGTCCCCAGGTTAGTTGGGTGATTTAAAGATTCTGGTCCCTCCCAGCATGCCCAAGGCAGGGGCAATTCCTGCCTGGCAAGCATCTATTGCTCAAAATGCTACATTTTGAATCGATAGGCTATAGGAAGGTTCCCAGACCATTAATGACCTGGTGTCCCTCCCTAGGGGGATGGGCCAGTTTCCTAGCAACTGTATCTCTAGTGGGTGGGGAAAGAATGCAGTGAGGTGGCTCTTCCCCTCAGGGCATTACTAAACTTTTTTACCATACCTAGTTTAGGTCTTAATAATAGCTGCTACTTTATCTTTTGGTCTCTCAATAGGACATTCCAGGTGTTGCTCAGGATCAGATATCCTCCAGATGGCCCGGCCAGGGCTGACCGGTCTTGGCACCTAAAATAGACCAATTATTTTAAAAGTCAACTTCCCTATAGACCCTTTTACCCAATCCTGTAACTTCAAGGCTTGTAACCCCCTGCTTGTGGTTTTTCCCTATAAAAGCCCAAAGCCTTTGTTCGTCGGGGCCATCTGTTGCTTTCTTGCAGAGGGGCCCCAAAGCATGCTGGTTTGAATAAACCTCTTGCAGTTTGCATTGATCCAGCTTCCAAGTCTTCTTTGTGAGTCCCCCAGATGAGTCCCGAATTGGGTCTAACAGTACCACCTAAGCTCATTTAGACACTGGCTCTGGAAAGGGAATTTGTTCCTCCTACTTCAGACTCAGGCATGTTTGTCTCAAAATGGCCCTGAAAGCCCTCTTTCCTGAGTCAGGTTAGCCCTCACCCTCTGTGACAGAAACAGCTAATGGGTTGTGTGTGCGGTGAAACTACTGAAGAAAACCACTGCATATATAAAAACAATAATGGGAACAAACTGCTAGACTGTCTCATGGGAACAGCTAGCAGCAGCTCTGTGGAGAGGCGGGTGAGTTTTACATAATAGCCTGCAGGCCAGAGGTTTACGTGAAAACTGTCACATTAATCAAGAGCTAGAGGTACTTCGCCTGAGGCAGTTGACCATTAGGGCCAGAACAGGAAGAAAGGAGTAGTCTTAGTCCCTGTTCTATTTCTCTGCAGAGACACCAAAAGACCAAGGCAGCTCCTATAAAAGAAAGCACTTAAGGGAAGAAGGGTGAAGGAGGGGCTTGCTTACAGTTTCAGAGGTTTAGTCCATTATCATCATAGTGTGAATACGGCAGCATGAATGGCACTGGAGCAGTAGGTGAGAGCTATATCCAGAGAGAGAGAGAGAGAGACTGGGTAAGCCCACCTCCAGTGCATGCTTCCTCCAACAAGGCCACACCTCCTAATAGTGCTACTTCCTGGTGACCAAGCATTCAAATCTATGAGTGCATGGGTGGGAGGCGGGCATTATTCAAATCACCACACAGATTTTTTTCCAGATAAGTGGAAGCTTACATAGCACATGGTTTCTGAGAAAAGCTTGTTTTGTTTTGTTTTGTTTTGTTTTGTTTTGTTTTCCAAGAAGGACTGCCTGGCTTGGGACTCAGGATACCATCTTAGGACATTGTCAGCAGCACTGCGATTTTAGGACCTACTTTGTGTCCTAATATTCTAGTCTTTTGTTGATGATAGGTATGACAGTAGCCCCTCTTTGGATACTTCCTGCTGAGTGGGGATGTTGAAAAAAAGAAGAGGGTCTCCTCAATCTGGCAGGCTGTGGTAGGAGACATGAGGAAATTCTCTCAGAAGCATCTAGTTTCACTGAATGTTGGGTTATTTCACTTATTCGTTCCAGAAGGAAGCTAAAGAGACAGGGAGCAATCATTATTATTAGAAGTGTGCATATTAGTGGTCCAAGCAGGAAAGGAACCAGGGGCCCAAGGGAGCCAAAGTTTGTAAAGATTTTTTATTCTTTCTTTGGCTTTGGCTAGACTGGTTTACTTAGTAACAGCATGCTTCAATGAGAAAGACAAATTTCTCCTTTTTCGGCTGTCAATGATTCAAGAGCCCTCTGGTTCTGTAGGAGCACTGAGGCTAAAGAGGTGATCTGGTTTTGGAGCAGTTGAAAAGCAATTGAGTCCTGGAGAGTGTCTGCCAGCTGGGTGGAGACCTGATTGTCTCAAACCCCTGGCTAGTGATAGCCAATGAAGTTTCCAGACTCACTTCAATCAGAAGGGGAAGAGCCCCAGCTCTCCGTGTCCTGTGGGGAGCCTGGAGGAGGGTGTAGAATTCTCCCTCTGTGTAAAGGGTGAGCTTAGGAAGTAATAAATCTGGGAAATGGTCATAGGTGGATTTAATTACACAGTGTTAGGGTTTAGAGTAACACCAGTAGAGGGTGCCCTCCAGGGATAGTAAAGATTATATGACTATAATATTAGCATGGGTAGATAAAGGACAAAGTGATGAATAAATGTTGAAAAAGTAATTGTCAGGTGTTTCCAGAAAGAAGGGGTACAGGTGGGGATGGAGGGGAAGAAATAGCCTTAGAGACACAGGGTGTAAGCCTTAAGGTTACATTTATAATAGAGACTGCTACCACCAGGGTTTGTTGTCAGGGAGCTCAAAGGGATCACTGGGTAGAGATCTGTAACTATGGAGGAGTCTCAGGACTTATTTAAAACAGCCATCCAGGAATTGAGACTATAGGAGATATCTTTAAGTTCAGAATGCTTCCATTGTAGGGTAGGGGCTGGTGGTTCAATAGCCTTGAGTACAGAACTGGCATGGGTAGATGGTGCCTGTTCTACCATATGAGAATCTTAACTTTTCATCTTGGGGCAGGATCTACTTGCATGTATATAAGGCATGGGCAGATCCATGACTTACTTGTTATCCCATCAGGTGACTCACCAGCTACCAGTAGGCTTTAATTGTTGGGGGAAGATGCTGTAGCGAAGTCTACAACTTCAATTAGGCTATCCCCTGCAGTCAGAAGATATATATATATATATAGCTATTTTTTCTGTGCATGAAGCACAGGTATTTGTTGTCAGACCCTGCCTCCTCTTCCAAGAAGTTAGGTATGCAATCAACTGAACAAATAACATGGACATTAAAATTAAGGTGGATAATGTGAGCATATCTAATGATGGGGCATAAGATGAAGTTAAGGAATCTTAGGGGATCTTTATCTTGGGCATGTGTTGGTGTACTTTTAAACTCTGTTTTGTTTACATTTATTTCCTTCTCTGTTCTCCATTCCAACCCCTTCCAATATGGAAACACCAGGTAGAAGAGAAGTAACGTTAGTGGGGACAGGGGCAGAGTTCTCTTAAGCTACTTTCTACTAGTTGGGTCATTGGGTTTCTTGTGGCAAGTCCAATCCTCATTTCAGGATAATTCCAACTTCTTCTCATCTAATTGTATCAACACCAACCAGGGGCAGCAGGGTAGAGGGGGGCACCAGCTGCCGCCTTCTTCCTTGGAGCTCCCCCTCTGTCTCTGGGCCCTTGCATTTATTCCCTCTCCAGAGGGAATTTAAACTATCTGCACATGTTAAAGGCCCCCTCTCAGAGTCTGCACCAGGCAAATAGTTTGCTGCTGTGGACAGTCTGAATCAGTCCCATATCCTATGCTTGGGATTATAACAAAAACATGTTTACATATCATAAACCAAAATGTCCACAACAGGCATGTGTCTGAAACTTCCAGATCTGTCATGCTAACTGAGTTATCAGAAAAACAAAGAGGACCTCAGTAGGAGGGGGGAGGAAAGAATCCATGTTAGGTGTCTTCAGAGATGAGAGGCAGATAAGAGAATATAAGTCTTTAGTGGTTCTGTTGACCTAATAGGAGTACGTCTCAGATGAATGCTCTAGACCTTGTTTGAGTTGTGTCAGATGGATCCAAGTTTCGACTCCCTAAAGTTTGATTGCCATTGGTGTGGTGTGAATGACCCATTATGGAACCTTCCAGCATGGCTTGAGGATCTGTAGGCAAAAGGCTTTCAAATTAACCCAATCTTCTGGCAAAATGGTTTGGGTTATAGGTTTAGTGAAGGGCTGAAAAAGGACATGGTCAGTATGCTCTGGAAGTTGTCTTAATAGAGTGAGGGGAAGTAAGTAGTAATGGAGTGAGACTGGTCTAGAGGAGGTAAATTTCCCAAAAGAAAAGGACCGCCATATATTAATTCAAATGGGTTGAGGAAGGTGGGTTGTTGGGGCATGGACAACATATGAGTTTGGGCTAGAAGTAGGAGTTGAGTCCAAGGGAATGAAGTTCAAAGACAATTTTGATGAATGTGTCTTAGTAAGTCAATTAGCCCTGTTTACTTTTCCCGAGGCCTGGGGATGGTAAGGAAAGTGACATTGTAGTCCTAAGGCCATTTAAACCCAGCTTGAGTGACTTTGGAGATGAATGTCATTATCAAATTCTTTGGATCTAGGATGTCCAAATCTTAACAAAATATCATCCATGACTATTTCTGCAATCTTAGCAGTAGTAGGAAAAGCTTCTACCCACCCAGAGGAAGTGTCTACTGTAGTGAGAAGATATTTTCCATTTTTTTTTTGACACATGTGTGTGAAATCTGGCAGTCCTCCCCAGGAAGATTACTGCAAAACTTCTGTGGATTGAGAAAAGGATGGGGTCATAAGGTTCTCTGTGAGGAGGCTTGATTGCAGATGGAGCATCCTTGAGCTGGGTTATAAGAGAGGTTGGAGAAAGTGATTGAGATTTTGCAACCCAATATGAAAGGACAATAGCTGCCAGGAAGGGCTTTGATTCATTGTCAGGAAGACAATACCTGTTCTGTAGAGGGAGCCACCCCTGGGGTCCCACAACAGCTTCCATAACCTGGACAGCTTGCAGTTGGGACTCAGAGTAGATAGGAGGTAAGTGTGAAAGGGCTAAGAAACAAATAAAGAATAAAGAAAAGTGGATAAAGGTATTGACTGACATCTTTAACAGTCTCAAAGTTTATCATTGGGAGGAGCCTGGTGACCTCGACTGCAACTAACTACCACTTGTGTAGGAAGATAAGAGGCTTCTAGCAACTTCAGAGTTAGGTGCTCATTGGTAATAGATGTACCCTTGATGTTAAGGAAGCTCCTCTCCTGCCAAATGGAAACATGATGGTATAGAATGTAGAATGTATATTTAGAATTGGTATATATGTTGATAGTCCTGCCTTGTGCTAAAGTGAGGGTCCAAGTGAGGACTAGCTCTGCCTTCTGAGAAGTAGTGCCTGGTGGTAAAGGGGCAGACTCTACAACCTGGTCAGACTATGGTATAATCCACTTGGCAGGAGCCAATGGAGCTGAGAGATGAGTGTCCATCTATGAAGCAAGTATAGTCATGGTGGGGCAGAAGGGAGGTGAAGAGCTTTGTAGTTTTGTAGGTGAGGGTCTTGAGTGATTCTAGGGAAGAATGGGTGAAACTGGTTGCTCTGGGAAGGAGTGTGGCATGGCTGAGAAGAGAACAGGAGTCAAAGGAGATGTCAGAATTTTCTAATCAGGTGATGTGAAAGATTTGAAACTCAGAGGGATATAAAGAGGCTCTTGTGTGACAAAAGAGGCTTGAGCTGATAAGGTAAGAGGATTGAGACAAAGGTGAATTTAAAGTTTTCCTAGGTTAATAGGGAGGGTGCTACTAGCATCTATAGGCAAGGTTGTCATTCCCTAACTGTTGTACCCAGTTGTTTGGAAAGATAAGAAACAGGGGGAAGGGTAGTTCCTTTCATCTGTCCCAGAATTCCCAAGATCATTCCCCATCTTTCAATAGCATGAAGAGTAAAGGGTTGATGAAGGTCTGGGAGAACCAGAACAGGGGCTTATAAGAGTTCATCTCAGAAGTGAGAGAAGTCAGATGTGATGGGTTTTGAAAGGTCTAGGGGTTCAGTTGGGGAGCCCTTAGCTGTTTCATAGAGAGGATGTACAAAAAGAGTGAATTTGGGAATCCAGGTTCTAAGAAAACTCACCAGACCTTGAAAAGAGAGAATCTCCTCCTTGGCTGTAGTCAGGGTCAGAAATGACAAATACTACTTCTGATCAGGAATGAGTTTGTAACTGTTAGGGGATAACAGAAAGCTCAGATATTTGACCTAAGGGACAGAAAGTTGAGCCTTGGAAGGAAAGACTCTGTATTTGTTTGCCTAAAAGTTAAGAAGTTGAGTGGTATGTTGTTATGACAACAGGAGCAAGAGGCTTCTGAGTAGAAGGTCATCAACATATTGGCAGCTGAGAGACATGTTGAGAGAAAGGTCAATGGCCAGTGTCTGACCAAAACAAACAAACAAACAAACAAACAAACAAATAAAAAGGCCTGGTAATAGGAGATGGCCAATTCAGGTCCATATCCCCACTGCTTATCTAGGGTCACCCTTGTAGATTCTTGGAAGGTTCCATTTCTCTAGGTACCTAGCTCATCCAAGAGATGGTCCTTTCCCAATTCCAGTTGTCTCTCCTCTCTTCCTCTATCCTCCCCCACCTGATTCCTTCTGATCCCATCTTCACCGAAACCCCTACCCAGTCCCTTCTTCCTGTCCACCCATGACATCTCTTTCTCCTTCTCAGTGAGATGCACATATCCCTATGCTTGAGCCCTCCTTGTTATTTGGCTTCTTTGGGTCTGTGGATTATAGCCTGGGTATTCTTTATTGGACACCAATCCAGTCATAAAACCTTTGCCCTACAATTTGTCCTGCCTGCAAGATGTGCAGGGGTAAAGGTGAAACAGAAAAGAGAGGGAATATTCCACCAATGACTAGTCCAGCTTTGGAACCATGCCATGAAAGGAAGCCCACTCTTGACATTGTTAATGTTATTCTATTATACTTGTAGGACAGGAGTCTAGCATAACCTTCATTAGAGAGGCTTCACCCAGCTTCTGATGGAAACAGATGCAGAGACCCACAACCAAACATTAGGCGACACTTGGGGATTTCTGCAGAAGAGGGGGAGAAAGGATTGTAGGAGCCAGAGGGGTCAAGGGCACCACAACAAAACCTACATAATCAACTAGCCTGGGCCCAAAGGGGACCACAAAGACTGAACTGCCAATCAGGGTGCCATGAATGGTACTGACCTAGGTCCTTTGCACATATGTAACAGTTATACAGCTTGGTCATCATATGGGACTCCTAACAGTGGGAGTAGGAGCTTTCTTTGACTATGTTGATTGCTTTTGTAACCTTTTTCCCCAACTAGGCTGCCATGCCTAGCCTCAATAGGAGATGTATCTAGTCTTACTGCAACTTGATATGCTAAGGCTTGTTGATACCATTGGGAAGCCTCCTCTTTTCTGAAGAGAAAGAAAGGAGGAGTGGATGAAGGTAGGGTAGGGGGAAGAACTGGGATGAAGGAGAAGAAACTGAAGTCAAAATTAATTAATTAATTAATTAATTAATTAACTAATTTATGAGCTATAAAGTTTTTATTCTTTAATATAAATTTTTTATTTATTACAATCTATTCACTTTGTATCTCAATTGTAGCGCTACCTTCGTCCCCTCCCATTCCTGCCCACCCTCCTTCCCTCATCTCCTCCTATGCCCTTTCCCCAGTCCACTGATAGTGGAGGACCTCCTCCCTTTCCATCTGACCCTAGCCTATCAGGTCTCATCAGGACTGTTTTTCATAGTGTTCCTCTGTGGCCTGGTAAGGCTGCTCCCCCCTCAGGGGGGTTGCTTTTAAAAAGGAAATAAAATCCATCAAAAAAGGGGGCTATCTTGGAACCCCTAAAAAAGGTTTTCTAAAAGCTGAGACAATATTCTTGTGTCAGAGTCCTCCTGGGTAAAGACAAAGAAGTTATTGTTGTGTATACCGTTTAAAAAGAACAATAAAGAAAGCATCCTTAAGCTCTAGAATGATAAAGTAAGAAGTTGACGGGGGCAGGGTCTCTGAGAAAGCAGAGTATAAGGGTTAGCACCAGCTAGTGAATAATAAGACCTCCTGTGTTAATAATCCTGAGGTTTGGATCAAGCTGTATGAGCTATCATGTTTTAGAATGGACAAGGTAGTGGTATTATGGGGCAAGTTATCAGTCTTGAGAATACCCTTGCTAAGAAGGCATTGTATAATAGGTTTTATGCCATGTGTTTTATGGTGACAGAGTACTGATAGCATCAGGGTTAGGAAGTAGGGTCCCAGAGTAAAATCTTAATGGGGCAATGATGGCAAGACATTGGGAGAGGAGGGGTCCCATACTTTTGCGTCAATGAGGACATGTGGAAGAAAAGATGAGTTTTTAATATAACCCTGTGTGAAGAGAAGAAGAAGAAGAAGAAGAAGAAGAAGAAGAAGAAGAAGAAGAAGAAGAAGAAGAAGAAGTCACCCTGAGGAAGTTAGATAAAAAGAAAAGGAGAAATGTAGTTTAATTAATACATCTCTACCCAGAAACAGGGAAGGGCAGCTGGATTTAATAAAAAAGAAATGAGTGATAAATTGGCCCCAGAGGGAAGAGAGAAGCAGGCCATTAGCCCTAGGCTGGTGAAGATAAGTGCCCTTGGATGGAATTTTGATCCAGAAACTGTCCCCAACTAGTTCAAAGTTAAACAAGAGAATGCCTAGATCACAAGGGATAGGTGTACTGGTATGACTTTGTAGAAAGGAAAAGTTAAGAGGCAGCTCTGAGAGAAGTATACTTACCACAGCTATCAAAGACAAGCAAGTAGACTGATGGAGAGGAGAAGCAGTTGAAGGTATGGACTCTATATCAGAAGTCAAATACGGTAGATGTCAGAAGCCAGCAGAGGCAAATCACCCACACCAAAGAATGAATAGGCAGTTTGTAGGCAGTTTGGTTCAGTTAAAAGAAAGAAACACATTGTCAGAAACCCAGCTGTCCCTTTGGGTTTTGCCACCAAATGTGTGTGTAGCAAACCCAGTAGACAAGACTACTCCATAAGTAGAAACGGCTTATGTCTCAGGACCAGAGAGCAATAGGTAAGAGGAGGAGCCAGGCAGATTTTTATCTGATAGTGAGCAGTGTGGGGGTTGAGCTGATACAAGCTGTTCAGGTTACTTGGGAATTAGATGCACTTCAGTGGTTATATTTATTTATTTTTTTAGATAAGTGGAAGGTCTTTCTCATGTGATTTCTGAGAAATGCTGGGTATAGGTTTACGTTTCCTGGGAAGAACTGGCATGGATGGGATCCAGGACACAGCCTTAGTGTACTGTCATCAGCACTGCCATTTTGGGGCCCGTTTTGTGACCTAATAATAGATAACCTATTTCTAGCATACATTACTATTACTGATCTTAAAAAATACCACATAGTAAAAACAACTAATGGGATACTTTATTTGTCACAGCAACAAAAAAGGTAACTAAACGAGACTAATAAAAATGCATACTGGGTACCAAAACTTATTTAACCACTTAGTGAGTAAAACAACAGGGAAAATCAAAAAATGAAATAAAAGACTGTTAACAGTCAGTCTATGGAAAGGAAAGAGTGGACTTTCTGCCCAGAAGTCTCTCAACCAGTAACTCCAATATAATTATTTCAACAGGGCTTCACTAGCTGATTTCTTGGGGAGGCTGTAAACATAGATTTGATTAACTTGTTCTTCATCTACTGTTTCTCTCTATCTGCAACTGACACTCATTCAAACCCAAAAAGCATGGTTGTGGTAGATCATTCTCAAGACTGTGCAAAACAAGAAAAAGTTTTTGGCTACCTTGTGTTTCTCTAAGATTTACCTAGGAACCCACAGAGCCTCATAGTTTAACAAAATAGTGGTATTTTAGGTAAGAATGGTTCCTATAGGCTCATATATTTGAATATTTAAGTCACCAAGGAGTGAAAACTTTTTAAAAGTATTAGAAAGATTAGGAAGTGTGGTCAACTAGTTCCTAGGGGCTGTGGTACAGCTCTTGAAGTGTTCTGTAACTGTGGCAAGTCACCTGTTTTCTTGTTTAGGAAGGCCGTGGAGTCTCCACCTGGTGGATTCTATCCAGCATTTAGCTTACAGAGAGGGAGGCTAACACACAGGAAAATTTTTCCCCAAAGCTTTCAAGCAGAGCCACAGTCAAGCAAGAACTTTGACTTATCCTTACCCAGATGGAACAATTGGTTAAATGGAGGCTAGAGGAGCCAGAGGTTCCTCTCAAGCCTGATTGACCCCTGAAGATTAGATCTTCAACTTTCCCTGACAACACAACAGTGAAAGAAGGCCACAGATCTTCTTTAGAGAGCAGACTTCATTTTCCTATTAAATCTCCAAGAGCTCTTCTCAAGGAATCAAACCAATTCCCAGAACAAATGAAAAATCCGACCTTTAATAATGTTTTAGTGGCAGTAGAAGTTTCATATGTTATTAGCTTAATATAGTGTATGTGACAAAGACCATGCAGAAGCCATATATCATAAATTTAAGAGTTGCCAATTCACATAACAAACTGCTTCTTACTTCTCTGCCTCAGGGAAAGCTGCAAGTATGTGTGGCCTGATTGAGGCTATGGGATCTGACCTAAAGGTTCAGGTTTAAAGGTACAGGACTGTGTTTCAATACTGATGGTGCCAGGACCCACTCACTGAAAAGAAAGGAGACAAACTATATTTAAAGCTCGTACATTCATGTTCAACAGCAACAAATGTCACAAAGGGTGATGCTAGGATAGTGAAGGTCATGACAAATGCAATCTGGGGCCAAGAAATAGGGGACCAATTTGATGGAAGCTCAGCAACATGAAACTGTTAAGATTTATAGAGCACACTACATGTCAGAAGTCAGAGTATCTGGTCAGAGACAGAAGACAATGCCCACAATTGGGACAATGAAGACTACAACACTGATTGTATTTTGTAATGGGTGGGAAAGTAATTAAATATATTATAGTGGAATAAGAATGTCCTCTATAACAAGCTACAAACCCGCCACGGAGGTCCTCTGAAAGGCTCTGCCCTGCAGACTATCAAAGCAGATGCTGAGACTTATGGCCAACTGTTGGGCAATGTGCATTGAATCTTACATAAGAAGTGGGAAGTAGTAACATCTGGAGTGCATAGGAACTCCACAAGGAGAGCAACAGAACCAGAAATTTGAACACAGGGGTCTTCCCAGAGACTCATGCTCCAACCAAGTACCATGCATGGAGATAACCTAGAATTCCTGCACAGATGTAGCCCATGACAGTTCAGTGTCCAAGTGGGTTACATAGTAATGGGAAGAGGGACTGCCTCTGACATAATCTGATTGGCCTGCTCTTTGATCACTGGGGAGCAGCGTTACCAGGCCACAGAAGATGACAATGCAGCCACTCCTGATGAGATCTGATAGACTAAGATCAGAAGGAATGAGAGGAGGACCTCCTCTATCACTGGACTTGGGGAGGGGGATGTGTGAAGAAGGGGATAGGAGGGTGGGATAGGGAGGGAAGGAGGGAGGGGCTTATGTGGGGATACAAAGTGAATAAAGTGTAATTAATAAAAATAAAAATAAAAGAAGAAGAAGAAGAAGAAAAAAGAATGTCCTCCATGTCAAGCAGAGCTGTCCTCTGAGAGGCTCCACCCAAAACACCTCGAAACAGATGCTGAGACTTATAGTCAAACATTGGGTGAGGCATAGGAAAACTTGTGGAAAAGTAAGGAGAAGAAAAACAGTACTTGGAGGTGACAGGAGCTTCACAAGAAGACCAAAAGAGACAAATAACCAGAGTCAAGAGGGGCCTGTTGAAAATGAAGCATCAACCAAGGACCTTGTATACACTGGACCTAGGCCCCCTACACAGATATAGCTGATGGGCAGCTCAGGCCTCATGTGAGTTCTCCTAATAAAGGGAGCGGGGGCTCTCTCTGACATGGACTTTCTTGTCAACTTTACAGTTACTTCCCCCTGGAGGGACTATCTTGCCAGGATTCAGGGGAAGAGGACACACTCAGCTCTAAGACTTGATGAGCTGGGATGGATGGGAAGAGGGCTCCCCTTTTCTGAGGAATAGAGGAGGAAGATGGAGGAGAGGGAGGGAGAGTAGGACTTGGAGGAAAGGAGGGATGAGGCTAAGAAAAGGATGTAAAGTGAATAAATAAATAAATTAATTAAAAAAGAATGTCCTCTGTAAGCTCAGATATTTGAATAGTCTCCATTTGGTGGTGCTTTTTGGGGTATGTCTTAGGATTTCTTTTGCTGTGAAGGGACCATGACCATGGGAACTCTTACAAAAGAAAAAATATAATTGGGGCTGCCTTGCAGTTCAGAGTAGTTTAACCCATTATTGTCATGGCAGGAAGCATGGCAGCATGCAGTTCACATGGTGCTGAAGGAGCTGAGAGTTCTACATCTAGACCCACAGGCAACAGAAGGAGACTGAGCCACTCTGGGCATAGGTTCAGACCCCAAAGCCTGCTCATACAGTGACACACTTCCTCCAACAAGGCCACACTTACTCCAACAAGGCCATATCTCCTAATAATGCCACTTCCTATGGGGTAAGCATTCAAACACATAAATATATTTGGGCCATTCCTATTCAAACTATCAAAAAGGTAGTATAGCTTTGCTGAGGGAAATATGTCCCTAGGGGTAGGCTTTGAATTGGAAAGCCTCATGCCACTTGAAGTTTGTACTCTTTTTGTGCTTGTGGTTTAAGATGTGAGCTCGCAATTTCCTGTTCTTTGCTGCCATGCCTCTCTATTATGATGGACTTGTCATTTTGGAACCATAAACTAAAATTAACTTTCTTCCATAAGTGCCTTGACCGTCACAGCAACAGAAAACTAGCTAATACAGATACTGAAGATTCCAAAGCAAATTGATTTCAAGACAGTCATTTTCCTTTAGTTTTCTTTTTTTTAAATTTATTTTTATTTATTACAATTTATTCACTTTGTATCCCAGCTGTAGCCCCCTTCCTCATCTCCTCCCAGTCTCACCTTCCCTTCTTCTTCTCCTCCTATGCCTCTCCCATACTCCACTGATAGGTGAGGTCCTCCTCCCCTTCTATCTGACCCTAGTCTATCAGGTCTCATGAGAGCTCCCTGCATTGTCTTCCTCTGTGGCCTGGTAAAGTTGCCACCCTCCTCATCCCCAGAGGGAGGTGATCAAAAAGCCAGCCACTGAGTTCATATCAGAGACAGTCCCTGTTCCCATTACTATGTGTGTCTTTCTGCTTCTGGGATACCTCACTCAGGATGATCTTTTCTATTTCCCACCGTTTGCCTGGAAATTTTATGATTTCCTTGTTTGTAATTGCTGAGTAATATTCCATTATGTAAATATACCACAATTTCTGTATCCATTCCTCAACTGAGGGACATCTGGGTTATTTCCAGATTTTGGCTATTAAGGATAAAGCTGCTGTGAACATGGTTGAGCAAATGTCCTTGCTGTATACTTGAGCATATTTTGGATATATGCCTAGGAGTAGTTTAGCTGGATCTTGAGGTAGCACTATTCCTAATTTTCTGAGAAAGCGCCAGGTTGATTTCCAAAGTGGCAGTACAAGTTTACATTCCCACCAGCAATGGAGGAGGGTTCCCGTTTCTCCACATCCTCTCCAGCGTGTATTGTCACTTGAGTTTTTTATCTTAGCCATTCTGATGGGTGGAAGGTGAAATCTCAGGGCCGTTTTGATATCCATTTCCCTGATGATTAAGGATGTTGAGCATTTCTTTAAGTGTTTCTCTGCCATTTGATATTTTTCTATAGATAATTCTGTTTAGCTCTGTACCCCATGTTTTAATTGGATTATTTCATTTGTTGCTTTTTAACTTATTGATTTCTTTATATATTCTGGATATTAACCCTCTGTCAGATATAGGGTTGTTGAACATCCATTCCAAGTCTGTATGCTGTCGTTTTGTTCTGATTACAGTGTCCTTTGCTTTATAAAAGCTTTTCATTTTCATGAGATCCCATTTATTGATTGTTGGATTTTAGAGCCTGTGCTGTTGTTCTGTTCAGGAAGTTGTCTCCTACACCAATGAGTTCAAAGCTCTTCTTCCTTTAATTTTCAGTAAAATGTATTCATTTTTATTTAGTTACACAGGAATTACATGCTTATTATAGATCATTTGAGAAATAAAGAAAAATATTAAATTTATATACATAAGCAAAAATTTCCTGAAGAAATCTATAATCTAGAGATCACATACCAACTGTTAAAATTTTGCTATATGTTCTTCAGGAATATGTACATATAAATATATACATATAAATATAAACATACACACATAATACATTAAGAAATTCATGACTACCACATCCCACATAATTAATCTCTTTTGTGCATTCACTTATTTCAAGGGACAGTGTAGTGATAATATTTTCCTAATCTAAATCCTCTTTTTTGAGTCTCAGTTGTTCAATCTCCCCAGTGTTGACAGGAAGAAGGCGAATACAGATTTACAACTTTGGAGGGAGACTGCCTTAAAAGGAAAATAGATTTGTATTATTATGTTAAAAGAACTTTAGTATGTAACTTAGTAACTTCTTATATTTGAAAAAATAATCACAAGTTTCAGTAAACTGTAATTTAAGTATTTCGAAAGCAGTCATAGCAATTATTATAGTCACTGAATTTCAAAAAAAAACAAGGAGTGTTTCAGAAATAAGAGTGAATACTCAAGCCTTCTTAAGTTTTTGCTACACCAAGCTACACTTGCCAAAAATGTATCTAAGTTGCTTGCAAATCACTGAAATCTGCCCCTTTTATGTAGGATAATTGTTCAGTTTCTCAGCAGAAGAAGAAAAATAGGGATGGGTAGTAACCAATGCTACCCTAGGACCATTGCCTTTCTAAATCAATGGAATTTTGGTTGAAGACATGCACGTGGTCTTTATATATATATATATATATATATATATATATATATATATATATATATATATAACATTCTCTTTTTAACATGGAAAAGAACATTCTTTCCCTGGCCTTTGGTTCTATTTTGAGATCATGGCTACAATTCCTGAGTTGGACCAATAAGGGACACTGGTAAATTTTTGCTAATCAAATATACCTTTGTAAACCAAATTGTTGCTTTTAATCATATCAGAAAGCAATAGGAAAAAGAAGCCACCAGTAAGGCTGGATGCAAGATATTTTGAGATATGGTTCTACTCTGTGTTTGGAATTGAATATGGGTGCTTCCTTCTGTGGCTGCTACCTGGCAAGGGCTGTTTTTAGTTTCTTTCAGACAAACTAAAAGAATTGCTAGTTTTATGGTGCCTTTCAGACAAACTAAAGGAATTTCTAGTTTCATTGTGTGTGTATACTTTCAGTAGAGTGAAATATTCATAGACTAATATTTATCACTATAACTATTCAAAATAACTAATAGTTGTTATAGGTTTAGAACAGTTCCTGTAAGGTAAAAAGGAGGTTTTTATTCTGATCAAATGCATAAACATATACCTTGAAACTCTTGTGTGTGTGTGTTAGTTTGTACAGATGCAGCTTTTTTCTTTTAGTAGCTGAATGCTGATCTAGAAATAAAATGTGTGCATTTAGCCAGTAGCCTAGTGATGGACATTTTGGATTGTTTCTAGCAATTTGCTATTATAGACAATGCTACAACAATTTTTATTATATATGCGCCTAAAATAAAGAATTCTTAAATGTAAAAATTCTGAGTCTTTTTCATCACACTTAATGTTTTGATAGACACTGATAAACTAACTTCCAAAAACTCTCTTTCTGTAGCCAAGCTTACTGTGTAAGCCTGACAATCCTTGGACCTATATAAAGTAGAAAAGAGAAAACCTACTCTTTAATCTTGTCCTCTGATCTCCATATGTGCACACACACACACACACACACACACACACACACACACATCCAATAACAACAACAATAATAATATATTACTCTTATTTTTTTGTGTTTGGGCAGAGGAGGAGAACATGAATGTCACTGTGCCTGTGGTGGTCAGAGGATACCTTGTGAGAGCTTATTCTCTCCTTCCTCATGTGAGTTCCAGGAATTGAACTCAGGTTGCCTGTCTTGGTAGCATGTGTCTTTTACCTGTTGAGCCATACACACTCTTTTTCAGCAACAACATATACTATTACACTTCTCTGTTTAAGAAATTTTTATTTATTTGTTTTTGTGTGTTTAAGCCCATATGAGCATGTATGAGTTGGTTTGCTGTGTTGTTGATGCTGCTGTCTCTCATTCTCTCTGTGTGAATGCATGTTCACACACACGCGTAGGTTAGAAGATAGTCTCCAGTGGTCAGTTCTCTCCCACCATGTAGACACAATGTATTGTGAATTGGGAGCAAGTACTCCCACCTGCTGAACCACCTTAAAGGTTCCACACTTTTAATTTTTTCTAATTTGAGAGGAAACAAATAACCTCTCAGAGTTTGTACTTGTTTTATCAAAAGAGAACTTGAGTAAAGTTTTCAAAATTATGCAAATATTTATATCATTATTAGTGTTTTCTCATTGAATAATATGTTTTAGAAACCAGAGAGCAAGTGATTGGATCATCTGGCTTCTGGCTGATCTCACTTAAAACCTCGTTACCTTGTACAAAAAAAGTTTTTACTGTGGTAATTTTAACTCAAAATGTTGACAAACAGAAACTTGATCATTGTAAGGTTTCTTCAACAGTGATTCTCAATCTTCCTAATGCTGTGATCCTTTAATACAGTTCCTCGTGGTGTGGTGACCCCAATCATAAAATTATTTTTATTACTACTTCATAACTGTAATTTTGTTACTGCTATGAAGTATACTATAAATATCTTTTGTGCAGGATATCTGATATGCAACCCCTGTGAAAGAATAATAGGAAACCAAAGGGGTTGTGACTCACAGATTGAGAATGGCTGCTTCAACACTTTGTATATACTTACCTGCCACACTGGGGAGGGAGAGTTTATCACCTTGTGTAACACTTGCATTCTTCTGACGGTAGGCAAGTATTAAGTTTTTAATTAATATTCATTTTTAGTTGATACAGAAAAATCATTACTTCTGTATAGAACTGTGTCATTTTATATTGCAACTTGTAAATATTGTGTCATACTTAAATGAAGTTAAATGTATCTATCTCCTCAAAGATATCATTTCTTCATGAGAAAGCATTCAGAATTCTTTGGTTTTATTTTTTACAGTGTTTTTAAAATGTACAGTATATGTTTGGTACCTATATTACCACCCTATGTAATACTATAACAGAATAAATTTCTTACTCTTATATCATTGTACCTTGATTAGCTGTTGGACAGCCTATATCCTCTTTACCCCTCTACACTCTCTAATCTCTAGTATGGCTGTCTTAAGGTGGCTAGTTACTTCCAGTGAGGGAGTTGAGACAGCTGTCAGGAATGTCAGGATTTCAGGACTAGGCTTTTGGTGCCTTTTTCTGTTAGGAGGCTTTCTGAGCATTTAGGTCTCCACTATGTTGTCTCTGGCATGACAGAATATGTCTCCTAATTATTCTTCCATTTCAAAGACCCTTGAGACAACAGTAGTCCAAAACTCTCTCTCCTAATAAAATTTATTTTGAAAAGTGAGTCCATGTCAGCTCCTTTTCTGAACCTGCTATTCTCTAAATTGTAACAACTTTAGAGAGACACTTCTGTCTTTTGCCTGTGAGATCCAGGCATGAAAACCAGGTCCTTTGGTTTGTGCAGCAAGTGTCTCTATCCTCTGAGCCATCTCACCAGCCTAGGGTTGTTTGCCCCTTATGGATATTGTAAATAATGCTACTATGAACATGGTTGTACAAATACCTCTTCAGAACTTTGATTTTAGTTCTTTTGTGTATATACCCAGAAACAGTATTAGATGATCATATGGTAATTTTATGTTGAATTTTTTTAATGAACTGTCAGCCTTAATATTTAGAAAAAAGTTATATTTTTATTTAAATTGGAGTGTGGGTGTGTGTGCCTGCCTCCTGTGTATGTGTGTGTTTGTTTGTGTACCATAGCACACACATACAGGTCAGAGAACTATCTCTGGGAGTTGGTTCTCTCCTGTCTCTCTTTCTATCATATGAGTCCCAAGTCTCAACTATCAAACTCAGGCCATCAGGCTTGGTGGCAGTTGCCTTTACCTGCTGAGACACCTCAATAGCCAGATCCTACATTTTCTAGAGTCGTGTACCAATGTTCATTCCCACTACCTACCCACAAATATTCAGATTTATTCAGACAGGCTTTAAGATAGCTACATTCACATCATCTATTTTCACTATCCACAGTAACTTTCTTCCAGTGGTTCTCAAACTCCCATGTGCATAGGAATCACCCAAGCAGTATATTCAGCTGCAGACTGTTAGTCATATACCCAAAGATTTTCATCCGATGAGATCTTCAGGTGTTAGGCCCAGCATGAGCCTAATTTTCAGAAGCAATGAAGAGAACTCAGGAGACCAGATCTCATCTTTGCAAAATTGCAAGAGGTTTATTTTAACCATTGCACAATGGGGTCACCCCTGCCAGTCAGCAAAGAGTGGCACTGGGAGACAAAGGCCTTGGGTTTTTAAAAGACAAAGCACGGGAATTTTGAAGTTGCAGTCTTGGCAATTTAGGATTGGATGAGGAAGATATAAAGTAAGATAATTCGTTAGTCTTAGGTGCTCAAGCTTGGACAGTCCTGCCAAGTGTGGATGCAGCTGCAATTAAATGTGGTGGTAGTTAGCTCATCCTTGAAGATCAGGGCTGAGGGCTTTTGGCTAGTGATAGGAGCTACTCAGAAGAAGGATTGAGGCTGACGGCTTTTGGCTAGTGATAGGAGCTACTCAGAAGAAGGATTGAGGCTGTCTGGGTTGGTTGCTAAGAAACACTATCTCGAAGTCAAGGGTTTGGTCGTTCTTTTTGCTGAGTGAAGGTCATTGCTTGCTCTCTTTATATATATATATATAGTCACATTCCTCCGTTCTCTGGAAAGGTACTAAGAGGCTTTAGCTTAACCTGGACCCAAAACTCAAAACTATAAGCTTTAGAAGACATATAGGTTACAAAGTTAGTCTGACCCTTTACAAAGTTAGTCTGACCCTTTCACAAGCAGTCCCAGAAATTTTCATTTTCAGAGTTGCTTGAGGTAGTTCTAATGCAGCAATATGTATGGGCTAAAACTTGAGGGAAAAAAATGAGGTTAAAGGTGAGAATCTAGGAGATCCAACATGGTGGTGCTGGGAGGACACAGTGTCTGAGGAACAGGACAGCAGTGTCAGCACAGCAACCAAGAGACTGAACTCTGGGTCCTAAAACACCAGGAATTGTGTTTCCCAGGTGAGAGGAACCCCCAAGGTGTGGGAATCAATAGAGTCCATTCTCAGGTCACCCAGCTACAACCCAGAAAAGTTCCCAGGTCCCAGCAGGCACTCGGTTGCCAGCCCAGAGCCACATGCCTGTATGTTCTGATCAGCTTCTCATGCTGAACTGTGGACACCAAAACACCAGAGACTGTGATTTCCAGTCTTGAGAAAGCAAACAGCACCAAACACAGGTCACCCAGTCGATCCCTGGAAAAGGTCCCAGGACTGGTGGGCACATAGCCCCTAGCTCAGAGAATTGCTGCACACATGACTTTGTCATAGACAGAACTGTGTACTTCAGGACACCAGAGACTGAGTTTCTCTGTCAGGAGAAAACTCCACAGCAAGGGAAACAGTAGGTCCAAGCTTAGAGCACTCAGCTGATCCCCCCCCCTCCACACACACACAAGGAAAAGTTCTCTGAAAAGGTTCCTGGTTTCCTGAAGGTGCCCAGTTACCAGCTTGGAGCCACCACTGACCTGTGCCTGTTTTCTCTCTGTGCAACCCCAGGCGAAATTGTGGACCCCAAAACATCACAGACTGGGTCTCCCTGTTGGGAAGAAACCCCATGGTGTGTGTGTGGGAAACATCTGGTCCTATCTCAGGGCACCCAGCTCCGGAAAAGTTTCTGGATCATCACAGGTTCCAGGCTTTAGCCTGCTGCTGCACACATGAGGGCTGTGCTCATATAACACTGATTACCACTTGGGTACTAGGGCACTGAGCTCCAACTTCAGACCTACAGAAGCCTAGGATCACCAAGATCAGCCCCCAGATACTGTTCCAAGGGGCAAACATTTATCCTTAACTAAACTGACCAAATTGTGGGGCTCCCAGGTTCTTCAAGAGGTCTGTGCCTAAAAAAGACTCTAAGAACAACAGCAGCAGCTCACTAAATTCAGAGGAAGAAACTCAGCAGCAGGGCATTTGTCTCCAGGACTTCTCTGGGGAAGAAGAGAGCCTACTTGACTATCAAAGACCACAGTTAACACTCAGGTCTATATGTCTGAGGTGATCTGTGGCAATTCCTGAGAAACACCAGCCATTCAGTGACCCTATCCAAAAAGCTGAGAAGGCCTCCTTCAGGAAAAATCATCTTCCTGCCAAGGGGATTCTCCCCACTCCAGGATTACAGGAAGCACCAGAAACTAACAGCCAACACCTAAGATAGCCCTATTGGTAGAGGCCAGCGTAAAAGCTCAACCAACAAAAGACAGAGCAATGTGGCATCTCTAGAACCCAGTTCTCCTGGGGCAAGCAGCCCTCAAGTCCCCAGCATAAATGAAAATTAAGAAGATGACCTCACTTTATGATTACGAAGAATATAATAGAAGAAACAAATAAAATATGTAAAGAATTAGAGGAAGACAAAGTTACACAGATTATGGATATCCGTAAAGGAATGTAGAAGATGAAGACAAACAGACTATGGCCATCCATAAACGAACACAGGAAGATAAAGACAAAAATTATGGTCATCCAGAAAGAAATACAGGAAGATAAAGACAAACAAATTATGGCAAAATGTAAAGAAATACAGGAAGATGCCAAATAGTTTGTGGCCTTTAGAAAGGAAATAATTAAAACACTGAAAGAAATAAAAGAAACAGATGAATGTTCAAACAAACAGCTGAAGGAATTGAAGGAAAAACAGGAAAATGCAGTCAGACAGGTGAAAGAAATAAACAAAACAGGTAAGATCTGAAGATAGAATTGGAAAAATTAAATAAAACACAGAGTAAATCATAGAGAGGAAGAACTTAGGGAAGAAAACAGAAACTGCAGAGGAAAGCATAACTAACAGACTACAAGAGATTTGGAAGAAAGAATCTCAGGTGTGGAAGATACAATGGAAGAAATCCATGTATCCGTCAAAGAAAATAAATCTAAAAAAAAATTCAATGAAAATGAATGCACAACATATCCAAACTTATAGGACACAATGAAAGCACTGCTAAGAGGAAAGTTCATAGCACTAAGTGCCTTCAAGAAGAAATTTGAAACATCGTATAAAAGCAACTTGAAGGTTCACCTAGTATGGATAGAGAAATTGTGGTACATTTACACAATGGAAATCATGAAATTTGTAGGCAAATGGTGGGATCTAGAAAAGATCATCCTGAGTGAGGTATTTCAGAAGGAGATAGACACACAGGCTATATACTCACTTATAAGTGGATGTTAGACATAAAATATAGGATAATCATACTAAAATATGTACACCTAAGGAAGGTAATCAAGAAGGAGGACCCTGGGTAAGTTGCTCAATCATCATTCAAAAAGGCAAAGGAATCAGACATATGAAGAGGGAGAAAACAGGGAATAGGACAGGGTCCTATTACAGAGGGCCTCTGAAGAATTCTACCCAGCAGGGTATCAAAACATATGCTGAGATTCATAGCCAAACTTTGGGCAGATTTCAGGGAATCTTATGAAAGAAAGGGGAGATAGAAAGACCTGGAGGGAACAGGAGCTCCACAAGGAGAGCAACGGAACCAAAAAACCTGGGAACAGAGGTCCTTTCTGAGACTGATAGTCCAAACAATGACCATGCATGAGATAACTTAGAACCTCTACACAGAAGTAGCCCATGGCAGCTCAGTGTACAAGAGGGTTCCCCATAATAGGAACAGGGATCATCTCTGACATGAACTCATGGGCTGGCTCTTTGATCACTTCCACTTGAGGGGGAGCAGCCCTAACAGTCCACAGAGGAAGACAAAGAAGCCAGTCCTTATGAGACCCGATAGACTAAGGTCAGACAGAAGGGGAGGAAGAGCTTCCTTACAATTGAACTGGAGGAGGAGCATAGGAGAAGAGGGAGCGATGGTGGGATTGGGAGGGGATGGGGAGGGGGCAACGGCCGGGATACAAAGTAAATAAGCTGTAATTAATAAAAAATAAAATTAAAATAAAAAACCCAGCACTGTTTCTGTAGCAAGAAACACTTTACCAGTGGTATAGACAACAGTTTCATGACAGCTCACTCACATTTTACTTCAAATGAGCTCACGTTTTGCTAACAAATCTGTCGCCAATTTTTTTGTGGGTAAGACATGGTAAACTTTCTAACATGTATACATAGACTACAGGAAGTGAAACTTTTTTTTTCTTTTGCTTGTGGTGTGATGAAGGTCCTGGTTTACACATGTGTAGTCTCCAGTTATTATGATAAGTTAAACATACCCAGCAGGCAATCCTATAGATCAGCAACTTAGTTTACATAGTTTGAAATTCAAACAAAGACAGAGAAAAAGTTACAGAATTGTAAATTCAGAAAATGATTCAGGAAGGTTTGGTCTAGTTAACAATAGCTGTTAATGACCCAGAATTCTAAGTCTTACTTGCCTGTGTTTTACCATAAATTAATATACTTTTCATTTCCTGCCATTGCTGGAACAGTTTGAAATTCAATGTTATCATCCATACTATGTTAATTATGTTTAAATTACCCAAATTTTATAATACCAATCATCCTGGATGATTGGATAATGGATAGGTAACAGAAAATACTCTTTTCTTCTTGATCAGCGTTTAGACTAATAAATGGTCTGTTTATTCCAAATGGTTTACTGTACTTTATGTACCACACACAGTACTCAGTGTATCTAGATGATTTTGGTATTAACCATTTTCAAAATATAAAATGTAGCAGTATTTTCTTCCAGAGAAAAGTTCCTTTCACCAAAAATGTGAAGGTAGGTTAAAGTTAAAAGTGTCCTTGAAAAGAGGGAGGCAGGGTGAGATTGGGAGGGGACCAATTGTATTACAATTGGAATACAAAGTGAATAAACTGTAATTAATAATAAAAAAGTAAAAAGAAAGAAAAAGTGGGAATCTAAAGCTTAAATGTTTGCCTGAATGCCAAGATGTAGCCCACTTTGACATGTTATTGAATTTCATGTCTAGGTGTGAGTGACTGAATGCAGCCAATGTCTAAAAACTTTATTACAAGACTTCAGGAAAGAATATCTTGTCAAGATTCTTCCTGGTTTCTTCAGCTTTTTAGAATTTTCTTTTTTTTTTTTTATCATTTTCTCCTATATAAGCTGTTCCATGTTCCCTAAAGTTTCCAATGTTAAACATATATGACTTTTATAACTAGAAAAAGGATTTTCAAACTGAATAATAACCCTTTAAGGGCTCATGTACTTCTCCTGTGATAACTTTTGGGCTCTGACTTCCCTTAACATCAAGACATGTAATCACTCTGGGGCTCACCTTTCTTGGCATTTCATCTTTTTTTTTTTTTTTTTTTTTTTGTTCTTCTCAATGCAGTTTATTCAGGAACCTTGAACAATCATCTGACCCTGGGGAAAGCCAGCCCACAGCTTAAAATAGCCTCTGGGTAGCCAACCCCAGTGTGCCTCGTGGACAATGCAGATAGGTCCACATACACGGAAGGAAGCAAGCCAGATCCTCAGCCTTAGACAAATATGGAGTTGTTTGTGACAGAGAGCACTCACCATCGGGAAGGTCGAAGACAGAAACCAGCTCCATCTTTAAGGCGCAGCATTACGCAGCTCTCTACAGTTCCCCCTTTTTGTTTTAGATGCATCAGGCAAGAGTAGAGGTCTGATCTCTGATATTAGAAATAAATTGGGACTTTGTACCAATGTTCATTTAGGTGTCATCCACCCAAAGAGCAACAGACCCGTCCGATACCTTTTTCTCAGATTGGCATTTCATCTTAATTGTAGTAAAATACATTTCTCATGAAATGACAGTCAGTTTCATTTGATAGAATCTTCAAAAAGGTAGGCCACTCTTTCCAGTGGAGCCTCACAGGTGATGGGATTTGTTTGAAAGAGTCTAAGACCAGGAAGTTACTTAGCATTGAATCCGGAGACTAAGATTCAAGAACTACAGAATCACTAAAGGTCAAGTGATGAAATATTAAATTATAGCAAGAAACAGAACAGCAGGTGAACAGCAGACTGGAAGTGTAGCTTAGAGGTAGAGTGCTAACTTAAAACATAACTTGAACAACACTACTTTCCCTTGGGAAAAAAAATGACCTAAGAGGCAAAGTGACTACAATGGAACAACTAGTTGGCAGAGATAAGCATTAGACTACAAGGAGTCAGATGGTTAGAATAGCTAGGGTTGTCTGACAGTACCATTCTCATGTTTACCTACATTTCTAGGGCATATGGACCAGAAGTAAAATTAATACCACTCTGGCCCTGCCTGTGGATCTGCAGTGTTTATTTTCTGTACTCCATATTTTGCTATAGAGATATGATTTATTTTAGATCAAATCATTGGGTAGATGACTCTTATTTCAGGAATACGTCTTCATTGTACCACATACACCAAAGGACAGAAGAATACTTGGAGGAGTTGGGAGTAGTATATGAACTTTCAGTTAGGGAATGGGAGGCTGCAGAAATCTGTGTAAGCTGACAAATCTTACTTCAAGAAGCAGAAGAGTCGTGCCCATGCCAATTGACTAACTCCATGTTTTCCTCCACTTTTCAAAGTCATTTAAGGTTCTTAAATTATTTTTTCCCTTTTTTTTTTTAAATTTTTCATCAATTACACTTTATTCATTCTGCATCCCCCATAAGCCCCTCCCTCCTCCCCTCCCAATCCCACCCTCCCTCCTCCCTCTGCTTGCCTGCCACTCCCCAAGTCCACTGATAGGGGAGGTTCTCCTCTCCTTTCTGATCTTAGTCCATCAGTTCACATCAAAAGTGGCTGCATTGTCCTCTACTATGGCCTGGTAAGGCTGCTCCCCCCCAGGGGGAGGACGTCTCGCCCCTGGGGGCAATGGTCTCCTGAACCTACTCAGACCTCGGACACCACCACTGCTAGTTCTAGAACTGATGCAGGATGTTCCAACGAGGGGGTTAAGGCTCCTCATAATATTTCCTATAAGCCCACACCTGTTTGTTTATATCCCCCATTTTTATTCATTATTAGCCAGATAGAGCCAAGTAATTGTGGTAATGATACTTGCTTTTTTGCCCAATGCTGGAATGCTAGTAAATTTAGGTATGCCCTGGTTACTCGCATGCCTCGCTGGGTGCCTGTGCCCGTTGATGCCCTCACACTATGACTCTCTTCAGACAGAAAAGGGATCTTGGAACTATAGCCACCATTGTTACTGCCATCTCATTGGCGGCTGTTGGAGCTACCACCGCGACATTAGCCATGAGTCATACTGGGCAGACTGCTCAGACCCTGAATAATCATTTAGCCAATGTAGCTCATGCCTTAGTTGTACAAAAAGGAATTAATGCTCAACTAAAAGGAAGCTTGATGGTGTTCAATCAGAGGATTGACCTTGTGCAGGAGCAAATTGATACCCTATGGCAAATCGCTCAACTTGGCTGTCAATGAAAATATGCTGGACTTTGAGTCACTAGCATACAACATGAGAATTTTCCCTGTGCTGCAAATCTGTCTAAACAATTGTCTAGCTATATTTTAGGTAATTGGACTGGAGAATTCGATACTACGATGGAGCAGCTGAGAGTGGCCATTGTTACAGTAAATTCTACCAGAGTGGACGCAGGACTAGCCACAGGATTATCATCATGGATTGCTGCAGCCATGAATCATCTGAAGGAATGGGCGGGCATGGGAGCGTTAGCAGGCCTTCTGGTGTTGGTCTCCTTGGTTTGCCTGTGTTATATATGCAAGATTAGAGTCTCACAACAGCGTAATGCAGCCATGACCATTCAGGCCTTTACAGCCATTGAAGCAGGACAGTCTCCCCAAGCATGGTTGGCTACCATAAAAAGCTAAAATGTTATGCTCAGGATGTGAGGCTAAGCACTGCACTCAGGGTCAGCCGCTTTGGACCCAGAGAAGAGCATGTCTGATTGCATGCGGGTTGATGCCCCAGGTCCCGCCTCTGAGAAAAAGGTATCAGACGGGTTTGATGCTATTTGGGTGGATGACACCTAAATGAACATCAGTACAAAGTCCCAATTTATTTCTAATATCAGAGATCAGACCTCTACTCTTGCCTGATGTGTCTAAAACAAAAAGGGGGAACTGTAGAGAGCTGCGCAATGCCGCGCCTTAAAGAGGGAGCTGGTTTCTGCCTTCTACCTTCCTGATGGTGAGTGCTCTCTGTCACGAACAGCTCCACATTTGGCTAAGGCCGAGGATCTGGCTTGCTTCCATGTATGTGGACCTATCTGCATTGCCCCACATGGCATGCTGGGGTTGGCTACCCAGAGGCTATTTAAGCTGTGGGCTGGCTTTCCCCAGGGTCAGATGATTGTTCAAGGTTCCTGAATAAACTGCATTGAAAAAAAAAAAAAAAAAACAACAAAAAACAAACAACAACAACAAAAAAAAACACATGATGTGATTACATTTTGATTGGTATTATTTTTAGTTTTGCAATATTTCAAATGTTAATGGACTATTTCCACTTCACAACTTGCATAGAACACATATGTGGAGCTGGAGATTATGGTGTAAATACGGGTAGGAGTAATCTACAGCATTTATGAACTAGATGGTTTGGTGATAGAATTTATAGGTAATAAGGGTTGCAAGTTTTGGGAAAATGATCATGTCAAATAATAAATTATGAACAGATGATAATTAAGACTTTCTTTAGTTCAGATAGGTTTATCATGATCTTTCCTTTTCATACAGCTAGAGTCACTGGCCTATCTGACTTTATGTTTGTATTACTTTCCATATTTGTGTTTTCTCATGAGCTCATTAAATAAACATTGGTAAGAAAAAAAAAAAAGAAGCAGAAGAGTTGCTGGGAATGTGGTTAAAATTAGATAGCAGGGCCAAAAGACAGTACAGGATAAACCAGAATACAAGAAGTCCTTAGTAGGCCAGAAGCAAAAGGCAGGGTTGTAGAAAGCCCATTTAAACTAATTCTCATTGAAAAAGTCTCCCAGTGGTGCCAACCATTTGCAAAAAGCAGAGTCTGCTTCAGGAGTACAGTGTCTCCATCTACAGGCTGGCCTTTTTTCTCATGGAACCCTAAATGGCTTCTAAGTATCTCAATGCACAGCATGGTTAGAAACCGTTAGTTAGGCATCTCTTCCATATGGCTAAGTTCTTTTGTTTTATTATGCTGGCTTTTTATTTGGAGGGTAATTTTCATCTGACCTTATTCATAAAATCTGAGGTCTAGTTCTTGGGTACTATGGAGGTTAGTTATGTGCCCATTTACTTAAATGCCAGATAGGGAGTTTAGAGAACCCATTTGTTTATGTATTCATACAACCCCAAACAAAGAGTTTTATTGAAAACTAAAATTCAACAAAAGTTTGGTGAAAAATAAACTGATATATTTTCTGGGAACAGGAGTAGCATAGGACGATTGCAAGAGTATCCTGTCTTACCCCAGTTTCCAGAGCACTCTCAAATTGATGGTAGGTTTCTGTGCTTAAGCTCCCCAAGAGGAAAAAAAATCATACCAACTTCAGACTACTCAGTTCTCCAGGAGTGTCATTGCTGATCCTCATTGCTTTAATTGCTGAGCCCAGGTATGACATCAAGGCCAATACACAGTGACATTTTTTTTTCTCTTTTTAAACCGTATGGTGAGGGAGGGAGGGAGGGACGGTTTAGGGGGGAATGAGGGAGCAGGATACAGCTGGGATACAGAGTTAATAAAATATAACTAATAAAAATAAATGAAAGAAAGAAAGAAAGAAAGAAAGAAAGAAAGAAGGAAAAAACAGGAACAGATGTAGCCCATGGCAGTTCAGTGTCCAAGTGGGTTCCATAGTAATGGGAAGAGGGGCTGCCTCTGACATAAATTGATTGGCCTGCTCTTTGATAATCTTCCCCTGAGGGGGGAGCAGCCTTACCAGGCCACAGAAAATGACAATGCAGCCATTCCTGATGAGATCTGATAGACTAAGATCAGAAGGAAGGAGAGGGGGACCTCCCTTATCAGTGGACTTGGGGAGGGGCATGGATGAAGAAGGGGGAGGGGGGAGGGGCTAGGAGGGGAGGAGGGAGGGGTTTATGGGGGGATACAAAGTGAATAAAGTGTAATTAATTAAAAAATAAATAAAAATTTAAAAAGATCAAAAAAATAAAAAGTATGTTCACTATTAACATCATGGTCACATCATGGTCACAAAGGCACATGCCTTTGCCTCTGTATGTTCTCATTACCTCAAAAGGAAATTGATTGGCATGGTGGTGCATGCCTTCCATCCCTCAAGAGCTGGACATTGAGGCCAGTCTGGCTACAGATCTTTCAAGGAGGAAAAAAGAAAGAAGGGAAAAACAAAGGGATAAAGGATAGAGGAGAGAGAGAGAGAGAGAGAAAAAGAAAGAGAGAGAGAGAGAAAGAAAGAGAGAGAGAGAGAGAGAGAGAGAGAGAGAGAGAAAACAGACCTTATACCCTTTACTTGATGCTCACCTCTCTAACACTACTTTAAGAACCATTACTGCTGGGAGTGGTGGTCCACCTGTTGGGGACAATTAAACAATGACGATTAGGTGCACAACAGACTTTATATGAAAGAGGTTTATATGGAGATGAAGAGAGAGAGAGAGAGAGAAGGGAGAGCAGGACATGATGGGGGAGAGATGGGATGCTCCGACAGAGAACGGGGAGAGGGCAGGGCACCAAGAGAGGCCAAGAGAAGGCAAGAGAAGAGGAGCAAGAGAGAGAGCAAGTGTCAGGTTGTTCCCTTTAGGGACTAAGGTAAACATGCCTTCCAGGTGTGGCTACCTGGCCAATCGAAACATGATGACATCATAGGTTCCTAGGCAACCCAGAAGCAGGTTTCTAAATACTTACACCACCCATGCCTTTAATTCTGATACTTAAGAGATAGATCTCTATTAGTTTGAGGCCAGCCTGTTGTATATAGTGAGTTTCAGGACAGTCAGGACTATAGAGAGACGTTGTCTCACAGTCCTCTCCCAAGAGAAGAAACCTTTACCTTTCCCATCCCCCAAAAGTATCACATACTACTCAGGAAACTCCCACTATCCCCAGGGAAGGAGGGAGATATGCAGTTGTTAACAGGTACCCCCCAACTTTTTAATATTCCTTTCCCAACAGAAAGCAGCAGCTCCTATTATTACTCTTATACATTCAGTTAAAAAGGGAAAACAAATTATCATTAACAGCAAAATAAAATGCACCTCAGTTATTGGGCAGGGGTGTCCTTGGCTGGGCCAGCAGTTATAGGTCACCAGTGGGAAAGGTAGGGCACCATTCTTTGTGCTGAAGGGCTTTCTTACTGGTCTACTAGCCTCTGCAGCGAGCAGATCCCTGCACCTGGGATGAAACAGGTTTTCAGTGATAACATATAACAATGTTTCTCAGGATGACAGTGATGTCAGTTAGTTTGATATTTAGGTATGACACACAAAATGGAGGGTTCCACAGATGCTAAAGTCATTGTTGAGTATATCCATGACTATATCTTTGTCGACAATGGACACGAAAAAAAGAGTAGAAACACATAATGCTGCAGGCCCTACTGGTAAGAAAAAGGACAGGTGCTGTGGGCCAGAGGCCAAGAGGTAGAGAGGCAGAGAAAGCACCCAGTTGATTTTCCTACTCAGCTCCTGTCCCAAAAGGAAAAGGCCAAAATCCCAAAGCTAAAATCTTGCTAGCTCAGGTGACATTCCAGGAGGAAAAGGACTGCTAGGTCACCCAACAGCCCACAAGGAAAAAGCCAACAGCTAAAAGCCCAATAGCTAGAGAGCTAAATCCTCTATATCTTCTCCACGTTGTCTTAAATACTATTCTCTCAAAGCTTTCCTTTCTATTAATCCCTGTCAGCTGGTTTCTTGCTCCACCTCTTGACCTAGGGTTAACTTTATTAAATCCTGTGTACAGAAAGCTCTAGGATTAGGTCTGTGTGCTAGGGCTGAACCACACCTTAATCACCGGTTTACAATAGACAGAACGTTCTTGGATTAAAGGTGTATATTGGGCTGAACCACACTAAACAAGAAACAGTTTGTTTGTTTTTTTCAGTTCACAATCTTGGGGTTCACAATGGGATCAAATATCTTAAAACAAGCATGTGTTGAAAGCTGGGAGAAACTACTTGTCTAAGGGGGTGGTGGAACAGAGGAACTCCAACCCCATAAAATGTTACCTATTACAGCTGTTACTTTTGCCATAACATAATCTTAAGTAGATTCATGTTGTAACATTGGTTTTCAGTCTTAAAGATATCCCACTAGTTGGATATACTGGATTTGGTTTATTCACTCATCAGTTGATAGACATTAGGAATGCTTCCACCTTCACGATATTTTTAATAAACACTGCTATAAATATGTATGTTTGGGTTTTCCTATGGATGTGTGTATTCATTTCTCTTTGGTATTTAACTATCCATGGAAGTGCTGAGCCCTTCTTTATTTACTGTTTGGAAATTACCAAATTGTTCAGCAAGGCAATACTACCTCTGTATAATCTGATTAGCAAGGTATGAAGGCTCCAATTTCTTCCAGTCTTTGGCAATGTTGGTTATTTACTTTTTTTTTCTTATAGCCTTCTAAGTGGGTCTTATTGTGGTTCTGACTTGAATTTCCATGATGAAAAATTAAATTGTCTTGTCTTTTTAATAGTATGAGTTCTGAATATTTTGTAGACAAGCTCTAGATCGGATATGTAATTTGAAAATCTTTCTCCTATTCTTGATGTTGTTGCTTCATTTGGGGATGGTATCCTGTATAAACACAAACATGTTCTAATTTCATTAAGGCAATGGATCTGCTTTTGCTTTTGTAACCACAATTAAGAATTTTTTGCTGATTAGAAGGTCATGAAGATTTCCTCTTATACTTTCTTCAAAGAGGTGATTAATTTGCATTTTATAAATTGTATGATACAGGAAATGTCCCGGCTGATCTGGAACTCAGTATGTAGACCAGTTTGGCTTTGTATTTGCAGTGATCCATTTGCCTCTACTTCCAGAGTGCTAGGATTATAGGTACACAGCACACACAGCTTCTTCAAAAAGTTTATAGCTTTAACTTTCACTGCTTCAGTTTAACGTTCCATTTTGAGTTAAAGAATGTGAGCTAAGCACCCAACCGCTATGTTTTGGCATGTTGATAACCAGCTATTCTAGCACAATTCTCTAAATAATCTTGGAACTCTTACCAAAAAAAAACCAAAAAACAAAAACAAAAACAAAACAGTTCTCCATCGATATTGACTTAGATATCTATTTTTATAACATTACTATACATTTTTAAACATTACTGTTTGATGTATAATAAATTTTAAAATATGGGAAATATGAGTCCTACAACTTTGTTATTTTTCAAGAATGTTTTGGCTATTCTGACTCTATTGTAGCCCAACACAAATTTTGAAATTAGTTTGTTAATTTTTAAAGAAACCAGGTAGGCTCTGATAGGAATTGTATTGAACCTAGAAAAAACTTTGGGTACTATGGCCAGCATAACAATATTAATTCTATTTATCCATGGTAGAAGATATTTTCTCATTTACTAAGTTCTCGTTAATTTTTTTGCACAGCGTTTTACTAATTGTACAATACGTGTTTTACATTTCTTTTGTTAAATTTATCCCTAAACATTTTTCTTTTGTTGGTATTTTAAGTGAAATTATTTTCTTAATTTCATATCAGGCTGTTCATTTCAAGTGTGGAAAAGTGCAATTGATTTTGTATATTGATCTTATAACCTATGAGCTAGCTAAATTCATTCATTAGTTATTCAGGTTCTTAGTGAGTTCTCTTGGATTTTTTAATTAAAGAAGTTATCTGTGAAAATAGAAAATTTTACATTTTTCTCTTTCAAAGTAAATGCTATTGTTTTTGCTCTCTTGTATAGCACTCCTTGCTAGAAGGTTCAGTATAGTGTTGCTTAGTAGCTAGGGAGGTATCTATCCTGTTTGTCATTCTGAATGAAATTTAACCATCCTCCCCAGAGTATGTTGTATCAGATTCGTGAGACCCCAAAAGACCACCAGGAGTTGAGTCCATTGCAAAAACACATGAGGATCTTTTTATTACAAGCTATATCTTGGGCTTATACTCCCTCATCGCCACAGTGGTTGAGAGCTGAGAGCCTTGTGCTCAGGTTATTTGGTTGATTTAAAGAGTCTGGTACCTCCCAGCACACCCAAAGCAAGGGAATTTCTGCCTGGTAAGCATCTATTTGTTGAAACACAAAAGGGGATGTTGTATTTTGAATTGATTGGCTATAGGAAGGCCCCTAAACCATTAATGGTCTGGCTTCCCTTGTTTGGCTGTCCTAGGGGAGAGGGGCCAGTTTCCTAGCAACTGTATCTCTAGTGGGCAAGAAAGAATACAGTACAGCTGGTTCTTCCCCACAAGTGGCTGGACATATCTCCACCTGCCTGGCCTTTGTTCAGACTTGTGCTTTAAACTTTAACTCAATAATCCAAAAAACTAATTTTTAATTCTTTAGTCTTTCAGGTTCTCCTTAGTGCTTAGCTTCTTTAGGTTTGTAGATGGATATTCTACATTATACAGCTAATATTCAAAGTGGTGGAAGAGAGAAAACAGGATGGGAGTCTATTATAGAGAGTCCTCTGAAAGGATTCACCCAACAGAGTATCAAGCAGATGCTAAGACCCAGGAATTTGGGTAGAGCACAGTGAGTCTTATGGAACAAGAGAGGAGTGGGATTAGAGGGACATAGAGGGGACAGGAGCCCCACAAAGAGACCAACAAAACTAAAAGATCTGAGCCCAGGGGGTCCTGCAGAGACTGATGCACTAACCAAGGACCATGCATGGAGAGGACCTAGACCCCCTGCTCGGATGTAGCCAAGTGACAGCTCAGTCTCCATGTAGGTTCCAATGGAAGGGGAGCAGGGGCTGCCTCTGTCATGAAGTCTGTTGTCTGCTCTTTGACCACTTGCCGCTGGTGATGCAGCCTTACCAGGTCACAGAAAAAGAGGATCCAGGCAGTCCTGATGAGACTTGATAAACTATGGGTAGATGACAAAAGAGGAAAACTCCCCCTTTCAAATGACTAGAGGAAGGGGATGGGTGAAGAAGGGAGGGAGGATGGGATTGGGATAGTTGAGAGATGGGGCTTCAATTGGGATATATAGTGAATAAATTGTGAAGAAAAAAATTTAAAAATTATTAGTCTTAATAACACTAAAAAAAAGTAGCTAGGGAGGTCATTCCCATCTTGGTTCTTATATTGTCTTTCTTTTTTTCCCATCAAATAGAATGTTAGCCACAAGGTTTTATAGACACCTTTTTATCATATTGGAGACGGTCCTCTCTCTTTGTAGTTTGCTGAGTTTTATGTATTTATGAAAAGGGTGTTACATTTTTGTCAAATGCTGTTTCTTTGTTTATTGAGATGCTCATGCATATTTGTTATTAATATGATATTTATTATATAAACTGATATTCATGGATCAAACAAATCTTTGGGGATTATTTCTATTTATTTATAGTGTAGAATTCTTTTTGTATATTGTTAGATTGGTTTGCTAGTCTTTTGTTGAGATGTTTGGCATTGGTTTTCATGAGCTTGTTTGGTCTGCAGTATATTTCCCCGGAGTGGGGAGGTCTGTCAGTATGACTGCAGCATGGGCTTATTCCACAATTGATTTTTTTATAGGCAAAGCAAAAACAAGTCACATTAATAAAAAAAAAAAGTTTGTGGAACTGCCAAACTTCTTTTCTAAAACTACTTCCCTATAGCAGATATGGTCCAAAATCACATAAACAAGCTTTAAGGAACTGAGAACAAGTTTCAAGGAACTTGATACAAGTTTTAAGGAACTTGGTGAAACTTCCTCTTTTCCCTGTCTCAAGGTGAAGGCCAGGGTAAAAAAAAAATGTTTTTTGATAAATAACAAAGCAGCCTGACAAACAAGAAGTTCTCCACAGATCTCTTGTTTTTATACTTAAAAATACCATAGCTTAAGAGTAGAAGATTGTGCCTGTCTTAGGTTGTCTCTCTTGAAAGATATATTCTTACACGTCATTGGTACATGAATTCCACTATTCATGCCCTGTCTTAGGTTGAATACACTCTAGAGATATCTTACTAGTCCCTGACTACTAACCTCCGCTGACTAGGGTAGATAGTAGAGTTTAATTTTATGCAGATCAGCTTTAACATTCTACAGGCCTTGATGAAGGTTTTAATTATCCCTGATAGGAGACATTTTTCTAATAAGAGTAATAAGCCCAGTCCTATAAAAGTGATGTAAAAAGATGACCATGAGGGCCACAATACCTGCAATAATTAACTCAACCATTCTTTTAGGTCTGCTTCTAGCACTGTAATCCCTTATCAGAATACCAAGCCTGAGAAACATTCACAGGAACCATAATTTAAAAAGGCTGTCTAACAACCATAACTTGCTGTCCATTTGAAAGTTTAGAAATATAGTTTGTTAGTTTACATTGATGGCAAGAAACACTAGAGGTTGGATCTTGTATAAAAAGGTTAACATTCCAACAAACAAAGCATAATGAGGAATTACATAGGCAGTTACAGGGCCTCTGAAGAGTATCTGAAGCAAGCTTCCAAATATTGGTCTGTTGAAAACCAGAATCAGACCAAAGTCCCATAGTCAGTCCTCTTTCCCATTCTTCCCGATTTTGTTAAGAATTGTCCTGATTACCAGACTAATCAAGTCCAGGCACATTGTATTTAAAAAGGTTTCTCTGCATGGTATCTTCTCCCGTGAGCAGAATATAACAAAGGTGAGTCAGAAGGATAAGCCTAATGCAGTTCTCTGTTCACCACCAGGACAGAATTCACCATGGTTTGCAGAAGAAACATCCTCCGTCCAGGAAACATTTCCTACAAATCGCACCAGTGTTTTTGGGATCCACCTGGCTCCTGGAAAAACACAAACATGCCCTCTTTCCCATATTAATATGGGGTCAGGGCCCTGACATATTCCAGTATTCAGATCTTTCCATTTCACTTGGGCATAATTATCTTTGGTTTTAGAATGCCACAATCGATTAGCCACAGAACAGTCTTGTAGATCCACATTCAAAAACTTTAAAAAAAAAGAGAGCATGATTAAGATTTGGGGATACAACTCCTCCTTTTTTATTTTTTGCAATTGGTTTAAGAGAGCTATGGGCATGCTCCATAATTTCTTGACCTCGAGGATTATATGGAATACCTGTTTTATGACATATTCATTTGCACACAAAAACGATGAAAAGCTTGTTTCGTATATCCCGAGCCATTATCAGTCTTTATAATGGAAGGAACACCAATTGTAGCAAAACATTTTAAGCAATGGTTTATAACATGTTTGGTGGCTTCTCCTTTTAAGGAAGTTGCCATGATATACCCTGAAAAAGTATCAATTGTTACATGAACATATTTTAGTTTTCCAAATTCTGGGATATGATTTACATCCCTTGGTTTTAAGTTTAAGTTAACTTTATGTTACAGATTTTAAACATACACAATGACCAATAATATAACCAAGACATATAAGAACATGGTATACTTATACATGCAAAACAGACAGACAAAACACCTTGCTATTTGTTGAATCCAGTTATTTTTTATGACCACAGGGCTTTGTAGCAGAATTAACTATTAGCTTTCTTACCGGAAAATCTGAGAAGCTGTCTTTCTCCCCCCACCCCCACCCTTCCCGAGTGATTTTAGCTGTAGCTTGACACTGCTCAGCAAATTCAGACTCCCATAATAAATGATATCTTCCTGATAAACATGCTTTTGCTAATTTCTTTCAGTATCCTGGGCAGAGGGCCTCAGTAAACAAGGAGTCTGACAGAGCTTGAGTAAAAGGTGGTATAGAACCATATTGAGCACATGCAATTTTCAATTCTTTTAATGTTTAACTGGAAAATCATAAAACTCAGTTATATCTTCTCCTTTCTGCCTAGCATGTTGTAAAGAAGCTTGTAAAGAAGATACAGTTGCTAGCACAGTGGACAAAAGAAAAGGCCCACTTGTGTTTTGATCTATAGCAACTATAGCTCTCCCAGGAGGAGGGTATAAGCCTGCAATCAATGAGGGAGTTGGAGTGGGCAATTGAGCCTCATTTTCCCTAATAGTTAATTCTCTAGTTTTTCTGTTTATTTTGGCCAAACCCCATTCTAACATTTTTATTTCCTTTTGCCAAGGGTCAAATGGAAATAACACTCATAGCCTGAATTGCAGGATATCTCTCAGAATCCTCCAGCTCTGCAACCTCAGCAGAATCATCTAAGTCATCCTCAAAGTCTTCTCCTAACAAGGATTTATTGTCTATACAATCCTAACAAGGATTTATTGTCTATACTATAAATCCTAACAAGGATTTATTTTCTATACTATACACGGGATTGGCTAGAGAGGTCTGTCATTATGACTGTAGTGTGGGTTTATTCCATGATTCATTTTTTTTATAGGCAAAGCAAAAACAAGTCAGATCAATACAAAAAAGTTCGTAGAACTACCAAACTTCTTTTCTAAAACTACTTCCGTATAGCAAGTATGGCCCAAGGTCACATACACAGCTTTAAGGAACTTATAACATGTTTTAAGGAACTTGGTGAAACTTCCTCTTTTCTCTGTCTCAAGGTGAAGGCCAGGATAAAAAAAAATGTTTTTTGATAAATAACAAAGCAGCTTGACAAACAAATAGCTCTACATACTCTGCAAAGAAAAATGTAGATACCATTCTTGTAGAGTATGTGACTTTTGTGAAGTCACAGGGAAATCCTGATAATAGGAACTATTCTGTTGATGAGTTGGCAGCTAGAGTAAGAGAATACTTCAACATGATGTTGGGCACCTAGCTTCTCTGCCAGTTTGCAAAACTCCAGTATGCCCAAATCAACCTCGCTCATCTTGACATTCCAGTGTCTCAGGTTTATGGGGTGCCACAGCTCCTGAGATTATTTGTGACAATTGGGACTTCATTGGCCTATTCACCTCTTAATAGGCAGAATCTTGTGTTAGTGTTCAGCTATATGCATGATCTTCTTGAATACCTGGTACAGAATTCCACATCTCTGTTCAGTGTCAACAACTATACAGTGGCTTCTGTCGATTATTTTGCCAAGCCCTGTGAAGGTCTGTTGACCACTCATTGCTATATTCTGGATCAGTAAATTTTTCTGTTTGCTGTTTTTATTGTGTAGTTGTGTAATGCCAGGATCACTGGACCCTCAGAGACTACCAGGAGACAACTCGATGCAAGAGCAAGAGAGCTTTATTATGAGAGCAATGGAACTCGGGACCCAAGTCTCACTGACACAACAGTAGAGAAGTGAGACCTCGAGCTCTGAGTGAGCAGGTTTTTTTAAAAGGGTAACTCTGTGAGCATGGGTTTCCATGACAGCAAGCAGGAGGGTACATGTTTCCATGACAGCAAACGGGTGGGGGAGCACATGCCTTGACGTTATAGGATTGGGTAAAAGTTAAAGGAGCCAGCCCAGAACCAAAGCAGGTGACCCAGACACCAGCACAGAGTCCCGTCTGCAAGCCTGAGTCACTGCCCCAGATAGAACTGTGGACCCCCAGGGCACCGGAGACTGAGTTTCCCTGTTGGGTGCAAACCCACAGGGAGGGGAATGGCTGGACTGATCTCAGAGCACTCAGCCAATACCACCGCCCCGAAAAGGTCTCAGGAAAAACTACCTAGTCTCGGCAGATGACCAGGCACGAATCCCCAGAAAGTCAGAAAGGCAGAGCCACATAAGTCTGTGCCTGCAGGTTCTACTACACATCATAGAAAGAAGGGCTGTCCCCAAAACAAAGACTTGGTGTCTCTGTCAGGAGGAAACCCCACAGTGGGGGGAACATCAGGTCCAATGCTCAGGACACCCAGCTCCAAAAGACTTTCTGGATTCACGCAGACTCTAGGCTCTACCCTTCTACTGCAGGCATGAGCGTTGTGTTCACCCACCATTATTGAGTACTGCTAGGGCACTGGGGCACACAGCTGCATCCTCAGACCTCCAAAAGCCAGAGCGCCATTACAGTAGCCATCAGATACTGCTCCAAGGATCAACCAGTTATCCCTAGCTAAACTGACAAAACTGTGGGGTTCCCTGGTTCTTCAAGAGGGTTGCACCCAACAATTACATCTTAAGAGCAACAGCTGCTGCTCACTAAATTTAGAGCAAGAAACCCACCAGCAGGGCAGCCATCAGCAGGACCTCTCCTGATGAGAGGAGAGCCTTCCTGAACACCACAGTTACCACACAGGTCCATACACATGAAGTGAACTGTGACAATTCCTAAGCAGCACCACCATTCAGTTGACCATACCCCAAAAGCAGAGAACTTCAGAACCCCGCCAAGTGGATTCTCCGCCCCCACCAGGACCCAGCAGACACCAGAAATTAACAGACAACACCTGAGACAGAGAGATGGGTAGAGGCCAGCAAAAAAGCACAACCAAAAAAAAAAAAAAAAAAGGCAAAGCAGTATGGCATCCCCAGAACCCAGTTATCCAGGGGCAAGTAGCCCTGGACACCCTAACATAAGTGAAATTCAAGAAGGTGACCTTGAAGAGATTAATGGAGGAAGCAAATAAAATGCGTAAAGAATTAAGGGAAGATATAATAAATCAGATTATGGCCATCCGTAAAGAAATACAGGAATATGCAGCTAAACAGTTTGTGGTATTCAGAAAGGAAATGATTAAATCACTGAAAGAAATAAAAGAAACAGAGGAATGTTCAAACACACAGCTGAAGGAATTGAAGGAAAATACAGTCAGACGGGTGAAGGAAATAAACAAAACAGGTGAGATCTAAAGATAGAATTGGAAAAATTAAAAAAAAAACAGAAATGGAGGAAATCATGGAGAGGGAGAACCTAGGAAAGGAAACAGAAACTATAGAGGTAAGCATAACCAAGAGACTACAAGAGATGGAAGAAAGAATCTCAGGTGTGGAAGATACAATGGAAGAAATCGATGTATCCATCAAAGAAAATAATAAATCTAAAAAATTCCTGACACAAACTATCCAAGAAATCCAACACAACATAAAAAGACAAAACCTAAGAATAATAAGAATAGAGGAAAAAAAATTCCCTCCTCCAAGGCCCAGAAAATATTTTCAACAAAATCATTGAAGAAAATTTCTCAACTTAAAGGGGAGGCCTATAAGAATACAAGAGGCCTACAGAACACCTAATGAGTTAGACCAGAAAAGAAAATCCTCCGGTCACATAATAATCAAAACAGTAAGTATACAGAACAAAGAAAAAGTACTAAAAGCTGCAAGGGAAAAAGGCCAAGTAACATATAATGGCAAATCCATCAGAATCACACCTGCCTTCTCAACAGAAACTATGAAAGCCAGAAGAGCCTGGACGGATACCATGAAGACCCTAAGAGAACATAGATGTCAGCCTAGGCTACTGTACCCAGCAAAACTCTCAGTCCTCATAGACAGAGAAAACAAGATATTCAATGACAAAAACAAATTTCAACAATACCTACACACAAATCCAGAGTTACAGAAGATATTAGAAGGAAAAATACAACCCAAGAAAACTAACTACTTTCAAGAAAACACAGGAAATAAATAACCTCACTAGAGCAAAATAAAAAGTAGCCCAACACACAAACACACTACCATAGCCAACATCAATATCAAAGGATCTAACAGTCATTGGTCATTAATCTCCTTCAACATCAATGGAATCAATTCTCCAATAAAAAGACAAAGACTAACAGAATGGATGCATAAATAAGACCCTACAATCTGTTGCATACAAGAAACACACCTAAATCACAAAGACAGACATTTACCTGAGAATAAAGGGCTGGAAGATGGTTTTCCAAGTAAATCGACCCAAGAAGCAAGCAGGAGTAGCCATTCCAATATCTAATAAGATAGATTTTCAACCAAAATTAATCAAAAGAGATAGAGAAGGACACTTTATACTCATCAAATGAAAAATCCACCAGGAAGATAACACAGTCCTGAACATCTATGCCCCAAATGCAAGGGCACCAACATTTGTAAAAAAAACTTTAATAAAATTTAACCACACATAGACACCCACACATTAATAGTGGGAGACTCAACACCCCACTCTCAACAAAAGACAGGTCAACAAAACAGAAATTAAACAAAGAAACAATAACTCCGATAGAGGTCATGAATCAAATGGACTTCACAGATATCTACAGAACATTTCACCCAAACACAAAATAATTTACCTTCTTCTCAACATCTCATGGAAACTTCTCCAAAATAGACCATATAGTGGGTCACAAAGCAAGACTCAACAGACACAAGAAGATTGAAATAATCCCATGTATCCTATCTGATTACCATGGACTAAAGCTGGACCTCAATGACAAAAATAGCAACAGGCCTACACACACATGGAAACTGAATGACTTGCTACTAAATGACAGCTGGGTTAGAGAAGAAATAATGAAAGAAACTAAAGTCTTCCTAGAATTCAATGAAAATGAAGGTACAACACACCCAAACTTATGGGACACAATGAAAGCAGTGCTAAGAGGAAAGTTCATAGCACTAAGTGCCTTCAAGAAGAAATTCGAAACATCTCATGCAAGCAACTTAATGGCTCACCTAAAAGCCCTAGAAAAAGAAGAAGCAGACACACCAAAGAGGAGTAGATGGCTGGAAATAATCAAACGCAGGGATGAAAACAATCAATTACAAACAAATAAAACAATTCAAAGAATCAATGAAACCAAGAGCTGTTTTTTTGAGAAAATGAACAAGGTAGACAAACCCTTAGCCAAACTAACTGAAAGGCAGAGAGAAACTATCCAAATCAACAAAATCAGAAATGAAAAGGGGGACATAACCACAGACACTGAAGAAATGCAAACAATAATTAGGTCTTACTTCCAAAGTCTATATGCCACAAAATTTGAAAATCTAAATGAAATGGACAATTTTCTTGACCGATTCTACATGCCAAAGCTGAATCAAGACGAGGTAAACCAATTACATGGTCCTATATTGCCTAAGGAAATAGAAGCGGTCATCAAAAGTCTACCATGCAAAAAAAGCCCAGAGCCAGATAGTTTGAGCACAGAATTCTACCAGACCTTCAAAGAAGAGCTAATTCCAGTTCTCTTCAAAATATTCCACACAAGAAGAACAGAAGGAACACTACCACACTTATTCTATGAAGCCACAGTCACCTTGGTACCTAATCCTCACAAATACCCAACAAAGAAAGAGAATTTCAGGCCAATCTTCCTCATGAACATCAATGCAAAAATACTCAACCAAATACTTGAAAAACTAATCCAAGAACACATCAAGGATATCATCCATCATGACCAAACAGGCTTCATCCCAGGCATGCAGGGGTGGTTCAATATACGGAAATCCATCAATGTGATCTGCCACATAAACAAACTGAAGGAGAAAAAACACATGATCATCTCCTTAGATGCTGAAAAGGCATTTGACAAAATCCAACATCCATTCATGTTTAAAGTCTTGGAGAGATCAGGGATACATGGCCCATACCTGAACATAGTAAAGGCAATATACAGCAAGCCTATAGCCAATATCAAACTCAATGGAGAGAAACTTAAATCATTCCCATTGAAATCAGAGACAAGGCAAGGCTGCCCACGCTCTCTGTATCTCTTCAACATTGTTCTTGAAGGAGAACAACAAAAGGAGATCAAAGGGATACAAACTGGAAGGGAAGAAGTTAAAGAATCACTGTTTCGAGATGATATGAAGGTATACGTGAGTGACCCCAAAAATTCTAGCAGGGAAATCCTACAACTCATTAACACCTTCAGCAAAGTGGCTGGATACAAAATTAACTCAAAAAAATCAGTAGCCCTCCTGTATACGAAAGACAAAATGGCTAAGAAACAAATTAGAGAAACAACACCCTTCACAATAGCCACAAATGACATAAAGTACCTTGGTGTAACCCTAACCAAGAAAGTCAAAGACTTGTATGAAAAAAATTTCAAGTCTCTGAAGAAAGAATTAGAAGAAGATATCAGAAGATGGAAAGATCTCCCATGCTCATGGCTTGGCAGGATTAATATAGTAAAAATGGCCATCTTACCAAAAGCAATCTACAGATTCAATGCAATGCCCATCAAATTACTAACACAATTCTTTACAGACCTTGAAAGAAAAAGTTCTCACCTTCATATGGAACAACAAGAAACCTGGAATTGCTAAAATAATTCTCTACAGTAAAAGATCTTTAGGAGGTATCTCCATCCCTGATCTCAAGCAACAATACTTAAAACTGCATGGTACTGGCATATAAACAGACTGGAATTGAATAGCAGACCCTGACATAAATCCACACACTTATGGACACCTGATTTTTGACGAAGATGCCAAAACCATTCAATGGAAAAAGACAGCATATTCAGCAAATGGTGCTGGTCTAACTGGATGTCTAATGTAGAAAAATGCAAATAGATCTGTACTTATCACCCTGCACAAAGCTAAAGTCCAAGTGGATCAAAGACCTCAACATAAAACTAGACACACTAAATCCCTTAGAAAAAAAAAGTGGGGAAAACCCTTGAACTCATTGGCACAGGAGATAACTTCCTGAACAGAACACCAACAGCATAGGCTCTAAGATCAACAATCAATAAATGGGACCTCATTAAACTGAAAAGTTTCAGGGCAAGATGGCGGCGCCGGGAGGACTCTCATTCTGAGCAGCAGCAGCAGGATCAGCACAGTGACCAGTAATCAGAACTCGCGGCCATAAAACACAGTCATTGTGTTTCCCAGGTGAGAGGATACCCCACGGTGGGGGATTCAATCAGCTTTTAACTCACCCGGCTAAACCGTGGCAGAGATCCCGGTTCCACCAGACGCTTGGCTGCCGGCCGCCAGCCCCAGCCCCAGCCCAGAGCCACAAGCCAGTGTCTCTGGTCATGGTCCCAGACTGAACCGTGCGCACCACACTATCAGAGACTGGAATTTTCAGTCGAGAGATAACCCCAGGGTACAGGAAACGATTTGGACCGGCCTTAGGTCACCCAGACATCCCCTGGAAAAGACTCGGGTTCCACAGGCACCCCAGGAGCCAGCCCGGAACCAGAGCCAGGGACCCAAGCTCCAGCACAGAGCCCTGCCTGCCTGCGCGCCTGATTCGCCGCCTGAGATAGAACTGAGGGCACCAGGGCACCAGCGAATGAGTTTCACTGTCCGGTGCAAACACACAGGGAGGGAATGGACTCAACTCTCCAATAAAAAGACACAGATTAACAGAATGGATACGTAAACTAAACCCAGCAAAGTGTTGCATACGAGAAACACACCTAAGACACAAAGATAGACATTACCTGAGGGTAAAGGGTTGTAAGACGACTTTCCAAGCAAACGGACCCAAGAAGCAAGCAGGAATAGCCATTCTAATATCTGATAAAATAGACTTTCAACCAAAATTAATAAAAAGAGATGGGGAAGGACACTTCATACTCATCAAGGGAAAATTCCACCAGGAAGACATCACAATCCTGAACAACTATGCCCCAAATACAAGGGCACCCACATTTGTGAAAGAAACATTGATAAAATTTAAAGCACACATAGATCCCCACACATTAATAGTGGGAGACTTCAACACCCCACTCTCAACAAAGGACAGGTCAACAAAACAGAAATTAAACAAAGAAACAATGTCTCTGACAGAGGTCATGAATCAAATGGACCTAAGAGACATTTACAGAACTTTACACCCAAACACAAAAGAATTTACCTTCTTAGCACCTCATGGAACCTTCTCCAAAATAGACCATATAGTAGGTCACAAAGCAAGCCTCAACAGATACAAGAAGATTGAAATAATCCCTTGTATATTGTCTGATCACCAAGGAATAAAGCTGGACCTCAACAATAACAGAAATAGCAAAAAGCCTACACACACATGGAAACTGAACAACTTGTTACTAAATGACAGCTGGGTCAGGCAAGAAATAAAGAAAGAAATTAAAGTCTTTCCAGAACTCAGTGAAAATGAAGACACAACATACCCAAACTTGTGGGACACAATGAAAGCAGTGCTAAGAGGAAAGTTCATAGCACTAAGTGCCTTCAAGAAGAAATTCGAGACAGCTCATTCAAGCACCTTAATGGCTCACTTAAAAACCCTAGAAAAACAAGAAGCAGACACACCAAAGAGGAGTAAATGGCTGGAAATAATCAAACTCAGGGCTGAAATCAATCAATTGGAAACAAATAAAACAATTCAAAGAATCAATGAAACCAAGAGCTGGTACTTTGAGAAAATTAACAAGATAGACAAACCCTTATCCAAGCTAACTAAAAGGCAGAGAGACACCACCCAAATCAACAAAATCAGAAATGAAAAGGGGGAAATATAACTACAGACACTGAGAAAATCCAAACAGTCATTAGGACTTACTTCAAAAGTCTATATGCCACAAAATTTGAAAATCTAAATGAAATGGACAATTTTCTTGATCGATTTGACTTACCAAAGCTGAATCAGGACCAGGTAAGTCAATTAAATAGACCTATATCCCCCAAAGAAATAGAAGCGGTCATCCAAAGTCTCCCATCCAAAAAAGCCCAGGACCAGATGGCTTCAGCGCAGAATTCTACCAGACCTTCAAAGAAGAGCTAACACCAACTCTATTCAAACTATTCCACAAAATAGAAACAGAAGGAACATTACCAAACTCATTCTATAAAGCCACAGTCACCTTGGTACCTAAACCTCACAAAGACTCAACAAAGAAAGAGAATATCAGGCCAATCTCCCTTATGAACATTGATGGAAAAATACTTAATAAAATACTTGCAAACCGAATCCAAGAACACATCAAAGATATTATCCACTCTGACCAAGTAGGCTTCATCCCAGGTATGCAGGGGTGGTTCAATATACGGAAATCCATCAATGTGATCCACCATATTAACAAACTGAAAGAAAAAAACCACATGATAATCTCCCTAGATGCTGAAAAAGCATTTGACAAAATCCAACATCCATTCATGTTTAAAGTATTGGAGAGATCAGGGATACAAGGCACATATCTAAACATAGTAAAGGCGATATACAGCAAGCCTATAGCCAACATCAAACTAAACGGAGAGAAACTTAAAGCAATGCCACTAAAATCAGGGAAAAGACAAGGCTGCCCACTCTCTCCATATCTCTTCAACATAGTGCTGGAAGTCCTTGCTAGAGCAATAAGACAGTTGAAGGAGATCAAGGGGATACAAATTGGAAAGGAAGAAGTCAAATTATCACCATTTGCAGATGATATTATAGTGTACGTGAGTGACCCCAAAAACTCTACCAGTGAACACCTACAGCTGATAAACACCTTCAGCAAAGTGGCCAGATACAAAATTAACTCAAAAAAATCAGTAGCCCTCCTGTATACAAAAGACAAAAGGCTGAGAAAGAAATTAGGGAAACAACACCCTTCACAATAGCCACAAATGACATAAGGTACCTCGGAGTAACCCTAACCAAGGAAGTCAAAGACTTGTACGAAAAAAATTTCAAATCTCTGAAGAAAGAATTAGAAGAAGATATCAGAAGATGGAAAGATCTCCCATGCTCATGGCTTGGCAAGATTAACATAGTAAAAATGGCCATCTTACCAAAAGCAATCTACAGATTCAATGCAATGCCCATCAAATTACCAACACAATTCTTTACAGACCTGGAAAGAAAAATTCTCAACTTCATATGGAATAACAAGAAACCCAGAATTGCTAAAACAATCCTCTACAATAAAAGATCTTCTGGAGGTATCTCCATCCCTGATCTTAAGCTGTACTATAGAGCAACAGGTTTAAAAACTGCATGGTACTGGCATAAAAACAGACTGGTGGATCAATGGAACTGAACAGATTACCCAGAAACAAACCCACTCACTTATGGACACCTGATCTTTGACAAAGATGCCAAAACCATTCAATGGAAAAAAGATAGCATCTTCAACAAATGGTGCTGGTCCAACTGGATGTCTACATGTAGAAAAATGAAAATAGATCCATACTTATCACCCTGCACAAAACTGAAGTCCAAGTGGATCAAAGACCTCAACATAAAACCAGACACATTAAATCGGCTTGAAAAAAAAAGTGGGAAATACCCTAGAACTCATTGGTACAGGAGAAAACTTCCTGAACAGAACACCAACAGCACCGGCTCTAAGAGCAACAATCAATAAATGGGACCTCATGAAACTGAAGAGCTTCTGTAAAGCAAAGGACACCGTCATCAAAACAAAAGCGACCGCCTACAGATTGGGAAAGAATCTTCACCAACCCTTTATCTGATAGAGGACTCATATCCAGTATATATAAAGAACTAACCACGTTTGTAGCAGCTTTATTTGTAACAGCCAGAAGCTGGAAACAACCCAGATGCCCCTCAACTGAAGAATGGATGCAGAAAATGTGGTACATCTACACAATGGAATATTACTCATCAATGAAAAATAAGGAAATCATGAAATTTGCAGGTAAATGGTGGGATCTGGAAAGGATCATCCTGAGTGAGTTGTCCCAGAAGCAAAAAGACACACATGGTATATACTCATTCATATAGACATACAACATAGGACAAACCCACTAAAACCTGTGCATCTAAAGGAACTAAGCAAGAGAGAGGACCCTAACTAAAATGTCCAATTCCCATCCGGAAAGGCAAAGAGGATGGACATCAGAAGAAGAAGAAAACAGGAAACAACCTAAGAACCTACCACAGAGGGCCTCTGAAAGCCTCTGCCCTACAGACTATTAATGCAGATGCTGAGCCTGATGGGCAACTGTTGGGCAGAGTGAATGGAATTTTATGTAAGAACTGGGAAACAGTAAGAGCTGGAGAGGACAGGGTCTCCACAAGGAGAGCAACAGAACAAGAAAATTTGAACACAGGGAACTTCCCAGAGACTCATACTCCAACCAAGGACTATTCATAGAGATAACCCAGAACCCCTGCACAGATGTAGCCCAGGGCAGTTCAGAGTCCAATTGGGTTACATAGTAATATGAAGAGTTACTGCCTCTGACATAATCTCATTGGCCTGCTCTTTGATCACCTCCCCCTGGGGGGAATCAGCCTTACCAGGCCATAGTAGAGGACAATGCAGCCACTCTTGATGTGAACTGATAGACTAAGATCAGAAAGGAGAGGAGAACCTCCCCTATCAGTGGACTTGGGGAGTGGCATGCATGCAGAGGGATTGGGAGGGGAGGAGAGAGGCGCTTATGGGGGGATGCAGAATGAATAAAGTGTAATTGATGAAAAAAAAAAAAACAAAAACAAAAACAACAAAAAAAACCTTAAAAGTTTCTGTAAAGCAAAGGACACTGTCATCAGAACAAAGAAGGGGTAGGGGGATGGAGAGGAAGAGAAGGTGAGGGAGAAGGAGGGATAGGATAAGAAAAAGAAAGTGGAAGATGAAGGATGGAATGAGAGGGAAAGGTAGGAGAGGGTAACAAGGAGAAGTAAGGGAAGAGGAAAAGGTAGAGAAGGGAAAGCAGTAAAAAGATAGGTGGGTATGGTGGTTTGAATAAAAATGGATCCTGTAGGACCATAAGAAGTAGCACTATTAGCAGGTGTGGTCTTGTTGGACTAGTGTTTCACATTCTCTTACTGCTGCCTGCCAATCTGTATGCTATCATGCTTTCTGCCATTACAATAATGGATTAAGCCTCTGAAGGGTAAGCCAGACCCAATGAATTCTTTTCTTTTATATAGTTGCTGTAGTAATGGTGTCTCTTCACAACAATAGAAACCCTAAGACAGAGGGGAAGGAGGAAGAAAAGAAGGGGATGAAGGAGAAGGACAGGAATGAGTAGAGAGAAAAAGAAAAGAGAGGAGGAGAAGAGGGAGGAGGGAAGAAGAGGAGGATAAGGAGGGAGAAGAGAAAAGGAGGGAGAGGAGGGGGAGAAGGAGGAGAAAGGAAGAAAGGGGAGGAGGATGAGGAGAGGGAGATGATAGAGAGTGGAGGAGAAAGAGAGAGAGAGTACATCTGCATGCCTGTGTGTGTGTGTTGGAGAGAGACAGAGAGACAAAGAGAACCATAGGTGAACGCTGTTAGCTTGTAATACCTGAACCATACGTAAAAAGGTTTGTGTGTTTCTACACTGTCAGAATTTATTGAATAACAATAAATTCACAATGTGTAGAGGTCTCAACAACAGCAATTTGTCACATAATCTGCTTACCCAGCTAGCTAGGCTGAGGCAAATCCAGGCTCATTATTTCAATCTTAATTACTAATATTAACACTCATATCACATACCACAGTAAACACATCTATATGCATGCATAAGGGTACAGAATGGATATGACTTAAAGAGGCTGAAGCAAAGTTTGAGAGGTTTCAGAAGAGAACTGAAAAAAAAATGTGTAGATAATGAATCACATAGTGGCTGGAGGCAGCTGTTGGAGTCAGTTTTGAGAACTGAGTTGGTCCAGCTATGGGGTGAAAAGCTGAACCCAGGTCTAGAGTAGCAAAAAATGGGCTTAGGTTCACATCCAGACAAAAGAGAAGGTTGATGGGAAGGTAGTTGAGTAGATTAAAGCTCCAGAGAGAATCAGAAGTCATTCATGCACATACCAGGTATCAGATGACAGTTTGGTGTGGGAGCCATTCCAACAGTGTTAGGTGTCTATCAATTTATGGGGTCCCGGTGAAGGATCTTGGTTCCTTGCATCTGATAAGTTCGTGGGCCTGGTTTTCCTTATAGAACCTTACTATTCACATGTGCCACACAGTTTCATTTCACCCAATAAATGAATAAAGTGAGTCCTTTTCTATTCCCAGGAATAAGTCTATGTTGGATCAGTGGTATCTCATAGATAGTACAACTCCTCGATCTATCCAGAGGCTTCTTGTCCTTCTCCCTCAAAATGGAGACAGCTTCTTGTAAAGTGGAGCCTCTTAGGTAGGCTGCAGCCTGCAATATCTTTGTTTCATACAATACAGAGAAACTCAGAGTGGGACATAGCCTGATCCCAACAATGTAGACAAAAGGAAAACTAAAGGCAATAAAGAAGTTTGAAAGACTGTGTGTATGTTGTATGTGGGCACCACGATTTGCCCCAAATCTGAACTCCCTGGGATAAAACCCTTGAATGTTCTTGAGTCTCATAAAAGACATTATTTGTCATAGTCATGTCTGTAGTGAGTGCATTGAGGCCTCAGCTCTGGAAGAAGCCATCATGGCATCTTTAGTTGGTCCTTGGCTTGATCAATTACCTTCTTCTTGTCCTTCTCCTTGTAATCTTCATCTTCCTTATGCTCTGTATCCTCTGTTTCTTTTTCCTTCTTGATCTTGTCTGTGGCATTTATGATGTCCTGTGTCTAGTCAAACTCTTCTGTGACCTTTGTTGACGAAGTTGTCAGAAATGGTGCCTCACCCTAATTCTCAGATATATAAGCACAGCATGGCCAAGTTATAAACAGATATTGGCATTGCAGCAGAATTTTGGCTGTCCGTATCTAGGTGTATCCAACATGTCCTTGTTATCAGGGTTGTTCATCTGTTGTGGCTTCTACTTCCTGTTGTGGCTTCTACTTGCTCTTAGACTCAGAGTTCTGAATCACAGATAATTTCCACTCTTTGCCCACTTCATCATCCCAGTTCTCAGGCATTTTAGAATCAGTGTCAGAGATGTGTTCAAGCCTTGTCCCAGACCTCAGGCTTGGGGTCTGTGGGATTAACAATCTTAGCCTAGTGTTCCCAGCTTTCTGGCTTGGTAGCTTCTGAATTCCTGCCTTTTGAAAGGTTGCACAAATCCTTCCCAATCATTTTTGCCATCATTTGGCACTGACAGTTTTCACCTCATAGGTGTTTTTCTAGCTACCCAGTTAGTTTGTATATTCAGTATTTGTATATATTCAGTATTCATATACCAAATAGCCATATTAATCAGTATGTTGTTGCCACTGTAGCTGGAAGATATGTGTACCTTTTTTGTGCTGGGCCAAGGATATCAGGCAAAATATAATGATGTGTTCTGAGTCTTTAGCTAGATTTGAAAAATAACTTCATATAATTGCTCTCAAAGTGAAAGTTCTTGATCTGGACCTAAGGCATCTGGCCCTCATTGCTGACATGTTTAAATCTGGACAGTAAAGAGCAAAAGGGGTTGGCTGGGGGTAGTGATGGTAAAAATCCTACTTGTTTGAAGACCACTATTTTTTCTTATTATTGTTATTGTGATTATTATTATTCCAAGAACCATGGATGAGTGGGATAAAATATTTGTGCTTAGATTCCATTTAGAATAAATGATTATACCACAGTCGAGACTATTATTAACCATGTATTTTATGTAAATCCCAACCAAAGTACATACATGTAATAGAGGAACTACTAAGTGCAACAGAATGTGAAGAATTCTCCAGAAACAATGTCTCTTCTGAGATATACTCCAGCAGAAATAACATGGAACATGTCTTCCAAATACAGTATATCAGAAGCAGTCTAAGCACTAATAGCAATCATCTCCTGGGCAATAAGGATGTCTATGCAGATGGACAGACCAGGTTGAAGGCCTTTATACCTTCTGTCTGACTGCTGATTCTGAGATCTTACTTTAATCTGTCAGAATCTCTGGGAAATTTCTTCCAAAGCAATATTTGGCCTCAAAGTAAATAATAAATAAATAGAACAAAGTTATATATCTCATTGTAGTTTTGCTTTTAAATCAATTTTTTTTTTACCAGAGAAAAGTCCCTGGTGAGGTATTTAGTTGGCAACCACAGCCTCTAGGGAATGGCTATTTCCTTATAAAAAGTTTTTTGTTGCTAAAGCTGGAAAAAAAAATCATCCATAAAATGTGTGTGTGTCAGAGGGCCTCTGAAAGCCTCTGCCCTTCAGACTATCAAAGCAGATGCTGAGCCTGATGGGCAACTGTTGGGCAGAGTGAATGGAATTTTAGGTAAGAACTGGGAAATAGTAAGAGCTGGAGAGGACAGGGTCTCCACAAGGAGAGCAACAGAACAAGAAAATTTGAACACAGGGAACTTCCCAGAGACTCATACTCCAACCAAGGACTATTCATGGAGATAACCCAGAACCCCTGCACAGATGTAGCCCAGGGCAGTTCAGAGTCCAATTGGGTTACATAGTAATGTGAAGAGGGACTGCCTCTGACATAATCTGATTGACCTGCTCTTTGATCACCTCCCTCTGGGGGGGAGCAGCCTTACCAGGCCATAGTAGAGGACAATGCAGCCACTTTTGATGTGAACTGACAGACTAAGATCAGAAAGGAGAGGAGAACCTCCCCTATTAGTGGACTTGGGGAGTGGCATGCAAGCAGAGGGAGGAGGGAAGGTGGCATTGGGAGGGGAGGAGGGAGGGGCTTATGGGGGATGCAGAATGAATAAAGTGTAATTGATGAAAAATTAAAAAAAAATGTGTGTGTGTGTGTGTGTGTGTGTGTGTTTAAATGAATTGGTAACAAATTTCAGTGTCTTAAAGTTGTGTTAAAATGCCAAGTGATTGTTTTTCAGCTATGTTTTTGTTTGTTTCAGCCTCCAGAGCAGTACAAAATTTTATCCTCTGCCACACAAACATTCAGTCTCAGGGAATTATGGGCACAAAGTTATATTTAATTTGAATATCACTTAGGTATGGCAGGATATGGAATTATATTTGTGGCAACATAATTAAAGTACAGAGACATATAACTAGGTTGAAGTGTGTGCAGCAATTCAAGGTAATTACTGTGCTGTGATTGTGATGTAGACTAGAGCAAAGTATAATGAGGTCTCTATTTAATGACAACACTTTAATTCTCAACTAGATTAGAGGCAAAGGGTTCTTTTGAGAAGTGCCAATTCCTAGGTTTACTGCAGAAGCAGGTGAAAACAGTGTTTTGAAAAGATTCAGACTTGATAAACTCAACTTGATAAACCCCAACACCAAACTCTCTGTTCATCACGTTGTTACGCACACACAGAATAAAATCCTTGTGTGAAGACCCTGTAAATAATTTCTGAACAGAGTACTCAAGCCTCTACCAACCATCCTCTGTAGTGGAAAGCCACATGTAGAGGCCTTTTTGAAAACTTTATTTGGCATGCTTAGGCCTCTACCTCCCTTCCACCAACCCCCTCCCCGATCCTTAAGTAAGAGAGTGAAAAAGTTAGTGGGTAGAAGAGTCCCATACCCCTTTACTCCTTCTCTCTATTTAGTATCAAGGGGTTCTTTTAAGGCTCTATACCAATCCCCATCAACCGCAAACACAGCTTGCAGGCCCCTCCATGCCACTCTTTGCCAAAGTGTTTCTCTCTGCAACAAACTGCCACACTCTCTCTGGTCTCTGGTCTCTCCAAACTGCTCCATGCCACATGCCAACACCAAACTCCACAATAATTCCACATGGTCTTTTTCTTGGCCTCATATTTATACTCTCAAAGTCCTAGACCATGCCCATTTCCATTCGGCAGGTGGAAGGCAGTTACCAGCTGGCAAAGATAACGCCCCACAGGTGACAATTAACAGGTGTGGAGAAACTATAGCCTAACTAAAATGCTACAGTTGGGATTAAAGCAAAAACATATTTACATAATATACAAAGAAACTAAAACTTCCATGACAAACCTTACTCTTTCTCTCCCACTTTAACTCATGCGATTTAGCATAGGAACTGCTGATCATGCCAAACACCATTCTCAGTGGTTCAAGATCTCCTATGAATGCTGCCTTCAGAGCATACCTGGCAAGACTATTGGTATTTAGTGAAGTTAGAGCTTGGGAGGTAGGGGTTAATTAGCCAGATTCTTCCGAGTTACTCTGGCTTTGGTCGCCAATGAATTTGACTATACCTTCTAATTCCCAAGAGGCCTTGAGTCCTTAGCTCTAGCTTCTTTCTGGCTTCCATGATCACCCTGGTAGCAGCTCCCACAGTTTGCCAGGGACTTCTTGTATGAAAAAATGATGACTTGTTTTTGCCTTCCTAAATCAGTGCCCAGCCTATTTCTCAACTTTCCTACCTCCTTATTAAGGCTTGCCAAAGCTTTTCTTAATAAAAACAACTTCCCAAGTCCTCTTCCTCTAGGAGCCCTTTAGACCTCATCAACATGTCAAATTTGTGAAAGAAAAAGAGAGCATTCAAAATTGAAAGTGACTAAAGTAATGGGACAATTGAATACCATGTGTAACCATGGATTTTATCCCAAATCAGATTTTATTTTTGTAATACACATAAGTAGAAAAATTGTCGAACTCTAAATTGATTAATAGTATGGTTGGGATGTCAACGAAGAGGACAGCGGTAACCACACTACATTTGTATGGGAGAGCATCTTCGTTTTTCAAAAACATACACTGAAATAGTTGGGTGTAAAGAGGATTATATTTGCAATTGACTCTCAAATGGTCCAAAACAGATGATTCTGTATACATACATAAATATAATGCATGTAATGAGTATAAACATATATATATGGGGAAATACTATAAAAGGAAGATGTGGTCCACCATGATTTGTAGGGTTACTTTAACCTACGAATACAGATTGAACGTGGTTCATGAATATTCACAAAATCTTCTTTAAAATCTACACTGCATATCCCACCATGCTGTTATATGCCCCCATCCTCATACACTTTGGTACAGTTCACTCCAACTCTGGCTGACAAATTCCTGCTAGAGATGTCTGCACATGGACAGAGCTTTCCTTCTGGAAAACCAAAACTGAGAGGTCCTTGTCACCATGGGATCAATAAGAACAGTCAAATTAAAGAGCTGAACCACTGGAACCACTGTTTGTGAGGTCAGTGTGTTTGAGTGAGAGAGGAAAAGCAAGGAAGCAGGAGCAGTAAGATAAGGCAGTGGTTCTCTGTAAGCCCATGTGGTTCTCTGTAGGATCATGTGGTAAATTAAGTTTTTCTAAAAACTCCACTGACCCAAACTAAATCATTTGGATTTCCTTATATCCTTTGTTCCTCTATTGTTTATGTACTTGTTCTCATTTTCTTGATCAAGAAGCTTATTGAAAGTTTCCCTGCTCTAAATTTTTTCTACATTGTTTTGGAACTATCCTTAGTTTCTGGTGGTTTTGTTTATTTGTTGTTGTTGTTGGACCTTCTTTGACTTAAGTGTTTGTTTTAATCAACTTTTCATTGCTGTGATAAAATATCTGAGATGACAAGTAAACCTAAAATGAGGAAATGTTTGTTTTGCCTCATGTTTTAATTCATGGCAGAAGTGTGTGATTGGAGAAAGTTTCTCACCTCAGGGTGGCCAGAAGAGAAGGAAAAAGTATGGGAAGGAACGAGGGAGAGAAGAGAGCATAAGAAAGCTATTCTAATTATTCTTCCAGAGTATGCCCCCAAAGACTTACCTCTAACTAGGCCCCACATCCTAAAGGTTTCACTACTTCCCAATAGCATCCAGGAAGCAAACCTTCAATACATGAGATCTGGAGGACATTTACAACTGAAGCCATAAAAAAATATTAACTGTGGTTTCATCATGAATTGACAGCACATATTGAATAACTCAGTCAGTGGCAGACTCCTTTGGAAGGAAATTCAATTTCTTCTGTTATTGGCTAACGTCCTCCTTAATTTTAACTGTCAACTTGATACAACCTAGAGTCACCTGAGAAAGGAGTCTTAATTGAGGGATTGACTAGATTACCTTGGTATATGAACATAACTTTGCGAAGTGTTTTGGTTGTTATAATGTAGGAGGGCACAGTCCACTGTAGTCAGGTGGTCCTGGGCCCTACAGAAGGCTTTCTAAACCAGGGTCTGGGGGTGAAGAAGGAAACAGCATTCCTCCATTGTTTTTGTGTACTTCTCTGGCTGTGAGGGAGTTAGTTCCCTAGTTAGAGTTAATGTGATATGAACTCAAGCCCTGCCTGACTTTTCTCAATAATAGATTGTGACCTGGAAGTATAAGCCAAAAAATGCTTTCCTCCTTTAAGCTGCTTTTGTCAGAACATTTTATTACAGCAAGAGAGATGAATCTAGAAGAAAACAACTTGGATATATGAAAACATACCAATGCGCCTGAATATTTCTTTAGTGTTTACTCTTTTGAGATAATCCTCTGTTTTCTTTTATATCTGAAAATTGGAGTCATTTTATCTAGACCTTTAGAAAGAAATTAATTAACAGAAATTAACAGAAAAATAACAAACTGAGAATCTGGAAGAATTGTTTTTATATTTCAGTATGTGTCTGTGACTTTGAGCAAGGGTCTTAGGGCTGAAGAGCTAAGAGGAAAAAAAAAATCGATGGCAACCTAATTCTAGGATAGTCAAAAAAAGCAATGTGTTTTGACTGAAACATTCACCTGCAAAAAAGATATCAGGTTTTTTAATTTATTGTGAGACTTCTGTTGTTTACCTAGTAAGGTATGGAAAATATTGCCTAGGTATCTACTACAGGAAAGTGTCCTTAATTTGATTTGTCTCCAAAACATTAGAAATCCTCTGAGTTTGAATTTTAAAACATTGGCATTTAGCAAAATCAAATGAATTCTAAAATCCAGAATTTTGGCTTTTGGCTCTTAGATATGAAGATATTATAATCTTTTAATTTTTTTTTTAATTTTTTTTAAATTAAAAAAAATTTGCCTCCTAATCTCATGTAGCCTAGGCTAGCTTGAAATTCACCATGTACCTAAAGAAGATGATGCTCAGATTATTCACATGTGTTACCATGCCCTGCTTAAAGAGATTAGCTCAATGAAAACATTTGCATATCTAAACCCTTGAATTCTTTCTCTATAGAGGAAGCATAAAATTCCAAGATATTTTAACTTCTTCAATTTCCTGTGAAACATTTTGGTAGAAATGAGAACATTTTTGGTTTAGTAACTTTTGGATTCAGCATGGGCATGTGGCCTGCTCCTTGTCCATAGAGTAAACCATGTTGGAGAGAGAATTCTTAGAGTCAGCTGCCTTTGGCTCTGACTTTACTGTAGTCATGCAACTAGCAGGACCACTGAATGGGGATGCCATGTTTATGGTTACTATTTATTCAAGGAGAGGAAACAAACTCTTAGAAATCAAAGCACTATACTAAGTTTTGGGAAAGGAGGCTTTTCAATGACATTTTAAAATTTAGTATAATATTTTTATCAATTCTTTGGGGATTTCATACACTATATTTTGATCACATTCACCTCTATTCCTCTTTTTAATTGCTATTATATCTACTCCCTACTTGCCCAGCCCCTCCTAATTTTGTATTCTCAACTCTCTTTCTCTCTCTTTTTAAAATAAGACACTGAGTTTAATTTGAGCTACACATACAGTCATGGATATAGGGTCATTCACTGGAGAACAGTCAACATATCAGGGACTACATCCATAAAGAGAACTGAATCCCAGATGCTATCAACTGTCAGTTTTAAGTGGGGGCTTATGAGGACTTCCCTGTTCATGCAGTAATGTTGATTAGATTGATGTTGTAAGGTTTTATGCAGGCAAAAACAGGTGATGTGAGTTCATGAGTGTAGCAGTCTTGTCACATACAGAAGATACTGTTAAGCAAGAATTCTTCTTGACCTTGAGGGCTCTTAGCAGTTTATTCCCCTTCTTCCATGATGATGCCTGGGCCTTGGATACAGAGGAGGCATGATATCGATGTCTCATATGGGGCCCTAAACTCCACACACATTATTATCTACATTCGATTAGTATACCTGTATGAACTGCCATTTACTGTACAAAGAAATTTCTCTCATTAGGTCTTAAAGGTTAGCTAATCTATATGTATAAGGATACAAATTTAGAGGGCAGTTTGATTTGATATATCAATTTAGCAAAATAATACTATTAGGTTTGCCCTTAGGTCCTGTTACTTCTTGAACCATGAGTTCTGGTCTAGAGACTTATAGTACCAGGAATGAATTCATTTATGTGGAGTAGGTCTTAAACCCAATCAGAAAGTTGGTTGGTTACTCCCTAATGTTTGTGCCACTACTGCTCTCATGATCATGCCAATCATTGTTATAATTCAGACAGTTTACAGTTAGGTTAGATTATTTATGACATTTTCTCCAGCAGTCTACATAGCACCTTCCAATACTGTGAAAGCTAGCTAGCAGGGAGGAAACTTCATGGTCATTACCATCTTGATTTTTCCATGTCCTGTGATTAAGATAGTGCAGAGACATGGAGGGGGAAGATACAAAACCCTGAGGATGTTTTTAAAGGCCATATGGAAACATTATTTAATAAGTGATATGTATTAGTATAAAATAGTTTAACTGGAGTTACCCTACACAGGAGTAATTGCTCTTGTCAGAAGCCACAGTTTACCAAATAACAAAGTTATCCTGGAGACTCCCTTGAGTATTAGTACAGGGTATTTCCTGTGCTTTTGGTTGCTTACAAGAACTTTAAGGTAAGATGCTATTATTAAAAGAACACTTTAAGGAATTAAGACTAGTAAATAAACATATAGGAAAAGATATTCCACATGGTTTGTCAGCAGGCTATTGAAAAACAAAAACAAAAACAAAAACAAAAACAAAACAACGAGATACCAGTATACATTTATTACATTCTCTGGATCCAGAACACTGAAAATGAAAAGAGCGGGCAAGAATGTAAAACAAAGGGAACTTGCATTCATTGCTGTTGTGGAAAGTAAAATGGAATATCCATTTCCAAAAATAGCTTAGAAATTTCCAGCAGAATGAATATTTTTTACCATATGATTCAGTAATTTAATTCCATGGTTTTAAATAAAGTAATTGAGAAACTTATACCTATATGAAAGCCTTCACAGGTAATTGCCTGATTTCACAGGTTTATCCATAACTCCTAAAACTTGGATGCAACCAAGTTTTAGGACTTATTTTAATTATTTTTAATTTTTTTAATTAAAAAAAATTTGCCTCCTAATCTCATGTAGTCTAGGCTAGCTTGAAATTCACCATGTACCTTAAGATGATGATGCTCAGATTATTCACATGTGCTATAGGAGAAGATGTTGAAGTTGGGAGAAAGAAGAGGAGGATAAGAACATGAAAAAGAGAGAAGGAGCAGCAGGAGCAGAAGGAACAAGAAGGAGCAGGAGGATCAGCAGCAAGAAGAAGAGCAGGAGCAGTAGCAGCAGCAGAAGCAGCAGCAGAAGCAGCAGCAGCAGTAGCAGCAGCAGCAGCATGAACTTTGTAAAAAAAAATTAAAACAGCTAGAGTGTCTAACAGCAGTAATATAGGAACACTTTGGATCCTTCATGTAGAATATTTGTGGTCACTAGAGACCATGTAGCCATTGAAGGTTGAAGTTTAGAAGAATTATTCATGTTCTGGGTAACAGTTACAATTTTTACTTGGTTGACAAAAGTTGTGTGATATCTGAGATCTCAAATAGGTCATCCAGATTTTCGTAGCTATGCCTGTCACTTTGGAAAGGCGAGACTGTCTATTATCAAAGAGAAGATCTTAATGCATGTCAGACTTTCTGATCTGGGGTTTTATGAGGGAATTAAGCTGCAAGGCATCTGTGAAAATCAATTTCATACATCAACTTGATTGGGTAAAGGACGATCAGACAGCTGATAAGACACTGTTTTAGGTTATATGTATAAGGGTGTTTCTGGAAAGCATTAGTATCCGAATCAGTAGCTAAACAAGATTTGTCCTTTCCATGTGGGTGGGAAGCATACATTTTCTTGAGGGGCCAAATAGAACAAAAAAGTAGACAAAGGCAAATTCATCTTCTTGAACTGAGATCTTCATTTCGCCTTGCTCTTGGAGTTCCTGGTTATCAGGATGTAGGTGAAGGACTATCTCCTTAGTGTCTATCTCCCGAGCCTCAGTTTTCAGGCTTTGGCATTTAAAAAATTATTAATTCTTTGAGAATTACATGCAATGAATTTTGATTATATTCAACTTTCACTCCTCCTCCTGGTTCGTTCCATATTCACCTGAACCTCCCTAATCTTCCAACTTTATGTCCTTTTTTTAATTAAAAAAAAAAAAACATATTGGGTCCAATTTGTTCTGCTTATATTTTCTTGGCTATAGGGCTATCCAATAGAGTGTGGCTGATTTACTAGGGGCCACATCCTTAAAGAAAACTGACTCTCCATCACCCAAAAGCTATCAATTGCAGCTAGGGCTGTGACTTCATGACCACCAATATCCCCATAATGGGACTTTGTTTGGTTTCATCTTGAGCAGGTCTTTTGCACACTGGCACAACACTATGAGTTCATATGTACAAATCCCTACTGCATCCAGATAATACTGTTTCCTTATAGTTCTCCAACTGTCTCTAGCTCTTACAATCTTTCTGTCCCTTCTTCTGCAATTATCTCTGATATCTGGGAGGAGGAGATGTTTCATTTAGGGCTGAACATTCTTCAGTTACTTATTACCTACATCTTGAACAGTTTTGGGTTCTGTGTTAATTATAATTTACTGCATTCTTTTTGCATGCTCCTTTGACAAATTTTGAACAAGGCACTAATCTATGGGTATAATGATGTCATTAAGAGCCAATTTAATACTATGTTCATTTAGCAAGAGTATATGGGCAGCATAAATTAAACTTGCTGGATTGTTTTTTCAAAAAGCAAAAGAGAGAACATAAATTTTGGGGCTCAAGGTAGATGCGGAAGAAGTTAGGAGGAAGAGTAGAGGGACATTGGCCCCAAGTATGATTGATTCTGACTTGTAGAAGGGGTCTTAAGTCTAACTATAAAGTGGTTGGTTACTCCTGTAATAGTCATGATACTTTATACTAGTAGACACATATTACCAGGCCAGTTATTATTGTAGCTCACAGCTGAGTAAGACTATTGTTTCCTACTTTCCTTCAGTAGTATGCAGAGAACCTTCCAGCACTATGAAAGCTGGCCAGTACGGATGAAGCTTATAGGTGTAGGTCAGCACTAACTTGATTTCTCCATGTTCTATGGATCAAGTATATGGTATATTCAGAAATAAAGTCTTACCATCTGGTTTCTGAATGTAAAAAGAAAAATTGGCAATAGCTTGAAATATTTGGGGAAGTCTATTGTTCCTCACTAACAAATGTCTTCAAAAGAAATTCCTTATTCTTGGCAGTGGAATTTTTTATTGGAGAGAATATGAAGTGTAGGAAGGACACTGTTACTCCAAACTCTCCATTATAAAGTAACTCCACTGAAACTTTTTAATTTATTTATTGTTAATTACAGTATATTTACTTTGTATCCCAGGTTTAGCTCCCTCCCTGGTCCCCTAACAATTCTACCTTCCCTCCCTCTTCTCCTCCCATGATCCTCCACAAGTCCACTGACAGGCTTGGTCCTCCTTGCCTTCCCTCTGACCCTAGCCTATCAGGTCTCATCAGGACTGGGTGCAGAGTCTTCCTTTGTCGGCTGGTAAGGCTGCTCCATCATCACGGGGAGGTGATCAAAGAACCAGCCACTGAGTTCATGTCAGAGACTGTCTCTGTTTCCATTACTAGGACACCCACGTGGAGACTGAGCTGCCATGGGCTACATCTGTGCAGAGGTTCTAGGTTATCTTCATTGCATGGTCCTTGGTTGGAGTATCAGTCTCAGAAAAGATCCCTGGGCCCAAAATTTTTGGTTCGGTTGCCCTCCTAGTACAGCTATTGATCCCTCCAGGTATTTCTATCTCCCCCTTTTTTTCATAAGTTTTCCTGCACTCTGCCCAAAGTATGGCTATGAATCTCAGTATCTACTTTGAGACCCTGCTGGGGGCAGAGTCTTTCAGAGGCCCTCTTTGGTGGGTTCCTGTCCTATTCCCTGTTTTATCTCTCTTCAAATGTCTGTTCCGTTTGCCTTTCTGAGTGAGGATTGATCATCTTACCCAGGGTCCTCCTTCTTGTTTAGATTCATTAGGTGTATAGATTTTAATATGTTTATCCTATGTTTTATGTCTAATATCCACTTATAAGTAAGTATATACCCTGTGTGTCTTTCTGCTTCTGGGATACCTTACTGAGGATGAACTTTTCCAGTTCCCACCATTTGCCTGCATATTTCATGATTTCCTTGTTTGCAATTGTTAAGTAGTATTCCAATATGTAAATGTGACACAATTTCTGTATCCATTCTTTAGTTGAGGCATATCTGGGTTGTTTCCAGATTCTGCCTATTACAAATAACGCTGCTATGAACTTGGTCGAGCAAATGTCCTTTTGTAAACTTGAGCATCTTTTGGACATATGCCTAAGAGTAGTTTAGCTGGATCTTGAGGTAGCACTATTCCTAATTTTCTGAGAAAGCACCAGATTTATTTCCAAAGTGGCTGTACAACTTTACATTCCCACCAGTAATGGATGAGGGTTCCCCTTTCTCCACATTTTCTCCAGCATTTATTTTTACTTGACTTTTTGATCTTAGCCATTCTGATGGGTGTATGGTCAAATTTTAGGGTTGTTTTGATATGCATTTCTCTTATGGCTAAGGATGTTGTGCATTTCTTTAAGTGTTTCTCTCCCATTCGATGTTCCTCTGTTGAAAATTCTCTTTTTAGCTCTGTACCCCATTTTTTAATTGGATTACTTGATTTGTGGCTTTTTAATTCCTGAGCTTCAAATATTCTGGATATTAGTCTTCTGATAGATGCAAGGTTGTTGAAGATCCTTTCCTAGTCTGTAGGCAACTGCTTGGCCTAGCCACTGTCATGCTGCAGCAGCAGACCTGGGAGGCCCATACTATAGCTGCCTCTGCAGTCTCAGTCACCAAGCATGGAGGCTTGTGCTTGGGGTAACCACTGCTGCCTCCACTGAGCAGGGAGGCCTGAGCTTGGGCCAGTGGCCACTGCCTGCCTCCTCCACCAAGCAGGAAGGATCATGCTTGGGGCAAGGGGAAGTGCAGGGTGGTTGGATATTCACCACTCTCAGTCCCTGTAGATGTCCATGGGTAACCTGGATCCAAACTGTTCCAGCTCACAAGTTGTCTCCTCTCACCCAGGAAACCTCAATGTGGATGTCCTGGCTTCAGCTGCCCCTCCATTTACCAATTTTGGAGTTTCGGATCCTGTGCCCCTCAGATATGATGCATGCTGGTTGCTGTCATCTTGGACCTCTCTTGAACCTTTTTAAAAATATGTATATATGGTGTTGTGTCATCAGCTTCTCATCATCCTCAGGTCTTTGAGTTCACATTTTTATGCCTGGATTTGCTGGATCTTTACATATAGATGGCATATAGACTTCTTGGTCTCTATGGATCAATTTTCATAATAAATAATGTATATTATAGTTCTGTGTTTTTGGAGAAGCCTGATTAAAACAACATTTCTTGTATGTGTTAAATGAAATTTATAGAATGCCATTGTTTTGACTGAACTCTAGCACTAGGGGCAACAGATCAGATCAAGATGGAGTCATTCTATATATGGAGTCACCTTTACAATGTGAGTTTTGTGCTAATGGCTGTTGAGATCTGATTCTCCCACCCCACACAAACTAGGGTAAAGAGACTTCATAATCTGAGACTATCTAGCATCTTATCTTAAATGCCCTGGGCAGAAATGGCTTGGTGGGGAGTTTACACTGAAGAGAGACTTAGAGCAGTATGAGAAGTGGGAGATTTTAGGAGAAGTCATTATCTTCCAGGACTTATCACTGTTTCCTCATATTGTCTCATGATGAAGCAGCCCAAAGGACTTGATATAGATTCCTAAAGAAAAGGAGTTAATAAATAAATGAGATGATAGTATAACTCTATGATGCAACCCTTTATTACAGTTTCCTATGTTGTGGTGACCCCCAACCATAAAAATATTTTTGTTGCTACTGCATACCTGTAATTTTGCTACAGTGATGAATCTTAATGTAAATATTTTATATGCAGAATATCTGATATTCAGCCCCTGTAAAAATTTTGTTTCAACCCCCAAAGAGATTGCAACCCACAGGTTGAAAACCACTGCTCTAAGATTTTCATGGGATCCCAGAAATGAGAGATCTGGGCTCTATCTTGTGCTTCTGAACAGACACCTTGGGAATAGATGGGTTCCTTTCATTGTACCTTTCAGATGAAAATTCAGCACAAAACAAAGCTGAAAAAGCTATTGTTTGAGAGTAGGAGGAGATACTAGTAGTTGGTTTGGTACAGTGTCAGGACAAAGGCTGTGAGATGTGCCGTTTGGTGAGAAAAAGGAAGTGCAAGGGTCTCAAGGCTCCTCAAGCCATCAGAAAGGGAAAGAAGTCGTAAGATTACAGTAGGTTTTAAGAGATTTTCTTGTCTCTCTTTTATTTTGTTGTTGTTATTTTTTTTGTCATTTGGCCAACACAGATAAGTTTACATAGAACAAAGTGTAACAGACACTGAAACCCAGGTGACCATCGCAACTTTTGTTTTCTTCCTATCTAGGATCCATCTCTGTTGGAAGGTGAAAAATGATATCAGCCTTGTTCTTTTCTTTTCTTTTGGAAGTGCTTAACCTGGATCAAAAGTATTTGTCCCTTTAGCAGATAAGATTCTTCTATTTGTATGGTATAGTTGAGTGAGAATGTAGTCACCAAGTAGCCAGTGACCCATTATTTCGAAAACATTGTATCATTCATTAATCTTTTTCTTTTGAAATGACATGACCTCTTTTGAAAATGTTCTTTTATTGAGGAATGTAGTATTTTAATTATTTGAGAATTTCATACATGCATATAATATATTTTGACTCCCTATGCATCCCTCCAACTCCTCCTAAATCCACCCCTCCTCCCAACCTCATATCATTTTTTTCATTTTTATTTTTTTTCACAAATTTTCCATTATATATCCTGAATGAAGCCCCTTCTTTTAGCTTTCCCAATCCCAGCTCTCTCCCTTATCCCCCCCATCCTCTTCCTCTAGTCCACTGAAAGGAGGAGTTCTCTCCTTTTGTCATCTACCCATAGTTTATCAAGTCTTATCAGGACTGCCTGGAACCTCTTCTTCTGTGGCCTGGTAAGGCTGCATCACCAGTGGCAAGTGGTCAAAGAGCAGGCAACCAATTTCATGACAGAGGGAGCCCCTGCTCCCCTTACCCGAGAACCCACATGGAGACTGAGCTGCCACTAAGCTACATTTGAGCAGGGGGTCTAGGTCCTCTCCATGCATGGTCCTTGGTTAGTGCATCAGTCTCTGCAGGACCCTCTGGTCTCAGAATTTTTTTTTAGCTTTGTTGGTCTCCTTGTGGGGCTCCTGTTCCCTACATCTCCTTCTATCCCACCCTCCTTCTTCTATAATACTCCCTGCACTCTGCCCAAAGTTTGGCTGTGGGTCTCAGTATCTGATTTGATCCTCTGTTGGGTGGAGCCTTTCAGAAGACCCTCTGTAGTAGGCTCCAATCCTGTTTCCTCTCTTTCATTGCTGCTGGTGTCTAACCTGTTTGCCGTTCCGAATGAGATTTAAGCATCCTTCCTAGGGTTCTCCTTAGTTTTTATCTTTAGGTCTGTAGATGGTTATCCTGTATTATAGGGCTAATATCTGCTTATAAGAGAGTATATATCATGCCTGTCTTCCTGTTTCTGAGTTACCTCACTCAGGATGACCTTTTCTAGCTCTATCTGTTTGCCTGCAAATTTAATAATCTCAAACTAAATCTGTTGGAAGAAAAAGTGGGGAAGAACCTTGAGCTTATTGGCACAGGATACAATTTCCTGAACAGAACACCAACAGCTCAGGCTCTAAGATCTACAATTAGTAAATGGGACCTTGTGAAACTGAAAAGCTTCTGTAAAGTAAAGGACACGTTCAACAGAACAAAACATCAGCCTACAGACTGGGAAAAAAAAATCTTCACCAACCTTACATCCGACAGAGGGCTAATATCCAGAATATATAAAGAACTCAAAAAATAGATACCTACAAACCAAAGAATCCAATTTAAAAATGGGATACAAAGCTAAGCAGTGAATTCTCAACAGAGGAATATCAAATGACAGAGATACACTTAAAGAAATGTTTAACATCTTTAGTCATCAGGGAAATGCAAATCAGAATGGCTATGAGAAATGGCTATCACAATGGCTCAGAGAAAAAGCACAAGTGACAACACATCATGGAGAGGACGTGGAGAAAGGGGAAACCTCCATTGCTTGTGGGAGTGCAAACTTGTAAATCAATCTGGCACTTTCTCAGAAAATTGGGAATAGCACTATTACAATATCTAGCTAAACCACTCCTGGGTATATACCAAAAAGATGCCCTACCATTCAAATAAGACATTTGCTCAACTATGTTCATAGCAGCTTTATTTGTAACAGCCAGAATCCAGAAACAACCCAGATGTCCTTCAACAGAGGAATGGATATAGAAATTGTGGTACAGCTACACAATGGATTACTACTAAGTTATTGAAAACAAGGAAATATTTTTTAATACCCCACCAGGTCCAACTTTTGTTACCTATATATGCATGGGTGTGGGGCCATTTACTGGAACATGGTCAAGCTATCAGAGGCAACACCTTTAAAGTAAATTGATTTTTCCTCCTCTAGCAGCCATCAACTGTTAATAGCTCATAAGCCCCTTCCATCTTTATACTCCCATCTTTATGCACTATCCTTTTCATGGATCCCTAGATTTGCTTTCTTACATGGACAATCAGTCCCTTGCTCATGAGACAAAATTACTTCATTGGCTTTTAAGTACTCTTTCTCTCACCCCCAAAGACTTTGTCTCTGATTTTGGTAAGTCATCCATTTATCCATCTTATACAACAAGCATTCCTGACACCAAAATGATTTCCTGGGTTCAGTGTCTCAGAACCAGAATAATTGACTTGGCAATATGAAAAATCATTTACAAGCCAAGTGTGATGAGGCTCTTTTTCATTTGATACTAGAAATGTTCTGTAGAAATCTAGCTTATTAAAGCAAAGAGTCTCATATTATTAGGCAATTTCCAATGAGATAGTCATAAGATTATTAGGAAATATTAAAGCCTATTCTTTGTTAATGATAATGATGCAAATATTGATGTGAGCCCACAGAAATATGTAAGGCACATGCTCATCAAAATGGATAACTGGAAATGTTTCTTCATAAACAGATTAGATGATTTCATTTGTGTTAAGTCTTTTTTAATGAGAAGAGACATCTTTTATATTTAGGAGTGTGATATTCATATCTTTACATTTTTTAGGGGTGAAAAGTTTCTATAATATACACTCCTAGAGTCATCCCTTGTCTTAGGATTTCTTTTGCTATGATTAAATACCATAATCAAAAGGAAGTTAGGGAGGAACAGATTTATTTGGCTTATACTTCCATATTGTAGTCTAACACTGAAAAAAGTCAGGACAGGAACCTGGAGCTGGAAGCTGATACATAGGCCATGGAGAGGGTTCTGCTTACTGGCTTGTTCTTCATGGCTTGTTTAGTCTGCTTTCATATAGAACCCAGGGCCATTAGCCCAAGGATGACACCACTCATAATGGACTGAGCCATTCCTCATAAATCACTAATTTAGAAAATGTCCTACAACTACATCTCATGGAGACATTTTCTCAATTGAATTTCCCTCATTTTGGATAACTCTAGTTTGTATCAGACTGACATAAAACTAGCCAGCACACCGCTTAACATATATCTTCAAGGTACCATTTGTTTTGGAATGTTGTGACCCTTTTAAGACTGTTGCCTATCTTCAGAGAATGGGTCACTGAAGGTGATCTTGAAAGTTATATATGCTTGTGGTTCTGGCCTGGGTTCTCTGCTTCATGAACTGCTCAGAGCAAGTTGCACTGCAAGTTCCCACATCCCAGCAATAGACCAAGATGCTTTAGCTACTGTGTCTGCCCTTCACTGTAAACTGTGCCATGTCACTGTAAATTGTGAACCAAAATAAATCCTTTTCCTCCTAAGTTTCTTCTGTTAGGCATTTTGTCCTAGCAAGAAAAGTAAATAATGTAGTATTTTAGTTTCCTCTTAATGGTAAAATTGGTAGTGATTTCTGGTGTTATTCAGTAGAGAAGTAATCAAAATTTTGATTATAATAGCAGAAAAAGGAAAGAATATATGTGGATACAGTTTATAAAGCTCCAAAAGACAACTTTAAAGCAATGATCATGCTTGCTCTTATCTTTAGTAACCTCTGTATTATTAACATAAAATGAACATGAGAGGACTACTTACTGAATTGAAGACACTTCTGGTGAACTTGAGTTCTGGTCCCTATTCTGCTTAGCCAGAGTTGTTTACATGCCAGCTTCTGCCTAGCCCTTGACTCTAGAGATCTTGCTCTGATGAAAGCCAAAGTTGCTATGAGGCAATCTCATTGATGGCCCTTTGGGAAAGGGGAATAAGTCATTAAATCCCAATGCTTTTTCTCTTCCTCTGTTTTACAGTTATCCAGAAATAAGCATTCAGTCAGCATACTAATTGTGTTGGTTAACTTCTGTCTACTTGACACAAACTGGAGACAAGACAAAACCTCAACTGAGGAACTGCTTCTGTCAGATTGACCTGTGAGCAAACCTATGGGGCATTTTCTTGATTACTGATTGATATGGGAGGGCCTACCCCACTCCGGTCAGAGGTGCTCCTGTGCAACGGTCCTGGATTGTACAAGAACTTGATTAAGTCATGAGAAGCAAGTCAGTAAGCCCTGCTTGATTCCCTGCCTTGAGTTCCTGCCTTGGCTTCCCTTAGAAGTAGACTATAACCTGGAAGCCAAATTTTTTCTTCCCTCAAGTTGCTTTTGATCAGTGTTTTATCATAGCAACAGAGAAGCAAACTAGAGACACTAATTAAACATAAGATATTTGGGGAGATGTCAGGAAGGGTTAATAGTTAGTTAGGTCTGGAATGGCTTTGATCTAGAAGTATCTGTTGTCCACTTTTCAGGCAGATAGTTACCAGCCTGTGGTGTTTTAAAACATTCACAGAGGGATTGGAAAAGAGAACTTAGCTGTTAAAAGCACTTACTATTCTTACAGAGGACTCATGTTGGGCAGTTTACAATTAACTGCCTATTATTCCAAATCGATGGAGATCTGACACCTCTGATCTCTGTAAGAACTGGCACTCACATGCACATACCAACTTGCGTGCTCACTTGTGTGTGCACACACACACATACACATATTTAACAAATAAAACAGATCTAAAACATTCACAGAAATTCTTGGATACTACATACAGTGAAATGGAGTCTATTTTCAGGCTTTAAATTACTTGCTTCTAAATAACAGAGTGGGGAAGTGACATTGAGTAACTGCCAACACTGGATTGTAAAAGGCTTCTTTCAGGTTCTTTATTTTGTGGCATGCCAACCGTGAAAAATTCAAATTTCATGGAAGAAGTCTGATTGCCTAAAGACTAACATGGTAGAAAGGCCACATAGAGATGGAAAGACTTTCCCAAGGAGCTCTTGTTGTCTTCCTAAGCTGTGTGAATCGTCCTAATCATGTTAGTTATTTTTCTGTTGCTGTATTAAAATACCATGACCAAAGGCAACTTAGAGAAGAAAAAGTTTATTTTGGCTTATAGTTCTAGAGGGATAAGAGTCCATGATGGTAGAGTATAAAAACAAGTGGCAGACCTAGTGTCAGAGGTAAGAAGGTGATGGCTCATATCTTAAACTGTTAGCATGAAGAAGAGAGAGAAAACTGCAAGGAGGCAATGTCTCAAGCTCTTAAAGCTCTCCCCTGGTGGCATACTTTTTTCTATTAAGTAAGTACCATCTCCCCAAACAGCGCCACCACCTGCAGAGGGCAAGAGAGGAAGAGGTTGGGAGGTTCCACAATTCCCTATAAGAGTATGCCTCCAATAATTTAAGCATCTTCACACTAACCCCAACATCTGAATATTTCCATTTCCATCCTGGGGACTAAGATTTTAGCATGTCAGCCCTTGGCAGCTGTTCAACATCTAAATTTTAACAGCATTAGACATACCTGGATAAATGTTAAAGACCTTTCCTAATTAAATAAATAAAGGTTAAAATAAATTAAATAAAGATCTCTTCCTCAGTTTTCACTAAAAGACTTTCTTTTTTTTTCTAATTTTTAAGATTTATTTATTTATTTATTTATTATGTATACAGTGTTCTGCCTGCATGTACACCTGCACTGCAGAAAAGTGGCACCAGATCTCATTATAGATGGGTGGGAGCTATCACATGGTTGCTGGGAATTGAACTCATGACCTCTGGAAGAGCAGTCAGTGCTTTTAACCTCTGAGCCATCTCTCCAGTCCCTACTAAAAGACTTTCTTAACAGCTAAATTCTAGCTTCTGAATTTTCAAACAATTTCCCGTTTTTTGTCCCTGCCCTGCTTTCCTTCACTGATGGACTGTGAGCTGGAAGTATAAGCTAAACAAACTATTTTCTCCTGTAAGTAGAGGAAATTAAAACATTCCGTAAGGAAATTTTGTAACCCCCTGCTCCATCTCATTCAAAACAGGAACCATTTCCTTTTCTAGCATATCCACACTGTATGTACTAACAGACTGCTAGCCACTTACTACTTATCTTAGATATCAAACTGAATGTCATGTTATTGCAAGACTTAGAGAAGTTAAACGAGTCTATGGCCATACCACCCTGAATTCTGATCTCAGAATCTAAGCAGGGTTGGGCCTGGTTAGTACCTAGATGGGAGAAGTTAGAGGTTTCCCAGATCTGGCTGAGTTGAAGACAGGATTTCTAGCTTCAGGGTCTAATATCTCAGCTTTGTTGTTTCAGTGCTTTTGGGTGTATCTGTCTATCCATCTATCAAATATATTTTTGCCTATATTACTAGATTTACTTTGCTAGTCTTTATGTATTTAGGATTTGTGTATCTGAGTTTGTAGCTGTGATTGGCCTATACTTTTCTTGTCCTGTACTTTCTTTATTATTGATATCAAGGTTTATATTAGCTTCATAAAATGAACTGAGTAGGTTTTGTCAAGCTTATTAATCACATTGTCTGATTATATGTTCTTATTGGAATTCTGTGGCATTTATTTCTCATAAGGTGTTAAAACCCTCTATTAGGGTTGTATTGGTCATATTTTTATATGATACTCATATAAAGAAGAATATTAAGCAAACTATGAAATTAAAGTGAAGCAAGTGAACTTAACTATCTACCAAATCAGAAATATTATACACAGATGAATGCATTCATTTTGAGTGACTTGGGTGATATAGTCTGATATACATTTGTAGAGGAATGTTCTATAAAGTTATAAGACACTGTAAAAATCTTTAATTTTATTTACCAGTTTTGTCATAAGAAGTGCTATTGCTGTTATTATTTTAAAAATCCTTATGAATTATAGAGCAAAGCAAACTCTATAGCAATGTTCATATTGTTACAAATTAAGACTTCCTATTAAAATGGAGATAATGGAGATAAATGTGAGACTGGGCCTATCTCCAAGCTTGCGAGATCAATTAGAACATTTAGTAACTACATCTTAATTAATACCTCACCAAAAGAGACCAGAACTGATTATAGATGTAGGTCAGGAAAATCTAAGTTGAGTCTGATAATCTTATATTGGAATGAATTATAAACAAACAAACTAACTAATTAAAACTCCCATTTAAGAATGATAGTGGTATCACATTGAAGGAGTTCACTAACCATGATGGGGCAATTTGAACATCAGTTGAGCACACTGATAATTTTAATCAATGTAAATGATTATAAAACACCAAGGAAATAAAAACTTATGAATTTATAATAAAAAATAAAAAAGGAAAAAAAGATAAAGGAAAAACACTCATTTGTCATCTGTGAGGATGGCTTCTGCCTCAAAATTTTCCCTGGACATTTATAATTAAGGAAAAAGTTGTTTTCCTATACTTCAATTGAAGAGAAGAATTTTGTCATGTTAGTGTTACAGCTAACAAATGTAGACATATAACACAATTAGAAAATTGTTCTATTGGGACTGGGGATAGAGCTAGATAGAATACTTGCCTACTGTATATAAGACATTTAGTTTCATCCCCAGAAGCACAGAGGGATTGGGGGAGGAAGGAAGGAAGAAGATTTTCTATCAAACCTTTGTGTGCCAAGTTTATGTCAACTTGACACATCTGAGGGGAGAGAAGCTCAAATGAGAGAGTGCCCCCATTAGATAGGCAAGCATATAGGACATTTTCTTAATTAGTGATTGATATGGGAGGGTATAGGTGTACTTTAAAAATCTATTTTAATTTAACTTCTTGTGCTTCTTTCAACCCCCCAACACTAGATAAGAGAGAAAGAAGGTTAGTGGAGAGAAGGGCTTAGTTCTCTTTACTATTTCCAGCTGATTAGGGTAATTGGGTTCTTTGGGGCAATACCAATCTCAGTCATCAGCAGTCCAGCTAACCAGGAAATAGTAAACGAACCAGGAACCTTTTTCCTCCTCTGACTATGTCCTCGAAGTATCTTCTCTATGCATTATCTCTGTCTCTGGACTCTATTCTTTATACACTCTTAGAGTACTCAGAAATAAACTATATGCAGCTGGTAAAGACCACACACCTCTCTGAGCTTCATGAGACAATTATAGTTAACAGTTGTGGATAAAGTAAGTCAGCCTATATCCCATACTTGGGATTAAAAGAAAAGCATAACATAATTGAGTTTTTAAAGAAAGAAAAACTTCCACTACAGGAGGGTCCAGCCCATCGTGGGTGGGGTCACCCCTGGACTAGTGGTCCTGGCTTCAATTAATAGAACAAAATGGGAAGGAAAAAAGAGTGGTGGCAGCCAGCACCCACTGCTGGCACCTGCCACAGAGCCCATGGAGGCTCCAAAGGGTGATGCAGCCGCAGAAAAGAAGTCTGCAGGGCGGGGGGGGGGGACAAGATGGCGCACCAGAAGAACACTGCATCTGAGGAGTAGGACAATATTTTCTGTACAGCGACTAAGAGACTGAACTCTGGGCCCTAAAACAACAGTGATTGTGTTTCCCAGGTGAGAGGAAACCCCCACAGCGTGGGAACCAGTAGGGTCCATGCTCAGGCCACCCAGCCAGAACCCGGAAGAGATTCTGGGTCTCGAAGGCACTAGGTAGCCAGACCAGAGCAACACGCCTGTGTGCCCTGATCACCTTCCCAGGCTGAACGGTGGGCACAAAAAACACCAGAGACTGGGAGTCCCAGTCGGGAGAAAAACCCACAGGGAAGGAAAGTAGTGGGACTGGCCACGGGTCACCCAGTCTTCCCCTGGAAAAAGTCTCACAGACCAGCAGGTATGTGCTGCCATCACTGAACTGGCCTCCTGCTGCCAGCACAGAGAGGGGCTGCATGCCAGCTCTCTAGCGCAGACAGAGCTGTGTACCCTAGTGCAACAGAGACTGGGAGTTCCTGTTGGGAAAGGCCACCACAGGGAAGGAAGGAAACAGTACTGACTTGGGCAACCCAGGCTTTGCCTGAGGAAAGTCTCTCACAGACCAGCGGGTATGTGCCGCCATCACTAATCTGTCCCCAAGCTGGAAGCACAGAGAGTAGTTGGGCACCCAGCTCTTGCAGACTAGCAGGCAGGCACTCGTGCCGCCAGCCCAGAGACCTGCTTTGTACCAACTATTCCTCACAGACAGAACTGTGCACCCCAGGACACCAGAGACTTGGAGTCATTGTCTGGAGAAATCCTCACAGGGAACTAAGCACGGGGGACGGACTTAGACCACCAGAAAAGGTCCCGCAGACTGGAACAAACCAGGGACCTGCTGTGCACCAGATAGCCTGCTGTTACCAGGAGAGCAGTACTCACCTGCCACAGATTACTGCTTGGGTACTGGGGCAGAGAGCCCCAACCTCAGACCTACAAAAGCCCAGGATCCCTGAGATCAACCCCCAGATACTGCTCCAAGGGGCAACTAATTATCCCTAACAAAACCGACCAAACCATGGGACACACAGGTTACAGCAGCAGATCACTAAATTCACAGCAAGAAACAGGGAAGCTGTCTTCAGGACTTCTCCTGGTAAGAGAAGAGCCCTTTCAACTAATAAGGACCACAGGTACCATTCAGGTCTCTATGCCTGAGGTGAGCAGCGGCAACTCCTGAAGAACACCAGCCATCCAGTGACTATACCCAAAAAGCTGAGAAGGCTTCCTTCAGGAAAAACCATCTTCCTGCCAAAGGGATTCTCTCCACCACAGGATTCCAGGACTCACCAGAAACCAACTCCAAACACCTAAGATAACCCAATAGGTAGAGGCCGGTGTAAAAGTTCAACCTACAAAAGCCAGAGCAATATGGCATCTCCAGAACCCAGTTATCTAAGGACAAGTGGCCCTAGACACCCCAGCATAATTGAAATACAAGAAGAGGAACTAACATCTATGATCATGAAGAAGATAACAAAGGAAACAAAATACTTAAAGAAATAGAGGAAGATAAAAACAAACAGTTTATGGCCATCCGTAAAGAAATAGAGGAAGTTGCAGCTAAACAGTTTGTGGCCTATAGAGGGGAAATGCTTAAATCACTTAAAAGAAAAACGGGATTGTTCAAACAAACAGCTGAAGGAATTGATGGAAAAACAGGAAAATTCAGTCAGACAGATGAAGAAAATCAACAAAATGGCTCAAGACCTGAAGATAAAATGGGAAAACTTAAAGAAAACACAAATGGAGGAAATTGTGGAAAGAAAGAACTTAGGGAAGAAAACAGGAACCACAGAGGTTAGCATAACCAATAGACTACAAGAGATGGAAGAAAGAATCTCAGGTGTGGAAGATACAATGGAAGAAATAGATATATCTGTCAAAGAAAATGATAAAACTAAAAAATTCCTGACAGAGACCATCCAAGAAATTCAAGATAACATAAAAAGATAAAACCCAAGAATAATAGGTGTAGAGGAAAAAGAAGATTCCCTGCTCCAAGGACCAGAAAATATTTTCAACAAAATCATTGAAGAAAATTTCCCCAAGCTAAAGGAGAGGCCAATGAGAATACATGAGGCCTACAGAACACCCAGTAAATTGGACCAGAAAACAAAATTCTCCTGCCACATAATAATCAAAACCGTAGGTATACAGAACAAAGAAAAGATACTAAAAGCTGCAAGGGAAAAAGGCCAAGTAACATATAATGGCAAACCCATCAGAATCACACCTGAATTCTCAACAGAGACAATGAAAGCCAGTAGGACCTGGACAGATATCATGAAGACCCTAAGAGAATACAAATGTTAGCCCAGGCTACGATACAAAGCAAAACTCTCAGTCCTCATAGATGGAGAAAACATTCTATTCAATGACAAAAACAAATTTCAACAATACCTAAACACAAATCCAGCATTACAGAAGACATTAAAAGGGAAAATACAACCCAAAGAAAACTAGCTACTTTCAAGAAAACACAGGAAATAATTAACCTCACTACAGTAAAACAAAAAGGAACCAAACACACAATCTTATGACCACAGCCAACATCAAAATCAAAGGATCTAACAGCCACTGGTCATTAATCTCTCTCAACATCAATGGACTCAATTCTCCAATAAAAAGACACAGACTAACAGAACGGATGCATAAACAAAACCCAGTAATATGTTGCATACAAGAAACACACCTAAGTCACAAAGATAGACATTACCTGAGGGTAAAGGGTTGGAAGACGACTTTCCAAGCAAATGGACCCAAGAAACAAGCAAGAGTAGCCATTCTAATATCTGATAAAATAGACTTTCAACCAAAATTAATCAAAAGAGATGAGGAAGGACACTTCATACTCATCAAGGGAAAAATTCAACAAGAAGACATCACAATCCTGAACATCTATGCCCAAATACAAGGGCACCCACATTTGTAAAAGAGACATTGATAAAACGTAAACCACACATAGATCCCCACACATTAATAGTGGGAGACTTCAAAACCCCACACTCAACAAAGGACAGGTCAACAAGACAGAAATTAAAGAAACAATGTCTCTAACAGAGGTCATGAATCAAATGGACCTAACAGACATTTACAGAACCTTATACCCAAACACAAAAGAAGTTACTTTCTTCTCAGCACCTCATGGAACCTTCTCCAAAATAGACCATATAGTTGGTCACAAAGCAAGCCTCAACAGATACAAGAAGATTGAAATAATCCCCTATATCCTGTCTGATCACCATGGACTAAAGCTGGACCTCAATAACAACAGAAATAGCAAAAAGCCTACACACACAGAAAGTGACCAACTTGCTACTAAATGACAGCAGGGTTAGGTAAGAAATAAAGAAAGAAATTAAAATCTTCCTAGAACTCAATGAAAATGAAGACACAACATACCCAAACTTGTGGGACACAATGAAAGCAGTGCTAAGAGGAAAGTTCATAGCACCAAGTGCCTTCAAGAAGAAATTCGAGACAGCTCATTCAAGCAAATAAATGGCTCCCTCAAAAACCCTAGAAAAAGAAGAAGCAGACACACCAAAAAAGGAGTAAATGGGTGGAAATAATCAAACACAGGGCTGAAATCAATCAATTAGAAACAAATAAAACAATTCAAAGAATCAATGAAACCAAAAGCTGGTTCTTTGAGAAAATCAACAAGATAGACAAACCTTTAGCCAAGCTAACTAAAAGGCAGAGAGACACCATCCAAATAAAGAAAATCAGAAATGAAAAGGGGGACATAACTACAGACACTGAGGAAATCCAAACAATCATTAGGACTTACTTCAAAAGTCTATATGCCACAAAATTTGAAAACTTAAATGAAATGGAAAATTTTCTTGATCGATTCGACTTACCAAAGCTGAATCAGGACCAGGTAAATCAATTAAATAGTCCTATATCCCCCAAGGAAATAAAAGTGGTCATCGAAAGTTTCCCAGCCAAAAAAAGCCCAGGACCAAATGGTTTCAGTGCAGAATTCTACTACACCTTCAAAGAAGAGCTAACTCCAATTCTCTTCAAACAATTCCACAAAATAGAAACAAAAGGAACATTACCAAACTCGTTCTATGAAGTCACAGTCAACTTGGTACCTAAACCTCACAAAGACCCAACAAAGAAAGAGAATTTCAGGCCAATCTCCCTTATGAACATTGATGCAAAAATACTCAACCAAATACTTGCAAACTGGATCCAAGAGCACATCAAAGATATCATCCACTATGACCAAGTAGGCTTCATCCCAGGTATGCAGGGGTGGTTCAATATACGGAAATGGTTCAATATACGGAAATCCATCAATGTGATCCACCATATTAACAAACTAAAAGAAAAAAAAAACACATGATAATCTCCCTATATGCTGAAAAAGCATTTGCCAAAATCCAACATCCATTCATATTTAAAGTCTTGGAGAGTTCAGGGATACAAGGCACATATCTAAACAAAGTAAAGACGATATACAGCAAGCCCATACCAACATCAAATGAACGGAGAGAAACTTAAAGGAATCCCACTGAAATCAGAGACAAGACAAGGGTGCCCACTCTCTCCATATCTCTTCAACATAGTTCTGGAAGTCCTTGCTAGTGCAATGAGATAGTTGAAGGAGATCAAAGGGATACAGATGGGAAAGGAAGAAGTCAAATTATCACTATTTGCAAATGATATGATAGTGTATGTGAGTGACCCAAAAACTCTACCATGGAACTCCTACAGCTGATAAACACCTTCAGCAAAGTGGTCGGATACAAAATTAACTCAAAAAAAAATCAGTAGCCCTCCTGTACACAAAAGACAAAAGGGCTGAGAAAAAAAATTAGGGAAACAACACCCTTCACAATAGCCACAAATGACATAAAGTACCTTGGTGTAACCCTAACCAAGCAAGTCAAAGACTTGTATGAAAAAAATTTCAAGTCTCTTAAGAAAGAATTAGAAGAAGATATGAGAAGATGGAAAGATCTCCCATGCTCATGGCTTGGCAGGATTAACATAGTAAAAATGGCCATCTTACCAAAAGCAATCTACAGATTCAATGCAATTCCTATCAAATTACCAACACAATTCTTTACAGACCTGGAAAGAAAAATTCTCAACTTCATATGGAATAACAAGAAACCCAGAATTGCTAAAACAATCCTCCACATCCTCTGAAAAGCTCTGCCCTGCAGACTATCAATGTAGATACTGAGACTTATGGGCAACCTTTGGGCAGAGTGCAGGGGATCTTAGGAAAGAAGTGAGAAACAGTTTGATCTGGAGAGGACAGGAAATCCATAAGGAGAGCAACAGAACCAAAAAATCTGAGCACAGGGGTCTTTACTGAGACTGATACTCCAACCAAGGACTATGCATGGAGATAACCTAAGACCCCTGAACAGAAGTAGCCCATGGCAGTTCAGTATCCAAGTGGGTTCCATTGTGATAGGAACAGGGACTGTCTCTGACATGAACTGATGAGCATGACTGGCCTGCTCCTTAATTACCTCCCCGTGATGGGGGAAGCATCATTACCAGGCTACAGAAGAGGACAAGGCAGCCACTCCTGATGAGACCTAATTAACTAGGATCAGAAGGAAGGAAAAGAAGTCCTCCCCTATCAGGGGATACAAAGTGAGTTAATTGTAATTAATAAAGAAAAATAAAATAAAAAAAATAAGAAAAAATCCCCCCCCAAAAAAAACAATCCTCATCAATAAAAGATCTTCTGGAGGCATATCCATCCCTGATCTTAAGCTGTAGTATATAGCAACAGTTATAAAAACTGCATGGTACTGGCATAGAAACAGAATGGTGGATCAAGGGAACTGAACAGAGGACCCAGAAATAAACCCATACACTTATGGACACCTGATCTTTGACAAAGATGCCAAAACCATACAATGGAGAAAAGATAGCATCTTCAACAAATGGTTCTGGTCTAACTGGATATCTACATGTAGAAAAATGCAAAGAGATCCATACTTATCACCTTGCACAAAACTAAAGTCCAAGTGCATCAAAGACCTCAACATAAAACCAAACACATTAAATCGCTTAGAAAAAAAAGTGGGGAATACCCTTGAACTCATAGGCACAGGAGACAACTTCCTGAACAGAACACCAACAGCAAAGGCTCTAAGAGCAACAATCAATAAATGGGACCTCATGAAACTGAAAAGCTTTCGTAAAGCAAAGAACACCTTCCTCAAAACAAAATGACTGCCTACAGATTGGGAAAGAATCTTCACCAACCCTCTATCTGACAGAGGACTAATATCCAGTATATATGAAGAACTAAAGAAGCTGAAAAACAGCAAACCAAGTAATCCAATTAAAAAATGGGGAACAGAGCTAAACAGAGATTTCTCTGTAGAAGAATATCGAATGGCAGAGAAACACTTAAAAAATGCTCAACGTCATTAGCCATTAGGGAAATAGAAAACAAAATGACCCTGAGATTTCACCTTATACCCATCAGAATGGCCAAGATGAAAAACTCCAGTGAGAACACATGCTGGAGAGGTTGTGGAGAAAGGGGAACCCTCCTCCACTGCTGGTGGGAATGTAAACTTGTACAACCACTCTGGAAATCAATCTGGTGCTTTCTCGGACAACTAGGAATAGTGCTTCCTCAAGATCCAGCCATACCACTCCTAGGCATATATCCAAATAGAGGCTCAAGTACACAACAAGGACATTTGCTCAACCATGTTTGTAGCAGCCTTATTTGTAATAGCCAGAAGCTGGAAACAACCCAGATGCCCCCCAACTGAAGAATGGATGCAAAAATTATGGTACATCTACACAATGGAGTATTACTCATCAAAGAAAAATAAGGAAATCATGAAATTTGCAGGTAAATTGTGGGACCTAGAAAGAATCATCCTGAGTGAGCTGTCCCAGAAGCAGAAAGACACACATGGTATATACTCACTCATATAGACATATAACATAGGATAAACCTACTAAAAACTGTAAATCTTAAGAAACTAATCAAGAGAGAGAACCCTGACTAAAACAGTCAATCCCCATCCTGAAAGGCAAAGAGGTTGGACATCAGAAGAAAAAGAAAACACAAACAAGCTAGGAACCTGCTACAGAGCGCCTCTGAAAGCCTTTGCCCTGCAGACTATCAAAGCAGATATTGAGACTTATGGCCAACTGTTGGGCAGATTGCATGGAATCTTATGTAAGAAGTGGGAAATAGTAAGAGCTGAAGAGGACGGTTCTGGTTCTGTTGCTCCACACAAAGGGAGCAACAGAACCAGAAAATTTGAACACAGGGAACATCCCAGAGACTCATACTCCAACCAAGTACCATGCATGGAGATAACCTAGAACCCCTGCGCAGATGTAGCCCATGGCAGTTTAGTGTCCAAGTGGGTTACATAGTAATGAGAACAGGGACTGCCTCCGACATATTCTGATTGGCTTGCTCTTTGATCACCTCCCCCTGAGGGGGGATCAGCCTTACCATGCCACAGAAGATGACAATGCAGCCACTCCTGATGTGATCTGATACACTAAGATCAGAAGGAAGGAGAAGAGGACCTCCCCTATCAGTGGACTTGGGGAGGAGCATGTGTGAAGAAAAATGAAGGAAGGTGGGATTGTTAGTGGAGGAGGTAGGGGCTTATGGAGAGATACAACATGAATAAAGGGTAATTAATAATAAAATAAATAAATGAATAAATAAATAAATAAATAAAAGAAGTCTGCAGATTCCACAGTTGCTATAGAGCAACTAAAGAAAAAAAAATGGCAGGTATTCTGGGAAGATGCTTCTAAATCTTGGACTCTCAAAGTTGGAAAGAAAGATGGTGAAATAGGTATGCTTACAGGAGAATGAAGAACCTATACCCTTTATTGCCTTATCTCAGCCTTCAGGCTGCAAACACAAAGGTTGTTATGTAAGCAGTAGTATGGCTTCACTCCCCCCCCCCCACACCCCTACAGGAACATGTCATTACTGAATAGGGTTGGCTGTAGGCCCTCCAGCCAGCCTCCACCATGTAGCCACAGTTGCAGCCCACACTGCTTGCCCTGATGGGATCCAGAAAGCATGGGTCAGTGGTGCTGCTCACACCCTATAAACTCAACAGTATTGTCTGATAGGGGCAGTTGACATCAAGGACAGGGAGCTTCACAGAAAGTGCCTCTGGATACCTTGCCAAAACATCACTCTTACTTTGGGCAACAGTCTTGGTGATGGTCCAGTACTTACAATGCTTCAGAAACCAGAAACCTTGAACCAGACCAATTGACTTGTTGCAATGACGATTTTTATATAAAGGATGTTTGAGAAAAAAAAAAATTATTGTGTGACACACTGCCGTTCCCAACGCCGCTGTGGCAAATGAATATGCAATGGAGAGGTGGAAAAGATGAAAGGACTGAGCAGTGAGTACACAGCGGAGAGCAGTGTGTGCTTGATGGAGAAAGGTGGAACTAGAGACATGATAAAGTGACAGGCGTGAGAGAAGGCTTCGGTGTATGGGGGAATATGTCATTGCCAAGTAGGTTGACAGGGTGGTGTGTAGCAGCCTGGATCTTGTGCAGACACAGCCTCAGAACACACTGCCCAGCCGCATGATCACCTTGGTTCTGAGCAATGACAGGATGGCCCAGATGAAGAATGATTCATTTACTGGTTTGGACATCCCTGAAAGACCTCTGTGGTCTGTGCTGCCTGCAGAGGTCATGTTTAACCTTGAGGTTCATGAGTTCTCCATGGTCTGGCCTGCTGTAGAGGCCATGTTAGTGTCTGTGGTCCATGCTGCCTCCAAGAGCCATGTTTCAGCCTGTGATCCTGCTGCAGAGGGGGCCTTGTTGATATCTGTGGCCCTTGTTAGCATCAAAGGCCAAGTGGACGTCCATGGTCTTTGCTGTTGGCAGGGACAATGTTGATATATAGGGCCTGTGCTGCCATCGAGTACCATGATGGTGGCTGGAGTCTGTACTGCCCCTGGCAACCATGTTGCTTTAAAGGGACACCATGACAACAACAACTCTTATAAAGAAAAACATTTAATTGCACCTGGCTTACAGTTCAAAGATTTAGTTCATTATCAGCACAGTAGGAAGCATGGCAGCCAGCATGGCAGCATGGAGGCAGACATGGTGCTAAAAAGAAGCTGAGAGTTCTACATCTGGATCCCAGGCAGCAGTAAGAGATTGCCACACTAAACATGGCTTGAGCTTGTGAGACCTCAAAGCTGACCCTCAGTGACTACTTCCTTCAGTGAGGGCACACGTACTCCAACAAGGCCACACCTCTTAATAGCGCCACTGTTTTCTTTCAAACCACCATACCTGTTTTGTTTTTTCTGTTTTTTTTGTTTTTTTTTTGTCTATGAAAGATAAAATAGAAAAAACAAAGTTTTAGGATGAAAGACATAAAAAAGACAATATGACAAATTCTTTTCATATAATTTAAATTACTTTTCTAAAAGATTAAAAACGTTGTGTAAATGAAGCATTTTGAATATTGATAATATATAGTAGCTTTTATAAGAAAATTGTAATTAAGTTTCTTAGACACAATAATAGCATTATGGTTACATAAGAAAATGTCCTCATTCTTGAGAGATGTATATTGAACTATTCAGTATTTAAATATTTATCATAATATTTTTTATTTTCAAATATTTCAGCATTCATATATGGTGAATGCAGCAAAATTTGAGCAATCCTTGAATCTAGTTGGTAGTTTATATGAACATTATACTCTTCTTTCTACTTTTACATATTTGTCATTTTCAAATGTAAAAGAATTTTCTACTTAGCAGTAAACTTTGTACTCATATGTTGAGTTAGGCCAGTCATTCATCAAGCAAACCAATTCTTATTTAGGTATCTATGGTAGATAGAATTCTATAAATGTTTCACTGAAGTGTTTATACTCTCATCTCAGATCCTGTGACTGTGATATTTTCTCTTAAATTATGTTATATTACCCAATTAAGCTTAATATAAGGAGATTATTGTAGTGAGCCTAACCCAATCATAAGAGCCTTTTTAAAATGGAATTTTATAGTTTATGGCAAAATAGGAAATCAGAGAGACCCAGGAACATGATGGATTTGCTAAATTGATACTAGTTTTGAAGATGAGAGAAAGGGAGTTATTAAAAAGGAATGTGGGTAGCCTATAGGAACAGAAATTAATCTTTTCTCCAGGAAGACAAACACCATATTGTCTCTTTCATACACAGGTCCTAACCACTAATTTTTGATTTGTGCATTTAAATTGTCATGTCTGTAGAGGCCTGAAAGTTAGAAAGTCACCATGGCACTAGAAAGAAGCCAAACTGTGTGTGTGGTGGTAGTGGTGGTGGTGGGTGTTGTAGAACATGTGTGATCTGAATGCAAAGGGATGATACTAGAACAGGAAATGTTTAAACAGGGTTGGAATTTAGGAGCTGGTGAGAGAGAAGACACATAAAAATCAGCATGAGAACCTAATATTTTGTAAGTTAATTAACAATATAGTATAAACCAGTTTAAATGGAAGTATCTAGAGCCATAGCTATCAAAACTCTCAGTACCAGGTATAAGATACCTTCCTATGAGTTGTTAGTCAGTAAAGCCTCTGAGATACCCAGAATAATATAGGCTATTGCTAATGATCTTACTTGCTCATTGGAACTAAATGGTAAGACCTTGTTGTTGATAACATTACATACTTTGGCTTCAGGGCATCAACAAATCAAGCAGGAAATGAGTTGGAAGCTTCCACAGTGATAGAAGATGATATGTAGGCTTCTGGTGAGAAAAAGGAAATAGTCCTTACTCCTCAGTGTGAATCTTGAAAGCTACAATACTGACCTGCCATGTAATAGTGACATTACTTTTATAGGAATGCCCAGTTGCTTACTGATTAGATTTGGTGTCCACTCCACAGTAATAAGTTCATTCCTGGTATTATAAACCTTGCCAAAATCCCATAAGGATTATAAAAAAATCCCTTGAAAGGGGATTTACATTTTTTTGCTCAAACAATGTGATGTGAAACTGCTTTCTAAATATTTACATTTACATCCATATATCAGTGCTACTCTTAATGTTGGTTAGAGAAGTTTCTGTTTAGAGTGGACAGCCATTATTGCAGAGATTCTCATACCGTCAAAAGGTTGAGAGCAAGTGACTATTGAATACTCAGCTCTAAATGGAACACTATATTGTTTGGTTCAAGGCTCAGAGAATGCCTTGGAAGAGGGAATGAAAGAAAGCCAGAGAATAAAGAGAAGAGCCTTGAAATGTCTTCTGTACATGGTGTAGCCATGTAAACTCATGAACTGAAAGCACTTGTGCAGACCATAAACAAGATAGTATTTATCAACAGTCTATACTGAATGGAGAGGAGCTTATGAAACCCTCCCTCTTCTCCAATCATTAAATATTTCTAGGAAAGAGGGACTTCTAAGATCCCATCCATTCCTGAAGACCTATTTGCAGTTAACTGTTTTTGGTGAAAAAGGTGTCTTACAAAAATTTGAGAAAAGTCATTTCAGAGAAACATTTGTATATCAATAAGAATAGAGACTTATGCTACTTTAACTTGCCACATAATGTCTCATTCTCCCTCAGATCCATGGAAGTCTTAAAATCCAACAATCATATACCAGAAGTGTTGTGAAAACCAAAAACCCAAGGAAAGAGCCAGGCTAAATAAGCCTCACCAGCTCCATGATGGACTTCATTTTCTTGCTAGACAGAACAGGCCTAAGAGTTGGAGGGGAAAACACACACACACACACACACACACACACACACACACAGAAAAAGGGCAACCAATCAGAAATAGCCAAGACATCTGGCCTGGGGAAGATAAGGTTGCTTAACTACACATTTGAAAATCACCTAAGTTCTGACCAGAGTCACATAGCCTTCACTGGCACTAGCCAATCCCAATAGAGGTTATGTAGCCACAGTAGGAATTTCCCTCTCTGGCTTTAAAAGGGACCTTCAACTCCCCTCGGGGCCCCTGCCATGTTATGAAGGTGGTAGCTCTAGCATGTTGGACTTCTACAGAATAAATGCCCTTTGTTCCTTGCATGCTACTTGAGTCTGGGGCTTTTCTTTAAGCATATTCTAGACCTTAACATCAACAGCCAATGGGGATACAAGGGTATTTCAGATCCCCAAAAGCATCATCTCAAGAGAAGAGTCATTGTCAGGCCATATCAGGCAGTTCTCTAAAAATATACTGTGGTGGTCTCCATAGGTTTATATATTCGAATTGTAGTCTCTAGGAAGTTGCACTATTAGGAGCTGCTGTGGCCTTTTTGGAGTAGGTGTGGCCTTGTTGGAAGAAGTGCATTACTGGAAGTGGGTTTTGGTGTTACAAATGCCTAAAGCCAGGCCCAGTGTCTCTTTCTCTTCCTGCTACCTGGCAATCTGGATGTAGAACTCTTAGTTACCTCTCCAACATCATTTCTACTTGCATGCTACCATGTTTTCTGCCATACTTCCTGCTGTGAGGACAATGGGTTAGACCTCTGAACCTGTAAGCCAGCTCCAATTAAATACTTTCTTCTGTAAGAGTTGCTGTGATCATATCTCTTCACAGCAAAAGTGTTATGCCTAGATCATAAGCTCCCCAAATACCACCAGGAGATGGATCACAGAAGCAAGAGCATTCAGGCTTAAACTCAATCTTTTTTCATTCATCACCAATGTAGTGGATAAGAGAGAAGAGCCACGAGCAGCTGCATGGCAGGGTTTTTATTGGGGTTTGAGGAAGGACCAGGAATTTCCGGTTTCACAGTTAAACGATTGGGTGACATTTAGCAAGGGCAAGCTTGTTGCAATGTGATTGGCTAATTAATATAACATTGAGCAAACAATATATAGACCTCAAAAATGTCAAGTATTTTCTGTGCCATGAAATGTTTTACTACAAGGTAGGTGGGCTGCCCAGTACAGATGCTCCACCCTGAGATAAGATACCTTCCCATTCTTGTGGTTATCCTCAGGCTATTTCTTGGACAGAGAATTTTATGACCTTATTTCTGGAATTGGTGACCTGTGGCCTAGTTCCTGGTGACCTGGGAGTGGGGTCACTAGTTCCTGGTGACTTTGGGGGGTGTCAGGCCTGGTTCTCTCAGTAGAAAAGTGACTGAGATAGAAGTTGAGGGACTGAGGTATTATTGTGATAGGCTGAACTGTGCTTTTGTTTTGGAGAAATATGGAACATGTTGGGACTTTGGACTCTTTCAGCAAGGCTTAGTGGGCCATCCTAGTAGGAGCATGGAAGACAGTGGTGCTGAGGGTATTTGAATTGTCAGAGCTCAAGAATTTTCAGAGGGAAAAACATTTCAGTATGTGGCCTAAGGACCATTCTTGTGATATTTTGGTGAAGAATGTGATCGCTTTCTGCCTTTGTCCAAAAATCCTGTCTGAGGCTAAATTGAAGAGTTTTGGATTAATGGTACTAGCAGAGGAGATTTTGAAACACCCTAGTGTTGGTCAATAGGGAGTGGCTCTATTTGAAGGTATGGCCTTTTTTTGAGTAGGTAGGGCTTTGTTGGAAGATCATTTGAAATTTCAAATGCTCAAACCAGTCCCAGTGTCTTCCTCTTGCTGGTGCTAGATGTAGAACTATCAGCTACCTCTCCAAAAACATGGGGATACTGAACTGAACCTCTGAACCTATAAGCAAGACCCAGTTAAATACTTTCTTTTATAAGAGTTGTTGTGATCATGGTGTCTCTTCTCAGCAATAGAACAGTGACTGAAACACATATCAATAAAAAATAAATAGGCTAGCAGAATGGACAATCCATCATCATGGCTATAGAGATAACACATTAGTTTCAAATATATACATGAGTTAGAAAACAATCAGGGGAAATATATTTATAGAATATAAGTAGGAAGCAGAAGCGATACAGTGGTTGTTATGCCCAGTTCGAGAACCCCAAAAGACCAGGAATAAATAGACTACACTCTAAATACAGGAGGTTTTTAATTGTATACGCATTCGAACATGGGATGCAAACCCCCTATGGAAACAGGAAAGGAATGAGGCCCTGAGGTCTAGGGGTACAGAGTTTTTAAGGGGAAAAAAATGCAAACAGTGACTTACATGCTTTGGCATTACATGACTGGGTAGGGGAAATTGACTTTTGAAATGATTGGTCCACTTTAGGTGCCAAGAATACAAACAGTTCTGGCCTGGTCTTAGGGGCCAGTTTCCTAGCAACTGTATAATTAGATGGCAGGGAAAGAATGTAGCAAAGCCAGTTCTTCCCTTCAGGGCATTACTGGACATGTCTCCACCTAGCTAGTCTTCCTTCGGGCTTTAAGCTTTAAAACAATACCCACTGATTTTTAAGTCTTTGGTCTTTCATGATTATGTTGTGTTTACTGTTATAGGATATAATTGATTTAAAGGCAAACATTCTGTTTAAAAATGTGTGTGTGTACCTGTATGTGTTTATGTGTACCATATACATGCAGATGCACTTGGAGGCTAGAAAAGGTATTGATAGATGTGAGCTGTCTGAGGGTGGCTGAGTGCTAGAAATGGGACCTGAGCCTTTTCAAGAGTTGTCAGCACTCTTAACTGCTGAGGTATTTCTCCAGCTTTATTCTTTAAAATTCAATATTTTTAAATTAGTTTTTTGGGAATTTCATACATGTATACATTTTAGTGATATTCACTCCCCACTTTTCCCCAACTCCTCCTTGATACACCCTACTCAAGTTCATATCCTCTTTCTTATTTTAAATAACACACTGAATCTACTTTGTACTCCCCAAATATGCATGGATTTGGAGCCATACACAAGAGCATGGTCAACCTATCAGGGGCCTTGCCCTTTAAAAAACCTTACTCTCCCTCCTGTTGAAGCCATCAAATGGTAGTTGCTCCTCAGCTAGGAGTGGAGAGCTTCTTACATCCATGCTATAATGCTGACTGTCTTTATCTTGTACGGAAACCACAGCTCCTGTAAGTTCATACATTCAGTGATCCTGGCATGTCCATAAGACACTGTTTTACTTAGATACTTCTTGACTTCTGGAGTCTTATAAGAAGAAGACATTCCTTCAAGCAGTAGAGGAGCTGGTTTGTGATGATAAAATATAAATAAATCTATTGAAAATATGTGACAATTACAAATATGTATTATCCTAACAACAGAGCATTAAAGTGCATGATGAGGTAAAATTGGCACTATACCATTAAAAAGAATGTAATAGAAAAGAGGAATATATGAAGGGAATCAGCAAAAATTAAAAAAATAAAAGGTACATTGACAATACTGACAAAATTGGCAAACTCTTAGCTAGCTTGACCAAGAAGGAAAAGAAATGAACTTCTGACCCTTTTGCTTTCACCTCTCATGTGCGGATATTACAGATATTTATTACTATGCCCAACTTTCTGTAATATTTTTTAAAGACGTATTTTGGAAATTGCTTGAAGTCTTCTTGTTTACCAGACATAAATCCAGATCACTCCCACACAGGACAGCATGTGTCATGCAGCAGATAATATAATGTACATTAAAGAGACCTTTGGAAAAGAAAAAAATATTTTTGAAAAATTCTGCCTATCTTAGGCTTTCTGCCTATCTTAAGATGGCCAGGCCAATATAGGCTATGAGAAGAAATGTCTGACAGAGGAAAAAAAATGAAATATCACACCAGCAATTCTAAAAAACGAAATGAGGAAGTGGAAGTGGGTTAGCTTGACAAAAAAGGCTCTGCAAATCGGTCACCTGACAAGACCTTCATCTGGCAAGACCCACACTCACCTGACTTTGCCAGCATGCATATCAGATTCAGAGGCAATAGATAGTGGAAAGAAGGGGTAGACAGATCATGGTCACTGGTTTGGGTATTGTCATTCGCATGACCACTCTTCCCTCTGTGGTAAGCCATGGAAAGAAAGTCAGATCTCAAGAAACAACTTGGTTCTTTTTTGGCATTTCTTTTTATAAACACAGAAATATTTTTCCAGTTAATGATGATGATCATAGTTGCAACTGCTGGGTCAATGCTGTGTCAATTCCTTCCATGTCATCTGCTATACTTTCCTCAAGCTGAAGAGTACCCAAGATCCACACGGGCTTCACTGGGACTTAGGAACACATGTAAGTATTTCTTGTTTGTGTTTCAGCAAACTAGGGATAATAACATTTTATTTATTCATTTATTTTTTAGTGTGCATCTGTGTGTGCATGTGTGTGCAAACATATGTACAATTTGCACATATGTTTGGAGGCCAAGAGTTAGTTGATGTCAGGTGTCTTCCTCAGTTGTTCTCTATTTTTTTGAAAGAGGGTCTCTCTCTGAACCTGGAAGTGGAACTCACTAATTCAACTAGATTAGTTAAGCAGAATGCCTTAGAAACTCTGCTGTCTCTATGGGTGTGTGCCATTGTTCCTGGATTTTCACATTGATTCTGAGAATTAAAACGTAGATCTTTATGTTTACTTGCTAAGCATTTCAGAGACTGAAGCTGCAGAGTGCAACATTTTAAATGTTGTGTTGGGGTGTTAGAATTACCAAATCTACTTGTGCACAGGAAGAGCAGGATATTAATACAGAATTTTATGAAGCAAAGCCTGCTCAGATTTTATGGCATGTTTGAAGAATATATGACTAGCCCTTATTTGGCAAAGTAAAGAAAAAATGTTCTTTAATTTTTTTACTCAAGAATTCTTAATTTTTAAAAATTCAAGGATCTTTTAAAACCACAGTCTGAGACTATGTTTCACAAAGGAAAGTATTTTTGTTTGATTTATTTAGCATTAATATTTTAAACAAGGGTCTCAAAATGTACTGTCAATTTGTTGGTTGTAGAATGTGTTACAACATAGATAATTAACAGTAGACTACAAATACTGTTATTTCTTAAATATTTCAGTAATTGTTGTATAATGAAATATGCTACAGTAGGACATTTAAAACAAATTAGTAGTCATGTGTTAATGAGTTTGCCTGTTTGCTTGATCCATCTGCTATGGAGATTTTGTAGGACAATATAAGCCTCTTTTCAAATATTTCCGTTAGTGATAAGGTCCACTGTCCTTTACATATAGAGATAACCTTTTCATTCCCACTTGTAGAATGGAGGACTAGGGAAGCTGACTCACATGGAAAAAAAATGTTTGTAAAGGCACTCATTAAATCTGCCTAGGATTTAGGAATAAGGACACCCAGGAAGCTATTTTTCCCCTGGGCACTTAAACTAGTTTCAGCAGGGAAGCTGAAAGGGCAAACTGAGGAACCTGTCAAGAAATGAGAGAGATGGCGGGACATTCTCCCAAAGGACTACTTATAGCTAGAAAAAGATGCTCAAGCAATTACAGAAATTGATCAAGTAAAACCCTGTGTAGGCATATTTTTGTGTGTCTAGACACCATTCTGAAACAAACAAAAATCACATTTAAAGAAGACAATACTTATGCATCAAATTATTTCTATGAACAAGTCTGAAAATACAACTCAATGGAAATGAGACACATGAAAAATGAAAAAAAATATAAAATAAAAACAGACAAACACTGGACACAAAAACTGCAATTGTGATACGCAGACTTTAAAATAGCATAACTATCCTCCCTTTTATCTACAGAGATTTTTAAAAAATGAATTAAAAATTTTGACAATGCTAGATATAATGGTATTATCTGTAATCCCAGAAATGTGTTAGGGAGTGGCACAGAAGCAAGAAGGGGCAGAAGTTCAAGTTCATCCTTGGATATGTAGTAAATTTAAGGCTAGTTAAGACTGCATGAATCCCTATATCAAAACAATGGCAACAGAAGGGCAAAACCAAAACTAACCAAACATCTACAGAAACAAAAACTGAAAAATAAGAATTTTGATAGAGAATTGATAACTACTTTTTTAAATATATAATTTTAGATCCTGAAAAATAAAACAACTCAAGTTAAGTATATAGTGATCAAATGGAATTAGTTGATATAGAATGCACAAAAATATAATATAATATAACGTTAGTGCTGTTGCTCCTGGTTATCCAACCTTGGCTACATGGTAAAACCCTATTGCTGAGGACACTACATTATTTGGCTGCCATTGTAGAGGACACTATATACTTTGGATATAAGACAGAAATCAATCTCAAACTGATGTGGAATCTTGTTTCCTACTGGCTAGCTTTCATAGTGCCAGAAAGTACTATGCAGGTTACTGGGTGAATGTCATGTGAAAAGCCTTTTCTGGGGAGACAAAACACACACATCTACTCACACCAGATAGGGATATCACAAAAAACTAAAGTATGGATACCATCAGAGTCCAACTTGGTGAGTCACTGAGTTTTATTTGGATAACTTTCAAGAAAATGAGTGAGCAGAAATGACTCAAATACATATGCATCACCAAAGCACACCCTAGCATGGGTGACAGCTCACAAATGCTGTAAACGGGGAGCATACTGTTCAGCCTGCCAACAACTCAACAGATTGTAGCTTTCCAGGTGGCTCAGTTGGTTTAAGCTTCTCCCAAGTCTGCTGGTCTTTGTTTCTTCTAGGCAGTTTGGCTTGTGAGAGTGACTTTCAGTACTCTTTACTGTTCATATTCTCGAGGGCAGAGAAAGAGGCCTAGTGAATCTGGTCATGTTCAGGGACTTCCTGGAGCTACTTTGAATTGTTTACTTTCTGTCTTAATGAGTTTCTCTGGAACAAGGAATGTTTTAATCTCTGAACGTTTAAATCTAGGACGAAACTTCTACACAATAGGGAGAAAAGATCTTATAGGTCTTACCCACTGCATGACCCTACAGGCAACAAGTCAGATCTGTCAGATGTGTTGTAGATGCAATAGTGATGCAACTGTCATGTCATAACAAATAGCTTTCTGACTGGACCTGAAGCCTACTCTAGAGGCCGGAATTCATGCCTGGCACAGAGAATCACTCTTTATGCGTGCAGCCCCATATGGGTACGTATATATGAGTAACACTAAATAGATTTAGTGGGTTATTAAAGAAAAGGAAAAAGTTAGGAGATTTATATGTGTAGATAGATCTGGGGAAGATCCATTAAGATATGATCATAATACATTGAATATATATATGAAATTAAAAATAATGCATGTGTATATCTATAATCTCTGTATGAAATATAAAATTGTGTTAACTATGGCAAAGCATAATTTTCTTTTTTAATTTATTTATTATCATTTATTACAATTTATTCAATTTGTATCCTGGCTGTGGCCCCTTCCCTAGTTTCCTCCCAATCCCACCTTCTCTCCCTCTTCTTTTGCTATGCCCCTCCCCTAGTCCACTGATAGGGGAGTTCCTCTTTCCCTTCTGTTTGACCCTAGCCTATCAGGTCTCATCAGGACTAGTTGCATTGCCTTCTGCTGTGGCCTGTCAAGGCTGCACCCCCCCCCCCAGAGGGTTGTGATCAGAGACCCTGTCACTGAGTTCATGCCAAAGAAAGCCCCTGCTCTCCTTACTACAGACACCACTTGGATACTGAGTCTATGGGCTACATCTGAGTTGGGGTTTTAGGTCCTCCCCATGCATTGTCCTTGGGTTATCAGTCTCTGCAGGGTCCCCAGGGCTCAGGGTTTTTTTTCTGCTTTGTTAGTCTCCTTTTGGAGCTTCTGTCCCCTCCAGGTATTTCTATCATTCTCCTCTTTCATAAGATTCAATTGTCTTAAAAAAATTGACACAAAAACTTATAAATGTAAAACAATAATGTATCAAATATTTATCAATTTATTATTGAGAGCATCAGTGAGATGATATAGAATGTTTGAAGAATACTTAATGAACTGAGTGTTTTAAAGCCTTAATAAAAAATTATGTTAGAAAGCACCAGATTAATTTCTAAAGTGGTTGTACAAGGTTACATTCCCACCAACAATGGAGGAAAGAGAAACAACTATACCACACCTGGACATATATACAAAAGATGCTCAACCATACAACAAGGACATTTCCTTAACTATGTTCATAACACCTTTATTCATAATAGCCAGAACCTGGAAACAACCTACATGCCCCTCAACCGAGGAATGGATACAGAAAGTGTGGTACAGTTATATAATTAAAAACAAGGAAATCATGAAATTTGCAGGCAAATGGATAGAACTAGAAAAGATCATGCTGAGTGAGGTAATCCAGAAGCAGAAAGACACACATGGAATACATGCACTTATAAGTGGATATTAGACATATAATATAGGATAAATATACTAAAATCTATACTCCTAAAGAAGTTAAACAACAAGGAGGACGCTAGGGAAGAGGCTCAATCCTTATTCAGAAGGGCTAACAGGATAGACATCAGAAGTTAGAGAAGACAGAAAACAAGACAGGAGCCTTCCACAGAGGGCATCTGAAAGACTCTCCCCATCAGGATACAAAAGCAGATGCTGAGATTCATATCCAAACGTTGGGCAGAGTGCAGGGAATTATATGGAAGAAGGGGGAGATAGAAAGACCTAGAGGGAACAGGAGCTTCACAAGGAGACTAACAGCACCAAGAAATCTGGGCTTGGCATCCTGCAGAGACTGATGAATCAACCAAGGACCATGGATGGAGAGGATCTAGACCTCCTTCTCAGATGTAGCCCATGGGAAGCTCAGTCTCCTTGGGGGCTCCCTAGCAAGGGGAGCTAGGACTATCTCTGACATGAACCCAGTAGCTGGTTCTTTGATCACCCCTGCCCCCCCCCCCGCCCTGGTGAGGTGGCCTAATTAGGCAATAGAGAAACAGGATCTGGACAGTCCTGATGATACCTGATAGGCTAGGGTCAAATAGTAGGGGAGGAGGACATCTCCTATCAGTGGACTAGGGGAGGGACATAGAAGGGGGAAGAGGAAGGGAGGATGGGACCAAGAGGAGATGAGGGAGGGGGCTACAGCCAGGATACAGAGTGAATAAATTGTAGGGAATAATAATAATTATAATAAAGAAAAATAAAAAATTATGTTAGAATCAAGTCTATGTAAAATACAAAACTAATTAATGAATCATAGAGCAATACAACCATAACCTTTGGGGTAATATTTTATATCAAACAGAAATAATCTACAAGTTAATATATAAATTGTAAGGAATAATAATAATTATAATAAAGAAAAATAAAAAATTATGTTAGAATCAGGTCTATGTAAAATACAAAACTAATTAATGAATCATAGAGTAATACAACCATAACCTTTGGGGTTATATTTTATATCAGACAGAAATAATTTACAAGTTAATATATAACTTCACAGTGCCTGAGCTCTAATCAGATAACAAAAATCCAAATTAAATACAGAAACTTTCTCCCAGAGAATTACATAGTTTGATGATACAATGCTCCCAGTATGACTTTTAAAGAACACGCCTCTTTCCTTTTGCCTCATTTATGTTTTAGATACATTTTTTTCCAAGCCTAAAGTATCCAACTTTATTAATGATACTTTCCATAAACAATCATTGTAGTTCAGGGAGGACATGGGCAGACAATCATTAACAGTATACAAGAACTTCCAAATGCCCTTCTCGTATAGATTACCAAAATCAGAAAGCCACTATAAAACCCAATGAAATCTTCATTCAATGCTTTGAAAAGGGGGAAATATTTTAGAGTGAAGGTTGACATTTCGCCCTAAAGATGTTGTTTAGCAACTTTTCACAAGCTGACCCTGACTTTCAGGAAATAAAATGAAAATGGCAGAATTATCAATCTGAAGATCCACAATTTTTTATAAAAGGAACCACTACTCTTCTGAGGACAGTCAATGATGTCACTGCAAAAAGTCCAGATAGCCCAATACTGGTAAACCAATTTTGGGGGTCAGGATCCAACAGGTCTCTGGTTTTAAAGGAGTTAAGTTAAAGTTGACAGTACAGGGTGAGGAAAATATGAAAATGAATTTAGAGTTTTCCCATACCACAAACATTTTGTCCCATGTTGACTACAGATGTCAACATGGTGATGTCCCTTCTGGGAACAGGACCTTTCACAATTATCAGGGAAAATGTTTTCCCATCATCAATCCAGCTTGGGAGACATTTTGTTAGTGACATGTGTTCTTTCCCCCAAACAATGAAGTGTTCTGGGTGCTAACACCACATATTAAAAAAAAAATGAAACAAAATTCTACATTTTTATGAAACTTGATAAAAAATAGTATTTCAGCATCTAAAGAGATTATTATGTGTTTTTTTTCTTTCAGTTTCTTAATATGGTGGATCACATTGTTGGATTTCCATATATTGAACCATGCCTGCATAACTGGGATGAAGCCTATTTGGTCATAGTAGATGATATCTTTGATGTGATCTTGTATTCGGTTTGCAAGTATTTTATTGAGTATTTTTGCATCAATGTTCATAAGGGAGATTGGCCTGAAATTCTCTTTCTTTGTTGGGTCTTTGTGTGGTTTAGCTACCAAGGTGACTGTGGCTCCATAGAATGAGTGTGGTAGTGTTCCTTCTGTTTCTATTTTGTGGAATAATTTGAAGAGAATTGGAGTTAGCTCTTCTTTGAAGGTCTGGTAGAATTCTGCACTGAAACCATCTGATCCTGGGCTTTTTTTTTTTTTTTTTTTTTTTTTTGATGGGAGACTTTTGATGACCGCTTCTATTTCCTTGGGGGATATAGGTCTATTTAATTGATTTACCTGGTCTTGATTCAGCTTTGGTAAGTGGAATCAATCAAGAAAATTTTCCATTTCATTTAGATTTTCAAATTTTGTGGCATATAGACTTTTGAAGTAAGTCCTAATGATTGTTTGGATTTCCTCAGTGTCTGTAGTTATGTCCTCCTTTTCATTTCTGATTTTGTTGATTTGGGTGGTGTCTCTCTGCCTTTTAGTTAGCTTGGCTAAGGGTTTGTCGATCTTGTTGATTTTCTCAAAGAACCAGCTTTTGGTTTCATTGATTCTTTGAATTGTTTTATTTGTTTCTAATTGATTGATTTCAGCCCTGAGTTTGATTATTTCCACCCATCTACTCCTTTTTGGTGTGTCTGTTTCTTCTTTTTCTAGGGTTTTTAGGTGAGCCATTAAGTTGTTTAAATGAGCTGTCTCAAATTTCTTCTTGAAAGAGGTTCAAGTACACAACAAGGACATTTGCTCAACCATGTTTGTAGCAGCTTTATTTGTAATAGCCAGAAGCTGGAAACATCCCAGATGCCCCTCAACTGAAGAATGGATGCAGAAATTGTGGTACATCTACACAATGAAATATTACTCAGCAATGAAAAATAAGGAAATCATGAAATTTGCAGGTAAATAGTGGGACTTGGAAAGGATCATCCCGAGTGAGCTGTCCCAGAAGCAGTAAGACACACACGGTATATACTCACTCATGTATACATACAATATTGGATAAACCTACTAAAATCTGTACATCTAAAGAGACTAATCAAGAGAGAGGACCCTGACTAAAATGCTCAATCCCCTTCCTGAAAGGCAAAGAGGAAGGACATCAGAAGAAGAAGAAAACAGGAAACAAGCTAAGAACTGCCACAGAGGGTCTCTGAAAGGCTCTGCCCTGCAGACTATCAAAGCAGATGCTCAGACTTATGGCCAACTGTTGGGCAGAGTGCATGGAATCTTATGTAAGAAGTGGGAAATAGTAAGAGCTGGAGAGGATGGGAACCACCGAAGGAGAGCAACAGAACCAGAAAATTTGAACACAGGGAACATCCCAGAGACTCATACTCCAACCAAGGACCAGGCGTGGAGATAACCTAGAACCCCTGCCCATGGCAGTTTAGTGTCCAAGTGGGTTCCATAGTAATGGGAAGAGGGACTGCTTCTGACATAATCTGAGTGGCCTGTTCTTCGATCACCTCCCCCTGAGGGGGGAGCAGCCTTACCATGCCACAGAAGATGACAATGCAGCTACTCCTGATGAGATCTGATACCAAGAGGTCAGCCCTGAAATCATATACACATGTAATACTAAACAGACTGGGCAGGTTTTATTTATATATTTTGGTATGTATAGATGTGTGTGTGTGTGTGTGTGTGTGTGTGTGTGTGTGTGTGTGTGCATGTGCATGCAAACCTGTGTAGCAATATCAACTAAAGAAAAAGATACGATGAATTTGAGAGGGAGCATAGTATAGGGGTATATAGGAAAGGTTGGAGTAAGGGAAGGATGGGAGGAAATGATGCAATTATAGTTTAATTAAAAAACAACAAAAATGGATTACAAAGAAGAATATGTCATTGATTTTCACTAACTGGAGTAATTAAAGAACACACAAATTTGGTGACATCCAGAAACATTTGTTAAATGAACAAATGAGAAATGAAGCTTATGGAATCTTGCATAGTAAAATTAAGGTCCTGCTGGAATTTAAATGTTACATCCAAAAGGCATGTGTTGGAAAATTAATGTATAATGCAATAGTGTTTAGAGATAAGGCATAATGAAAAGTAATTAGGCCAGAAACAACATCCCAGAAGTCAGTCCATTATAAAAGGATTAGTTTGGCCCCTTTTATCTGATTTCTTTTTGTCCTTTCACCATGGGATAACACAACAAGAAATATCTTGCCAGATTCTGGCCACTTTCTAGTATTCAAAATTGCAAGTCAATACATTTATTAATTTTTTAAATAAATTGCCTAGCCTGTGGCATTGTTATATACTACAAGTGCCTAATTCATAGGTTCTTGACTCATATCTTAGAAAAATAACTATAAATCCATATGGCCTTCAGACTACTGTTTTTATTCTTCAGGGTGAAAATTTTCTCACTATTACTGTTTAATTTTCCTGTAACTTTAAGAACTCAGTCTTAGGTAGATCTCAGAAGATTCTTTCACACCATCCTTTTGTTCCACACTAGCCTGTGTCCACCGGGACTTTATGGGACTGTGATTTCTTTGAAGGGGGGTCATCCTCCCCAGATGGTATGACTATTGTCTTCTTGAAATCAGAGTAGAGTAGTTGCGGTTATCCAAACAAGACCCTTACAAGATTGGCTCTACTAGTATTCCCTTGTGGAGGAGAGCAGGAGCTCACAAAACACCATGCATAATATCCCATGATACCCCTATATTATGTCCTACCCTTTCTGCAGGTTATATAAGCAGTTAATGATTACTTAGGATGGTGATTGTGATCACATATGTACCACATCGTTGGTTATGTAGCCACCTATAAATTTCCCATGCTCCTGTAGGGAACCCCAGTAAACTCACTGTCTCATGAAGCTGAACTCTGGTGATGATTTCTTTGGTCTGTCCTTGTTGTCCTATCTGGGGTAAACAAATGCTTATTTAAGTCTCACTAGGAAAAAATAACGAGACACATACCTTGTTTCTTGCCTCACTTCTCTGATGTTAGTAGCCAGATGGCTTTTTAAGACTAAACTATGAGTTTAGTGACCTTGGAAAACTAGATGAAGCAAAGAGTTGAGTTCCAAATAAGAAATTAAGTTTTGACACCTCTTCTTTCTTTCTTTCTTTCTTTCTTTCTTTCTTTCTTTCTTTCTTTCTTTCTTTCTTTCTTTCTTTCTTCTCTCTCTCTCTCTCTCTCTCTCTCTCTCTCTCTCTTTCTTTCTTTCTTTCTTTCTTTCTTTCTTTCTTCTTTCTTCCTTCCTTTGTAAATGAGCCCAAAAAGGAATTGAAGTTCTCTTGATTTTGTCAGCTGAAGTATGCATAAGGTTTAGTGAGAGAGAAAAAATTGTAATCTAATGCCATTTGTTTAAAAGTAACATGTCTTCTTATTCATTCCGGTTGCTTCAACCCAGTGTCTTCCCTCTGTATAGAGGAGAATTAGAGCCATAGTCATTTTTACTACATGGGTTTCTATAGAGATTATTGCGCTTTTCTTTTCAGAGATTGAAGGTATTGTTTTCCTTACCTCAGTGATTTTTCATTTTGAGTTTTCATATTGTAGTTCTTTCCTCTCTGTTTTCTTTTCCACAGGGCTCATCCAGAATGCGTAGCTCCTAGTGGGGGTGCAAGGCATAAAAGGACTTTCACCTATAATAAAGAAAAGGGCTAAGATCATGAGGCTTATGATGTATGTCAAATGAACACTTAACAAAGAGTTTTTCCAACACATCAGTTAATGTGGGAACTAGATGATAGTGAAACAAATTTCAAGAACACATGAAGAACAAAATCTTGACAAGTACTTTCATAAAAGGATATTTGGAGAAAATGGCTAGCTTAGATGCAAAAGTTACCTGTAGAGAATAATGCCCCCAACACAACAGTATAGCATATCTAGAGCTTTTGAAGCTATCTTTTCTACTAGAATAGTTTGCCCTTCTACTGGACAAAATCCTCTAAGTGTTCACAGAATTCTGCTAGGTCTCTGACCATTAGCCTGTGGTAAAGTGAGTTAACTAGGGACTTTGCCTTAGACAATCCATGGGCGAGTTTATTTCTCAATATACTATTGAAAGTCTATGATATCTTTTTGTAGTTGTTGTTATGTCTCTAAGTATTATACAGCTTTCCTTCTCTTCCTTCTTCCCCTCTTTTCTTCCTTTCCTTTTATTTTGTGGTGTTGGGCATTGAACCTAAGTCCTCATGTATTCTAGAAAAGCAATCTATCACTAAGCTGTATCCCCAGTCTTGTATAATATTTCTTTATTTTGCCTTCTAGATAATTTAAAATTATTATTATTATCATTTGTTACAATTTATCCAATTTGTATCCCAGCTGTGTCCCCCTTCCTCCCAATCATACCCTCACTCCCTCTTCTCCCCTTATGCCCCTCCCCTAGTTCACTGATATGTGAGGTCTTCCTCCTTTTCTATTTAAACCTAGCCTATCAGGTCTCATCAGGACTGTTTGCATTGTCTTCCTCTGTGGCCTGACAAGGCTGCTCCCCACTCAGGGGGAAGTGATCAAAGAGACAACCACTGAGTACATGCCAGAGAAAGCCCCTGCTTCCCTTATTAGGGAACACTCATGGAGACTGAGTCTATGGGCTACATCTAAGCTGGGATTTTAGGTCATTGCTGGTAGGAATATTTCTTAACACTGACTGGCCAGAGGATGTATATCATGTTGAGGTACTATAAACAAAGACCTTTAAAAAAAAGATGCAAAGCTTACTCTAAAGAGTGATTCTTAAAATTTCCTCTCGTGCATCAGATACCTGGGCAGTTGATCCAGAAATAGTTAACTTAATGAAGAAAAAGAACACTCCTTTAAAATTTTTAATTTATATAGTTTGGCATTCAAACATGTCTCTTCTCAGACAATGAGGGAATTATGACAAGTGCTAATATAACAGAAGAATATAATTGCATTGTAAGTTTGGAGTATGATGGAAGTTAATAAAGCATGCTTGCACACACAATATACTTTGTGTATGAGATAATGACTTTATGGAACAAACTGAAATAGCAATAAATGAGTTGTTGAACTATCTGAATCATGTGAAATAACATTTAAAAATCATTGCTGAAACAATCTGTTTATCCTATTTTTTAAAAGTCAGGTGTTTGAGGAGCGTCAAAGCAAGATGTAATGTTTGTTTTACATCGAAAGCCCTTTAATCTCTTTCAGAAACCCTACAATAATAAAAAACTTGTAATAAGCTCACAGAAGGCTCTTATAATGTATTAATCAATTTTAATACTGTTCAGAACTCTCCTTATGAACATCATTCCATTTTTTTGCCCATGCAAAGCTTAGCTCTCTCATCTTTTGACATCCTCTCCAAGATATTTGATTAAAGAGAAATTTTCATTTATTAAAGACAGACTCATATTAAATTAAAAATCAATCATTACAGTAATTTTCTCTATCTTGACACCTACTGACAGCTTCCAACATGTTCATAAAACTTTGCTTCCATTTTTGTTATGGAAAATAACCCTTGCCATTAAGTTAGTTATTTAGATTTGGAGGTTCATGTTTACCCTGCAGTTTAGAGGCTATTATAAACTACCATAATTCTTCTAAAAGTAGGAGAGCACCTAAATGATATATTTCTATTTCAAACTTCTATTATCTCTTCCCCCCCCCCAAAAAAAAAACTCTACTATCACAAACAATGGGAGGTTTTTTGTTTGGTTTTTTACTAGATCTTATCTAGAAATTTACTCATTTGACTGGCAAAGACATAAGTGAGCATACATTTTTATACTTTACCTGAAAACTGTGCTTACAGGAGTACCATTTATTTTTCCAAATGACAAATAAATTTCTTTTTTAATTGTTATTTTAATTAATTACAGATTATTCACTTTATATCCCCTCTGTAGCTCCCTCCCTCTTCCCCTCCCAATCCCTCCCTCCCTTCCCCTTCTTCACCCATGCCCCTCCCCCCAGTCCACTGATAGGGGAGGACTTCCACTCCTTCCTTCTGATCCTAGTCTATCAGGTTTCATAAGGAGTGGCTGCATTGTCTTCCTCTGTAGCCTGTAAGGCTGCTCCCCCTCAGAGGGAGGTGATCAAAGAGCAGGCCAATCAGTTCATATCAGAGACAGTCTCTGTTCCCATTACTATGGAACCCACTTGGACACTGAACTGCTATGGGCTACATTTGTGCAGAGGTTCTAGGTTATCTCCATGAGTAGTCCTTGGTTAGAGTATCAGTCTCAGAAAAGACCCCTGTGCTCAGATTTTTTGTTTCTGTTGCTCTCCTTCTGGAGCTCCTGTCCCCTCCAGGTCTTACTGTCTCCAACTTCTTTCATAAGATTCCCTGCACTCTGACCAAAGTTTGGCTATGAATCTCAGCATCTGCTTTATACCCTGTAGGGTAGAGCCTTTCAGAAGCCCTCTGTGGTAGGCTCCAGTCCTGTACTCTGTTTTCTCCCTTTTCTGATGTCCATCATCTTTGCCTTTCTGAATGGGGATTGAGCAATTTATCCAGAATCCTCCTTCTTGACTAGCTTCTTTAGGTGTACAGATTTTAGTATGTTTATCCTATGTTATATGACTAATATCCACTTATGAGTGAGTATATACTCTCTGTCTTTAAGCTTCTGGGATGCCTCATTCAGGATGATCTTTTCCAGTCCCCACTATTTACCTGCAAATTTCATGATTTCCTTGTCTTTTATTGCTGAGTAATATTCCATTGTGTAGATGTACCACAATTTCTGTATCCATTTTCCGACTGAGGGGCATCTGAGCTATTTCCAGCTTCTGGCTATTACAAATAAAGCTGCTACAAACATGGTTGAGTAAATGTCCTTGTATACTTGAGCATCTTTTGTATGTATGCTTAGGAGTGGAATAGCTGGATTTTGAGGTAGCACTATTCCTAATTGTCTGAGAAAGCACCAGACTGATTTCCAAAGCACAAGTTTACATTCCCACCAGTAGTGGAGGAAGGTTCCTCTTTCTCCACAACCTCTCCAGCATGTGTAGTCACTTGAATTTTTGATCTTAGCCATTCTGATGGGTGTAAGGTGAAACCTTAAGGTCGTTTTGATTTGCATCTCCATGATGACTAAGGACTTTGAGCATTTCTTTAAGTGTTTCTCTGCCATTCGATGTTCCTCTATTGAGAATTCTCTGTTTAGCTCTGTACCCCATTTTTAATTGGATTACTTGATTTGTTGTTGTTTAACTTCTTGAGATCTTTCTATATTCTGCATATTAGTCCTCTTTCAGATGTTGGGTTGGTGAAGGTCCTTTCCCAATCTGTAGGCTGTCGTTTTGTTCTGACAACAGTGTCTTTTGCTTTATAGAAGCTTTTCGGTTTCATGAGGTCCTATTTATTGATTGTTGATCTTAGAGCCTGTGCTGTTGGTGCTCTGTTGAGAAAGTTGTTTCCTGTGCCAATGAGTTCAAGCCTCTTCTCTACTTTTTCTTCTAACAGGTTTAGTATGTCTGTTTTATATTGAGGTCTTTGATCCACTTGGACTTTAGTTTTGTGCAGGGTGATAAGTATGGATCTATTTGCATTTTTTCTACATGCAAAGATACAATTATACCAGCCATTTGTTGAGGATGCTGTCTTTTTTCCATTGAATGGTTGTGGTTTATTTTTCAAAAATCAGGTGTCTGTAAGCATGTGGGTTTATTTCAGGGTCTTCTATTCGATTCCATTGATCCACTAGTTGGTTTCTATGCCAGTGCCATGTGATTTTTTAGTATTGTTACTCCATAGTACAGCTTGAAATCAAAGATGGGGATACCTCCAGATGATCTTTCATTGTAGAGCAATTCTGGGTTTTTTGTTTCTCCATATGAAGTTGAGAACCTTTCTTTTAAAGTCTGTAACGAACTGTGTTGGTAATTTGATGGGAACTGCATTGAATCTGTAGATTGTTTTTGGCAGAATGACCATTTTCATTATGTTAATCCTACTGATCCATGAGCATGAGAGATCTTTCCATCTTCTGATATTTTCTTCCATTTCTTTCTTCAGAGACTTGAAGTTTTTGAAAGTTCTTTCTGTTATAAGTGGCTATTGTGAAGGGTGTTGTTTCTTTAATTTCTTTCTCTGTCCTTTTGTGTTTGGTGTACAGGAGGGCTTCTGATTTTTTTGGGTTGATTTTGTATCCAGATACGTTGCTGAAGGAGTTTATCAGTGAAGGAGTTCTCTGGATGAATTTTTGGGGTCACTCATGATACTGTCATATTATCTGCAAATAGTTATACTTTAGCTTCTTCCTTTCCGATTTGTATCTCCTTGATCTCCTTTAGTTGTCTTATTGCACTAACTAGGAATTCAAGTTTTATGTTGAAAAGATATGGAGAAAGTGGGCAGCCATGCCTAGTCCCTGATTTCAGTGTGATTGATTTAAGTTTCTCTCCATTGCGTTTGATTTTGGCTATAGGCTTGCTGTGTATTGTTTAAGTATTTGCCTTGTATCCCTGATCTCTCCAAGACTTTAAACATGAATGGGTATCAGATTTTGTCGAATGTTTTTTCAGCATCTATGGAGATGCTCATATGGTTTTTCTCCTTCAGTTTGTTTATATGGTGGATCACATTGATGCATTTCCATATACTGAACCACCCCTGCATGCCTGGGATGAAGCTTACTTGGTCATAGTGGGTGATATCTTTGATGTGTTCTTGGATTCGGTTTGCAAAGCACTTTGTTAAGTATTTTTTCATCAATGTTCATAAGGGAGATTGGCCTGAAATTCTGTTTCCTTGTTTGGTCTTTGTGAGGATTAGGTACCAAGGTGACTGTGGCTTCATAGAATGAGTTTGGTAATGTTCCTTCTGTTTCTGTTTTGTGGAAGGGTTTGAAGAGTATTGATGTTAGCTCTTCTTTGAAGGTCTGGTTGATTTCTGCCCTGAAACCATCTAGGCCTGGGCTTTTTTTGCATGGGAGACTTGTGACGACTGCTTCTATTTCCTTAGGGGATATTGGACAATTTAATTGATTTAGCTGTTCTTGATTCAGGTTTGGCAGGTAGAACTGCTCAAGAAACTTGTCTATTTCAGTTAGATTTTCAAATTTTGTGGAGTATAGGCTTTTGACATATGACCTAATGATTTTTTGGATTTCCTTAGTGTTGCCATTATATCCCCCTTTTCGTTTCTGATCCTGTTGATTTGGATAGTGTCTCTCTGCTTTTTAGTTAGTTTGGCTATGGGTTTGTCTATCTTGTTGATTTTCTCAAAGAACCAGTTTTTGGTTTCATTGATTCTTTGAATTGTTTTTTTTTTGTTGTTGTTGTTTTGTTTTGTTTCTAATTTACTGATTTCAGTCCTGAGTTTGATTATTTCCAGCCATCTATTCTTCTTTGTTTAGTCTGCATCTGTTTTTTTTTTTTCCCCTATGGCTTTCAGATGGGCTATTAAGTTGTTTGAATGAAATGTTTCGAATTTCTTCTTGAAGGCAAGAAGTTAGTGCTATGAACTTTCCTCTTAGCACTGCTGTCATTGTGTCTCATAAGTTTGGGCATGCTGTGTCTTAATTTTCATTGAATTCTAGGAAGATTTTAATTTCTTTATTTCTTCCCTGACCTGGCTGTCAGTGAGTAGTCAGTTGTTCAGTTTTCATGTGTCTGTAGACATTTTTGATATTTCTCTTATTGTTGAGGTCCAGATTTATTCCATGGTGGTCACATAGGATACACAGGATTATTTCAGTCTTCTTGTATCTATTGAGGCCAGCTTTGTGACCAACTATATGGTCTATTTTGGAGAAGGTTTCATGAGGTGCTGAGAAGAACATAAATTCTTTTGTAGGCTTTTTGCTATTTCTGTTGTTGTTGAGGTCCACTTTAGCCCATGGTGACAAATAGTTGTCAAACACTGAATTTCTACCAGGCATGGTTTGGGGATGACACAAAGCTGCTTACTATGTCCAGAAAAAATAATGAATAAGTTAGCCACCTTATTTATAAAGTGGTAACTAAATATAAACGAATATTCAATGTGTTTCTTTTATTAGGGCTGATATGATAGTAGTACCAATTGAACAAGGAGTGACAAAGCTGGGGTTTGGCTTAGTGTTAGCACACTTACTAAGTAAATGGGATACCCTGTGTTCTGTTGGCAGAACTACAATAAACAAGCAAGCAAGCAAGCAAACAAACAAATAAATAGAATACAGAAATTTTGCCATATTGCAGAGAAAGCCATGAATCTTGTCTTGATAATCAAATATAGTTTTAATCCAAGAAAAACAAATATGAGGTTTCCTCCTCCTTTAACATGGCTTATGGATTCAGTAAGGTCAAAATCATATTTTCCTGATACAATGAACTCTTGGAAAGCTGTCAGACAAACCCATTCTTTCTGAGGTATGAGTGAGTGGATAGGTCACATTTGCCTACCACTGGCAAGGCACTCACTAGACATAGGCTGAACCTGAGGCCTGGAATAGTTTTATTAAGACTCTTTAAAATTGCCTGCTACAGTGATTAAACTCTTTTACCATCCTCTGCCCATTACCTACTTTGAGACCCTGTGAAGGTGCTATTTTTCCTCTATGCTGGAAGTCATTTTCTATAGTGCCTCATGATACTTGAGGAACTTGTAGTAGATGAATAGCTGACTGAAAAAAAAAAGAAAAAAAAAGATATTGCTAAGTCCTAAGTCTTATTTACTCCCTACTACCTGTCAATGTCATCTCATTTTAAAAAAAAATGTTCTTTGCAGATGTAGCTCACAAGGAAATGGGTGCTCCTTCAATACTGAACTGCGTTTTAGCAGCAACCAGAATAATCTCAGAAGCAGGTTTTCCCTCAGAATCTCCAGGTTCATGACCTTGTCAAAACCCTGTCTGCTGGTCTTCCTATCACTCTCACTCTCTCCACACTAAATTCATCATTATTCTGGATTGAGAGTGGGTCCCGAATACAATGACAAATGTTCTAATAAAAGGAAGCCAGAGCCAGGTGTGGTGACACTCTTAGAATTCCAGCACCTAGGAGGCAGAGGTAGGCATTTAAAGTCAGTGTAAGCTGCATAGTAAGGTCCCATCTCAAAAAACAAACAAAATAACACCAATTTATAACCTTACATTAAAAAGGGAGAGAGAAGGAGGAAAGGCTAGGGACGGAGAGAGAGAAATAGAGACACAGAGGACAAGGTAATATGAAGACACAGGCCACATTTAGAGTAGCACCTGTTGAAGCTAAGACACAATCCCAGGGTTGAGCACAGGAAGCTAGGGGAGGGGCAAGGAATGTCGGTTCTCTCAAAATTCTCCAGAATGAATCAAGTTGGATGATACCATGATTGTGACTTTTGGCCTCCAGAACTGTAAGAGAATAAATGAATGCTGTTTCCAGCCACCTGGTTGTGATAACTTTTGTCTGTAGACTAGGGAATAAGTCCAGTGGTCCTCCAGGGAGTCAATAGAATCATATTCAAGTAATGGATTAACCAAGTACATGTGGAGGAAAGAAGAAGCTTGGGTTTGATAAAGCTTTGGCACAATGAATATGGTAGAGATGATGCTGAAGACATGATGAGATGCTCATGACTGTAGCAGCTATCCAGTAACTAGCTAAGTGCAGTGACTGACTTCCCTTGCTGTTAACATTTCCCCATGCAGTTCTATTCTTTTGTACTCAGACAAAGGCACCTAAGAACATCTTGCATGTAAACTAACACTAAAATTACTTACATGTAAACTTTAGACCACAGCTTCTCACAGGTTTTAATTCCTGAAAGATCCAAATAAGGCTCTGTGTAAATGCAAGTTTGATTTCAGGCAAGTTCCAAAGTCCTATCAGTGTGACTGTTCAAGAATCTGCTTTGACTAGCTACAGTCCTGTTGAGGGTTTGGTCAAATTTGTTTGGAGAGTGAAACAGTACACACACACACACACACACACACACACACACACACACGTATGTATATTGGGCTTTGAGGATACAGGGGTTTCTTATTGCTGTTGTAACAAAATACTACAAAGATAAATAGTATCCACTTATAACCTCAAATTTCTTTGCTCAGAAATCTAGCATTATACAGCTCAGCTGGTTAGAGTGTTGATAGATCGATAGGTAGATAAATGAACAGACAGACAGATAGCAGAAGATAGATAAAAGAGAGTATCAGTGGGGTCATATTTCTGGAGGTTTTGGGAGGAGAATCTGCTTTCTAGATAATTTGGGTTGCTGGTAGAGCCCAGTTCGATGTAGGAGGAGGACCCATTTTCTTTTCCACTATTCGATTCTCTCAGCTCTGTGATGCTGCCTGTGCCTTGCCACACTGCTCTCTCCATCTTTAACGAACAACAGCACATCAAACCTTTCTCATGTTTTGGATCTTTATTTTTCCTGTGTATCTCTCTGACTCTATGGGAGAAAGTTCTCTGTTTTGAAGCATTCATAAGATTATATGTAGTTTACCAAGGTGATCCAGAGTACTTTCCCCACCTCAGGGTCTATAAATGTAATTCTATTTGTGAAGACACTTTTGCCATGTAAGACAAAATATCACAGGCTCTGGGGAGAAGACTATAGATGAGGCATTACTTTGCCTGTATAGATGATGAATCTTGATTGTCAATCTCATGAGATTGAGAATCTCCTAAAAGATAGTAAACATAGCCCTGGATATGTATGTGAAGATGTTTCCAGAGAGGATTAATCAAGAGGGGAAGTTGTGTGGGGGTGATGGACAGCACCATCCCTTATGCTTGAGGTCCAGATGGCACAGAAGGGAAACATTAGAAGTCCAGAGGACAGAGACATTTTCTATTTCTATTTCCTTCTACTATTAGGTGAATTGCTCTGCCTCACCAAGCCTTCACTGCCATGATGGAGTAAAACTGCCATTCTTCTCTTAAGTTCCTTATACCAAGTACTTTGTCACAGTGACCCTAGCCTATCAGTTCTCATCAGGACTGGCTGCATTGTCTTACTCTGAGGCCTGATAAGAATTCCCCGGACTCAGGGGGGGCATTTTTTAAATATGGAGACCGAATACACTAAAATATTTTGCAGTTGATTCAGTTATATCCTGGTTTGCTTTTTAAAAGCTGGGAGGAGCCTGAGTATTGATCTTTTTGAGTGACAAATCACAGTTAAAGAGTGTAGAAGTGAGTTAGTCCTATGCTTTTCTCATGCTTAAACCACTTCCTTGCCTTTACCAGGTAGAAATGTTCAAAGTTAAGAAGTTCACAAAATTGAAGGCATCTTTATGTGGTTCTAAAATTTAGAAAGGTTTTATATTAAACCAAAATTGTCCTATAATTACTGCATGACAGTAATTACAATGTGCTCCTGTTAAAGCATACTGTGCTTTTTTTTATCACAAATAATATACTGCAGAGAAATAATACTGGCTTCAAATATAAGTAGCATATCAAACTTCTTCCTCTTTTAAAAATAATTCTTCAGTCATTAGAACCCTTATGTGATAGTACAAATTGTCTTCATCACACTTAGAAAGAGAATTGACAATGTAAATGCCAGGCGGGTGGTAGTGGCACATGCCTTTGATCCCGGCATGTGGGAGGCAGAGGCAGGTGGATCTCTGTAAGTTATGAGTTTGAGGCCAGCCTGGTCTACAGAGTGAGCTCAAGGACAAGGAAGGCTACACAAAGAAACCTGTTGTAAGTATTAATATTTATTATTAATTTTTCTTTTAGTTCAATTGCAGTTGTTTCTAATCCAGCTGTATACACAAATCACCACCCAGAGACTGGGATTCATTTAATTAACCTAGAGCACAATGCTGGGTAATAGCTATTCCATGCTAAACCTCCAAGCCCACATAGTTTCTTACCATTCAGATTTTACCCATTTTACTTGCTTTTAGTCATATCCTAGGTCCTGTTCCTCTTTCCTCCTGGTTCCAAGACTCTCCTCTTGGGTCCAAGTCCTGTCCTGTGGATCTCCGCTCTCCTCTCTTCCTTCCACTCGCTTCCTTCCCCTCCCGTCTGGACCAGGATGTCCCACCCTATTCTCTCCATTGCTCAACAGAAACACTGTCTCAACAACGCAAGCAAACAAAATAAAAAATGTAAATGCCATCCAAATCTCACTATGCAGAGACCTTGGTTAATGTTAGATTTAGATGCTACAGAAGAACAGGACAGTACTATGAAAAAATATTGATATCATGAAAGAAAAGTGTCATTCTTGATTAAAGAAGATTAAAGAGATGTGCTGATTAATCACATTCTCAGATCTTGAATTCTGAAACAGAGAAAGGGGAAGTACCATAAAAATATTATTGGAAGAACTAGCAATGTGATTCTGGATTGCATATTAGATAATAGCATTATATTAGCATGAAATTTTCTGTTTTGGACATTTGAGCTGTGATCATTAAACTAACTCAAGAGGGTTTGTTTTGGATGTGGTTTATCCCTCATAGGATCACATGCTTAAATCTGTGCTGTCAGCATGGTGGTGTGGTAGTGAAACTGTTAAGAGATAGAAGCAAGGAGAAGGTTGTTGGGTCCTGAGGCATGGCTTAGCAGAATGAGTTATTCTTTTTTTTTTTTTTTTTTTTTTTGTTTGAGACAGGCTTTTTCTGTGTAGCCTTGGCTGTCTGGGAGCTCACTCTTGTAGACCAGGCTGGCCTTGAACTTACAGGGATCCGCGTGCCTCTGCCTTCTCAAGTTCTGGGATTACAGATGTGTAGCTCCTCACTGTGCTACAGAATGAGTTATTGTAAGACAGCACACTTGAGCTCTGAAGTGCTTTAACTTCCTGTTATATTATGTGCTGTATCCTTCTTATATTCACTCTCCAAACCATGTTTTTTTTTTTTGGGTTGGGGATTTAGCTCAGTGGCACTCTCATGCTAAGGGTGGAACATAAAGGATCATGCAGTTTGTGACTTTCCAAAGGCACTAAATGCTAAATAAACCTCTTAAACTTATAAAGTACCAAGTATCAAGTATTTTTGTTACAATAAGAAAACAGACATAGACACAGCAAATGATTATTTGTTAGATGTGAGTAAATACTTCACAGTAATGTTTTCTTACAGCTTCTCTGAGTGTTTGAAGTTATTTCAATTGAAGTTGAGTAAATCCTTTTTATAAGAGTGATTTAAATGCATCATTTTAGAAGAGTGACCTAGGTTTCTTCTCACATGTAAATTACTGTAAATTACTCACATCTACTGTAAAGGGACATGTGGAAACCTGAGGAAGCCCTCGGGCAATTTGTAAAGAGTGGAAGAAGTCCTGAATTAATGTGTATTATCGACATGGGCACAGTCACGTAAAGAACCCCAATGCCCCAGACCCATGTATGTGGCAAATCCTTTACCCTGTGAGGCTCAGAGGGATGGCAAAACCTTCTTGTCCAGTCGTGAAAGTGGCAGTGTGTTCAAAATCTAGCAACTCTAGCTTTCTCCTCCCTGATGGCTACAACCAGGGACTGCTGGCCTACAGAGACGCACTACTTTATCCTCTCCTCTGCTTTTCAGGAAAAAAAAAGCCTTCTGGGGTTTCCAGTTGGTCCTTAGTTGGTGCCAGAAGACTGAACACAGCCCAGCTATACCAGCTTTTCTGTCTGTGTGTCTGCATTTCTGTTCCTCTTCATTCTCTCATTGTCCCAGGCAAGTTTCCAGGACCAAGCTCTGGAGAATGTAGCAGGGACAGATATTGACAGATTGCATTCAGAGTGGGTAGAAATCACATATAATCCCTTAGATTCACTTAAGAAGTCTACATAACAGAGTTGGTAGGTTATTGGTTTTTGAAAACAGGCCTCTGATTTTCTCCTTGGTATGTTTGGGGTACAATGTATTCCCCCAAAAGCTAATATATTGAAGGAATTCTTGGTCACTTGCTTTTGGGTTCAGTCACAGACAGGTGACTGGTCTTTGAGCTAACGAATGAATCAATCCATCGATGATGGACTCATTGATGGAGTTACTGGAGAGTGGTAGATATCCAGAGGTGAAGCTTAGTTGGAGGAAGTGGGTCACTAGAGGTGTCTCTTTGAAGGATATATGCCATACCTAGTTCTTCTCTGTTCCATACTCTTTCTTTTGGGCTGCCTGAAACAGTGTCTTATGTTGCACATTTTTGCCTAGTTTTCTGTCTTCTCATAGGCTTGAAAGTAAAAAGCCAAAGCTGGGAGTGAGGGTAAGTGGTGGGGGTCAGGAGCATACACACCTTTAATCTCAGGCACTTGGGAGGCAGAAGCATGCAGCTTTTTATGAGTTCATGGCCAGCCTGGTCTAGAGAATGAGTTCCATGACAGGCAGAAGTATAGGAGAAACCCCATCTCAAAGAACAAAACCAAAACCAAAAACAAACAAACAAAAACCAAAAACAAACAAAAAAATTAAAATGGAGCCAGCCACAAATGGACCGAAACTTTTGAAACTGAGCCAAAAGAAATCTTTCTTCATTTTATATTGATTACCTCTGGTGTGTTTGCCACATTGACGGACATTGTCTTGTGAACTTGGAAATGTATTTGTGGGGATTAATTTAAAATCATCACACTGAGTGTGAGAATAGAGAAGAATGTTGATTTTTCTGTTTGCAGATACTTTTTTTTTTTTTCAGGCAAACATGAATATTCTGTTTGGGAAAATCTTTCTGCTTCTTGGTAAAAGTAACTGTCCTTTACAGTCCTAATAGATCATGTGAAAATTCCTTCTCTGAGGGGAGTAAACAACACCTACCCTCTCCTTATGAGTCTCCAAAGACACAAACCAAAGTAAAATTTCACCAAAGGTAGAACCAGAGTTTCTTGGTCTTACTTCCAGAGAATGGGTAAGGGATTAATGACAAGAATATGGGTGACCCCATATTCTTCATAGAAGTCTTCACCTAGCACAGATGATGTCTCCTCTAAAGTTGGATGGATTGAGCCTCCCACCCACAAGAGTTTATAGAGTTTAACCTATAAACTCTAGCACCTTCCTGAACCTTTGAAAATAAGTGCAATTGGGGCAGAATTGGATAAAATGACTGGGTGGTGTGGCTGAAATTGCAGGCAACAATACAATATCCTCCTCTCCTTCTTTGACAGAGTACCACATAGGCCTGCTCCATAAGGCCTCTTACAAGCTGGCACAACAGTTTTGATGAAGACAGTGGCTAGTTTTTTGTTTGTTTATGTGTGTTGTGTGTGTTTGTGTGTTTTGTTTTGGTTTTTCCAGAAAACCTATTTCTACAATAGGGGTGCTAAAGAGGAAAAAAAAAAAAAGATGATGCAGTTGTATAACCCCACAGTAAAGAAAAAAAGGTGATGAAAGATATATGAGCTTTGGGGAGTTACTGTTTTTAATATAAGCATATATGGTTAAATAAATTTCTTCACATGAGGAACTGGTACCTAAAGCAGAGAAGTGATAACATTGGTCAGTGAGTGTGTTAGTCTTACTGTAAAATAAACCACCCCAAACTTCAACTGCTTAAAACAACATAGATTTATTTTTGCTCTCACATCTGCAAGTTGGCTGGAGGTCAGTGGGTACACACTGGGCTCAGCTAGGATTGGCTTTAAGCCCAGTTTGGATGCAGGTCTACTGCACATGTTGTTATCCTCCTTGGACTAGCAGGCTTGCCACAGCATGTAGTGCCATGACAATGGTAAGCACCTGGCACACAGCCCAGCTGTGCAAGCACCTTTGAGCCCCTGATTGCTTCCCTTTTGCTAATAACCCTCTGGCCAAAGAAAATCACATGGCTGAGCAGATGTCTAGAGCAGAGAAATAATATCAACCTGCAGGAGCAAAAGCTAAAAAGTTACCTGGCCAGGAATAGAGGTATAAAGAGAAAGGAAGATATGAATAATAATGTGATCTACCCAAAGCAGACTCAGTTAACAAGAGGAAACATGTTCATGTTTTGTTTGTTTCTTTGGTTTGGTTGGTTTCCTCATTAGAAAGTAAATAGTTAAAATCATCTGTATTTATATCTTTACACATTTTAAAGGTGAACTTGCTGGGTGGGCTAAGTTTCATGGAAAAGAAATTATTCTTGATCATTAGCCCCATCCTATGTGCCAAGCAACTTCACAATAGTTGGAGCATGACATGAGGAGAGGAAGGGGAAATGATCTGAAGATGATTAAATCCAGGTTTCAATTAGTCACTAGCTGTGTGACCTTAGGAATCCCTTTAAACCTGTGCCTTGGTTTCTCCTGTAAAATCCAGATGATAATCATGGCACTCACTGCACAACTGTGGACGAACTACCTGTGCGGTGAAGCAACTATCTATTATATAAATGTGAGGATTCAGTAAAGAATTGTAGTGCTAGACACATGGACAGTATAGTTGTTGCCCCTTCCCCATCTGCAAGTTCTGCAACCCCTGATTCAACTACATGTGAAGAAAAAAAAAATACTAAGATTAAACAAATTCTGTCTTCTGATCCTGTGTCCTTGAACAATGCCATATAGGTAGGTACATTTCCACAGCCTTTATTGAATTTATTTACTCTTTTTTCCTTCCTTCCTTCCTTCCTTCCTTCCATCCATCATTCATTCATTTATTATTTCCATAGCAGTATTGGATGTCATCTAGACAGAATTTAAAGTCTGCAGGAAGATGTATGCAGGTTCAGTGCAAATATATGAAAGTTTATATTGCAGGGACTTTGGACTTTGAGTACAGTGAGGGACAGTTCTACTTTGTAAATGGTTGTTACTGTTATTATTATTCTACAGCTCATTGCTGTAGAAGCAAGTAGTAGTTCAGCTCCCTTCAGCTTAATCCTGCTGGATGCTTTAAAGTACTGGATTGGTTCTAGTCATGCTTCTTTCCAAAGGCTCTAGATATGGTCACTCAGGCAGCCAAAAAAGAAAAAAAAAAAAAGATGCTATTTGCATTTAACTAGATTACAGGAACCACCTTAATTAATAGACCCCATTGATTCCTAAGTCTTCATTTATTTATGCTAATGTGTTCATTCCACAGCTGGACAGTTCTGCTAGTTATTTTCATGCTTTTAATTTTATTACAGATTGTTTTCCTAATACCTTGCTTTAGCTTTGCTAAGCTAGCTTTTCAGATTTTATGATCTAAAAAGCATACTGTTGGATGAGGTATGCCAGGGGCCCCTTTCAAGAAACTCAGAGAGAAAATATGGCAAGCACTTACGAATTTGAGTCCTACTGGTGCTAAATTTATAATAATGTAGACACAGAGTAAGAGACGGCTTCTTAACAGTTCTAATTGGACAAAGGTTCACATATTGTCAGGTTTGGCTTATTATATAGTTCTAGATCCAAAATCAGGAGATAAGAAAGGAGGTGCTGAGGAGGTAGAAAGTTCCAGGTTTTTGAGGAAGACAAAGATTCAAGCTTGAACATGCACAGAGTGTAGAGAGTTGGGAAATAAAATTTAGGAGCCAGACTGTGATAAGAGCAAAATGAATGGATGAAGTAATTTTGTTTTTTTGTTTATTTGTTTGTTTATTATTATTTCAAGACAGGATCTCTCTGACCTTAAACTCACTAGTGCTAGGATTATAGGAGTTTACCACCATGTCCAACCCAACTGACTTAAGTTTCAAAGCAAAAAATGCCCATTTATCACTCACTTGTCCAAGACAGAAAGAGGAGGAATGTTTTGCCTCCAGCAGGTGGGCCTGCTTGGGCATTACTAAGTAGCTCTGATCTGGTTCTCTTATTAGCAGATAGGGATAATTTTTACCTTACACAACTATCAGCTGTATTTAAAGGAATAATCTTTAAAATTGTTGAAATAGAGTCCAGTGAGAAGATAGAAGCTTATTCCAGTAAAAATGTCACTACTCAAATTATTTTACCCCTTAAATTTATTTTATTTTAAATGTATATGTGTTTGTATGTGCCTATTTGCACCTGAATTCTTGTCCCTGAGGAGTACAGAAAAGGGAAGTTGTATCCCCAGAAGCTGGAGTTACAGACAGTTATGAGCTGTCTGACAGGGGTTCCAGGGTTCAAACTTGAGTTCTCTGGAATAACAGAACACATTCAACCACTTGGATTTGTATGGGTTTTCAGTTTAACTTCTCCATATTTATCTACAGTTTTTTGACACTGAAATACTATCCAGATTTGTCTGTGACTTATTTATCAAAGAAGGATAAAATAGATTATTTTGAAAAAAAAAACTAATCACTATTTAGGATACACATGTATTGCCAATTTAAATATTTCAAAAAACCACAAATAATTGTTTTGGAGGCAATTACAGCATGGTAAAAGTTTCTAAAATATTCCAAGAACACATAAAAGATATCATCCACCATGACCAAGTAGGCTTCATCCCAGGCATGCAGGGGTGGTTCAGTACATGGATATCTATCAATGTAATCCACAATATAGAAGAAGAAGAAGAAGAAGAAGAAGAAGAAGAAGTAGAAGAAGAAGAAGAAGAAGAAGAAGAAGAAGACCACATGATCATCTCCTGAGATGCTGGAAAAGCATTTGACAAAGTCCAACACCCATTCATGTTTAAAGTTTTGGAGAGATCAGAGATACAAGGCATATACCTAAACATAGTGAAGGCAAAGTACAGGAAGCCTAAAGCCAACATCAAACTAAACGGAGAGAAACTTAAGTCAGTCCCACTGAAGTCAGGGACAAGGCAAGGCTGCCTGCTTTTTCTATATCTCTTCAACATAGTACTTGAAGTCCTAGCTTGAGCAATAAGACAATTGAAGGAGGTCAAAGTAATACACATTAGAAAGGAAAAAGTCAAAGTATCACTATTTACAGATGATATGAAAGTATACACGAGTGACTCCAAAAATTCAACCAGAGAACTCCTTTGCTGATAAACACCTTCAGCAAAGTGGCTAGATACAAAATTAAAAACAACAACAACAACAACAACAAAACAAAACAACAACAACAACAAAACAAAAACAGAAACCCTCCTGTAAACCAAAGAGAAAAGGGCCGAGAAAAAATTTATGGAAACAACACCCTTCACAACAGGCACTAATAATATGAAGTACCTTGGTGTGACTCTAACTAAGCAAGTGAAAGGCTTGTTTGAAAAAAAAAATCAAGTATCTGAAGAAAGAAATTGAAGAAGATATCAGAAGATGGAAAGATCTCCGGTGCTCATGGATCAGTAAGATTAACATGGTGAAAATGGCCATTCTGCCAAAAGGAATCTACAGATTCAATGCAATTCCCACAAAATACCAACACAATTCTTTACAGAACTTGAGAGAAAAATTCTCAATTTCATATGGAGAAACCAAAAATCCAGAATTTCTAAAACAGTCCTATACAGATCATCTGGAGGTATCTCTATCACTGATCTCAAGCAGTACTATAGGGAAATAGTAATAAAAACTGCATGGTATTGGCATAGAAACAGAATGGTAGATCATTGGAACCGCATAGAAGACCCAGAAATAAACCCATACACCTATGGATACTTGATTTTTGACAAATAAGCCAAAACCATTCAATAGAAAATAGACAGCATCTTCAACAAATGGTGCTGGTCTAATTGGATGTCTACATACATACTTCTATGAAGCTGTTTTTAAATTTTTCCTGGGGAGCTTTTGAAAAATCTTGACATTTGGACCCTAACACACAAAGTCCTGATTTAACAGGACTGGAAGGACTCACCCACTAATAATTTTTATTTGTTTATAATTTTTAGGAATTCAGTTTTTAGTTAACATATAAAAACAGGTTTTATTGTGTTATCTTCACATACATGTATATGTAGATATAGATATAGTGCCTTCCTCACATTAGTCCTGGACCCCACCCAGATTTCCCTCTCCTGTCACTTGTCCTTCCCTCTTGCTGCTCCAGTTCCTCTGCTCAAATAGTCTCCCTTGTGCTTTCATGTCATATTTAAATCTATGCAGTGCATGAGAGAAACTCTGTGATATTTTTATCTTTGTTGCCTTCTATTATCTTCTCATTCCTTTTCTAGCCACTTTTTAGATCTCTTCCTTCTTTCTCATGATCTTTCTTCCACTGTCATGTATTATACACACAAAGATGGTTGTTACTGTCAATTTGAAAGCAGCTAGAATCACCTTGAAGACAACCTCTAGGCATACCTGTAAGTGACTGATGAGATTTGCCTCTTGACATCCAAAAAATGGGTAGTTCAATTCACTGAATTTGGGTTCTGGACTGCATAAAAATGAAAACTCTATCTTAAGGGTAAATAACCTAGGCACAAACTCCAGTTTCAAAAAGGAGAAAAACCTACAAAAATGTGCTTCAACCACTCACCTCTGGTAATATTTAACCATCACCCCCAACAATGGCTAATCCATGAATACCTGTAGTTTTCCCAGGTGTTCTTTACAATAGGATAAGTAAAACAATTACAGTTTGGCCTTCCAGACACCTGATATTTGTTAAATGTCAATCAATCATAGAACTGCCAAGATGGAGTTCCCTGAACCTTGCTGTAACCCTAAATGAAAACCCATCTTTCCCTGAGTTTGGGGCTCTACACTCGAGAATTGCTGCATTGGTGAAGGTGTGGGCAGAAACTTGAGCTTGTAATAAAGACCCTATTGCATTTGCATCAGAATTGGATCCTTGGTGGTCTTTGGAGACTGTGAAACTTGGTCTCCATCTTGGGAGCTCGTCCACCATCCCCAAGACCCCCAGGATCCCTGAGCCAAAGGGTTGAGGACTGGCTGGAAAGCATCTTGTCTCTGTGTGTTTGACTGTGTCTGTCTCGGTGTTCCACTGGTTTCCGTTTTGCCCTCGAGGCAAAATCTGTAATCTGTGTGGTCAGGAAAGGCTAGAGCGGATGGGCTGGACAACTGTGGGCCACAGTGGGCCTAGAACACATTCCAGACCCCGTTAGAGGGATAGAAGTGTCCCTAAAGTTTCTGTAAGGGGGGACAGACCCCAGTTTTCTGTGATCTCTGGATCTCTGGATTAGGACGAGCAGGTCCTGCAGCATGTCAAGTTGCCCCTCTCTGACTTTGGGTTTTTCTGCTACAGGAGTAGTGGGATCTGTTGTCTGACTTTGTGTGTGTCTTTCTGGTTGACTGTCTTGTCTGTCGATGCCTGTTTTTGTTTGTTTGTTTGTTTTTGTGACTGAGACTGATTACATGGGACAGACTCCTTCTAACCACCTAGACTTAATCCTTGCCCATTTCAGTGAGCCTCAAGTCCTGCTCCACAGGCAGTGGTGAGGAAGCACCAAGGGATGGCTATAATATGAGGAGTCCCAGGCTTGGCATCCCTGCCACTGCTCTGGCTCTGGTCTGGCAGAGCTTGATAGAGTCCATGTGGGATATGCTGCTGCTTGGGTCTCTGGTTTGGCCGAAGAACAGGCCCCACCATTTCAAACTCTGGTGTAGTTGTGTGGAGCCTGATTTTGGGACAGGCCACCCCTAGTAGAACAGGATAGAAGGCCCATCGAGGGAAAGGCCACTGTTCCACATTTTGTTTTTGTTTTCTTCCTTTATCTTTTTGTACATGTTGTACCAGTGCACATTCTTGTCTTGTGTTGTCTTTCGGTGTTTTTGTTTGACTGTGATGGTCTCTGCAGCACAGTGACCAAACATCTGTGCACCATGGTGGATTTGCTACCCTATGCTCTCAGTGCTACGAGCTGAGGTACCTCTGGTCACCAGTGGGAGCACACCTCAGGGTGGGACAGGTGGGAAACAGGCCAGCATAGAGCCCACCCAGGCTGTTGGGCACACTTCCACAGGGATGGCTGGGAAGGCCCGATTGGGGAAGATGGCTGGGAGAGGGGGGCTTTGGAGCCAAGCCAAAACTGACTCAAGATTTGCAGCCCCTGTGCAGCAGTGGTAGCTGACTTCTGCTTCTAATTATGCTAAAACATCTTTGTCTAATGTGTATCTTAGAGGAGAAAATGCTCATGCTTTTTTTTTTTATTTTTTATTTATTTATTTATTTATTTTTATTTTTTTTTTGCTTTTTTTTGTGCTTTTTTTTTTTGCTTTTTTTTGCTCATGCTTTTTAACCCAAAGCTGTAGCTTTTGCTACCTTAATGGCATGAGTCCACTCCTGTTTTCTTGCAGACACCTGTTACCTACTTTTTCTAAGGTATCGATCTCAATACAGTGGTGATACTAATATACCTCATTTGTAAACTAAAATTTATATGAGTTTCAGGAAATCAAAAGGTTATAAGACCTGGATCTGCCATGGCTCAAAAGGACCCCAGATGAATATACCTGCCTGATTTTTCCCTTGGTCTTGGGATTCCTCACTTTCCCTACTTACTAGACAAATTTTAACTTCTGTCTCTAGTCTAAATTTGTCTCAGCAGATTTTCACCTGGCTGACAGACTCCATTCAGGGATCAGCTATGGATTGTGAGCTGAGATCTAGATTTGCTGGAAGCTGAAGTAAACCAGTTAAGAAGATGTGATAGTTCTTTGTCTCTTAAACTGGATCACTAGTATACCTGTACCCCAGTGTTGTGGGTGGCAGAGCCAGGAAGGTTGCTCGAGCTTGTTGGACACTAGTACAGTTTCAGGTTCAGTGAAAGACCTCATCTCAAAGGAAAACATAGAAGGTGATAGAACAGGACACCTTATGTCCTTTGGACTCCACAAGGACTCACATGGGTATGCACAGCTATACACACATACCACATATACATACACAAAATTTAAATAACATATAAACAAAACAACAACCCCCTCAATACTTATTTCTAATTGCTAAAACACTTTTTATAAATTTTAAATTTTTGAAAATTTTATACAGGGTACTATATTTACATAATTTTTACTCCTTTCTCTCCTATCTACTAGAATAGATATCTACTTTCCATTAAAGTGCCTAGTATCCATACATGATGCAGATGAGACATAATTACCTTGGTTTTATATCTTAATAAGAGAAAAACATTCAGTGAAATCACAAAAATTAACATTCCGTCTTTTCTTAATCACAAACTAGGAGAAAAAGGTATTTTGTATACTGATATAAATCATTAGTTATCATAACATTTCAGAAAGAAAGAGTGGGGTGTCTTTTAAGTTTGATGCAAACGTTCTTGTTTGCCTCACTCAAAACTTCCATGGAGTCAGAGACCTCTGGATTCCTGCTTCGTGAATTAAAAGAATAAAATTCATAGATCACAAAAGAAAAGTTTTCAAAGGAAGTTTTATTACAAATTCACAGAGGGTTATTTAAGAGAAAGTAATAAGACAGATCTGTATAGCAGAGATGAGTTTCAAGAAATGGGATACCACTGAGGGAATCTTATCTTCTGTCCAGGACAGATTCTGACTTAAACACCTTTAGAATCTCTGGTCTCCAACAAAGACAGAACTTCCCACACGAAAAGGGTATTTCTGGCTATTGGAAGAGGGAAAACTGTTCACATTTGAGGTATCTACCCTAAAACTACTTGGCTAATTTTTATCTCCTATTCTCATCAATCAATTTCAGACTCAAGCTAAGTCATTTTTTTTCCTTAATGTTATACAAACCCTTAATTTGGACAATGAATTTTATAAGATTGTTGTGAAGCCTGGAGGCTATGTCCTCTTACACTGGTAGTATCTAAACCAGCTGTTCTCAACTTGAGAGTTGTCACCCCTCAGAGGGTAGAATGATCCTTTTACAGGAGTCACCAGAGACTATCTAAAAACACAGATATTTACATTATGATTTATAACATTAGCAAAATTACAGTTATGAAGTAGCAAAACAATTATTTTATGGTTGGAGGTCACCATAACATTAACAACTGCATTAAAGGGTCACAGAATTAGGAAGGTTGAGAGGCACCATTCTAAACTCAGACCCAGCTTCTTTCTGCAGTGTTGCTGATAGTGCCCTCTTAAGGAATGAGGCAAATGTGTTGCTGATAAAGGCTCATGCCAACACTGGACATGCATTACAGTAGGATCTCTTGTGACCTCTCAAATGATTAAAAAAATCACCCCCAGCTTTCTGGGACTAGCATGGAAAACCCAAATGACTGCTAACTGTCCTTTCCTTCATTATAATGGCCTATCTATGTCATTAATCTTTGCAAAATTGGCTGTTCCTGTCATGCATCTGAAGGTGTGATACATACAGTAAATCCCAGACAGAAAAAGGAATGACATATATTCTAGGAATTCCTAACCTATTTCCTACCTTCATGAATAATGCCCCTTTTAATTAAGCAATTACTTCATGGATTCCTGTACTCATGCCTTGAGTGTGTACTCTGACTTGGTGATATTTTCTCCCAGTTGCTTCCTTTGTCTTGTCTCTGAATTATCTGTCTGATAAGAACCAAAAACACAGGTTACTGGGGGATTATGTGTTCCCTCCTCCCAGCCTTCAGCACGTCTTCAGCACCTGCCACACTCTCACCCAGGAATACGGTAGACTGGCTCGATGCAGTTAGTAATGTGCTCACTCTGCTGAGCCTTACTGGTGTGTATCACAGTGGATTGGAGAAGGACTCACCCGTGGCTGAGTACTTGGAGTCGTTGGCTGCTATTCTTGTTTCATTTATGTCGTTGTGATTAAAAAAAAAAAAAAAAAAAACTGACAAAAAGTAACTTAGGGGAGAAAGGGTTTATTTTAGCTCACTGTTCATCATAGGAGGGAAGGCGAGGCTGCAGGATCCTGAAGCAACTAGACAGAATGAGAAAAATTATATTCATACTCGCTTGTGTGTGTTCATCTCTGTTTCTCTACAGTCACACAGGACTCCCTGTGTTGTGCTGCACAAAGTTAGCTGGGCCTTCTCATATCAGTTAATGTAGTGAAGCCAATTTCCCACAGACATGCCCATAGAGTGAAGATAATTTCTCACTGACACTCTGCCCAGGGGATTCCAAGTTGTGTCAAGTTGACAGTTAAAGACAATCATTACATTTGCTATAGGGAAGGGCAATACCACCCTCATGGGATACATAAACATGTTCTCTCTGGTACTTACCAAAAGATCTCTTCCTGGTATATCTTGACTGCAGACTTTCATTGTAAGTAATCAGTATCTGTCCACCATCATCTCATATTGTGGTGATGTGCCACTCTGTGGTCTTTGGCTTCCCAAGAGCCTACTGGGAAGACCCAGCAGCCTGTTGACTCCCAATATTGTACCTAAGTCATCAGGGAAGTGACATGTCTTTTTCCCTGCAGGATTTAATCAATAACAGTTCACAAACTGTCTTCTAGCACTGGACGGCCTGGCCATGAAGCTTCAGGGACTTCTGCACGATGCTACTCTTCTGGTAGCCATGCTAGAGCCCAAAGATGGCAGCTGTTCTAGATGAGCTTAATTTTAAACAAGTGCCCTCCTCACCTTTCTCAAAGGTTTGTGAGGATACATTTGGTTTTTGAAATCCAAGGTGCGGCTTTCCTCCCTTGGAAAAGCTGGTGGTAGCAGAGGAGGAGGAGCCAGTGCAATACCAGCCTACAGGATGGTTTTTTGAGACATCCTTTCTATGATTACACAACTTTGCTTCTTACAAGGAACAAAGAAAGAGAGATGGAGCCTCTGCCTGGGATCTCTTTTTTATTTATTTTTATTTTTTTATGTTAATTACAGTTTATTCACTTTGTATCCCAGCTGTAGCCCCTCCCTCATGCTCTCCAAATTCCACCCTCCTTCCCTCATCTCCTCCCATGCCCCTTCCCCAATCCACTGATTGGAGAGGTCCTCCTCATCTGCCCTCTGACCCTAGCCTATCAGGTCTCATCAGGATTGGCTGCATTTTCTTCCTCTGTGGCATGGTAAGGCTGCTCCCACATCAGGGGGAGGTGATCAAAGAGCTATCCACTGAGTTCATGTCAGAGATAGCCCCTGTTCCCCTTACTAGGAAGCCCACTTGGATTGGAGCTGTCATGGGCTATATCTGTGCAGTTGTTCTAGGTCATATCCATGCATGGTCATTGGTTGAAATATTAGTCTCAGAAAAGACCCCTGGGCCGAGATTTCTTGGTTCTGTTGCTCTCTTTGTGAAGCTTCTGTCCCCTCCAGGTCTTCCTATCTCTCCCTTCTTTCATAAGATTTCCTGTACTCTGCTGGGCTCTCTTTTGGACAAGCAGCTGAATGAAATCATTTCCCCGACACACCGTGTGTGTGTGTGTGTGTGTGTGTGTGTGTGTGTGTGTGTTAGCCATAGTTTTCCTATGTAGCTGAGGCTGGCCTCAAAACTATGACCCTCCTACTTCTGCTTCCTAAATCCTGGGTACAGGCCCGTGGCTGCTGTCTTTAAAGTACTCTGTACCAGCACCAGGACACCACACAAGCTCTCAGAAGGCTTCTCTGATGTTTTTGGCAGATATATGCTTTGTGGTTCTGCGAGAACTCCTGGTAAGCTTCCTCAAATGGGGAAATTTTTGGCTTTCCAGTTCTTTTACTTGGATTTTTTTTTTAAACCACTGCTTCAGTGGTGAAAATGGAAGAATGTCCATTGTTCAAAGTGATATTCCACCCCGCAGTAAACATGTCTTTTCTGATTCTTAAGGTATAAATCATTGACCTGTGAAATGTCAGCAGTGGTTCCCATTCTTCAGAAGCTGTTTAATGGATCAATTTTCAGGCTGATTCTGGGCTGACTAGACCGTATGGTACCTGTTTTTCTGCACAGGCTCAGAGTGTGCTATCTACTTTCTTACTGGATGAAGGCTATGGAGCTGACCCCACACGGCCTGGAGACAGTGAGGAGCTACATGTTTTAGTAGTATCTAATTCAGATCCAGTGCCAATATCATTGGCATGATTCCCAAGCTTCTCTTTTCTCATAAGATTGCCTGTCAATCAAAGGAGAAGCATGAATAATCAGGCTCTGCATAACCATAGAATGAAGTGATGGAGAGAATGATATATATTTTTAGACCTCCGATCATACCAACACCCGGGATTTATGTTTGCAATGACATTCAGGGAATTAAATTGTGTGAGTATAGCTGAGTGGTAGAGCATTTGATTAATACGTACAAGCTGGGTTTTACCCTAGCACTGCATAAAGAATTAATTTTTAATTGTAATATAGAGGGCAACAGAAAATTGTGCTGATTTGGGCCTTCTTCTTACTTGAGTCATCCTATGAGTGCTTCAACCATGGGACAACTACCATGGCTTCTCTTGCATGCAAACTCTGTAAAGTGCAAACAGTTCCTGCCAACAGCTGGCTGCTGTTCCTGCAGCTGCTTTAGTCAGTACAAAGGGAGGGCAACCTGGCTCTGCCATGCCACAGTGGTGCCTTTGTGCAACATACTGTACCGTGTAGTTTTTGTCCATGTGTTTAGTTGTTACATTAAAAAAAAAAAAACTTGATTAAAAATACCTTGTGTAGCAGTTCTCCTGTTTCTTTTTTCTTAAACATAAAAAAACCCCAACACTTTACAGCCTGATACCAGCCCCTTCTGCCTTCTCCTCCCAGTCCTACCTTCATGCCCCCTCACCCCTAGCACATCCTCTCCCACTGAGGTCAGACAAGGAAGCCCAGCTAGGGGAAAGGGATCCAGTTCTCTTAATTCAAGTATATAAATCAATGGCTTTTAGTGTATTCAGTAGGCAACCATGGCCACTGAATAATATTTTCATCAACCCCTAAAGAAGCCTTTTGGCAGTCACTCCCTATTCAACTCAACTTCCCCTACCTCACAGGCCCTGATAAACACTAATCCATTTTTCATCTCTTTAGATTTTCCTATTCTGATCATGTCATATCATTGGAATCATACATATACTGTGTGATATATTGTGACTGGCTTTTTTTCACTTCATATTTAACTTTCAAGGTTTATCCATGTTATAGTGAGCATGAGCATTTCTTCCTTCTTTCTTCTTGAAGATGAATAATATTCTTTATTTACTAGGTGGTGGACATTTGGATTATTTCTATGTGTTTGCCACTGTGAATAACAGCTATTATAATTATTTTAATGACTTATTTTATTTTTAAATGGTGTGCATGCTTCAATATGTAGCTATGTGTATGTAAGTGTAGGTACCCAAGGTCAGAGCTTTTGTTTTCTCCTGGAGCTAAAGTTACAAGTTGGGTTGGTTGTGAAACACCCAACTTGGGTACCAGGAATTGAAGTCCGGTCCTCTGAAAAAGCAGTAAGTGCTCTCTACTGCTGAGCCATTTCTCTAAGACTTCCTGTAATTATTGATGTGTAGATTATTTTTATTCTGAGACAGGTTTTAAATTGCTATCCAATTGCCATTTTATTGTCAGCATTGTCTGAGGGTACTAATTTCTCCATCTCTGTTTAAGTTTGCCTGAAATCAGACATTTGGTACTGCTGACAAAAGATCCAGACTATTAAAATGAAAAGAATTGGAAGGCTCTATTGCAAATACATGAAGGGTTTCAAGGATGTTGCAGACAGTGGTATGAACCTATTGGATGAAGAAATGCCAGTAAAAGCATCCAATGCAAAATAAAATATTTAATCACTACCTGTTGTTTTAAGTGCTTTGGAGAAGCAAGGGCAACTGTGTCATCATCCTGGAAAGTATGAATATCCACAATCAAATACTTGATTTACTGATAACATAGATAGTAATGAGGAGAAAATGAAGATGTTTATGATATCATATAATTTGGTGTGTTGCCCAGCAAAAATTCTCCCTTCCTCTGTGCCCTTCCTGAAGGTGCCATTTCTGCCAGCTCCTCTGATGACTGTAATTCTTTGACGTCTGCTCACTTGGCACCTTGTGATACAGACTGTTGTCTGTTGTGGTTATTTAACTTCTGCTGCACATCTGCTTTTCATCTAATCATCATAGTTTGAATGCTGTCAGCATATTAAACCCTTTATTCACCTTCCTATTTCAGTATTACAGCTGGTGCTTATGATGAGAACATTTTTTAATGTCCCATACATAAGTTGGGGTCAGAGGACAACTTGTGAGTCAGTATTTCCCTTCTACCATGTGGGTCCTGGGGATCCAACTCAGAGCTGGATATATACACTTCAGTCATGTAATAAGATAACAAGACACAAATTTTTCTTTTTCATCTCTGGATCCTGAAAATACCCACCTCCAAATTCCTTATCAAATAATATAGCAAAAATGTAATACAGTCTAGCAATCGAGTGTTTTATTTTGCAATTATACACTGATAGAGAGAGAGAGACAATTTCCATGTGACTTCAGCAATATTTTTCTCATCAGATGTGTCTGTGAGCATACAAAATCAACAAACAACAGGATTTACTGCTTTTACAAATGTCTAAAAATACATTTTCAGGACTAAGAAGATAATGATCTCCTCTCAAATCCATTAAGAGATTTTATTTGCAGGTTTTTATGCTGCAGAGATTATGAAATAAAATACTAATGCAACACAGTATGCTTTGGTTTTGTATAGCACCTTTCATAAAAGGAACCCACAAGCATTACTCATTTACCTTCATAAAATGTTTTATTGAATTAACATGATAATATACCAGACAAAATTTAAAAGCAATAAAAACCACTGTATTTAAACAATGACAGTTCCAAACATAGCCAATTTCCATTTGCTTGACTAATATGAAATTATTCAGCTTCATGTTAATTTCAAGCTTCAGGAGATGTGAAGGGTAAATAAAAAAAAGAATAATTCAGAGTTGTGTTGCTTTTGTTTAAACCAGAGCTTTAAATATGGAGAAGGAAGAATGACCCTTGATTCATTTCTTACCTTTGCAAGCTTCTGTATGCCTCCCTTTTTAAGGAAGCCTCACCAAGTCTTACTGAGGTCTGAATAGCAGGGAAGCTATGCTGGAGCAAAAAGAGGAGGATTCCAAGAGCTGCTTACTGATTTTATTTGTCTCACCTCTTGCCAGATTTTGCAGAACTTAAGCTTGCTTAGGTTGTGTGCTTATGCCTGTTAGAGATGTGGGATAGTCTTTTACCTGCTAATTCCCTTGGAGTCAATGCAGACAAGCGAAACTTCTCTGTGACCTAAATCCATCAATGGTGTTGAAGACCCAGTTATCTCTCTATTGGTGTCATCTTGAAGCAGGCCTAACCAATTCTGTTTTTTTTTTTTAATTTTTTTACATTAACATAGAAGCAGGACAATACTCAAATTTGTTATTAAAATATTACATTTATAACTGATTGTGAGAACACAAATAAAAGGAATTTTCCTAAGAAATTAGAAGGTTACTTTTCTAGGTGGTTATAATGATGTTTTGTTTGTTGAGAACACTTCTGAACTGTTCTGATGGTGAACTAGATAATAAATTCATGCTTGAACTCAGAAGTTGTTTTATCAGTACACATCCATGACACTCTAGGTTCTTATAAATGCCAAAGGAACATGTTAAGATGAATGTCTTAGGTTAGGCTTCTTTGAGTAAGTATGAGTTGGCTTAAGTAATGGAAATACACACACACATATACACGCATACATATATGTGTGTGTTTATATATTTCCCAGTACAGTTGGGTTCTGGAGAGGGCTGTCTTCTAGTGACAAACTTCTGGTTTCTCATTTAATGCCCACACAGCAGAAAGAGGCCAAGAGACCCTTTTGGACTTTCTTTTATGAGAATATTACACCCACTCATGAAAATTCTACTTTCATGATTTCATCACCTCCTCAAAGCCCACTTTCTAATAGCATCATGCTGGGGGTTATGATTTCAACACCTGAGTTTTAAAGGGACACAAACACTCAGTACATTGTGATGAAAATAAAATAAAATTATAGCCTCAGTTTGATGTTCACGGTTTCAGTTAGCAGCAGTCAATCACAGAAAGTGAAAAAATTCAAAAATAGACTCAAAAGTTTTCATTTCTGTGCCTTTCTGAAGGAGTGTGGTGAAATCCTATTCCATCTTATTCGGTTCATGGATATTGCCTCTGTTCTGTGTATACACTACCCACCATTAATGGCTTAGTAGCCATCTTAATTATTTTTTTCACTTTCAGTGTTGCAGTGTTTAGGGTTCCATAATTACTTAATAGCAGTTCCTTAGTGATGTTGGTAATTCAATTCAGATGTACCAAACACAAACTGAAAAGTACTTCTTTTTAGTGAAAGGTAAAAGTTATTGACTCACTAAGGAGAAAACAAAATCTGATGCTAATAATGTGATTGGCCTGCTCTTTGATCACCTCCCCCTGAGGGGAGAGCAGCCTTACCAGGCCACAGAAGATGTCAATGCATCTGATGTGATCTGATAGACTAAGATCAGAAGGAAGGAGAAGAGGACCTCCCCTATCAGTGGACTTGGGGAGGGGCATGTATGAAGAAGGGGGAGGGATGGTGGGGTTGGGAGGGGAGGAGGGAGGGGCTTATGTGGGGATACAAAGTAAATAAAGTATAATTAATAATAAAAAATTAAATAAAAAAATAAAAAAGAGAAGAAAAAATAATTGTAAACAAAGAAAAAAATCTGATGCTAAGATTGTCAAAGGACGATTGACCTCGTGCAGGAGCAAATTGATACCCTATGGCAAATCGCTCAACTTGGCTGTCAATGAAAATATGCTGGACTTTGAGTCACTAGCATATAACATGAGAATTTTTCCTGTGCTGCAAATCTGTCTAAACAATTGTCTAGCTATATTTTAGGTAATTGGACTGGAAAATTCGATACTACGATGGAGCAGCTGAGAGTGGCCATTGTCACAGTAAATTCTACCAGAGTGGACGCAGGACTAGCCACAGGATTATCACCATGGATTGCTGCAGCCATGAATCATCTGAAGGAATGGGCGGGCATGGGAGCATTAACAGGCCTTCTGGTGTTAGTCTCCTTGGTTTGCCTGTGGTATATAGGCAAGATTAGAGTCTCACAACAGTGTGATGCAGCCATGATCATTCAGGCCTTTACAGCCATTGAAGCAGGACATTCTCCCCAAGCATGGTTGGATACCATAAAAGGCTAAAATGATACGCTCAGGATGCAAGGCTAAGCACTGCACTCAGGGTCAGCCGCTTTGGACCCAGAGAAGAGCATGTCTGATTGCATGCGGGTTGATGCCCCAAGTCCCGCCTCTGAGAAAAAGGTATCGGATGGGTCTGATGCTCTTTGGGTGGATGACACCTAAATGAACATCGGTACAAAGTCCCAATTTATTTCTAATATCAGAGATCAGACCTCTACTCTTGCCTGATGCGTCTAAAACAAAAAGGGGGAACAGTAGAGAGCTGCGGAATGCTATACCTTAAAGATGGAGCTGGTTTCCGCCTTCCACTTTCCCGATGGTGAGTGCTCTCTGTCACGAACAATTCCACATTTGGCTAAGGCTGAGGATCTGGCTTGCTTCCATGTATGTGGACCTATCTGCATTGCCCACATGGCATGCCTGGGGTGGCTACCCAGAGGCTATTTAAGCTGTGGGCTGGCTTTCCCCAGGGTCCGAGGATTGTTCAAGGTTCCTGAATAAACTGCATTGAAAAAAAAAAAAGATTGTCAAAGGAAGAATTAATCATCTATCCTTGGAACTGTAAAGGAGGCAAAGAGAAATATGTGCTAATGTTAGTCACACCTCAGTCTGCAGACATTATGGCCACAATACACAGAAGTGCTTAGTTAAGATGGAAAAGATATTAAATTATAACCATACATCAGGTATCCGTATGGATCTTGTAAGGTATTTCCTGCCAAGAGGAGGAAAGTACTGTATCTTATGCAAAAATAATTATTTTGAATGAAGAGTGACAGAAAGGTTTTTTAAAAACTTTAAAATGTTTTATTAAAGTACATTAAAAGCATATAAAATAGGCTGGTCAACATATACGCTTTATCACAAAGCAACAGTCACTAAATTTGGATTTGGTAGCTCTGCTATTTCAAAAATATAATAAAACCTTCTGCTTTAGCTAAAGCGTCAGCTTCTTTAATTTCCAAAGAAAATTAACACACTATAAAGTTGATGTGCATCATTCACATACATATTGGAAGTTGCTAAAAATTTACTGTTGGACTCTTCTATTCTCAAAAGCAAAAATGTATTTCTACCTTTCCCCAAATTAAGTGCTGCCATAAGCATGCCTGGCACATGTAGGTGGATTTCAACTTAAGGAATTTGGATTGTTGGGTGGACACATAGTTAACTTTTTATGGTCAGCTTGTTTCTCAAGATACCCACCTAAAGCCCACTACTAGCCCCACAGTTTACCACCATGTAATGTTGTAAGCCATTTATATATTTAATTGTTTCCTATAATTATATCTGCTGTGTGTAGAATATTTCATGGTAAAATGACATGAATATTTGAATCATAGTTTCTGATTACAAAAGAAGTTGAGCTTAGAGCTCATTTTGTGTGCTTCACATTTGGATATCTTCAGTGGTTTGTCTAGTCAAACCTTTTAACCATTGTTTTACTTTGTTTATTATCACTTTCTAACTGATACATTGACCTTTTCTTTGAGATTACCAATGATTTTCAGTATAAATTATATAAAAATATTCTTTCAGCCTTTTTCTTGATTTTATTCTTGAATGTCATTTATTTAAAATGTTATTTATTGTTTTTATTATTTATTTTTATTTATTGTTGTTGTGAGGAGGAGGTGTACATGCATGTGTGGGTGCATGCATCTCTCTCTGTGTGTTTATGATATGTGCAAAGGAGGACACTTGTGCACCATAGTAGATTATAGAAATCAGAGGATGGAGTTTTTGGGGAATAAGTTCTCCCTTTCCCCCTTGGGATCTGTGGAATGAACAACAATCAGCTTTAGCCTCCTTATTATTAGTTATTTTTTAAATTTAATTTTTTATTAATTACAGTTTATTCACTTTGCATCCCAACTATAGCCCCTTCCCTTGCCCCTCTCAATCCCACTCTACATACACCTTCTCCTCCCATGACCCTCCCCAAGTCCACTGATAGGCCAGGACCTCCTCCCCTTCCCTCTGACCCTAGCCTATCAGGTCTCATCAGGACAGGCTGCATAGTCTTCCTCTGTGGACTGGTAAGGCTATTCCACCATCAGGGGGAGGTGATCAAAGAGCCAACCACTCAGTTCATGTCAGAGAGCAAGCCTTAGTAGGGATTTGACTTGGAGGCTGAGCTGCCATGGGCTTCCTCTGTTCAGGGGTTCTAGGTTATCTCCATGCATGATTCTTGGTGGAGTATCAGTCTCAGAAAAGACCCCCGTGTCCAGATATTTTGGTTGTGTTGCTCTCCTTGTGGAGCTGCTGTCTCCTCCAGGTCTTTCTATCTCCCCCTTCTTTCATAATATTTCCTGTACTCTGCCCAAAGTTTGGCTATGAGTCTCAGCATCTGTGTTGATACCTTGCTGAGTAGAGTCTTTCAGAGGACCTCTGTGGTAGGCTCCTGTACTGTTCCCTGTTTTCTCCCTCTTCTGATGACCTTCCTGTTTGCCTTTCTGAGGAGGATTGATCATCTTACACAGGGTCTTCCTTCTTGCTTAGCTTCTTTAGGTGTCCAGATTTTAGTATGTTTATCCTATATTATATGACTAATATCCACTTATAAGCGAGTATATACCCTATGTGTCTTTCTGCTTCTGGGATAACTCAGGAAGATCTTTTCTAGTTCCCACCATTGGCCTACAAATTTTATGATTTCCTTGTTTTTAATTGCTGAGCAGTATTACATTGTGTAAATGTATCACAATTTCTGTATTCATTTTTCCTTTGAGGGATATCTATGTTGTTTCCAGATTCTGCCTATGATGGTATTTTGTTGGGAATTGCATTGAATCTGTACATTGCTTTTGGCAGGATGGACATTTTCACTATGTTAATCCTACCAATCCGTGAGCATGGGAGATCTTTCCATCTTCTTGTATCTTCTTCATTTTCTTTCTTCAGAGACTTGAAGTTTTTTTTCAAACAAGTTTCCACTTGATTGGTTAGAGTCAAACCAAGGTACTTTATTTTATTAGTGGCTATTTTGAAGGGTGTAGTTTCTCTAATTTCTTTCTCAGCCCTTTTGTCTTTTATATACAGGAAGGCTTCTGATTTTTTTTTTTTTTTTAGTTAATTTTGTATCCAACCACTTTGCTGAAGGTGTTTATCAGCTGAAGGAGGTCTCTGGTTGATTTTTGGGGGTCATTCATGTATTCTATCATATCATCTGCAAATAGTGTTACTTTGACTTCTTCCTTTCTGATTTGTATCCCCTTGATCTCCAATAGTTGTTTTATTGCTCTAGCTAGGACTTCATGTACCATGTTGAAGAGATATGGAGAGAGTGGGCAGCCTTGCCTAGTCTATGATTTCAGTGGAACTGATTTAAGTTTCTCTTCAGTTAGTTTGATGTTGGCTATATGCTTGCTGTATATCGTCTTTACTATGTTTAGGTATGTGTCTTGTATCCCTTTAAACATGACTTTAAATATGAATGGATATTGAATTTTGTCAAATGCTTTTTTTGGCATCTAAGGAGATGATCATGTGATGTTTATCCTTCAGTCTGTTTATATGGTGGATTACAATGATGGATTTCCATACATTGAACGACCCCTGCATGCCTGGGATGAGGCCTACTTGGTCATGGTGGATGATAGCTTTCATGTGTTCTTGGATTCAGTGTGTAGGTATATTACTGAGTATTTTTGCATCAATGTTCATAAGAGAGATAGGTCTGAAGCTCTCTTTTTTGTTATGTATTTGTGTGGTTTAGGTATCAAGGTGACTATAAGACCATTTAACCTATTTCCCTGATCTTATTTAGCTTTGGTAAATGAAATCTATCAAGACAATTGTCCACTTCATTTAGATTTTCAAATTTTGTGGCATATAAGCTTTTGTTGTAAGACCTAAGGATTGTTTGTATTACCTCAGTGTCTGCTGTTATGTTCCCCTTTTTATTTCTGATTTTGCTGATTTGGATATTTTCTCTCTGCCTTTTAGTTAGTTTGGCTAAGGGTTATCTATCTTGTTGATTTTCTCACAGAAACAGCTCTTGGTCTCATTGATTCTTTGAATTGTGTTTTGTTTGTTTGTTTCTAATTCATTGATTTTATCTGGTGAGTTTGATTATTTCCAATCATCTCCTCCTCTTGGCTGTGTCTGAAGTTTTTTTTTTTTTCTAGAGTTTTTTGGTGTGCCATTAAGTTGCTTGTATGAGAAGCCTCAAACTTCTTTCCAGAGGCACATAGTGCTATGAACTTTCCTGTCAGCACTACTTTCATTTTGTCCCATAATTTTGGGTAAGTTGTGCCTTCATTTTCTTTGAATATTAGGAAGTCTCTAATTTCTTTATTCATTTCTTCCCTGACCAAGCTGTCATTGAATAAAGGGCTATTTAGTTTCCATGTGTATGTAGGCTTTTTGTTATTTCTGTTGTTGTTGTTGTCTAGTTTTAAACCACATTGGTCTGATAGGATACAAAGGATTATTCCAATCTTCTTGTACCTGTTGAAACTTGCTTTGTGTCTGACTATATGTTCAGTTTTGGAGGAGGTTCCATGAGGTGCTGAAAAGAAGGTAGTATACTCTTTTCAGTTTGGGTGAAAAGTTTTATAAACATCTATTAGGTCTATTTGATTTAGTACTCCTGTAAGTGTCATTATTTCCCTATTTAGCTTCTGTCTTGATGATCTGTCCACTAGTGAGAGTGGAGTGTTGAAGACTCCCACTATTAAGGTGTTGGGATCAATGTGTGATTTAAGCTTTAATAATGTTTCATTTACAAATGCAGGTGCTCTTATACTTGGGGCATTGATATTCAGGATTATGATGTCCTGGTGGATTTTTTCTTTGATGAAAATGAAGTGCCCCTCCTCATCTTTTTTGATTAATTTTGGTTGAAAATATCTAATATTTTATTAGATATTAGAATAGCTTCTGCACCTTGTTTTCTGGGTCTGTTTGCTTGAAAAATATGTTTCCAGCCCTTTAATCTGAGGTAGTGTTTGTCTTTGTTGCAGAGGTCTGTTTCTCAGATGCAGAAGAATGTTGGATCTGATTTCTACAACCAATCTGATAATCTGTGTCTCTTTATTGGAAAGTTGAGTCCATTGATGTTGACAGATAATAGTGATGAATGAATGTTTGTTCTTTTTATTGTGGAGTTGGAGTGTTTGTGTGTTTGTTTTCTTTTAATTTTTTTGTTGTGAAGTTCTTTAAATCCTGTGTTTTCTTGTGTGTAGTTGATTTACTTTTTTATTATTTTTTATTTTTATTATTTTCTTTTTTTATTAATTACACTTTATTCACTTTGTATCCCCACATAAGCCCCTCCTTTCTCCCCTCCCAATCCCATCCTCCTACCCGCTTTTACACGCATGCCCTTCCCCAAGTCCACTGATACGGGAGGTCGTCCTCTCCTTCCTTCTGATCTTAGTCTATCAGATCTCATCAGGAGTGGCTGCATTGTCATCTTCTGTGACCTGGTAAGGCTGCTCCCCCCTCAGGGGGAGTTGTTCAAAGAGCAGGCCAATCAGATTATGTCAGAGGCAGTCCCTCTTCCCATTACTATATAACCCACTTGGACACTAAACTGCCATGGGCTACATCTGTGCAGGGGTCCTAGGTTATCTCCATCCATGGTATTTGGTTGGAGTATGAGTCTCTGGGAAGTTCCCTGTGTTCAAATTTCTGGTTCTGTTGCTCTCCTTGTGGAGTTCTTGTTCTCTCAAGATCGTTACTATTTCCCGCTTCTTACATAAGAATCCATGCACATTGCCCAACAGTTATTGGAGTTTTCCTTCTGGTGTCTTTTGTAGGCCTGGGTTGCTCTGTAGATATTGTTTAAGTTTAGTTTTGTCCTAGAATATGTTGTTTTCTCCATCTATGTCAATTGAAAGCATTGCTGCATAAAGTAGTCTGGGTTGGCATTTGTGGTCCCTTAAAGTCTGCATGACATCTGCCCAAGCCCTTCTGGCTTTCATAGTTTCTGCTGAGAAGTCTGTTGTGATTCTGATATGTCTACTTTCATATGTTACTTGGCCTTTTTCCCTTGCTGATTTTAATATTTTTCTTTGTTCTGTAGATTTAGTGTTTTGTCTATTATGTGATGTGCAGGGTTTATTTTCTGGCTTATTCTATTTGGTGTTCTGTAGGCCTCTTATATATTTATAGAATCTCTTTTTTTAAGTTTCTTCTATGATTTTATTGAAAAGATTTTCTGGACCTAAAAGCCTGGAATCTTCTTTTTCGTCTATTCTTATTATTCTCAGATTTTGTTTTTTCATTGAGTTCTTGATTTCTTGGATGTTTTTGTGTTTGGAATTTTTCCAATTTTATTTTTCTTTGATCAATTTCTGAAATTGTATCTTCTGCACTTGAAATTCTTCCATCTCTTGTATTCTGTTGGTGATGCTTATCTTTGTGGTTCCTGAGTTTTTTTCTCTATGTTCTCCAGCTCCAGGGATTTCTCTGTGTTTTCTTTAATGATTCAAATTTTGTTTTCATGTCTTGCACCATTTCCTTCATCTCTTTGAAGGTGGATTCCTGTCTTTCCATGATGGCCTCTATTTTTTTGTTTGTTTCCTCTCTATATGTTACTACTTGTGCCTCTCTTTGTTGGCTGTATTTGCCTACATTTCTTTGAGAGTTTTGTTCATTTCTTCTTTTAATGCCTCTAGTTGTACCTCTATCTGTCCCTGTATTTGTTTGGCTGTATTTGCCTGTTTTTCTTTGAGAGTTTTGTTCATTTCCTCTTTATGTGCCTCTAATAACTGGATAAGCATAGGTTTGAGGTCATTTTTCTATGTTACTGATGAATTAGCATATCCATTGATTTTTGCTACTTCTCGTGAAGCCATGATGTCCTGATATTTGTTGGATGCGTTCTTACACTGACTTCTAGACCTCTGGTTATAAGTAACCTTCGCTGTTTGTTCCTGGAGTCTGTACTTCAGACTGAGTCTGTCTGTCTCTAGTGTCTTGAGTATTCTTCAGGAAGATGAGAGAGGTCCCCTGGTTGAGAGTGGGTTTTGGTTTTTCAGCTGTAGCTAAAGGAGGAAGGTCACAGGAACATGTGTGGAAGTGTGCCTTGAAGGACAGTGTGATATAGCATCTAGATGCCTGGAAGGTTGGAGCTTAAGCAGGGGATGGGGTGCTGGTGCTGGCAGTGTTTGTGGGCTTAATGTACATGCACTGGTGCCCTGAATACCTCAGTGACATACAGGCATGTCATACTGTCCTCCTGGTATTCAGACCTGTCTGAGCTTTGGGGATTGTTTGCCTGGACTCCGCTGGCAGACCCACATATCAGAGGTTCCAATGTTGAAAATGCTGTCCCAAGTATCCCTATGTTGCCCACAGTGGGGTTGTGGGTGGGAGGGATCTGAGGTCTGGCCTTGAGTATTTCAAATGCATACCAATGGGGAAAAAAACTACACAACAGAGCCCTTGTGCACCATCATTTATGTTTGAGAATTATCATGAGAAATATTGGTTGATTTATCTGTAACCTATTCTTCATCCTTCCTCTTATGGATTGATTGCTGATTTTTGAAGTATTTTGAAGTAAAATCCATGTCATGACACTTCTTTCACAAGTATTTAAATATGTATATTTAAAAGATTTAAACCTTTTAAAATACTATGTGGTTTGATTAGACTCTTTCATGTCATTTTTACACAGAAGTTTAAATTTTTTTGATATGGAACATACAAAAATCTGTCAAATCTTTGCCTTTCACATTTAGGTCTTTAATAAGCTAAAATTATCTTTAATGTAGACTGAGATTTAATTAAGATGTTTAATTTTTTATGTCTGGCATATTGATCTAATATCTTTTGTTAAATAGTTTTTTCTTTTTTTATACCTATTATAATGCTAGTTTTGTTTTTGAGACTGGATCTCAGTATGTAGCTCTGGCTGTCCTGGAACTCACTATGTAAACCAGGGTGGCCTCAAGCTCACATTTTCCTGCTTCTGCCTCTGCCTACTGAGTGCTAGGGTTAAAGTTGTACACCACACTATAGTGCCACTTTGATAAAAATCTAAAAATTTAAATATATGTGAGCTGCAATCCTTATTCAGAAAGACAAACGCAGTATACATCAGAAGCAGGAAATGACAGAGAACAGGGCAGGAGCCTACCACAGACCATCTCTGAAAGACTCTACTGATCGAGTGTTGAAGCAGAGGCTGAGACTCATAGCCAAACTTTGGGCAGAGTACATGGAATCTTATGATAAAAAAAGGAGATTGAAAAACCTGGAAGGGATAGGAGCTCCAAAAGGAGACCAACAGACACCCCCCCAAAAAAAAACAAACAAAAATCTGAGTCATGGGAGCCCTGCAGAGACTGATACCCCAACCAAGGACAATACATGGAGATTTTAAAATGTCATGACATGGATTTTACTTCAAAATACTTCAAAAATCAGCAATCAATCCATAAGAGGAAGGATGAAGAATAGGTTACAGATAAATCAACCAATATTTCTCATGATAATTCTCAAACATAAATGATGGTGCACAAGGGCTCTGTTGTGTACCTCAAACCCCGATTCAGATGTAGCCCACAGACTCAGTATCCAAGTAGGGTCCCTAGTAAGGGGAACAAGGGCTTTCTTTGGCGTGAACTCAGTGGCAGGCTCTCTGATCACCTCCCCCTGGGGAGTGCAGCCTTGACAGGCCACAGAGGAAGACAATGCAACCAGTCCTGATGAGACCTGATAGACTATAGTCATATAGAAGGGGAGAAGGACCTCTCCTATCAGTGGAGTAGGGGAGGGGCATAGGGGGAGAAGAAGGAGGGGTGTTATTGGGAGGAGAGGAGGGAGGGGCCACAGCCAGGATACAAATTGAATAAATTGAAATAAATGATAATAAAAACATTTATAAAAGCAAAAAAGTGTACATGTATACATTCTGTGTAGAAATACATGTACAACAGCAAAAAAAAAAAAAGAGAGAGAAAGAAATTCCTGTGAAACACAAAACTAGAAACCATAGTATATAAGCAAATTATCTGTAAGACAAAAAAAAAGTATCATTAAAAAATGTGAGTTGCTATTGAGCATTTTAGAACAGGGACTGTCTCTGACATGAACTGATTGGCCTGCTCTTTAATTACCTCCCCCTTTACCAGGCCACAAAAGAAGACAATGCAACCACTCCTGATGAGACCTAATTGACTAGGATCAGAAAAAAGGAAAAGAAGACCTCCCCTGTCAGTGGACTTGGGGAGGAACATGAATGCAGAGGGTGGAGGAAGGGAGGGATTGGGACTGGAGGAGGGAGGTAACCACAGGGGGGATACAAAGTGAATAAAGTGTAATTAATAAAGAATTTAAAAAATGTGAGTTGGTTTTCAAGTTGCCTATTTATTCTTAGTCTATCTATCTATCTATCTATCTATCTATTCAAGATCAAAGTGTGTGTGTGTGTGTGTGTGTGTGTGTGTGTGTGTGTGTGCTCACATGCTTGCTTACAGAGGCCAGAAGATGGCATCAATTCACTGGAACTGCAGTTATATTCAGTTGCAGACAACCCCATGTAGGTGCTGGAAAGCAAACTCAGGTTCTCTGAGAGGTCAGGAAGTAAAGCTTATCCATCTATCTGGCTTTCTAGTAAGAGACAGTATTTTTAATTATGTTCTTTGTCTTCTTTCAGAATGCCTTGGGTGTTTTTGGTCCTCTATCTTCCTTACAAATTTAAATATGATAGTGTCAAGTTCTCTAAAAGGGTCTTGTGAAGTTACATTCAATTTATAGATCAATTTCAGGAGCCCTTATAGTTTTATGATGTTCAGAATTCCCACCTACAAATATGGCATATATTCTTCCCTTACTTGTCATTTTTATACCTTTTAATAAAATTGCATAATTTTCTTTATGAATGTCCTGTATATTTTTGCTAGATTTATTGCAATGACCCTGAGCTTCTAGTGTTTTTTAAATGTTATCATTTTCAAGTTGAATTTTATGGTTTTTCATAGCTGTTATAGAGGAAGACAGTTGGTTCTGTTTGAATTTTACATCTAATGATTTAGCTGAAAAATCTCTTTGCTTCTAATAGTTTGCAAGTTACATTAAAGGTAATTCACATTGTCTGCAAATGATAAAACAGACTGGTCTCTCATCTATTTCAGTTATCTATTTTTTTTCTTAACTCACTAGCAAGAACCAGTGAATTTAAAAAAAGTGATACATTAAAATAGTGACCATGGGATTCTTGTTCTTAGGTTTAGAAAGACTATACTGTTCTTTTGTAACAGTGAGGATTCAAGCAGAGAGATAGGACCACTAGGATAGAGATATTTGTTACAGAACTTGAACTTTATACACTTATAGGAGATAGGTAAGCTGCTATGAGAGTTCATGCTGGAAATTAAAGTCCATCGGACATACAGTGTGAAGGAAGGATGGATGGAAAGGGGAAGAATGTCAAGAACCTAGAAGCCCAAGCTGGAGCCTACAAAGACAGACTGTTGGTATTGTTACATCTGTTCTTGATGGCCAGGGCTCTTCATAATAGATCTCAATCCATATACCTTTATACAAGCATCAGAAACACCTGCAAGGTAAAGAACTATGACAAGCTGAGGTGCTTATGGCATGGTAAGAGAATGCAGAATGGGTATTGAAAATTTGTGATTATAAACAACAACTATGACCATGTAGTGAAGTTGTATAAACAAGGATTTCAATAGTTTCTTCCACATTTTAATGTGAATAAACTTGTATATGTGAGCCATACAGACTTCTTTTCTTTCCCTCTGAATCTTAAGTACCAGGTAAGACCCAAGATACAGATTACCCAGTAACTATGACTTTCACTATTGGTGTCAGAGTTTCCACTTTCTTCCTCAGCAGTCCCGCCCCACAACCCTTGTTATTCACCAATCTATATATTTGGGGGAGTAGAGTTCAAGTTGAATAAAGTAAATCATGGTTTTATTAGTGACTTGGATATCTCATTTTTCATTGTATTTAATGCAAATTTATGATACTATGTATTTTACTCTTTTGGAGCATCTTATACATAATAGCATTTACCTAAAAGAGCTTTATTACTCAGGGTTCAGTTGGAGAAGTGGAACCTCTAAGAATGAGTACATGACCACATATGAGATTGTTATAAGGATTTATCTTCAGACAATTTTAAGAGCCAGTAAAGTAGTCTATGTGAGATGGTTGTCTTCATATCTGAGGCTGGCGATTCAAGTCCCTGGGGGCAAGCAATTGGTAAAAAAGATGGAAGTAAAGTAGGAGAGAGCACAAATAAGTTGAAGACCACAAGAGTCAGCTTGAGCCTGTGAGGATGGACTGACATGCATGCAAGTTCTTGTTGCCTTTAACCTTGTTGGAGCTGGTGTAACAACTGAGTCATACCAACAAGTTAATCTAGAAGTAACAACATATCTGAATTATAAAACAACTGTTATTTCCCAGTCATCCTTCAAATCTCACAGAGAAATCTTTTTTATAGCCAACCCTAAATGGAACATATGAGGAAGAAAGAGCCAGCTCTCTATTATCTCCATTCAGGCACTGCAACTGCCAATTCAACTAACCAAAGATCAAATGTTGAAAGGTACAATGCTTGTACCTTTACTGAATAGAGTACATGTATATGTAATGTATATGTATAGAGGTTTTGTTTGTCATTACTCTCTAAACAATACAGTTTAACAACTGATTATAAAGCATTTACATTGTGTTAGTTATCTTTCTTAGCTTCTCTTCTGTTGTGTGATAAAAAACACTGACAAAAGCAAGTTGGGGAGAAAGGGTTTATTTTGGCTTATATTTACAGATGGATAACATCTGTCACAAAGGTATGAGGGAGACCTGCAATAGGCAGGGAAGGCATGATGGCAAGAGTAGGAAGGTGGCTGGTCACATTTCATCTCTGCCCAGGAAACAGAATGAGTCAAGTAGGGCCAGGCTGTCAGACTTCACAGCCAACCCCCAGTAATTTCCCCATGGAAAGCTCTACCACCTAAAGATTCCATAGTCTTTCTAAACAGTGTCACCAGCTGGAGACCACATGATCAAATGCATTGGCCTAAGTAGGAAATTTCACATTCAAACCACAGCAGAGTTATAAGTAATCCAGAGATGATTTAAAATATACAAGAGGATATTTATTAGCTAGATGCAAATACTTTGCCAATTTAAATAAGAAACTCCAGTGCCATCAGATCCTAGCATATGTGACGGCATTTGAAACCAACCACCCATGAAGTCTGTAGGACAGCTGTACTTGGCAACTGGACAAGCAACAAACCCCATAGTACATGCATTTCTTGACTTATATTGTTTTCATGGTCATCTTATTAGGGTATAATTTACAATAAAATGTATCTGTGTTAAATATACAATTTTATGGCCTTTAACAATTTTGTCCTCTCAAATTCAGATAAAGATTGTTTTGTTTTCTGTCAGTATATATTACATTTGATTGTTCTGGATTTTATACAAATGAAGCTATATAAGATACATTCTTTTGTGTCTGACTGTTTCACTCATTTAATATTTTTTTATTTTTCTTTTTACATTTTTTTATTTATTTGGGGTCTTTCTGTGTGGGAGATGGAAAGAAAGGGGAAGAGAGCGATGTGACATGTGTGTAGAGGTCAAAGGACAATCCTGGGAGTCTGTTCTCTCCTACCATGTGGGTCATCATGCTTGGTAGCAAGTACCCTTCCTCACCATCCATAAGTTTGATTATTTTTAGACCCATTTTTTGCTGCTAGTGTATCATTTCCATACTGTAGACCTCAGTTGTCAAGCTTGGTAGCAAGCACTATTATCCTTGAAACCATCTTTCTGGCCCTAATGCATTATTTTTCAAAATACATACTTTTCTGTTAGGTTAAAGTTTCTATAAATGTCAATTATGTCAAGTAGGTTGGTGATATTTAAATTTTCTATAGCATTACTGACTTTCTGTTTATTTATTCTGTTAAGTATTGGTAGAAGAATATTGGAATAATTTTTTGCAAAATCTCTGAAATCTTTAATACATGTGGCTGTGCATATTTTTCTTTCAAGTTTTCTTATGTTTTACTCTATGTATTTTGAAACTTCTAGTTGTTGCATGTGTATTTAGAATTGCTGTTCTTGAGATGATCCCTTTGCGTAGATAATGTTTCTCTTCACTTGTAATAGCATTTTAGGTTGCTTTGTTTTCAGCTGGGTTTTTGTTTGTAGTAAACTCTCTGACTTTAGAAAATGTCATTATTTGATTTTTATTAAATAATGGTTAGCTGTTGTAATAGTTCATCCAACTTGTGCTGCTATAAATGAATGCTGGAGACTAGGTAATTAATAAAGAAAAGAAATGCATTTGGCATATAATTCAGGGGGCTTGGGAATGTAAATTCAATATGTCAAGCCTTTCCTGAAGGCTTTCTTGCCAAACCAAAACAAAACAGAGGTATCACAAGGCAGAAGGGTAAAGACAGGGTGAGAGAGACATATCAGACTCACAGTCTCAAGCTCTCTGTAACCAGCATTTATCCATTCAAGTGAGTGGCACCTTCCTGACCTGAACATCCACCAGCACTCCTTACCTCCCTCCACTCACACATCATGGATAACCTTTGTAATCTTTGTGCTTAGAGACATAGTCAGACGATAGCTTGGAAATTAAATCCAAGCTAATAATTCTTGTCCCTTAGTCCTGTAAAAAGAACATTTCCTTTTTTAATTTTTTCCCTTAATGTTGCTGTTGTAGCATGTCCTTTCAGTTTATTTGTTGCTGCTTTTTATGATGCTCTGCCATTTTTCCCTAATGGATTTTAAGATCTGCTATTTAACTTTGATATTTTGATTTTTTTTTGCAATATAAATATAATTAAGTTTGGATTTTTTATTTTTCCTCTTAGCATGGATATGTTTCTTAAAACTGGAATTTATGACTTTAATCAATACAAAAAAAAATGTCAGCCATTATGTCTGAAAATATTGATTTTCTGCCTTCCTACCATCCCCGTAATCTTTCTAGTGTCTCCCTAGGGGGTTCCTGCCACAGATATATGTGGCTTTTTCATTCTATCCCTGATAACTCACCAGCTCTTTTTCATATGCTTCATAATTCATATATACCATTTTTTGATCTTGCTATGCTGCATTTTAAGTACATTCATCAAATATATTCTCCAGTTCAGTAATTCTCTTCTGCAGTGTTAAATGTGATTTAAAAGTCTGCTGAGTTTCAGATTTCAATATTTATACGTTTAATTTCCAAGAGATCAGCTAGGGTCAGCTCACAAGTTCTTATGGATGAAAGTGCTTTCTGTGTATTTACTAATTCTAAGCTTGCTTACTTATTTTATGTTTATCCCTAGGATTCCCAATCAAGAGAAGAATTTGGAAACTACAGATTTACATTTCATAGGGACACTAAGATGCGGAGTGGAACCCTCTCTGGGGTTTGTGACTTAGAGCCTTCTCTGTGCAATTTAATGCATGTCAGACACAGGCCAGGCTCCTCCAAAGCATTTTTACATTTGTTTCTGCTGGGTACCAAAATCTGGACAGAATTTGTATGTTAATTTTAAAAGATTCCTGGCCTGTGCAGATGGTATGGCTTAGTACATGGCTATATATTTTTCAAGGGAGTATACATTTTTTGTGCCCAGAGGCCAAGAGAAATTCTTAATTGTCAGATTTTGCCAGCAGGTGAGTTTTTTCTTTACCAGCTATTGCCAGTGGCTCTTTACTTCAAGGTCTTACTTTTATCTGCGACTTGACAACTCTTATTCTTTATCTTGTGTAAACAAAGGAATCCAGTATTCAGCTAAACAATCCAGACTAAAAAGTGATACGAAAGAAGCTGTACAAAGATTTAAACCAGTGTACCACCAACAAACCCTTGTTTAGGAAAAAAAATGGAGAATTTGCACAGAAATAGAAATGTTTATGCAGAAAAATAAGAATCAGATGGAACAACATGTGAACAAAGAAGATAAGAATGTCCTAAATAGGGAGGTACAAGATGGCAGTGACCAGCGCAAACGGTATCTGAGGGACAAAGGATCTGAAACTCCAAAATTGGTGAGTGGAGGGGCAGCTGAAGCCAGACATCAACACTGAGGCTTCCTGGGAAAGAGGGGACAACCCGTGAGGTGAGACCATTTGGATCCAGGTCACCCGAGGACTTCTCGGGGGACTGAGAGTGGGGAATATTCAATCTCCCTGCACTTCCCCTTGTTGGGCCTCCTTTCTCCTTGGCAGAGGTGGCCCACAGTGTCTGGTACTCCTAGCACAGAAGTCCCTGCTTGGTAACAGAGACAGCAGAGGTGGGCCTCCCAGTCCCAGCTGGCTATATGGGACACCCAGATCTGTGGGCAGCTGTATGGGCTCCCAAGTGCCTCCCAACATGCATCTGTACAAGCATCTCAGTTCTGCAGCTGTAGCACCAGTGATTAATGGATCTCCTACACTTGCATTTGCCCCAGAAAGCACAAATCTGAGAGTAGAGAACAGGAGGAACCCCTGTGCTTTCCCATGAGCCTACTAGAGAGTGAGTTCATGTTCAAGTGAGTGTTTGCAGAGGCCCAGATCCAGAGACCCTTTACGCTAGCAGACAGACATCAGATCCCACCCACCCACAGCCCACTGTGGGCAATATAGGGATTCTGTCCCAAGAATCCCTATATTGAAGCCCCTGTTCTGTGGATCTACCAGTAGAGTCAAGGCAAAGAATTCCTAGAGCCCAGACAGATCTGAATACCAGAAGGATAGTATGACAGGCCTGTAGGCCACTGAAGTATTCAGGGCACCTGTCCATGTGCATTGCACCTTCAAACAACACCAGTGCCTGCACAAACTCCTACATGTACCTGCCCCTCCTGGCCCCACGTTCCAGACATCTATCCTCTCCAGCAACCTGTCCTTCAAGGCACACTTCCACACACACAACCACGCTTTCTTGCCTGCACTTGTGCACCCACACCTGCAATCTTCCTTCTTTAGGGACAGCTAAAATACCAAGACACACTCTCAAACCAGTGGACTTCTCTCATCTTCCTGAAGAATACACCAGACACCAGAGACTGATGGACCCAGTCTGAAGTACAGATTCCAGGAACAAACAGTAAAGATTATGGATAAACAGATGGCCAGAGGTCGGCAAAAACCACATCCAACAAAAATTAGGACATTATGGTTTCACCAGCAACCCCCAAAATCAATGGGTATTTCAATTCATCGGAAAAAAAGGAAAATTATTTTAAAGCTATGCTTTTCCAGTTATTAGAGGCACATAGAGAGGAAACAAACAAAGCTCTTAAAGAAATACAGGCAAATATAGTCAAACAAATAGAGGCATAATTAGTGGCATAGAGAGAGAAAATGAACAAAAAAAATAAAGGCCATCATGGAAAGACAGGAATCCATATTCAAACTGATGAAGGAAATGGTGCAACACATGAAATCAGAATTAGAATCAATAAAGAATATACAAAAGAGAGAACTCTGGAGCTAGAGAACCTAGAGAAAAGATCAGGAACCACAAAGGTAAGCATCACCAATAGAATACAAGATAAGGAAGAGAGAATCTCAGGTGCTGAAGATACACTTGCAAAAATTGATTCTTTTCTCAAGGAAAAAGTAAAATCAGAAAAGTTTCAAACACAGAACATTCAAGAATTCAAGGACACCATGAAAAGAAGAAATCTAAGAATAATGGGAAGAGATGAAAAAGAATATTGCAGGCTCTAAGATACAGAAAATATTTTCAAGAAAATCATATAAGAAAAATTTCCCAATGTTAAGAAAGAGATGCCCATAAACGTACAAGAGGTTTACAGAACACCAAATAGACTAGACCAGAAAAGAAACTCCCAATATCACATGATAGTCAAAGCACTAAATCAGAGAACAAAGAAAAATGTTAAAAGCAACAAGGGAAAGAGGCCAAGTAACATATGAAGGTAGACCTATCAGAATCACAACAGACTTCTCAGCAGAAACTATGAAAGCCAGAAGGGCCTGGGCAGATATCATACAGGCTCTAAGGGACCACAAATGCCAACCTAGACAACCATACCCTGCAAAGCTTTCAATCAACATAGATGGAGAAAACAAAACATTCCATGACAAAAGTAAATTTATGCAATATCTACACAGCAACCCAGCCCTACAGAAAATACTAGAAGGAAAACTCCAATTCAACGAAAACAACTACACCCAAGAAAACACAGGATATAACAGGTAACTTCAAAACAAACAAAAAAATAAATAAATAAATAAAAGAAAACAAGCAATGAAACACAGTAATAGCATCAACTCCATAAAAAAAGAAACTAACATTCATTGGTCACTACTGTCTATCAACATCAATGGTCAACTCTCCTATAAAAAGATACAGACTAACAGAATGGTTGCTTAGAAAGGATCCAACATTCTGCTGCATCCAAGAAACACACCTCTACAACAAAGATAAACACTACCTCAGAGTAAAGGGCTGGAAAAATGTTTTTAAAGCAAATTGACCCCGAAAACAAGCTGGGGTAGCAATCTTAATATCTAATAAAATAGACTTTCAACCAAAATTTATCAAAAAAGATGAGTAGAGACACTTCATTCTCATCAAAGGAAATATTCAACCAGGAGGACATTGCAATGCTGAACATCTATGCCCCAAATACAAAAGCACCTACATTATTAAATCTTAAATCACACATCAATAGCAACACCTTAATACTGGGAAACTTCAATATTCCATTCCCACCAAGAGACATATCATCTAGACAGAAGCTAAATGGGAAAATAATAGCACTTAAAGAGGCCCCAAATCAAATGGACCTGATAGATGTCTACAAAATTTTTCACCCAAATTCAAAAAGAGTATACCTTCCTTTCAGTACCTCATGGAACCTTCTCCAAAATAGACCATATAGTTGGTCACAAGGCAACAGATACAAGAAGATTTAAATAATACCTTGTTAATAATCTGACCATCATGGACTAAAGCTGGACCTCAACAAGAACAGAAATAGCAAAAAGCCTACACACACATGGAAAATGATCAACTCGCTACTCAATGACAGCTGAGTTAGGGAAGAAATTAAGAAAGAAATTAAAGACTTCCTAGAATACAATGAAAATAAAGGGACAACATACCCAAACTTATGGGACACAATGAAAGCAGTGCTAAGAGAAAAATCTATAGCACTAAGTGCCTTCAAGAAGAAATTTGAAACATTGCATACAAACAACTTAATGGCTTACCTGAAAGCCCTAGGGGGGAAAAACAGGAAGAAGCAGACACACCCACGAGGAGTAGATGGCTGGAAATATTCAAACTCAGGGCTGAAATCAATAAATTAGAAACAAAGAAAACAATTCAAAGAAACAATGAAAGAAAGATCTGATTCTTTGAGAAAATCAACAAGATAGACAAACCCTTAGCCAAACTAACTAAAAGCAGAGAGAAACTATCCAAATCAGCAAACTCAGAAATAAAAGGGGGGCATAACAACAGACACTGAGGAAATCCAAAGAATCATTAGGTCTTACTACAAAAGCCCATATGCCACAAAATTTGAAAATCTAAACGAAATGTACAATTTTCTTGAAAGATTCCATTTACCAAAATTAATGAAAGATCATGTAAATAGATTGACTAGCCTTATATCCCCCAAGGAAATAAAAGCATTCATCAAAAGTCTCCCTTAAAATAAAAACCCAGGACCAGCTGTTTTCAGTGCAGAATTCTACCAGACTTTCAAAGAAGAGCTAAATCTAATTCTCTTCAAACTATTCCAAAAAATAGAAACAGAAGAAACATGAAGCCACCGTAGGCTTCATCCCAGATATGCAGGTATTGTTCAATATACAAAAACCCATCAATGTAACCCATCATATAAACAAACTGAAGGAGGAAAACCACATGATCATCTCCTTCAATGCAGAAAAAGCATTTGAAAAAAAATCAAGACCCATTCATGTTTAAATTCTTGGAGACACCAGAGATATAAGGCACATACCTAAACATAATAAAAGCAATAGACAGAAAGCCTATACCCAACATCAAACTAAAGTGAAATGAAATACAAGGCAAGGCTGCCCACTCTCTCCATATCTCTTTAACATAGTACTTGAATTTCTAGCTAGAGCAATAAGACAACTAAGGGAGTTCAAGGGGATACAAATTGAAAGGAAGAAGTCAAAGACCAGTATTTGCAGATGATATGATAGTACACATGAGAGACCCCAAAAATTCAACCAGAGAACTTGTTCAGCTGATAAACACCTTCAGCAAAGTGGCTGGATACAAAATTAACTCAAAAAAAACCAGTAACCCTCCTGTATGCAAAAGAAAAAAAAGGGCTGAGAAAGAAATTAGGGAAACCAAACTCTTCACAATAGCCACTAATATCATAAAGTACCTTGGTGTGACTCTAACCAAGCAAATGAAAGGCCTCTTTGAAAAAAAAACAAAAACAAACAGACAAAAAAAAAAAAAAACAAAAGAAAAAATAACACCTTCAAGTCTCTGAAGAAAGAAATTGAAGACGATATCAGAAGATAGAAAAAAAAATCTCCCGTGCTCAAGAATCGGTAGGATTAACATAGTTAAAATGACCATTCTGCCAAAAGCAATCTACAGATTCAATTCGATTCCCATCAAAATACCAACACAATTCCTTACAGACCTTGAAAGAACAAATATTAATATGAAAAAAAATGTCAAAATGGTCCTGGACAACACCCGAGTGTCTAGAGTTATCTCTGTCCCTGATATCAAGCTGTACTACAGAGCAACAGTAATAAAAACTGCATGGTACTGGCATAGAAACAGAGTGGTAGATCAATGGAATCAAATAGAAGACCCAGAAGTAAACCCACACACCTATGAATACTTGACTTTTGAGAGAGATACCAAAATCATACAATGGAAATAAGACAGCATCTTCAGCAAATGGTGCTGGTCTAACTGGATGTCTACATGTAGAAAAATGCAAATAGATCCGTATTTATCACCCTGAACAAAACTGAAGTCCAAGTGGATCAAAGATCTCAACATAAAACCAGACACGCTAAATTGGCTAGAATAAAAACTGGGAAAGAGCCTAGAACTCATTGGCACAGGAGAAAACTTCCTGAACAGAACACCAACAACACAGGCTCTAAGATCAACAATCAATAAATGAGACTTCATGAAACTGAAAAAGTTTCTGTAAAGCAAAGGACACTGTCATCAGAACAAAATGACAGCCTACAGATTGGGAAAGGATCTTCACCAACCCTGTATTTGACAGCAGGCTAATACTCAATATATAAAGAAGTAAAGAAGTTAAAAAGCAACAAATCAAGTAATCCAATTAAAAACTTGGGTACAGAGCTAAACAGAGAATTCTCAATTGAGGAATACCGAATTGCACAAAAACACTTAAAGAAATGTTGAATGTCCTTAGTCCTCAGGGAAATGCAAGTCAAACGACCCTGAGATTTCACCATATACCCATCAGAATGGCTCATATCAAAAACTCAACTAACAGTACATGCTGGAAAGAATGTAGAGAAATGGGAACCCTCCTCCATAGCTTGTAAGAATGTAAACTTGTAAACTTGTACAACCACTTTGGAAATCAATCTGGTGTTTTGTTTTGTTTTGTTTTTTTCAGACAATTATGAATAGAAATTCCTCAAGATCCAGCTATAGCACACCTAGGCATATATCCAAAATATGCTCAAGTACACAACAAGGAAATTTGCTCAACCATGTTTATAGCAGCTTTATTTGTAATAGCCAGAATCTGGAAACAATCTAGATGTCCCTTATTTGAGGAATGGATACAGAAGTTGTGGTACATTTACGCAGTGGAATACCACTCAGCAATTATAAACATGAGAATCATGAAATTTGTAGACAAATGGTGGAAACTAGAAAAGGTCAGCTTGAGTGAGGTATCCCAGAAGCAGAAAGACACACATGGAATATACTCACATATAAGTGGATATTAGACATATAACATAGGAAAAACATACTAAAATCTGTATATCTAAAGAAGATAAGCAAGAAGGAGAACTCTGGGTAAGATGATCAATCCTCACTCAGAAAGACAAATAGGACAGAATTCAGAAGAGAGAGAGAACAGGCAACAAGTCAGGCGCCTACCACAGAGGGTCTCTGAAAGACTCTACTCAACATGGTATCAAAGAAGATGCTGAGACTCATAACCAAACTTTGTGCAGAGTGCAGGGAATCTTATAAAAGAAAGGGGTGATAGTAAGACCTGGAGGGGTTAGGAGCTCCACAAAGAGAAACAGAACCAAAAATCTGGGCACAGGGGCCTTTTCTGAGACTGATACTCCAACCAATGACCATTCATGGATATATCCTAGAATCCTTGCTCAGATGTACCTCATGGCCGCTCATTATCCAAGTGGGTTCACTAGTCAGGGAAACAGGGACTGTCTCTGATATAAAATCAGTGGCTGGCTCTTTGATCATCTCCCCCTGAGCCTTGCCAGGCCACAGAAGAAGACAATGCATCCAGTCCTGATGAGACCTTATAGGTTAGGATCAGATGGAAGGTGAGGAGGACCTCTCTATCAGTTGACTTGTAGAGGAGCATGGGAAGAGATGAGGGAGGGAGGATAAGATGGGAAGAAAAGAAGGAGGAGGATACAGGTGGAATACAAAGTAAATAAACTGTAATTAATATAAAAAATTTTAAAAAAGTGCAAAATTTCTATTTAAAAGTGGCTCAGGGCCAATATAATTCTTTTCATCTCCTAACAGTTTCAGCGTTTTGGTAATATTGTATTTATAATCACATAAGAAATTTGCAAAATTAGTTATTAATTAGATTTCTGAAAACAAAATGTATTGACCATATGCACAAACATACAATCAATGCTCAACACTGTCGCTTTGTATACCTCTCAAATTTGGAAAATCTTTGACCACGTCTCATTTTAAAGAGCCTAATTTTATTTAAAATCAGCCCATTTATATGTCAACAAATAAATATGTATTGAGACCATAAAAAAGAATGTCCTACATAATTAATGATGATTAAGAGGGAATCAAAACATAAGAAAAAGTAGTACTGTAGATAATAGCATATTCATTGGAGAACATTATGTCAAGTAAGATTAGAATTTAGCAAGAAAACACAATACTGCCTTAAACTACCTAAGAAATTTAACGTTCACATTTACAAAAACTCCAGAAACTGGTATTCCTGAGTCAATTAAGTTAGTGGCTCCTCATTGACACTGAAATCCTGTTGTCCTCATTTCCTCTGACCTCTTTTGCTTATGTTCCTGTTAATATTAGAATCTAATCCACTGTATGGATTGTTTCTGCTTATACAACCCTTTTTTTCTCCATAAATTTGGGGGTTTCTATTTCTGACCTGGAAATATTTGCTTGTGTGCATATACTTGTGCACTGTCCCTCAAATTCTTCCTAAATTGGAATTACGATGTTCTTATCATTGTGTCACCTATCTTTTAAAAATATTCATCGTTAAAATATTTAGAATTAAACAGAAAATCCTTCATTTTATTTTATGGCTATTTTTGAGTTTTAAACATCTTTAAAACTTTGCTTCAAACTGTAATGCAATTTATTCTCAAGTGTTCATTCATGCAAAATAGAAAGAAATGTCCACCTACAGAAGGTGAAAGGTTAAGAGAATAAACAGGTTGGTGAGTGCTCACCTCTGTAAGAATGATATAAAAGTCAAGGCAATTTTTTTTCACTAAACTACTTTATTTTTATCCACTGTCAGGACTAGAATTCCGACATTACTGTTTCATTGTCTTAGTTTGCCTTATTTTCACACTTTTTAAAATTCATTTTTAGATTCAGGGTGACTTTCGTTTACTGACCCTCAAACACTATTTAGTGAGGGGGTCGTCACATCTAATACTCTGACTAAAGTCTTATCTGGGGAAGAAATGAGAAACATTATCTGTGGGCCTGAGATTGTTGTGAAGGAAGGTAGCAGCTGCTGCAGCTGTCTGTTCTAAGGAAGATACTTGAGTCACCCAATACCATGGAAAGATAACCTTTTCTCTAGGTATATACCTATTATAAGTAGAATAATGAATCTATATCTAAGTTTTCTTTTAATAAAAATCTTCATTTATTTTATGTTTTGTAGCACAAGCATCCACATAAGGAAAAATGAACCTAAAAAATATTAATAGATAATCTTGGAGCTACAGATACGACTCACATAGTAGAGTGTTTGCCCAGCATTCACAAAGCTTTAGCTTCAATCCCCAACACTATTTAAAAACCAGGGGTGATAGCACATGTCTACAGTTCCAGTACCTGGAGGCAGAAGCAGGAGTATCTGATATTTGAAAACATCCTGGCCTACAAAGTGAGTTTGAGGCCAACCTGGGCTACATTAGACCAGGAGGCTATATCATATGTGTGTACATACATACATGAACACATATCTTACTTTCATGCTTCTTAAAGCTTTTAGTGTTGCATGGTAAGATTCAATGTGACTTTTATTTAGTATGTAATATGTAATGCATAAAATATGTTAGGGGAGGAGGGAGGGGCTTATGGGGGGATACAAAATGAATAAAGTATAATTAATAAAAAAAATTACATAAATTAAAAAAAAATATTTGGCCTTTAAAAGGAAAGAAATTTTGTCATATGTTGCTACATGGATTATGTTAAATGAAATGAGCCAGTCTTTAAAAGACAGATATTGTATGATTGTACTTATCTGAGACACCTAGAGCATGGCATTCACAAAGGCAAAGTAGAGTGTTGGGTGCTCATGGTTGAGGGGAGCAAGAGATAGGGAGCTGTTTAATAGGTACAGAGCTTTAATTTTATCAATAAGAGTTCTAGAGACCAGCTATTCAACAATGTCATTGTATTTCTTATGACCGAATTATGAACTTAGAAATAGTAAAAAGGCTAAGATGTATGTTTTACACATTCATCACAATTAGATTATTTTAGAAGAAGGAAAGGAAAAAGTCTTGATTTCAACTGTTTACTGGCAAGTCATCTACAAAGATCAAATTAGGTGTAAAGGGCAAATAGTGCTTAGACTGTGGACCTTCTCTGTTAGCCTGTCTTCGTATTTGTCCTATAACTGCCCACCCACTCTTCCCAACAGCATTAACTGACACAACTTTCTTACATATCCTTCCATAAGTAGAGAATACATGTTCGTTTCAATAGCATGGTATTTTATTTTTAATTTTATTTTTTTCAATGCAGTTTATTCAGGAACCTTGAACAATCTTCTGACTCTGGGGAAAGCCAGCCCACAGCTTAAATAGCCTCTGGGTAGCCAACCCCAGCGTGCCACATGGCATTGCAGATAGGTCCACATACACGGAAGCAAGCCAGATCCTCAGCCTTAGCCAAATATGGAGTTGTTTGTGACAGAGAGCACTCACCATCGGGAAGGTGGAAGGCGGAAACCAGCTCCATCTTTAAGGCATAGCATTCCGCAGCTCTCTACAGTTCCCCTTTTTGTTTTAGACGCATCAGGCAAGAGTAGAGGTCTGATCTCTGATATTAGAAATAAATTGTGACTTTGTACTGATGTTCATTTAGGTGTCATCCACCCAAAGACCCATCCGATACCTTTTTCTCAGAGGCGGAACCTGGGGCATCAACCTGCATGCAATCAGACTTGCTCTTCTCTGGGTCGAAAGCGGATGACCCTGAGTGCAGTGCTTAGCCTCGCATCCTGAGCATAACATTTTAGCTCCTATGCTTGGGGAGACTGTCCTGCTTCAATGGCTGTAAAGGCCTGGATGGTCATGGCTGCATTACGCTGTTGTGAGACTCTAATCTTGCATATACACCACAGGCAAACCAAGGAGACCAACACCAGAAGGCCTGCTAACGCTCCCATGCCCGCCCATTCCTTCAGATGATTCATGGCTGCAGCAATCCATGATGATAATCCTGTGGCTAGTCCTGCGTCCACTCTGGTAGAATTTACTGTGACAATGGCCGCTCTCAGCTGCTCCATCGTAGTATTGAATTCTCCAGTCCAATTACCTAAAATATAGCTAGACAATTGTTTAGACAGATTTGCAGCACCGGGAAAATTCTCATGTTGTATGCTAGTGACTCAAAGTCCAGCATACTTTCATTGACAGCCAAGTTGAGCGATTTGCCATAGGGTATCAATTTGCTCCTGCACGAGGTCAATCCTCTGATTGAACACCATCAAACCTCCTTTTAGTTGAGCATTAATTCCTTTTTGTACATCTAAGGCATGAGCTATATTGGCTAAAAGATTATTCAGGGTCTGAGCAGTCTGCCCAGTATGACTCATGGCTAATGCCGCGGTGGTAGCTCCAACAGCAGCCAATGCGATGGCAGTAACAATGGTGGCTGTAATTCCAAGATCCCTTTTCTGTCTGAAGAGAGTCATAGTGTGAGGGGCATCAACAGGCACAGGCACCCAACGACGCATGCGAGTAACCAAGGCATACCTAAATTCACTAGCATTCCGGCATTGGGCAAAAAAGCAAGTATCATTACCACAATTACTTGGCTCTATCTGGCTAACAATGAATAAAAATGGGGGATATAGACAAACAGGTGTGGGCTTATAGGAAATATTATGAGAAGCCTTAACCCCCTCGATGGAACATCCTGCATCAGTTCTAGAACTAGCAGTGGTAGTGTGGTGGTGTCCAAGGTCTAAGTAGGTTCAGGAGACCATTGATCCCAGGGGCGAGACGTGCTCCATATAAATTGACTAACTCCATGTTTTCCTCCACTTTTGAAAGTCATTTAAGGTTCTTAAATTATCTCCCCCCCTTTTTTTAATTTTTCATCAATTACACTTTATTCATTCTGCATCCCCCCATAAGCCCCTCCCTCCTCCCCTCCCAATGCCACCCTCCCTCCTCCCTCTGCATGCATGCCACTCCCCAAGTCCACTCATAGGTTCTCCTCTCCTTTCTGATCTTAGTCCATCAGTTCACATCAAAAGTGGCTGCATTGTCCTCTACTATGGCCTGGTAAGGCTGCTCCCCCCCCCCCCCAGGGGGAGGTGATCAAAGAGCAGGCCAGTCAGATTATGTCAGAGGCAGTCCCTCTTCACATTACTATGTAACCCACTTGGACACTGAACTGCCCTGGGCAACATCTGTACAGGGGTTCTGGGTTATCTCCATGAATAGTCCTTGGTTGGAGTATGAGTCTCTGGGAAGTTCCCTGTGTTCAAATTTTCTTGTTCTGTTGCTCTTTGTGGAGACCCTGTCCTCTCTAGCTCTTACTATTTCCCAATTCTTACATAAAATTCCATTCACTCTGCCCAGCAGTTGCCCATCAGGCTCAGCTTCTGCTTTGATAGTCTGTAGGGCAGCAATAGCATGGTATTTACCTGTATGTATGCATCATGCATCTACCATTTCCCTTGCAGTGGACATTTCATTGTATCTAGTTTGACATTTCTTTAAAACCTCATCTTGTAATAAATAATCTACATTCCATTAAGACTTTGTTTATTTCGCATAGTTTTTATGTAAATTACTCACTTTAACAGGCATATTCACAGATTCAAAATTCAGAAAGCAAAAAAAGAATAACCATTAAAATATTCCACTGCTGCTGAAGTCTCTCAGGTAATCATGTTCCCTCCTTTCTAAGGATGCCATTTGCTTGCCTTCTCACAATTCTATTCTTTGTGGGGTTTTTGTTTGTTTGTCTGTTTTTTTTTTTTTTTGTTTGGTTTTTGTTTTGTTTTGTTTTGTTTTAATTTTCTCTGCTTACTACTTCAGAAAGTACATTTCCCAGGTTCTTCTGCCTGGGGACTTCTGGCTAGCTTCTGTGGGAAGGAAGAGGAAAGACAAAAGACAGCACTATACTTTTATGCTTTGGTTAGAGTTCTCTAAAGTTGCTGCAGCTTCCTGGCTCCATTTCCTATTAGGCATTTCTACTCTGTTCCAGCTATCATTGGGCACCCAGCCTACGTTCTGCTACTGTTGCTGCTGGCTTAATAATAAGTTGAGTTTTTCAAAAGTTCAAACATTACTAGGTTATCAGCTATTCTAGTCTGCTTCCTGTTGCTCTGATAAACACCAGAACCAAAAAGAACTTGGGGAAGACAAGGTTTATTTGGCTTATATGAACTGAGCATTGAGGGAAATTAAGCAAGAGCTGGGGCAAGAGACCATGGAGGAAAGCTGCTTACTGGCTTGTTGTTCAGTTCACATTCAGCTAGTTACCTTTATTATATATCCTAGGACCACTTTGTCAGGGGTGGCAGTGATCTTAATGGTCTAAACCCTCCTCTACCAATTAGCAATCAAGAAAATGTTCCACAGACATGCCCATGGACCAGTCTTGTGTAGCCAGTTTCTCAATGAAGGTTTCGTCTTCTTAAGTGTGTCAAGTTGACAACAAAAATTACCCTTCACAGCAAAGTTTAAGAATTTAGTCAAGTTGTCTTGATCATGAATTGGCACAGTGATTATCCAAATAAGATGAGCAATTTGCTTATTGAATGACTTAACAAAAATCTGATCTTAAAAAAACTAATGCAATTCTGTCTTCTAGGAAAAATGTGAGATACGTCTGGAGATCATGTTAGCATAGCCTTGCTAGGATTAAGGGCACAAAAAGTCTTGACTTTAATAAGCAATAATGAAGATTTGTGCCTTCAGTTCTCATTACTGAAAGCTTTGTGAAGAAGATTCTTGGAGAGACCCAAGAGCCACCTCTCACTTTTAGTTAAAATGTGAACCCCAGGGTCAAAGTAATTTCAGGAAATAAAATAAGTATGAGAAAGAGTACCATTGCTAACTGTTATCCCCAGTGCCACAGTTGGCAAACCTCCTGCAAGGGGCCACATAGAACATATTTTGAATGTCTGTGTAGTTTTTGGCCATATGACTCAGTTCTGATATTTTAATACTAACACAGTGCTGCCATCTACCATGTTTTAAAAAAATGAGCATGGCTGTGCTTTAATCAGACTTTGTCTTCAAAAAGTCTGGCAGGAGGTTTCCAAGTCATACTTTATCCACCCACATCCCAGAGTAAAAATAATCATCTTCACAAGGCACAGTCACCTCAAAACATACACTGCCCCCCTCATCTGTGTCATTTGAAATGATTCTTAGTCTCAACATTCATTTGGATATTGGATTTTAGACAAGGACTGACTATTAGCAGTATGACTTTGGTCAACTGTTTACTATATCGTTGTTCAGTTTCTTCATGGGAAAGGTGAATAAAGCTGCTATTTCCAAGTGTAGAAGTAGGAAATATTATATGTTAATATATATAAAGTCTTTATAACAGTGTATTATATACAGTTTTGGTAGCCTTTGCTTAGTGTATTTTCTGCTACCAATATAGCTTTCTTTATTATTTTTCTCTCTGTAATAACAAAATGCTTAACAATTTTAAAAATTAATTTATATTTTATCAATTACAGTTTATTCACTTTGTATGCCAGCTGTAGCCTCCTCCCAAATCCCCTCACCATCCCATGCACCCTCAATCATCTTCTCGAATACTCCTCCCCAAGTACACTGTTACTGGAGGTCCTTCTCCCCTTCCCTCTGACTCTACCCTATCAGGTCTCATCAGGACTGGCTGCATATTCTTCCTCTGTGGTCTGGAAAGGATGCTCCCACATCAGGGAGAGGTGATCGAAGAGCCAGCCACTGAGTTCATGTCAGAGTTAGTCCCTGTTCCCATTTCTAGGGAACACACTTGTACACTGAGCTGCCATGGGCTACATTGCTACAGAAGTTCTAGGTTATCTCCACCTGCTTTCATAAGATTCCCTGCATTCTGCCCAAAGTTTGGCTATGAGTCTCAGCATCTGCTTTGATACCCTGCTGGGTAGAGTCTTTCAGAGACCCTCTGTGGTAAGCGCCTGTCCTGTTGTCTGTTTTCTCTTTCTTCTGATGTCTGTCCCATTTGCCTTTCTGAGTGAGGATTGAACGTTATACTCAGGGTCCTCCTTTTTGCTTAGCTTCTTTAGGTGTACAGATTTTGGTATGTTTATCCTATGTGACCAGTGAATGTTAGTTCCTTTTATTGTGGAATTGGTGGTGTAACTGTGTTTAAATGCTTGTTTTCTTTTCTTTTGTGAAGTTCTCTATATCCTGTGTTTTCTTGGGTGTAGTTGATTTCATTAGATTGGAGTTTTCTTTCTAATATCTTCTGTAGGATTGGGTTGCTGTGTAGGTACTGTTTAAGTTTAGTATTGTCGTGGAATATTTTGTTTTCTCCATCTACGTTGACAGAAAACTTTGCTGGGTATAGTAGTCTGGGTTGGCATCTGTGGTCTCTTCGAGTCTGCTTGACATCTGTCCAGGCCCTTCTGGCTTTCATAGTTTTTGTTGAGAAGTCTGGTGTGATTCTGATAGGTCAACCTTTATATGTTACTTGGCCTTTATCCCTTGCTGCTTTTAATAAATTTTCTTTGTTCTATAGATTTAGTGTTTTGACTATTATCTGATGTGAGGAGTTTATTTTCTGCTCTAGTCTATTTGGTGTTCTGTAGGCTTCTTGTATGTTAGTGGACATCTCTTTCTTAAAATTGGGAAATTTTTCTTCTTTGATTTTCTTGAAAACATTTTCTGGACCTTGGAGCCTGGAATCTTCTTTTTCGCCTATTCCTATCATTCTTTGATGTCATCTTTTCATGGCATCCTTGATTTTTTTGGATGTTTTGTGTTTGGAACTTTTCTGATTTTACTTTTTCTTTGAGAGATGTATCAATTTCTGCAATTGTTTCTTCAGTGCCTGAGATTCTCTCTTCCATCTACTGTATTCTATTGGTGATGCTTACCTTTGTGGTTCCTGATCTTTTCTCTAAGTTCTCCAGCTCCTGGGTTTTCTCTGTTTGTGTTTTCTTTATTGATTTAAATTTTGTTTTCATGTCTTGTACTATTTTCTTCTGTTTGAATGTGGATTCCTGTATTTCTATGATGGCTTCTATTTTTGTTGTTGTTGTTCATTTCCTTTGTATATGCCACTACTTGTGCCTCTACCTATGCCTCTATTTGTTTGGCTGTACTTGTCTGTATTTCATTGAGAGCTTTGCTTGTTTCCTCTCTATGTGTCTCAACTGGATAAGCATAGCTTTAAAATCATTTTCCTCTGTTTCCAATTAATTAGCATATCCATTGATTTTTGGGGTTGCTGGTGAAGCCATGATGTCCTGATTTTTGTTGGCAGTGTTCTTAAGCTGACCTCTAGCTCTCTGCTTATCCATAAACTTTGCTGTTTGTTCCTGGAGTCTGTACTTCAGACTGGGTCCATCTGTCTCAGGTGTTTGGAGTATTCTTCAGGAAGATGACAGAGGTCCACCAGTTTGAGAGTGGATGTTGGTGTTTCAGCTGAAGCTAAGGGAGGAAGGTAGCAGGTGGCATACAAGCACGGATGTGTTGGTGGTAGTGTGCCTTGAGGGAGAGGGTGCTAGAGCAAGTAGATGCATGGAAGGTGGACCTTTACTGGTGGAGGGGATGCGAATGCTGGTGCTCTTCGCAGGTGCAATGCACATGCACAGGTGCCCTGAATACCTCAGTGACCTACAGGCTTTTTTTACTGTCCTCCTGGGATTCAGATGTGTCTGGGCTCCAAGAATTGTTTGCCTGGATTCCACTGGTAGACCCACAGAATAGGGGTTTCAGTTTTGAGAATGCTGTTGCAAGGATCCCTTTGTTGCCCACAGTGGGGTTGTGGGTGGGAGGGATCAAATATCTGGCTGCTAGTGTAGAGAGATCTGGGTCTCTGCAAGCACTCGCTTAATGATGCACTCACTAGCTCACAGACCTAATTGGAAAGTACAGGGTTTCCTCCTGTTCTCTAGTGTCAGATTTGGGCCCTCAGGGGGCAAATGAGAGTGTTAGAGATCCATCAACTCAGTGGTTTCCACTGTTTGGCTGGCAGGCAGGAGGCCTGTACTTGAAGTAGCTTCCTCTGCTGTCTAAGTCACAGAGCATGGAGGCTCCTGCTTGCACTATCTGCCACCCTGTTGCAGCTGCAGCCCTGGGAGGCTAGCCTGTGCCATTTCAGTCACTGAAAACAGCAGCTCCTATTTGGAGCAACCACTGCTGCCTCAGCTGAGCAAGGAGACCCATGCTTGAGGCAAGGGAAGTACAGGGGTTTGAGTATTCGCCACTGTCAGTTCCCTGAGACATCAATGGGTGACCTGGATCCAAACTTTCCCAGCTCATGAGTTGTCCCCTCTTACCCAGGAAGCACCAATATGGATGTTCTGGCTTCAGTTGCCCCTCTCCTCACCAATTTCAGTGTTTCAGATTCTGTGCACCTCACATACAGTGTATGCTGGTTGCTGCTATCTTGGGCTCTGCCTAACAGTTTTAACATGAAAGGTTCGTTGTGACTCCCAGTTTAAAGTATGTTCCATCATTGCAGGAAATGTATAGTGGTGAGAGTGAATCCAGCTACAGTGGCAGGAAAATTAAGCAGTTAAACACATCAGTATTTACTGTCCAGATGTAAACAGAGATGAATGCTGGTGCTCAATTAGCTTGTTCCTTTTTATTCACTTCAGGACCTCAGTCCGTAGAATGGGATCACCTACATTATTCCCTCAGTTAAACCTTTCCAGAAATGTCCTCATAGAGACTTTCAGCAGTGTGTTTGTTAAGTGGTTCTAAAATCTAGTCAAGTTAATGAAAAATAACCATAAAAGTCCACTACTTGTCAAGTTGATGCCCAAGTACATCACTTTAAAATCATTATATTCCACTCTGGTTCCCATAAAATTATAACCATCTTAGAATGCAAAGTGCATTCAGCCTAGTTTAAAAGTCCCCATAGGCCTAGTAGTTTAGAGACTATTCAAAAGCCCAGAATCTACTTTTATTTTATTTTTTTATATTCAAAGGGATCTCCTAGCTATGAGCCTTGTTTTAAGGAAAAAGATGTCACACACTTCCAATGTAGAGTGTCACAGAATAAACACTGCCATAATGTATGAGGAAAATTGGGAGAACAGCAAGGAACAATCAAATGAGAGAAAGACTCAGCTGGACAAATACACAACCCTGCCATTAGAGCTGGCATTTTAAGCCTGCAATGAAGTTACCTGGGTTTCAGAGACTTTGGGCCACCCCACCTCTCCTACTCTGCTGTCTGTCTTGGTACAGTTCCTATTTATGCCTGCAGCTCTCCTTGGTGGCTGCTCCACAATTCTGGCATCTCTAATATGCTGGGATATCTAGTTAGGCTTCACCCATATGACTCCCTCGCACTGGCATCTCAGGCTTTTTTTGCTGGCAAATCACCCCTGCTGCAGAATGCTTGGTCTCACTAGCTTTTTGTAAGTTTGAGTGAACCTTCCATGACCCCATTGCTTACATTTTTTCATGCCTACAAAGCCCGCATGTTGCAGAAAACACTTCCAGGTTCTACTGCCACCTCAAAATGCAGTGTGGTTCTTTTCTACCGCAGCTATAACAGCTTTTATATACCATAGCAACTGAAGCTAATACTTTGCTGGATAGTTGCTTCAGGTAGGAAATGTCCTCGGCTACATTCTCAGTTCAGGTTGGAACAAGACCACTTCTCTATGATCCAGGGTTGTTGCCCTGGTTGTCCTGGAACTTGCTCTATAGACCAGGCTGGCCTTGAACTCACAGAGATTCATCTGCCTCTGCCTCCCAAATGCTGGGATTAAAGGCATGCACCACCATGCCCGGGTGCCACTTTTTGTTTAACGAAACTAATATCTTTAAGAATTACATTAGCTTTGTCCTTACTGGCCTTTTTTGCTACTCTAAATGCACACTTCTTTCCTCATTTAGCTTCATGGTTTTGTGTCTCTTTTTCTCACTCTAGATCTCACAAAGAAAAGTGAATATTAACATACCATAGTGTGTGATGTGTTGTCTTGGAATTTCCTCTGCTTAACATTCTTCGTTTATTATAAATTTTTAATTCAACCATTCTCACATGCTTAGCATATAGTAATGAAAGTAGATTCTTTGATAAAAGATAACAAGTGGCCTCTTACCCAGTTCCAAGCAGAGTGCCTATTCTCTAAAACTCCAAAAGCCAGGGCTCCACCATGTCCATTTCGCTGTGCATGCTGGTCTTCCAAAATTCCACCAGAATGGTTCATTATATTTTTCTTACAGCAGTCTAGGGAATTCTCAAGCCCATAGAGAATGTTGGTACCTACTTTCTGTATATATATATATATATATATATATATATATATATATATATATATATATGTGTGTGTGTGTGTGTGTGTGTGTGTGTGTGTGTGTGTGTATAAATATTTTTTCTTTTTTTCCCATTTTTTTTGAATTTTATTTTTTCTTATCAGTTACATTTTATTAACTCTGTATCCCAGCTGTGTCCCAATCCCTCATTCCCTCCCAGTCCCTCCCTCCTTCCCTCATCTCCACCGTGCCCCTTTCCAAGTCCACAGATAGGGGGGACCTCCTCCCCATTCATCTGATCCTGTTTTATCAGGTATCTTCAGGACTGGCTGCAAAGCCCTCCTCTGTGGCCTAACAGGACTGCTCCTCCCTTGGGGGTGAGAGGCCAAAGAGGCAGTCATTGAGTTCCTGTTAGAAATAGTCCTTGTTCCCCTCACTTTGGGAAACCAATTGGTTACTGAGCTACCACAGGCTACATCTGAGCAGAGGTTCTAGGTTATATCCATACATGGTCCTTGGTTGAATGTCAGTCTCAGAAAAGACCCTGTGCCCAGATATATTTGGTCCTTGTGGAGCTCCTATCCTTTCCCCATCAGACTAACTCCCCTTCTTTCTTATATAAATGTTTTTTTCATTGTAACAAAGTAGTTGCCAAAGAGAGAGTTACAGAAGGAAGGGTTTACTGTGCTCACATATTATGGGTACAGTCCATCATGACATCATGATAGAGATAGCTTTAGCATTAGGAGGATGAGGTAGCTGGTCACATTGCATTCACACTTAAGAAACAGATAATGATGAATGCTAGTGTTCAATTTGCTCTCCGCTTTTAATTCAATCCAAGAACCCAGATCATGACATAATGCCACTCTCATTTAGGGTGGAGGTCTTTCTTCCTCAGGTAAACATCTCTGAAAATATCCTCAAAGGCATGCTCAAAGGTGTACCTTCTAGCTGTGTCTAAATTCTAAAATCTAGTCAAGTTTACTATCACACCTTACTTCTTACTTCCTGTAACTCATTTTTCTCCTCATCTCTCTTTTTCAAACTGTCTCAGTATGTAGCTTGGACTTGCCTTGAACTGCATGCACTCCTCTTTGTCTGAGCCTTCCAAGTGCTGAGATTATGATTGTGTGCAACCATGTTTGCCTTTCACAAGCTATTATCTTCTCTCTCAGGCTGCCTTGAGCTGCTGCATTCTCATACTTCTACAGGGAGTCCCTGATGCAGTATTTTTTTTTAATGTAAGTCTTTTACTTTCATTTCTTATTTGGAAAATAATTTGACAGACTTAAAGCATATGTAGTCTCTGAACATTCTGGAGGGAATTTCATTCTTCTTCTTGGAAGCAAGGAAAAGTGTACAAGATACATAATAATCGTCTTACTTCTATGGCGGTGCATGCAAATTTTCCTGGAACCAAATACTGAATAAAAAATGAAGTAGAATAAAATCCATGGCAGTGTTGGGGGAGTGGGTAACACTTAAGTTAACTTTTGAGCTTATGATGGTTGCTTTTAATGTCAGGTTGCCACAAATAAGAATCACCTGAGTAGGGGCCTCAACCAAAGAACTGTCTTGATTATTTTATTTGACTAGGGAACATCTGTCCCAAGTGTCAACAGCACCTTGAGTAGTAGCCCAGACTTAAAAAAGACCATGGAAAAAGGAAGATTATTTTGCCTTTTAGTTGGCCATTTCTGTTGCAACTGAGTTGATTTCTCCTGCTGCTGGTGCTACTGCTGCTGATTCCTTCACTGGCACCAGAGTCAGTGTTTCTAGGCTTCTTCCATTGACCAAGGGTCATTGGCACTCCATAAACCTTTCAGATTTTCTGTAACTGATTGGGACTGCAGAGGCACCCAGCCTCATGGGTTGAGCAACTACTGAGTTATCAGTTTCTGTGAGGCAAACACTATGGGACTATTTTGACTCCTGGGGTACCCAGCTTTAAAGACTGAGAAACAAATGTATGATTCTGCTATGGTTACTATTATAATGTAAGTCAGTTATATCGGTTCTGTTTCTCTAGAGAACCCCAACTAGTACAGAGGTCTAACCACCAATGGAATAAGAGAGGGGTCAGGTAAAGTGTACTCTTCCCTGGGTGTATAAGCCATAAACTTTCACATGTGGGTTCTGCAGCCAGATTACTTATGTCTGCTTTCTTGTAATGTCATTATTAGCTCTATAACTATTAGACAAGTGCTTATCTTAATTCTTTAGTGTTCTCATCTGTAAAATGGAGTTTTAGGGAAAGGGGATGGTGAGGTTGAACCCAGGGCCTTATGCATACTAAGCATATACTCTACCACTGAGCTATGCTTCCTCCCCGATCCAGTATGGGAGATCTAATATAGTAGCATTTCTGTGAGATTGCTGCATGATGTAATGGCCATTCCATTCCCCCAAAGTCTTCAAATGATACTCAACACAAGAAAATATTTCACAAGAAACATTTTTGTAATCATTAAATCCCTAAATTTCTACATGTTTCTGTTAGTTCTAGCCTCTGACGAGCTGAGTAGTAGAGAACAAGTGTCTATACTGTCTTTCAAACACATCATCCTGTCAAATGATGGCCCCTACATGAGCTTGTGTAGGAGAACCAGGCTGTGAGGAAATTTGTTCTAAGGGCATCTTATCAGCCCATTCCTTGCAGCTTTCTGTTAGCCCTAAGGGAGCCTGCCTGAGAGATTTATACCCGAACTGGACCGTTTTAGCCCTTTGTAGAGTTGCTTTTATTAGGCTGCGTTTATCATCATACATTTGGTCTATGGTGCAAAACATTATAAAGAATAGCTCCATGAACTATTGACTTCTCTATAAAGATGCCATCAAAGAGATTAAGTTCATTTCAGCCTATTCTGTATAGGGAGAACTTTCTCTGGTGTTTCATTACTAAAAATAATTCTTGCTTTTTGTGTGTTTTCTTCCCTGTATGACTGTAAAATAAATGACAGATCTGTTTTACTCTTTGTGGTCCCCTAACAAGTATACAGACTGCAGCAGGGTGCTTGGGAGAAGGGGTTCTAAACTGCCACATTGCTTCATTTTTGTTTTGTGATCTCCATTTCTCTCTCCCTGGTCATCTTATTTGAACTTACAGTTCCAAAGGGTAAGAGTCTACAATGAAGATGCACCACAGCAGTTGACAAGCATGGTAGTTGGAAGAGCAAACTGGGAACTCATATCTTGAACCATAAGTAAAAAGCTGGATGTAAGGGATGCTTTTTACTTTCAAAGCCTTCCCTCAGTAGCATACATCCTCTCTCCAATGTGTGCCATGTCCTGTGGCTTGGTCCTGGAAACATGACTGGCATGACAAGAGAATGAAGAAACAACATATACACATACTGCCTTAATTATTATTTTATTATTGTGAAGAGAAACCATGATTAAGGCAACTCTTATAAAAGAAAGTATTTAATTTTTGAGGAGAGTTGGTCCATTATCATCAAGGCAGAAAGCAGATAGGCATGGTACTGAAGCTGTAGCTGAGAGCTTTATATCCTGATCTGCAGGCAGAAGACAAAGAAGAAAGAGAGAAACTTGGCCTCCCATGGGCTTTTTAAGCCTCAAAGTCCACTCCCAATGACACACCTCTTTCAACAAAGTCTTACCTCCTAATCCTTCCCAAGCAGTTCCACTAACTTGGGACCAAGTATTCAAAAACATGAGCCTATGGAAGCTAAATTAAGGTTACTATTGCTATGCTGAAACACCATGACCAAAAACAAGTTGGGGAGGAAAGGGGTTTATTCAGCTTACACTTCCACATTGCTATTCATCACCAATGGAAGTTAGGACAGAAACTCAAACAGGGTAGGAATCTGGAGGCAGGAGCTGATGCAGAGGGCATAGAGGGGGTGCTTCTTTCTGGCTTGCTTCACTTAGCCTGCTCAGCCTGCTTTCTTATAGAATTCAGGACCACCAGCCCAGAGATGCCACCATGCACAATGGGCTAGGCCCTCTCCCATCAATCACTAATTTAAAAAATGCCCTAGAGCTTGATCTTATTGGGTATTCCCTCAATTGAGCTTCTCCCCTTACAGATAACTCAAGCTTGTATCAAATAGACATAAGACTAGCCAGCACAGGGGCCATTTTCTTTCAAACCACTACACATACAGAAAAACTGGAATCAGGCTGTGTTCATTCTGAAGGAGGGCACCTACTACGACATTTTGAAAGTCAGCAACTGGACAAGTTAACTGAGTACAAGGAGAAGAAGTTAGCAAGTCTCGGGGGGAGATTTCTGTAGGGAAGTAGTCTCAGGCTAAGGTCGTCTAGGAGAAGAATGCTGGAGTGGCTAGTTTTTGCATATATTGGTTAATCTTTTGTATACACTTGCACTTGGACCAGAGAAGTGTTTTGCTATTCCTCTGAGCTTAACCCAGGAAAAGTGTTGCCACTCTGGTGGGTCTGAGGCATTGAGGATCTTGACATGGCTGTACCATGTCACCAACTGAGACCAAGTATTCAAATGCCTGAGATTATGGGAGATGGTTTTTATTCAAATTACCTCACTTGCTGAACTGTGAATTAAAATGACTTGAACAAAATTAAAAAAGAAAACTGAAACAAAACACTCACAGGTCCTTGTCTTCAGACTCAAATTTGCGCCATCATGTAGTACACTGTAACCAGTGAGGCTACCACCACTATTGTCTACCTATTGGTTGCTAAGAGCTCTACTAGCTGCAGTGTATTCATTATTTTACTCATGAGGAAACAGTGATGTTGTTGTAAATTTAAAATAAAATGAGTACTGAACTATAACATGTTTAATATTATTAGCCTTATGATTATCACAGCAGTATTATTTAACCTGCTATCACAAATAATAAGACACAGATTTTATTTACCTTGGCTGGGCAGATATTTTACCTACACTGTTTCACTATCCTCACCATCCATCTCCTAGCATCTATCCAGTGTCATCTGCCTTAATCATCGTCATCTGTTCTACCCTCCATCTATAATCCCATGGCACTTGCTTGTATTCTTCATCCTGGGTTTTTCATGCCATTATTAGAGTCCTTCCTCCCAGTCCACGTGGTTCCTTCTCCATGCTAACCCACCGTGGCATCCTCCTTCCTCTTCTCTTCCCATCTGTCTGTTTCTCGATTCTCCTGAACCTAAAGCCCGGAAACCTTAGCCAGGCCTACCCCATTCTGACCTGACCAGATACTGGCTATTTAATCAACCAATCAGACATAATGACTTAGGAGTCTTTATACAACAAAGATACGTTTACACAACAAGGATAGGTTTAGCCAGACCTTGAGGTCCAATAAAATGTATCAGACCAGCCTGCAACACAGTGGTCACATGAAATATAAGTAAATAAAATAGTTGCTGCATGAAGGTACTTAGAATACAAAAAAAAAAAAAAAAGCCAGAGTACCATTCTCCTTTCATACTACTTTAGTGGTTTGTTGCCTATCAGAATTGTCTGTCAAAATGACAACTGCCTGCATAGATGTTATGAGCTCTTACTATCATGATGATGACAAAACCATGATGTCAGCTTGTATTTATTAAGTGCATGTTATATCCTAGCCATTATTCTAAATACTTTCTGTGGATTAGCTCCCCAAACCTAAGTCTTAAGGTAGACTTTTGATACATGCTTATTATCGATTAGGAAACAGACACAGAAAAGCTACATTGGGGTTTCTCAGTTAACATTATTGTCATTTCACATCATAAAATTCTTTGTAGTTGAGAACTGTTCCAGCATCACAGGACATTTAGTAGCCTTTCTTTTTTTCTTTTTTAAAAAAATTTATTAATTACACTTTATTCACTTTGTATCCCCCCTGTAGCTTCCTCTTTCCTCCCTTTCCATCCCTCCCTCCCTCCCCCTTCTCCACGCATGCCCCCCCCCCAAGTCCACTGATAGGGAAGGTGTTCCTTTCCTTCCTTCTGATCCTAGTAAATTAGGTCTCATCAAGAGTGGCTGCACTGTCATCTTCTGTGGCCTGGTAAGCTGCTCTCCCATCAGGGGGAGATGATCAAAGAGCAGGCCAATCATTTCATGTCAGAGACAGTCCCTGTTCCCATTACTATGGAACCCACTTGGACACTGAACTGCCATGGGATACATCTGTGCAGGGGTTCTAGGTTATCTCCATGAATGGTCCTTGTTTGGAGTATCAGTCTCAGAAAAGACCCCTGTGCCCAGATTTTTTGGTTTTGTTGCTCTCCTTGTGGAGCTCCTGTCCTCTCCAGGTCTTACTATCTCTCACTCCTTTCATAAGATTCCCTGCACTCTGCCCAAAGGTTGGCCATAAGTCTCAGCATCTACTTTGATACCCTGCAGGGAGAGCCTTTCAGAGGCCCTCTGTGGCAAGCACCTGACTTGTTCTCTGTTTTCTCCTTTTGATGTATATCCTCTTTACCTTTCTTTTCATTTTTTTAAATTTTTTATAATTATTTTTTTAATATTAGTTACAGTTTGTTAACTTTGCATCACTGCTGTATCCTCCCTCCCTCATCTCCTCCTTGCCCTTTCCCAAGTCCACTTCTAGGGGAGGACCTCTTCCTCTTTCATCTGACCGCGGTTTATCAGGTATCTTCAGGACTGGCTGCAAAGTCCTCCTCTGTGGCCTAGCAGAGCTGCTCCTCCCTCGGGAGGTCAAAGAGCCAGCCATTGAGTTCATGTCAGAAACAGTCCCTATTCCCTTATTAGGGTACTCACTTGGATACTGAGCTACCATGGGCTATATCCAAGCAGCGGTTCAAGGTTATATCCATACTTGGTCCTTGGTTGGAGAAACAGACTCATATATAGACCCCTGTGCCCAGATATATTTTGTCCTTATGGAGCTCCTGTTCTCTCCAGGTCATATTAACTCCCCCTTCTTTCATGTGATTCCCTGCACTCTGTAGAAGGTTTGGTTATGAGTCTTAGTATCTGCTTTGATACACTGCTAGGTAGAGTCTTTCAGAGGCCCTCTGTGGTAGGCTCCTGTCCTGTTAATTGTTTTCTCCTATATCCAATGTCCATCCCATTTGTCTTCTCTTTGACTTTCTGAATAGGGATTGAGCATTTTAGCCAAGTCCTCCTTCTTGATTAGTTTTTTTGGTGTGCAGATTTTATAGGTTTATCCTATATTATATGTCTAATAGTTTTTCTACACATGACTGAATGCCAGTAGCAAACTCCCTTTCCCGGCTGGGACAACAAAAGTATCTCCAAAAATTATCAAAATTTCCAAGAAGGGCACTTTTGCTAAGGAGGGGAAATCAACTCAGATATTTGACCCCAGGGTCATTTTGATTGGCATTTCTTAGATGACTAAGGACATTGAGCATTTCTTTAGGTGTTTCTCTGCCATTTTGATATTCCTCTGTTGAGAATTCTCTGTTTAGCTTTGTACCCCATTTTTTAATTGGATTACTTGGTTTGTTGGTGTTTAACTTCTGAATTCTCTATATAGTCTGGATATTAGCTCTCTGTCAGATACAAGGTTGGTGAAGATATATTTTCCCAGTCTGTAGGTTGTTGTTTTGTTCTGATGACAGTGTCCTTTGCTTTACAGAAGGATTTTGAGTTTCATGAAGTCCCATTTACTGGTTGTTGACACTGAGATTCCACCTCACACCCATCACAATAGCTAATATCAAAAACTCAAAGGATGATGCATGCTGGAGAGGTTGTGGAGAAAGGGGAACCCTTCTCCATTGCTGGTGGGAATGTAAACTTGTACAACCACATTGAAAATCAATCAAGCACTTTCTCAGAAAATTAGGAATAGTGCTACCTCAAGATCCAGCTATACCAGTCCTGGGTATATATCCAAAAGATGCTAAACCATACAACAAGGACCTTTGCTCAAGTATGTTCAAAGCAGTTTTATTCATAATAGCCAGAATCTGGAAATAACCTAGATGTCCCTCAACTGAAGAATAAATACAGAAATTGTGATACATTGACACAATGGAATACCACTTAGCAATTAAAAAAAAAGGAAATCATGAATTTTTCAGGCAAATGGTGGGAACTAGAAAAGATCATCCTGAGTGAGGTAACCCAAAAGCAGAAAGATACATATGATATATAGTCACTTATAAGCGATATTAGCCATATAATATAAGATAAACATACTAAAATCTATAGTCCTAAAAAAACTAAATAACAAGGAAGGCCTTCAAGAAGAAGTTTAAACCCCACTCAGAAGGGCAAACAGGATAGACATTGGAAGTTGGAGAAAACAAGGTACAGAACAAGGAGCCTTTCACAGGCGGCCTGTGAAAGACTCTACCCATAAGGCTTCGAAGGAGATACTGAGACTCATAGCCAAATTTTGGGCAGCGTGCAGGAAACCTTACGGAAGAAGAGAGAGATAGAAAGATGGAGGGGACAGAAACTCCATAAGCAGACCAACAGAACCAAAAAACCTGGGCCCATTAGGCCCTGTTATTCCAACCAAGGACCATGCATGGAGAGGACCTAGAACACCTGTTCAGAGGAAACTCATAGGCTGCTTTGTTTCTAAGTAAGTTTCCTAGTAAGGGGTACAGGGGCTGTCTCTGCCATGAACTCAGTGGCCCAGCTCTTGCCAGGCCACAGAAGAAGTTGATGCAGCCAGACTTAATGTGACCTGATAGTCTAGGGTCAGATAGAAGGGGAAAAGGTCCTCCTCTATCAGTGGATTAAAGGAGGGGAACAGGGGGAGAAGAGGGAGGGTGGGTGGTACTGGGAGGAGATAAGGGAGGGGTTACATTCAACTGAATAAAACAAAGAAAGGAAAGGAAGGAAGAAAGAAAGAAAGAAAGAAAGAAAGAAAGAAAGAAAGAAAGAAAGAAAGGAAGGAAGGAAGAAATAGAAAAATATATTTGACCCCAATGCACACAACAGGTAAGAGTCAGAACTGAGAGTCAACGAAAATCTTCTTTAAGATGTTCTCTAGAGCCTGAACTGTTAGCACTAATCTACACATAAAAATGTCACTGGTAATTTGACTTTTTGGAAACAGAATGTAAAAACCTAGGTTGTACCTATCTGAAAATGATGCAAACTGCATTAATGTCTCAACTTGACAATTCCAAGCACTTTAATGTACTGTACGATTATCATTACTTGGGGACCCAGTGGAAAAGAGTAGTCATCCTCTGATTAAGATAATGCAGCCTAGCTCAGTGAAATGATTTTGGGGGCTCTATGTTCATAGTGAAAGAAAATGTGTGCTGCAGGAAGTAGGTAAGCACAGTATTTTGAGGCTCTTACTCTTTTTTTTTTTCAATGCAGTTTATTCAGGAACCTTGAACAATCATCTGACCCTGGGTAAAGCCAGCCCACTTTAAATAGCCTCTGGGTAGCCAACCTCAGCATGCCACGTGGGCAATGCAGATAGGTCCACATACATGGAAGCAAGCCAGATCCTCAGCCTTAGCCAAATGTGGAGTTGTTTGTGACAGAGAGCACTCACCATCGGGAAGGTGGAAGGCGGAAACCAGCTCCATCTTTCAGGCGCAGCATTACACAGCTCTCTACAGTTCCCCCTTTTTGTTTTGGACGCATCAGGCAAGAGTAGAGGTCTGATCTCTGATATTAGAAATAAATTGGGACTTTGTACTGATGTACATTTAGGTGTCATCCACCCAAATAGCATCAGACCCGTCGGATACCTTTTTCTCAGAGGCGGGACCTGGAGCATCAACCCGCATGCAGTCAGACTTGCTCTTCTCTGGGTCGAAAGCGGATGACCCTGAGTGCAGTGCTTAGCCTCGCATCCTGAGCGTAACATTTTGGCTTTTTATGGTAGCCAACCATGCTTGGGGAGACTGTCCTGCTTCAATGGCTGTAAAGGCCTGAATGGTCATGGCTGCATTACGCTGTTGTGAGACTCTAATCTTGCATATATACCACAGGCAAACCAAGGAGACCAACACCAGAAGGCCTGCTAACGCTCCCATGCCCGCCCATTCCTTCAGATGATTCATGGCTGCAGCAATCCATGATGATAATCCTGTGGCTAGTCCTGCGTCCACTCTGGTAGAATTTACCGTGACAATCGCCACTCTCAGCTGCTCCATCGTAGTATCGAATTCTCCAGTCCAATTACCTAAAATATAGCTAGACAATTGTTTAGACAGATTTGCAGCACCGGGAAAATTCTCATGTTGTATGCTAGTGACTCAAAGTCCAGCATACTTTCATTGACAGCCAAGTTGAGCGATTTGCCATAGGGTATCAATTTGCTCCTGCACGAGGTCAATCCTCTGATTGAACACCATCAAGCTTCCTTTTAGTTGAGCATTAATTCCTTTTTGTACATCTAAGGCATGAGCTACATTGGCTAAAAGGTTATTCAGGGTCTGAGCAGTCTGCCCAGTATGACTCATGGCTAATGCCGCGGTGGTAGCTCCAACAGCCGCCAATGAGATGGCAGTAACAATGGTGGCTGTAATTCCAAGATCCCTTTTCTGTCTGAAGAGAGTCATAGTGTGAGGGCATCAACGGGCACAGGCACCCAGCGAGGCATGCGAGTCACCAGCTAGTAAATTTACTAGCATTAGAGCATTGGGCAAAAAAGCAAGTATCATTACCACAATTACTTGGCTCTATCTGGCTAATAATGAATAAAAATGGGGGATATAAACAAACAGGTGTGGGCTTATAGGAAATATTATGAGAAGCCTTAACCCCCTCGTTGGAACATCCTGCATCAGTTCTAGAACTAGCAGTGGTGGTATCCGAGGTCTGAGTTCAGGAGACCATTGCCCCCAGGGGCGAGACGTGCTCCATGTAAATTGACTAACTCCATGTTTTCCTCCACTTTTGAAAGTCATTTAAGGTTCTTAAATTATTTTTTCCCTTTTTTTTTAAATTTTTCATCAATTACACTTTATTCATTCTGCATCCCCCTATAAGCCCCTCCCTCCCCTCCCAATCCCACCCTCCCTCCTCCCTCTGCATGCATGCCACTCCCCAAGTCCACTGATAGGGGAGGTTCTCTTCTCCTTTCTGATCTTAGTCCATCAGTTCACATCAAAAGTGGCTGCATTGTCCTTTACTATGGCCTGGTAAGGCTGCTCCCCCTCAGGAGGAGGTGACTAAAGAGCAGGCCAATCAGTTAATGTCAGAGGCAGCCCATCTTCACATTACTATGTAACCCAATTGGACTCTGAACTGCCCTGGGCTACATCTGTGCAGGGGTTCTGGGTTATCTCTATGAATAGTGCTTGGTTGGAGTATGAGTCTCTGGGAAGTTCCCTGTGTTCAAATTTTCTTGTTCTGTTGCTCTCCTTGTGGAGACCCTGTCCTCTCCAGCTCCCCCACTTTTTAATAAAACAAAAATGTTAAGATTCTTTTTGAAGCAGTTGTTTTAAATAGTTGGATATTTGCTTTAAACGTTTTATTATGTCCTCAACTGATTAAACTTCCATTTTAGAGTCTATGTTGTGGCCCTTAATTTGGAATCTTCCCACAAATCGTTCAAAAGTCGTATTATGCAACGAAATATCTTATCAATTCAGGAATAGCAAAGCAATTAATGAAAAAAAAAAGAATCACCACTAAAGAGCTGATTATATAACATAATATGTGTGAAATAGTTCCTGTGTTTACCATAATTTGTCCTTTTTCTCACTGTTGGCTAGTCTCTTGCCAGCCCACCCTGGAGTATTTCTGTCTGTTTCTGCTAAATCCTTCTGTTATGTTCCATTTATAGCATTTGTTTCAATCCTTGACCTAAACTGTATTTTCTAGAAACACAGATTCTCAGAGTAGTAAGTACCATTAGTAATCACTTAGCTCGTTGCCCTCCCAGTGGACACACTCTTGTGTGATGTCTCTGATAGATGGCCACCCAACCTGTGTTTGAGCCTGATCTAGGACAGGGATTCTTCTGCTTGAAAAGGTGTCATGTTCAAATGTAGTCAAGTTCAAACTGCTCACCATTTTTCTATGAAGCTGAAACTCTGAGTTTTACACATTTAGTGTCAGACAACAGAGGGCAGTACCTGAGATTCTAGTTTCTAGTTAAACTGCTTTCACTCATGTTCCAGCTCTCCCACTCACCATTGGAGTTCCTGAGCATTCAAAGCCAATTTGTTTCCTATTATAACAGGTATAACAGCACAGTGATGATTTTGTATTTTGTCAACGTAGCTGAGTTGGCCCTGAGACTCCCAGAATTCACTCTTTGTTGATTCTGGGTTAGGGCTGGCCATGGGAGAAACTGGAGCACAGAAGTAATATGGAAAGGAGAGCAGACATCCAATTCTAGTTCCACTGAGTCATCACAAACCATCAAATACACACGGTTTTTGAGTGATACCAGTTGTGTCTGCAGCTTTTCTGGTACTGGCTGGACCTTCCTCCGCATCTCAGAATGCAGGGTGAACCCTATGTGAAGTTCAATGATAAAGCCTATCATCTTCTGCAAGTCACCTGCACCTCTGAAGTTGCAGGCTTACCCAGCTAGAGACTGGTGTGTGTCTCAGTGTGCTATCTATGTGACTAGTGTGAATAGTTCTGATGACAGACAAAAGAGGTTGCAATTCTTTCATGTTCTTGTTCACTTCATATCATTTTTCTCTCCACACTGATGTAAAGCTTTACTTGAGGCCCAGATAGAAGCAAGAGATATACTGTATAAACAAACTATACCAGTGATGTGGGTCAGTGGGAAGCACTGGCAAAGCATATGTAAGGGCTCTAGATTCCATTTTCTGTGGAAAACAACTGCACAATTCTGGATCAGAATCCCTTATCCCTAAAATAAATCTCTTTACTCATGGTGTCTATGCTTCTCTGCTATAACTTTACCAGCATATCGTGAATAATAATATAGTGTATAGAAACTGTTCAATGAAAGGGAACAGTTCTCAGAACCTGTGACTCTGTTATTTCCAATTCTGTGGAACTACCCCTTCTATTTGAAACTGAATAGAGTTTTGGTTTCTTCTTCCACATAACAGAATAGATCCACATACTTAAATCCACATTCTTAAGATATGTAAAATAGAGAAGGATTCATGTTTTGGCATTTCATAATAGATGCTAGATTAAATGGCCAAGAGACAATATCTAATTTAATCTTCTTCAGAAAAACTCTAGGAATTTTACAGTGAGAATATTGTCCCAGGGTATGGCATCAAGAACATGTCAACCCTAGGATCAGAAGGAAAGAGAGGAAGACCTCCCCTATCAGTGGACTTGGGGAGGGGCAGGAGTGGAGAAGGGGGAAGGAAGGTGGGATTAGGAGGGGAGGAGGGAGGGGTCTATGGGAGAATACAAAGTAAATAAAGTGTAATTAATAAAAATTAAAATAAAAAATATTTTTAAAAAAGAACATGTCAACTGAAGTTGGTTAAACACTTGAGGACTCTTGAATTATTTATGGTTATGTGAACTTCATATTAATATGCTTTTCTAAACTCGCATATTTAGTTTCCCTCAAAGTTAAATAAGATTTAAGAGTGTTTATTACTATACTATTTATAAATCTTGTAATTACTGCATAAATTAAGGGCAATTTCTCTCATTTGTTCTTTGATTAATAGTCACAATTCAAACAGATTAAATTCGCTTTAAACAATTAATCCTATTTATAACATTACTTAATTCCATACCAAACTACATTCATAAATTTAATAAATTTGAACTTTTCAAGCCTTTCAAATGCAAGGCAATCCATAAGTACAATACTAACAAACAAAATTCTACCAATTAAATGTCTGTGGTAAAGATAATAACTTAATCCTGTAATTCTGCTGAATTTTTACTTCTCCCAAACATTTCAACATTGTTAATATAAAATTCTCTTTGAGTTTTCTATCTAAGATTATGATTAAAAATCAATGGCTCAAGGCTAATCTGAGAGATTTTATAAAATGCTAAATCCTGTTAGATGTTCATTTTTAATTGACACAAAACATTTTTACTATGGTAATTTACCTTATTATAGCTTTCTAAATTCTCACCAGGGTTAAAAAGTCACCCAAGCAAAGTAGGAAACTGGCTGTATCTCTTGGATTGAACTGAAGTCAGAAGGCAGGTTTTGCCCTCATTTTGTGTTTAGGTTCAAAATTAAGACATACAGATTCAGTAATTTGTGTTTCTCAATAAGCACATTTTAGTAAGGGGGTATAAATGGTACCTTCTCCCACTGTTTTTATAACCATTTTGTTCATGGGAGACCCCAGAGCCATATCTTTGATATTCAAACTTTTAGCCAATCAGTTTGGATACCCATTAACCTGTAATTCTACTCAGGTAGAAGCTAAACTACCTTCATCTCTAATTATGTTCTGAATTCCTTAACTGTTTTCATTCTGCACTGTCTTCTATTCTTAGGAGTTCACAACTCATAGTCATAAATTTATAATTCTGAATTTGAATCCAGGTCTTCTTGATTACAGAGCTTGGACTATAGTCCACTACAAGAGGTTCTTTTATGAATTCTATTTATTTTTAATTAAATATTTCCTTCTAATTTTAATTTATGAAGTTCCAAGTACATTTACTACCCTAACTTTCCTCCTCATAACTTCTTACAATTTTCAAAATTCAGTGACAAAACTGAAGATGTGATTAAATGCAATGGGTTCACCCTTTGGTGAGTATTTACAAACTGGGAGCTAAAAAGTGAAGGGGAAAAAAGAGATTTCTTGCTTATTGCAAGCAAGGAGAATACTAGGGATAATCTGCCAGTCAGTGCCTCTCTCTCTCTTACAAAGAAAGTACAGGGCTTGGTGAAATGTATGCATATAATTTATATAGCAAAATGCTTCACATGTAAAGGCCATTGAATTCTGAGCAAACATAGTTGGAAATCATACTTTCTACATATATATTCAAAAGTGGCAAATGAGAACATGCCCTCTCATTGCAGAAAATTCAGCACCATATTAAGGTTACAATATGCAAAGTTAACCCTAGGTCATCAAGTGGAGCAATTAGGTCTGACTTAGGATGGTTTAAATAGATTCTTGTGGCTTTCTCATCTGGCCTTTATCTGAACCCTAATAGCAATGTTTAAAAGTCTAGCTATCATTTAAAGGGCCAGCAGCTATTTGTTTATTAAGTATGAGAGCTTTCCCTTAAAGTCTTGCCAAGCAGCTGACAAAGGGGCATTTGCCCACCTTAGAGTGATATGAAATGCAAGGATCAGCCATTCAAGGGGTTCTTTGAAACTCTGTGGGCATGTGGGTCTGTCGATTTCCCCTCTCCCCTCTCAGATGTACTTCATGTTTTGTTCTTGTTTTTTGTTTGTTTGTTTTGTTTCTTAACAATCTTAAGATGGAAGCCAGAGTTTGTGTATGCTAGGTAGGCACTCTATCATTGAGTTTTCTCACTGTGTGTGTGTGTGTGTGTATGTGTGTGTGTGTGTGTGTGTCTGTGCATATGAATGGATGCTGCAAGATAAACTCAAATGCCACTTTCATATAGGCCACACACTTATCTTGGGACAGAATCTCTTATTGGCTGAAGCTCACCAGTCAGGCTAGTCAGTCTGGTCAGTGAGTACCAGGGATCCTCCTGTCTCTGCTTCCCCAGTGCTGGGATTATAGGTGCTCACCACCATACCTTGCATTTTTGTGTTGTTTCTGAGGCTTAAACTCAACTTCACACACTTGAGAAACATTTTACTTGCAGGGCCACCTCCCCACCCAAACCAGTGATCCTATGCTTGAGTTTGTGAGTCTCAGGTTGAAGCTGAGTTTGTGCCTTGGTTGTGGTGTTTTATCACAGAAATAGAAAAGTAACTAAGAAAAAAGTTTATACCAGGAAGTGAACTGTTGCTGTACTAGATTTGACTGTTTGTAAAAAGATCTTATAATAAGATAAGATGTAGAAGACTTTGGTACTTTTGGTCTTAAAAAGTGGTTAAATACTGTAAGTGGGACTTAATGGGCCATTTTAGTAAGATCTTGGAAGACACTAGTGCTGAGAGCTGTGCAGACTCTGGAGGTCGAGCTCAAGAGGTTTCAGAGGGGACAATATTAGTAACAGGTATAGAAATCATCTTGTGATGTTTTGACAAAGAATGTGGCTACTTTCTACTCTTGTACTAAGAATCTGCTTGACACAAAATTGAAAAGTAATGGACTACTTTCTTTTGCTGAGATTAAGACAGCATAATACTGACCCTGTCTTGTGGTTATTACTGATTACTTGTATACAGGTCTATAACAAAGAGGATCAAGAAGATCAGAAAGAACCTTAAAATGTACAGCCTGAAGAGAAAAAGCAGCAGGAAGTATGTAATTTACCTTTTGATTTTACACTGGGTTAGAATTAAGAGGTTGGCTTGCATCTCTGAAATGACTTTGAAAAACTATGGGAAATTTTGTAGTTGGATTAAATGCATTTTGCACTTTCCAACTTCATATTTTCCTTTTTTTTTTTTTCCTGATCTCCCTAGGAATTAGATTCCATTATCAACCCCAGTTATCATGACAACTAAGTATTTCCATTTGTAACATATCTAAATGTTCCCGCAGCAAGCTTACTGGTTGTGTAGTTAAGTTGTAAGCATTCCTGATTTTTAAAATCTGTTCTGCTAATGGATGTTAGGTTTGATATCTCAATGCCTATAGTTCTCTCTAGTAAAAATGAGGTTGACATATAGTACAAATACTAAGTTCCTAAGATATATATGGTTGATTTATTTTGGGAAATAGCCCTTCTCAACTTTTTATATGCACTTTTGTCTAATTTAATTCACTAGTTAATCAAAAGTAACTAGTAACTTTCTTAAATGCCACCATGAAATCGAGACAATCCACTAGTTACATTTCTCACTGTTGTGACAAAATACCTGGCAAAAGCAACGTAAGGAAAGAAGGGTTTATTTGAAGTCACCATTTGAGTAGCATGATTGAAAAGTCATGATGGCATGAGTTTGGGATGACTTGTCACAATTTTGTCCACAATCAGGAGGCAGAGAACAATGAATGCTTATGCTCAGCTCATGGAATGGTGCTGCCCACATGTAGGGTGGGTCTTCTTGCTTCAAGTAATCCAGAAATACCCAGCAGCCTATCTAATAGATGATTCTATGGACTATCAGTTTGGCAACCAATATTAACCATCACAAATGCTATGAAGGGTGAAAACAAGGAAGGCAATCAAATGAAAACAAAGCAATATTCCCGAACTGTTACTGTTATCAACAGGATGTCTATTGAGCCTCCCAACATACATATTTATTCAATATGATATATTTTTTTCCATAAACTTCCTTTTTATTTGTCTTTCCTAAGAAGATCCTTACATCCACCATAGTGGATGAGACCTTCTTCTTCTGTGGCCTGGTAAGGCTGCTCCCCCATCAGGGGGAGGTGATCAAAGAGCAGGCCAATCAGTTCATGTCAGAAGTAGTCCCTGTTCCCATTACTATGAAAACCACTTGGACACTGAACTGCCATGGACTGCATCTGTGCAGGGATTCTAGGTTATCTCCATGCATGGTACTTGGTTGAACTATGAGTCTCAGGAAAGACCCCTGTGTTTAATTTTTTTGGTTCTGTTGCTCTCCTTGTGGACATCCTGTCCTCTCCAGCTCTTACTATTATTTCCCACTTCTTTCATAAGATTCCCTGCATTCTGCCCAAAGTTTGGCCATAAGTCACAATATCTGCTTTGATAGTCTGCAGGGCAGAACCTTTCAGAGGCCCTCTGTGGGAGGCTCATAACTTGTTTCCTGTTTTCTTCTTCTTCTGGTGTCCATCCTCTTTGCCTTTCAGAGTGGAGATTGAGCATTTTAGCCAGAGTCCTCCCTCTTGATTAGTTTCTTTAGGTGTACAGATTTTAGTAAGTTTATCCTATATTATATGTCTATATGAGTGAGTATATACTGTGTGCATCTTTCTGTTCTGGGACAGCTCACTCAGGATGATCCTTTCCAGGTCCCACCATTTACCTGCAAATTTCATGATTTCCTTATTTTTCATTGCTGAGTAATATTCCATTGTGTAGCTGTAACACAATGTCTGCATCCATTCTTCAGTTGAGGGGCATCTGGGTTGTTTCCAGCCTCTGGCTATTACAAATAAAGCTGCTACAAACATGGTTGAGCAAATATCCTTATTGTGTACTTGAGCCTCTTTTGGAGATATGCCTAGGAGTGGTATAGCTGGATCTTGAGGAAGTGCCATTCCTTGTTGTCTGAGAAAGTGCCAGATTGATTTCCAGAGTGGTTGTACCAGTTAACATTCCCACTAGCAGTGGAGGAGGGTTCTCTTTTCTCCACAACCTCTCCAGCATGTGTTGTCACTTGAGTTTTTCATCTTGGCCATTCTGATGGTGTAAGGTGAAATCTCAGGGTCGTTTTGATTTGCATTTCTCTGATGGCTAAGGACATTGAACATTTCTTTAAGTGTTTCTCTGCCATTTGATATTCCTCTATTGAGAATTTTCTGTTTAGCTCTGTTCCCCATTTTTTAAGTGGATTACTTGGTTTGCTGCTATTCAGCTTCTTTATTTCTTTATATATACTGGATATCAGCCCACAGTCAGATATAGGGTTGGTGAAGATCCTTTCCCAGTCTGTAGGCTGTTGTTTTGTTTTGATAACTATGTTCTTTGCTGTACAGAAGCTTTTCAGTTTCATGAGGTCCCATTTATTGATTGTTGCTCTTAGAGCCTGCTCTGTTGGTGTTCTGTTCAGGAAGTTGTCTCCTGTGCCAGTGAGTTCAAGGCTCTTACCCACTTTTTCTTCTAACCAATTTAATGTGTCTGGTTTTATGTTGAGGTCTTTCATCCACTTGAACTTTAGTTTTGTGCAGGGTGATAAGTATGGATCTATTTGTATTTTTCTACATATAGACATCCAGTTAGACCAGCACCATTTGTTGAAGATGCTATCTTTTTTCCATTGTATGGTTTTGGTTTTAAACAAAGAGTAAAATGAAAGATTAGGAAACCAAGCAACCTTACCCTCATCAACTAGTTTGAATAATTGTTAATCTTTTACCATATTTGCTTTGTCTCTCTACTGTTTTAAAGGTCATATATCATGGTACTTCTCTCCTGTAAACAAAAGATCATAGGCTGAGTGACAGATAAACCATAATTTTTTATTTTTCTTAGTTCTAGAGTCTAGGAGGACCAAGATTAAGGTGGCAGGTTACTCAGTGATCCTTGCTTCACAGAGAATTGTCAGTTTGATATATGCTCACACTGTGCAAATGGTCCTTCTGTAGTTCATTTATGGTGAAAAGTCCTCATGATCTAAACACCCTCTTAAATACTTTAAATTTTTCCTATATTATCTTGGGGTTTAGGATCTCAATATACAAATTTGGGGTAAACAAACATTCAAAGCAGAACAATCTTCAAATAAATAATGTTCTTTATGTATTTGTAATAACACTATTAACCATAAGAAATGAGCAACAATTTGTTACTATCATATAATACCAATTTCCCATGAAAACATCTTCAATTGCTTAAAAATGAATTTTATAGCTCATTTTAATGCAAGAATACAATTTTTTGTAATTATGTCTCTCCAATCTTTTTAAACTTAAACAGTCTGTTATCTTAGTTTTCAATACTGGCTTTTAGACAAGAATGAACAAATATTTTGCACAATACTTTGCATTCTGGCTTGATATTATTGTTTTCTTGTTGCAGCATTTAAATCGCATTCTTCATCACAATGTGTAAAGGAAAGGTTAAATATAAAAGATTGATTAGATTCATATTAAACATTCGTCAGAAATACTGTGTAGGTATTGTATACTTTCTATATCATATCAGGGTGCTCATATTTTAAAATATGTATGTGATTACTGATGGTAATTTTGCACCTTAAATTAGGTTGATTTTTATGGGTTAAAGGACAGCTTTGGGAAAGAGCAAACTTAGGACTCTCAAATAGAAAAAGGGCATGTGTCAAGATTTTATTTAGTTTACCAGTTCATGTGGGAATTACTGAAATGTTACAATTAGTTCAAAAGAAAATCTAAATACAGACACATAAGCAGACTAAACTAATGCTTAAATGAATTGGCTTTACTTGGTCAGTATCCATAGGGCCCTAACCAACTGTATCTTTACTAGGTAATTTTTACTACTGTGAGCAAAAATTGATTGCATTACTCTGCCATTTAAATGATTGCAATACTGTTCAAGGACAAGGAAAGGCTCAGAAACCCAAATTAATCAAGATGGATCATCTCCTTTTCCATCTAAGAATGGAATCTTTGGTCATTTTCAAAGTTTTTCACAAAAATTCCCTACAACCTAGACCACTCTATTTATAGATTTAATAATGTTCTTTTAGTGAGTTCCCTGAGGCATAATTTCTTTGTGGGGGATGAACGGCAGTGGTAGGATTGAACTCCAGTCTTTTTTTTTATCTCAGGCAAGTGCTCTACTACTCAGCTACATCCTATAGGCATACTTGATGTCATGGCAATATTCAGTTGTCATGGAGATGCAATGACATGTGTAATGTTTTAAGCGTGCGGTGATATTTTTTTTTCTGAATCAATTATTTCACTCAGGGTAGCAAAATAAAGATTGTTTCAATTGTACTGTTTCTCCTCTATTTATCTGAACAAGCATTCTTCAGGAAAGAAGAGCTTGTGTTTACAGCTAAGAATATTTTATTATCCCTGAACTAGAATTCCTACTGAAAAGGCAAAAATACTGCTTTGATCTTTCTCTTTTTTGCACTAGTAGTATGAATACAAATTGCCTCTAATGTTGAGAACAAAGTTTATTTATTTTTTAAGTCAAGGCTTTGATTTATGTTGTTTCATTTATTTATTCTTGAGATAGGGTCTCAGGTGGTATTGGTTGGCCTCCAACTTGATATCCTTCTGCCTCAGCTTTTTTTTTTTTCATGCCTCAGCTGTCATAACTTTAATGAGAAAGTGTCTTCCCAGTGTGGCTCCCTTATCTTTTCAACATGCTCTTATTAATTTTTTAGTTTCTCCTGGATGATAAAACAAAAAGATGTAGCAAGCTGTTCAATTTCAAAAGACAGAAGACATAAAATGTCAGAACTAAAGAGGGCTTTGTCACTGTGGATCTCACAGCCATTAAAAGAGATAGTATGAACAAATTAATTTTGAGTGGATAGAACAATTACATGTTTCAAATGCCAAAACTATGTGAAATATATATGCCAATATTCATGTTAACATGGGTAAAATGGAAAAAATTCAATTTTATTGACCTCTTTAAAGAACTTGTTTTAGTTTTATTGATTTTCTTTTACTGATATTTCCAAGTAAAATGTAAAAGTATGCTATTTTTTTTCTTGTACTTCTCCTTTACACTGAATAATGTTAACATGATCATTTGTTGTTGAAGGTGTTAGCTCAGGGTTAGAAGTTGCTTTCAAATTCATGAGGCCAGAGTTAAATCTCTGTCACCAAAGGAAACACAGAGACTTTAAAGTTATTTATTTGTTCCATCTTATAATATAGATACATCATATATTTTAAAACTGTAGTACAATAATCACTCATATCAAATTGCAGAATGAAAGTAAGATTTATCTGCAGGCTTATTTTTAAATAATGGTGGTGGGGCACTTATGTGTACTGATAAAGATATCTAGATTTCACATCAAATAAATTTTTTCTCTATATAATAACATTGTCTGATACAGTGTTAGCTTCCTGTGTTCAAATATGGTTTAAATTTTAAGGTTTTTAACAAATTAATTTTGAGTGGATAGAACAATTACATGTTTCAAATGCCAAAACTATGTGAAAACTAGGCCTACAAATGAGCTTTTGAAGCCTGAAAGTCCACCCCTAGTAACATACTTCTTCTGACAAGGCCACACCTCCTAATCCTTCTAACCTTATCAAAACTTCCACTTTTTGGTAACTAAGTATTCAAATATATGAGCCTATGGGAGCTATTATTATTCAAACTACCACAAAGGTATGGTATGGAAATTTATCTGATCAGTTTATGAAGACTGTAGTGAATTAAATTCTTTCTTCCTAAAAGGTATGTCCACACAGAACCTCAGAATGTGATCTTAATTGAAATAAAGGTCTTTCCAGATGTAAATAAGGTATCAAGCATGAGATAAGATCATTTTGGGTTAAGGTGAGCCTTCTTCATAAGTGTCTTTATAAATCTCTTTAAAACAGAAAAGAAGGGATACAAAGTAAATAAACTGTAATTAATATAAAAAATTTAATTAAAAAAAAACAGAAAAGAAGGAAATTTGAGCCACAGAGAGGAAGACCTTGTGAAAACTAATTTGATTATGGTGGTACAGTTACAGTGAGTACCAGTGACTACAAGCAGCCACCAGAAACAAGGAAGTATATGATGCTTTCTCCTTCATGTCTCCATAAAAAAAATAACCCTTTTTATACCTTGGTTTTGGACTATGGCTTCTAGAATGTGAACGAATAAATGTTTTGTTGTTTTAACTACCTGAGTCATCACTCTACTTTTTCTCCTTAAAGCATCTGTTTAGTAGCCCTTCCAGGACTACACACTAGTTTATTCAATCAGCTTCCCATTGATGAATTGTGAATGGCTCTTGAGCTTTTGTTTGTACAGTGCTCAATAAATAACCAGGTGTATATTTTTTCAAATCTGCTCAGATGTAATTTACATTTCATTTCTAGAAGTGGGATTGCTAAAACTGTAAATCCATTTTCTTTTCGGCTGGATAGATACAGTCAAATCTCTCTGTAGGGACTATAACATTTGGCACGTCTACCAGCAAAGAATGAGTACCTTCCTCCCCACCCCTGCAACACACACAAGCTTACTTATAGAAAGAGTACCCTTCCAAACCTGAATGTTTGCCTGTCTAATAAAAAAATATATTTAGATGTAGCTGTAATTTTCTTTTTCTTCATATTGTGTGACACTGAGCATTTTTCATATACTTTGAATTCACTGTTTTTCTTCTCCTGTGAACTCTGGGGTCATATCTTTATCTATTTTCCTAATTTTTTTTTGTCTTTTCAATTGTTGAAAACTGTTGCATTGAAGTATAAATTTAGAGACATTTGGCTTTAGTTTTTGAACTTTGTCTGTGTTTTTTTTTTTTTTTTTTTTTTTTTTTTGTTTCCAACTGGCTTTTCACATGCAAACATGTTGATACTTCTGAGCTACTTCTAAGCTTCTAAGTGCTTTGAAGCACTGCTTATACATATATGAGTCCTTTTTATCTTAGGATATGTTATTCTTTTCTTTCTTTTTTTCTTTTCTTTTCTTTCTTTTTTTTTTTTTTTTTTTTTTTTTGAGAAAGGGTTTCTTAATGTTGCCTTGGATGCCCTGGACTCACCTTGTAGACCAGGCAGGCTTCGCATTTGCAGAGATCCACCTGCCTCTGCCTCCCAGAATGCTGGAATTATAGATATGCACCCTCATACCCAGTTCTTATTATTTTCTGGTTGCTGTCACAAAATACTGAACAGAAGTAACTTCATGGAGGAAGGGTTTATTTTGGTTCATGGTTTGGTATAGCCCCATTATATATTTGTCCATTCTCAGTGAATAGTTTATTAACACCTGTACAGTTAAATATACTTTTGTGATCTAAGGAATGTAGGTAGTATGAAGCTTTGTGATCACATCAGATTGTATAGTTAGCTTCTTGCATCCACTTTAAACAGTGACTGCCCATTCTTCTGAAAACTTTTACTTTCTGTTATTTTAAGAGGAGCTAGCTAGTTGTCTTAGCTTTCTGTTATTTTAGAAGTATAAGTTTAGGGCCAGAATATGTACACAACAGAATTTTATTCAGCTGTAAAAAAAAAATTAAATCATGAAATATTCAGGGAAATGTATGAAATTGAATAGTATTAAATTAAGTGAGGTAACCAGACTCCCAAAGACAAAATAACTCAACAAATGTAAAAACAAAGAATGTGAGAACCAGAGACTGGAAAGGTGTACTGTGAAACAGGGTTTGTAAAACTAGTAACAAGTGGATGACACTACCAGATTCTGTTGCCATCTCAGGATGTAGCCTGGTCCCTTTGGACCACAGTTGCAGCAACTTTTGTGTGCTGATCCCAGGAAAACACTTCTCCAAGGAGTTGATTTCCACACAAGGGATTCCCTTTCACATTCTGAGTTTAGGCTCTCTCCTTTCAAATAAATTTCCATTTTCACAAACTGGGGTTGGCTGAATGTTTTACCCCAAGGTCACTTTTCCTATTGTCCTAGTGCAAAGCTGGAGATTTCTCTTCTATGGTGCTGATCTCTTTAATTACAGATGCTTTCTCATCTGGACTCTTTTTTATTTTATTTTATTTATGTTTATTTATTACAATTTATTCACTTTGTACCCCTACTGCAACCCCCTCCCTCATTTCCTCCCAGCCCCACCCACCTTCCCTTTCTCCCCCATGCCCTTTTTCTAATCCCCTGATAGGGGAGGACTTCCTCCTCTTCTATCTGACCCTAACTTATCAGGTCTCATCAAGACTGGCTGCTTCATCTCCCTCTGTAGCAAAGCAATGCTGTACCACTCCAGGGGGAGGTAATCAATGAGCCAGCCACTGAGTTCATGTCAGAGACAACCTCAGTACCCCTTACTAGGGAACCCACTTGGAAATTGAGTTGCTTATGAGTTTCCTTTGAACAGAGGGGATCATCTTCACTTTTATTCTTTACCTTGTAAAGCTTGCTGCTTGCTCACAAACTCTTGATCACCAAAATTCATGCTTTATTTTAAATTTATTTTGCTCCACTCATTACTCTTTCACTGTAGATCTGAATGAGGACAATGCACAGTAACCAAAATGTGGTCTCAATGTTGTCTTGTCTTGAACTTTCTTTTTTTATTTTTTAAAGATTTATTTATTATTTATACAGTAGTGTGCTTGCATGCCAGATATCATTATAGATGGTTTTGAGCCACCATTTGGTTGCTGGGAATTGAACCCAGGACCTTTGGAAGAACAAGCAGTGCTTTTAACTTCTGAGCCATCTGTCCACCCCCCTCCCCCCGACCTTGCAATTTCTTTTCCCAAATAAATTAGCCCATTTCTTTTTAATTCAGTCTTACTCAACTCAGGAAACAGGAAGAATGCAGCCACATGAACTGAACATACATCCACATGCACAAGTACACACACACTAACACACACACACACACACGTGGACAATAATGTTACTGAGAACAACAAAACAAATTTCTAGGGAAATAAAACCACATTGTTTTAACACAAAATGTTTATGGAAAAATTTCCTTGCAAATTAACAAAGCTAAATCTCTAGCAAGACAAATAAAGCTTAAAAAGAAAATTAAGAATAAAAAGCAGTTATTACTAAATTACAGTTGAAATTTAGAAATAAGAGAAGGAGGCTCCAAGAGGCCACAAAATAGCACAGGCTGCTTAAATTGCTCTTGCTTGCCCAACATAATTGAGTGGTAAGACCCTATTGCTGAAAGTACCACATATTTTATGTACAGGAGAAACCAAACTGAAAATGACCTGGAAACTTTTTCTGGTTAGCTTTCATAATGTTAAAATGTGTCATACAGACCAATAGGGGAGATAAGTCATGAATGATATTACCAAGCAATAAACCCTGAATGTTATAATACAGGCCTACCAGGCAAGATGTACCCATTGATACAACAGTGGCATAAAAGTTATGAGGGCGCTGGGATTAAAGATGTGTACCAACACTGGGCACAGGGGTCTTTTCTGAGACAGAACCACTGAAGAGATGTATCCCATGGCAGTTCAGTGTCCCAGTAGGTTCCTAGTAAGGGGAACAGGGGCTGTCTCTGATATGAACTCAGTGGCTGGCTCTTTGATCACCTCCCCCTGAGTGGGGAGCAGCCTTACCTGGCCACAGAGGAAGACAATGCAACCACTCCTGATGAGACATGATAGACTAAGTTCAGAAGAATGGGGAGGAGCACCTCCCCTATCAGTGGACTTGGGAAGGGACATGGGTGGAGAAGAGGGAGGGAGGGTGGGATTGGAAGGGGAAGAAGGAGGGAGCATCAGGTGGGATACAAAGTGAATAAACTAATTAATAAAAAAAAAAGTTATGAGGGTAACCAAAGTAGGTGGCCAGAGTTAGGCTCCGTGAATTAAAAACAAAAAGAAAGAAAGAAAGAAAGAAACAAACAAACAAACAAAAAGAAAGGAAGAAAGAAAGAAAGAAAGAAAGAAAGAAAGAAAGAAAGAAAGAAAGAAAGAAAAGAAAGAATATGTGGAAGACAGAAATGTAAGAGAGGAATAAATGAGGGGTGGGTACCTAGGGGTAGTGGAATGAGAAATTGGGGGTGGAGAGGATCAAGATATTGCATACATATATAAAATTGTCAAAGAGTAGATAAATGATATTAAGAAAAATAATAATATAACAATGAACTTATGCCAATAAATTAAAGAACATATGAACACAAAATTGATTCAAAAGAAAATAGAAAGCATAAGCACATTACAATAAAAAGATATTCACTTGATAATCAAATCTATCACCAAAATCACAAATATGAAAGTTTTACAAATGGCTATTAAAGAAACCCACAGTTCATTTATTCAAACAATATCAGAGAATAGAAAGTGAGAAAGAATTGCTTAATTTATTTTATAAGATGTAACTCACTGTGGTTTCAGGGTTTCTTCCAAAGTACTAAGTAAGATAAATGACTAGACTATTTTTTTCTTGACTGTTTTTTTTTTTTAATTTTTTATATTAACCACAGGTTATTTACTTTGTATCCCAGCCATCGCCCCCTCCCTCCTTCCCTCCCAATCCCACCCTTCCTCCCTCACCTTCTCCCTGCCCCTTTCCAAGTCTACTAGTAAGGGAGGACCTCCTCCCCTTCCATCTGACCCTAGCTTATCAAATCTCTTCAGGCCTGGCTGCAATGTCTTCTTCTGTGGCCTAGCAAGGCTGCTCCTCTCTTGGGGTGGGGGGCAAGTCGAAGAGCTCGCCATTGAGTTCATTACAGGAATAGTCCCTGTTCCCCTTATTAGAGAACACATTTGGACACTGAGCTATACCATGGGCTATATCCGAGTAGGGGTTCTAGGTTATATCCATACATGGTCCTTGGTTGGAGAAATAGTCTCATGAAAAATCCCTGTGCCCTGATATATTTGGTAACTTCCTGCGCTCCTGTACTCTCCAGGTCTTACTAACTCCCCCTTCTTTCATATGATTCCCTGCACTCTGTCGAAGGTTTGATTATGAGTCTTAATGTCTGCTTTGATACATTGCTAGGTAGAGTCTTTCAGAGGCTCTGTGCTGTAGGCTCCTGTCCTGTTACTTGTTTTCTCCTACATCCAATGTCCATCCCATTTGTCTTTCTAGATGAGGATTGGACTTACCCCAAGTCCTCTTTCTTGTTTATCTTCTTTAGGTGTATAGATTTCAGTATGTTTATCATATCTTATAGGTCTATATAAGTGAGTATATACCATGTGTGTCTTTCTGTTTTTGGGATACCTCACTTAGGATGATCGATTCTAGGTCCCACCATTTACCTGCAAATTTTATGATTTCCTCTTTTTTAATTGCTGAGTAGTATTCCATTGTGTAAACATACCACAATTTCTGTATCCATTCCTCAACTAAGGGACGTCCGGTTGTTTCCAGGTTCTGGCTGTTACAAAAAAAGCTGCTATAAACATGGTTGAGAAAATGTCCTTGTTGTGTACTTGAACATCTTTTGGATTGATTTTTAACTGTCAACCTACATTTAAAAAATGTAGATTTATTCTGGGAGTGCAAGGGTTGTTCAAAATCAGAAAATTTTATCAACAGAATTCACTCTATTAACAGATTATAAGAGTCATATGGCCATGCTAGTAGATGGAAAAGACATACGATAAAATTCAACACTGATTCATGATTAAAACTTTTAAGGCAGGATTATAAGGAGATGGCCTAGAACTTGAGAATGATGTCATAAACAAACAAACAAACAAACTTACAGCTTCTTGATAGTGGAATCGAAACAACACTGACTTTTTAAACAAGATAAGTGTGCCTATTATAACCACATCTATTCCAAATTGCATTAATTACCCTGGCCAATGAAACAAGAAAGGAAAAGTAATTAGGAAATGTAGATTGCCAGGGAAGATAAATGAGACTGTTATTTTTAGACATAAATTTTCTTAAACAGAAAATCCCAAAAAATTTATAGGGGTAGTTTAGTAGGATTGTTAAAGACAAAGTGAATATATATATATATATATTATATACATATATATATATTCACCATATATATATGTATATATATAATATACATATATATATATGTCAACACCAGTTGTCAATTATCTAGTATCATTGTATAAAATATAGAATTTATAATTGTTGTATTGGCATTAATATTTACTATTGATATATCTTTTATTAAGCTGCTGTTAATCCTAAACAGCTGTATAACCAAATTACCACACAGAGACTATGATTTATTTAGTTAACCTAGAACACAATGCTGGGCAATAGTTACTCCATCCTGAACCTCCAAGCCCTCATAGTTTCCTAACATTTAGATTCACCCGTTACACTCGCTTTTTGTGAAATCTTAGGTCCGGTTCATTCTCCACGTCGTTCCAAGACCTCTCCTCAGCCTCTCTCTCTCCCAACTTCTCCCTCTTCTCTCTCCTCCTCTCCTCCCACTCCTTCCTGTCTTCTGGCTCCTCCCCTCTCCCGCCTTCTCCTTCCTCTCCATTACTCAACTTTGTGGCTGGTTGTTTTATTTTGGCATGTTTACACAAAGCTGAAACAGGTGATGCTTAGAATAAGTATCACAATGCAATGTCCAGATTGAAACCAGAGAGTGGGGGAGAGAAATCAGCATTTGAATGAACAAGGGTAAGGTGTATACCTTACCTTATATGTTGGTATAAGAACATTATACCAACATATAAAAACATTATACCAACATATAAAGGTAATTTTATATGCATAGAAAATATCATTAAAAGACAATAGGGCAGAGAAAATATATATTCATGACATTCAAGAATTACATGACTATATTTTAAAACTTAGTAATTCCGCTACAAATATCATCATCCATCAATTATCAGCTTGCTTTTTATTTCAAATGGCTATAAAACTTAAATGTGCCAAGCAACCATTGATCTCTCTCTCATGTTTTTCTCAAGTGTAGTGGGTGATTAAACTGTTATTGCCTGGAATGGGGTAACTTTTGGTCAAAACTGTTCTCTTATGATTACTTCAATTAGTTTATGTACATTCGGGGGTTGCAAGGTTAATAGCTATCATGTCTTAAAAACATAACACTATGATTTAACTAAAATGAAAAGAGCTTCAAGACACAGCAGCAAGAATTATGTTGATGTCAAAGACACAAGTTCTGGTTATTAGGACAATTACTGGAATTTCACATTTTCTTGCAAAGATCAGAAAAGCACTCCAGTCAGGAAGGTGTCCAGAATAGATCCTGAGGCCAGGAAGAACATTTCAGCACTGGCAGTGCATTTCAGCATAGCAGTGGGCCTCTGTAACAATAGATGCTCTGTTATCAATGATTTTTATGGCACAGGGCCCATTACTATATGAAGAAATACAGTTATTAATGTTTTATGGTAGTTAAGAGAAGTCAGAGCCTTGACAGATGTTAAGAAGTTTTTTTTTTTTTTTCAATGCAGTTTATTTAGGAACCTTGAACAATCTTCTGACCCTGGGGAAAGCCAGCCCACAGCTTAAATAGCCTCTGGGTAGCCAACCCCAGCGTGCCATGTGGGCAATGCAGATAGGTTCCCATACACGGAAGCAAGCCAGATCCTCAGCCTTAGCCAAATATGGAGTTGTTTGTGACAGAGAGCACTCACCATCGGGAAGGTGGAAGGCGGAAACCAGCTCCAGACAGATGTTAAGAAATTTTTAAGACTCTTTTAAACAATTTAAACTATTTTTATTTGATTTTTTGTTTGTTTTGTTTTTTAATTTGATTTTATTTTTTATTATTAGTTACATTTTATTAACATTTTATTAACATTTTATTAGCAAGTTGTATCCCAGCTGTATCCCGCTCCCATATTCCCTCCCAATTCCAACTTCCCTCTTTCATTTCCTCTCTGCCCCTTTCCAAGTCCACTGATTGGGGAGGACCTCCCCCCCCTTCATCTGACCCTGTTTTATCAAGTATCTTCAGGACTGGCTGCAAAGTCCTCCTCTGTGGCCTAGCAGCACTGTTCCTCCCTTGGGGGGGGGGTAGGTCAAAGAGCCTGCCATTGAGTTCCTGTCAGAAGTAGTCCCTGTTCCCCTTACTATGAGAAACCAATTGGTTACTGAGCTACCACAGGCTACATCTGAGCAGAGGTTCTAGGTTATATCCATACATGGTCCTTGGTTGAATTTCAGTCTCAGAAAAGAACCTGTGCCCAGAGATATTTGGTCCTTGTGGAGCTCCTATCCTTTCCACGTCACACTAACTCCCCTTCTTTTATGTGATTCCCTGCACTCTGCCGAAGGTTTGGTTATGAGTCTTTGTATCTGCTTTGAAAACACTGCTAGATAGAGTGCTTCAGATGCCTTCTGTGGTAGACTCCTGTCATACGTCCAATGCACATCCCATTTGTCTTTCTAAGTGAGGATTGATCATCTTACCCTGTGTCTGCTTTCTTGTTTATCTTCTTTAGGTGTATAGATTTCACTATGTTTATCATATCTTGTAGGTCTATGTGTATATACCATGTTTGTCTTTCTCCTTCTGGGATACTTCACTCAGAACGATCTTTTCTAGATCCCACCATTTGCCTGCGAATTTCATGATTTCCTCGTTTTTGATTGCTGAGTAGTATTCCATTGTGTAAAAATACCACAATTTCTGTATCCATTCCTCCGTTGATGGACATCTGGTTTGTTTCCAGGTTCTGGCTATTACAAATAAAGCTGCTATAAACATGGTTGAGCAAATGTCCTTGTTGTGTACTTGAGCAAATTTTGGGTATATACTTAGCAGTGGTATAGCTGGATCTTAAGGAATCACTATTCCTGATTGTCTAAGAAAGCACCAGATTGACTTCCAAAGTGGTTGTACCAGTTTACATTCCCACCAGCAAATGAGGAGGGTTCCCCTTTCTCCACAACCTCTCCAGCATGTGTTGTCACTTGAGTTTTTGATCTTGGTCATTCGGATGTGTGTAAGGTGAAATCTCAGGGTCGTTTTGATTTGCATTTTCCTAATGGCTAATGAGTTTGAGCATTTCTTTAAGGGTTTCTCTGCCATTTGATATTCCTCTATTGAGAATTCTCTGTTTAGCTCTGTTCCCCATTTTTTAATTGGATTACTTGATTTGTTGTTTTTCAACTTTTTTAGTTCTTTATATATTTGGATATTAGCCCTCTGTCAGATAAAGGGTTGATGAAGATTCTTTCCCAATCTGTAGGCTGTCATTTTGTTTTGATGACGGTGTCCTTTGCTTACCATTCAATGGAAAAAAGACAGCATCTTAAACAAATGGTGCTGGTCCACCTAGATGTCTACATGCAGAAAAATGAAAATAGATCCATATTTTTCACCCTGCACAAAACTAAAGTCCAAGTAGATTAAAGACCTCAACATAAAACCAGATACTGTAAATCGGTTAGAAGAAAAAGTGGGGAAAAGCCTAGAAATCATCTGCACAGGAGACAACTTCCTGAACAGAACATCAACAGCACAGATCAACAATCAATAAATGGAACATCATGAACCTATTTTTTATTTTTAGAGACACATGAGAAAATTAGAACTCAAGGATACACATCTAAATAGATAGAAAAAAACATGTTCTGTAAATGTAAAAACAAAATGTCCACAGGATAAGAAAGTTTTATGGCCCTTTTGAAATTCACAGGATTCAAGGCCTTTTGCCACTAGGGACTCTAGCTACAAGATGTGTTCTGGATCATCTCTCAACCGTTTTCAGAGAAGCTTTTATCTGCAATAGATGGTGATTCATACAGAGACTGACAACTCCTCAGGATATAGAGAATACAAAACTAGGAAATGTTCAGCCCTAAGTGGTACATCTGTGTTATCCTCAGTCACACCAAAACCTCACTCCTCATCCTCCCAAGGTTTAACAATCATTACAAAAGAGAAAGTAGAAAATATTGTAAAAACCAGGGCCAGTGGGTGACTATAAGGAAACAATGGTTTCTTGACACAGAAGGGGAAGTTGAAGTTTGGGAAACATGCACAAGATCTGCACATATTCATGCCAGATAAAATCCTAGCATGGAGAGGGTTAGTAGGCATAAGGCCCATCCGCAGCTGAGGAGCTCTTGGTAATTGTTAGCTGTTGGGCAAAGGAGAATCACTTTTCTTTTTTTAATTAATTTATTTTTAGTTATCACAGTTTATTTACTTTGTATCCCAGCTGTAACTCGCTCCCTCATCCCCTCCCAATCACACCATCTCTTCCTCATCTCTTCCCATGACCCTCCACAAGTACACTGACCCTAGCCTATGTGGTCTATTCAAGACACAAAGTCTTCCTCTGTGGCCTGGTGAAGCTGCTCCCTCCTCAGGAGGAGGTGATCAAAGAGCCAGCCACTGAGTTCATGTCAGAAACCATCCTTGTTCCCATTATCAGGGAACCCTCTTGGAGACCGATCTGCCATGGGCTACATCTGTACAGGGATTCTAGGTTATTTCCATGCATGGTCCTTGGTTGGAGTATCAGTCTCAGAAAAGACCCCTGTGCCCAGATATTTTGGTTCTTATTGCTCTCCTTGTGGAGACCCTATCCCCTTCAGGTTTTTCTATCTCCCCCTTCATTCATAAGAATCCCTGTACTCTGCCCAAAATTTGGCTATGAGTCTCAGCATCTGCTTAATACCTTGCTGGGAAGAAGCTTTCAGAGGCCTTCTGTGGTAGGGTCTTATCCAGTTGCCTGTTTTCTCACTCTTCTGATGTCCATCTTGTTTGCCTTTCTGAGTGAGGGTTGATCTTCTTACCCAGGGTCCTCCTTCTTGCTTAGCTTCTTTAGGTGTATAGATTTTAGTATGTATATGTCTAATATCCACTTATAAGTGAATATATACAATGTGTGTCTTTCTGCTTCTGGGATACCTCACTCAGGATGATATTTTCTAGTTCCCACCATTTTCCTGCAAATTTCATGATTTCCTTTTTTTTTTTTAATTGCCTAGTAGTATTCCATTGGGTAAATGTACCCCAATTTCTGTATTCATTCCACCAGTGAGAGTCATCTGGGTTGTTTCCATATTCTGGCTATTATAAATAAAGGCACTATGAACATGGTTGAGCAAATGTCCTTGTTGTATACTTGAGCATATTTTAGATATATGACTAGGAGTGGTATAGCTGAATCTTAAGGAAGTGCTATTCCTAATTGTCTGAGAAAGTGCCAGATTGATTTCCAAAGTGGTTGTACAAGTTTACATTCCCATCAGCAATGGAGGAGGGTTCCTCTTTCTTCACAACCTTGCCAGCATGTGCTGTCACTTGAGTTTTTGGTCTTAGCAATTCTGGTAGGTGTAAGGTGAAATCTCAGGGTTGTTTTAACTTGTATTTCCCTGATAACTAAGGATGTTGGCATTTCTTTAAGTGTTTCTCTGCCATCAGTATTCCTCTATTGATAATTCTCTGTTTAGCTTTGTACCCCATTTTTTCATTGAATTACTTGGTTTGTTGCTGTTTAACTTCTTGAGTTCTTTATATGTTCTGGATGTTAATCCTCTGTCAGATATAGGGTTGGTGAGGATCCTTTCCCCAATCTGTAGGCTGTCGTTTTGACACTGTGCTGACAATAGTGTCCTTTGCTTTACAGAAGATTTTGGTTTCATGAAGTCCCTTTTATTGATTGTTGATATTATAGCCTGTGCTGTCGGTGTTCTGTTCAGGAAGTTGTCTCCTGTGCCAGTGAGTTCAAGGCTCTTCTCCAATTTTTCTACTAACGGGTTTAGTGTATCTGGTTTTATTTTGAGATTTTTGATCCACTTGAACTTTAGTTTTGTTCAGGGTGATAAATATGGATCTATTTGCATTTTTTCTACATGGAGACATCAAATTAGACTAGCACCATTGGTTGAAGATGCTGTCTTTTTTTCCATTGTATGGTTTTGGCTTCTTTGTCAAAAACTAAGTATCTGGAGTGTATGGGTTTATTTCTGGGTCTTCTATTTGATTCTATTCATCTACCACACTGTTTCTATGCCAGTACCATGAAGTTTTTATTACTATTGTTCTGTAGTACAGCTTGAGATCAAGTATGGAGATACATCCAGACGATCTGTTGTTGTGCAGGATTGTTTTAGCAATTCTGTTTTGTTGTTGTTGTTGTTGTTATTTGTTTTTCCATATGAAATTGAGAATTGTTCTTTCAAGGTCTGAAAAGAATTGTGTTGGTATTTTGGTGTAAATTGCATTAAACCTGTAGATTGCTTTTGGCAGGATGGCCATTTTCACTATGTTAATACTACCGATCCATGAGCATGGGAGATCTTTCCATGTTTTGATATCTTTTTCAATTCCTTTCTTCAAGGACTTGAAGGTTTTTTTTTTTCAAACAGGTCTTTCACTTGCTCGGTTAGAGTCATAACAAGGTGATAATTAGTTTTCTTTAAGAATGTGGCCCCAGGTAGATTGACTATGCTCCATTGGATGATTATACTCTGAGCAGAATATTGGCAGCACCAATTGGACTTGGTTCATTAAAAAAAATGAGCACACAAATTTGTGTACGTAGGGAAAGTTTGGGGTCTGGGAAGAGTTGGAGGAGTGGTGAATATGATAAAAATAAATTGTTTGAATCTCAAAGAACTAATTTTGTAAAAGAAAGCACTATGTCATTTTAAAAATAACTTATTAGTGTATTTTCCTTATACAAAATAGTAGTTTTTATTATAACATTTATAAACATTCATAAAATTTACTTTTCTTGTTTCAGCCCAGTTACTCTCGTTTTCCCTCTCAATGTCATAGCATTTTTTTTCTTTCTTAGTGACATATAAATGATGTGTTTCATAAAGTATGGCATCACAGAAAATACAAAATACACAAACTTAATACACAATTCTTAACAAACTAAACACAAAACTTCTAAAAGTCCTCTGAAAGATTAGATTTTCAAGTGTCGGAAGTATTGGAGAATAATCATTGGAGGAATGTAAAGCTTTTCTCCCAAGTGATACAGGAATGGATCTGTGTGTCTTAGTTCCATAATGATGTGAAGAAATTCCTTACACTAGCACAAAGCAAGGAGATGAAATTTGTCCTCCACAGGAGCCTCCACAGAGGGCCTCTGAAAGACTCTACCCAGTAGTATATCAAAGCAGATGCTAAGACTCATAGCCAAATTTTTGGGAGAGTGCAGGGAATCTTAGAAAATAGGTAGTAGATAGAAAAATGTGGAAGGTACAGGAGCTCCACAAGGAGAGCAATGAAACCAAAAGATATGTGCCCAGAGGTCTTTTCTGAGACTAGTACTCTAACCTAGGACTATGCAACGATATAACCTAGACCCCTGCACAGGCGTAGCCCATGGCAGCTCAGTCTCCAAGCAAGTTCCCTAGTAATGGGATCAGGAGCTGTCTTTGACATGAACTCAGTAGCTTGCTCTTTGTTTACCTCCTCCTGAGTGGGGAGCAGCCTTACCAGGCCACAGAAGACAGTGCAACCAGTCCTGATGAGACCTGATAGGCTAAGGTCAGAGGTAAGGGGAGGAGGCCCTCCATTATCAGTGGACTTGGAAAGGAACATGGGAGGAGATGGGGGAGAGAGGATGGCCTTTGGAGGGGATGAGGAGGAGGCTACAGCTGGGATATAAAGTGAATAAACTGTAATTAATATAACAACTAAATTAAATTAAAAAGAAATTTCTCCTACAATTAAATTAAGACAAAGTTATAATATATGGCGGTAAATGTTCTGTTGGGAGAGGGCTTGACTAGCTTCTAGCCCTGGGTTATATGCCCAGCACCACATGAAGTCAAGTATGGTGCCACATGCTTTAATCCTAGTACATGGGGGAAGCAGGAAGACCAGCAGTTCAAGGTCATCTCTGACTGCGTAGCAATTGTGAGACAAGCCTGAAAAATAGGTGACTCAGTTCCAAAAGGAAAAAAAAAATCTATAGAATAATAAACCAGTACACCAATCAATCAGAGATAGATTGGTCAAATATTATAAAAATCCAGAAGCAGACTCAGACACTTGAGGAAATTTCATATAGAGTAAAGATGGTATTATTAGTTACTAGGGAAAAGGTGGCCTAAAACTAGAACAACTGAGGCAAGTAAATAAACAGTTCTATCCTAAACTTATCCTTAAATTTTATCCTTAAAATGACTCCAGATGAATGGGGAATGTCTATGTGAGAGATAAGCTTTTAAACTTCTGTAAAAAAAAAAATGTAAAACTTCTCTGGCAAAACAGAAAAATGCAGATCATCAAAGGAAAAATCAGTAAGTCTAACTGAAGAAAAAAGTTTCAAAGGGACTGGGAGTGGAACTCAGCTAGAGCATCTGCTTAGCATGCACAAGGTCCAAGTTTAATGCCTCCACCATCAGAAAAAATTGCAAAATCTCTATACAAAAGAAGAAGCCATAAGGATAGTAAAAGAAAGAAGTCAGAGGCTATGGAAAAGATACTCACAAACTGTATGACTAAAGTTAGTATACAGAACTCTGAAGAATGCCTATAAATTCAAAGAAAGGGAGTGGGGGAATGATAGGAAACCTGGATGATCAATAAACATGAAAAAGCATTAAAAGTTAGTTAAGACATAAAATAAGGCAATATATAAATTTCATGCAGTTACAGAAGGTATAGTTATGATAAAAGAAAACTTGTTATTCTTTACTAATCACAATGTAAACAAAAGCAAACATATTGGCAATTTCTAGTAAAACAGAATAATAACATGCTCTTTTATCTTACAATTTTCGTCATCAACAAGAAGCTAAAATTCTTCAGTCAAGCCCAGAATTGTGGCAGGGTCCTGTAATGCCAAACCTTAGGAGGCTGGGGATGGTGGGTGGAGGTGGAGTGTTCATGTTCTAATCAAGACTACATAGTAAGATCCTATCTTGAAAAAAAGTTTTCATATATATATTTAATATATATTAAATATATAATATTTATTTAATATTGATAATATTTATATAATATATATAATATATATATTAAACTGGAAACATGTTTAACTTTTTCAGGTCTACCTTTACTATGATTTGAATTGAGAATAGCCATAGTTCATGTGTTAAAGGTTTTGTCCTCTTTCTTTTTTAGTACCACTGAAACATAGCAGATATTTTAATAGACACAGGCCAGGTTCTGGACACATGGCTGGTTTAAAAGGACATGCTGCTCTTGCTGAGAACCAGAAATCAGATCCCAGAAACTAACTTTAGCTCCAGAGGATCTAACACTCTTTCTGGTTTCCACAATCACCCACACTCATTTGTCATTCATTCTTTCATACAAACATACACTGAGACAGACAGACAGCTTAGTAGGTTATGGCAAACACATTCCCCAAGGGGACTGTGGTACCACGATCTCCTCCCTTTTCTCTCTTCCCACACCTCACCAAGAGCTGAAAGCTTCTATAGTTTTACTTTTTTTTATGTTTCTTTTTAAGTGCTAGAGCTCAAACCCATGGCCTTACATTTTCTAGGCCAGTCCTCTACCACTGCACTGTATCTCCAGAATTCAGGTGTACAGCTTTGTGCCACCTAGTGCTCTTCCAGTAATGAGCAATAGGCCTAAGACAATAGGGCCAATTAACTGGAGCCTTCAAAACTGTGATCTAAAACAAACCTTTTCTCTAAGTTCATTACCATAGTTGTTTGTTATGCTAATAAAAGCTGAAGAATGAATGGGATCTTCTGGTGACAGGATGGTTTCTCCTGTTTACTATTTGAACTTCCATTTTCTTACCCCTTAGACTATTGTGCTATTGTCAGACCTTGTACCTCCACATCTTATGAACAATATAAACAGTTAATTATATTTTCAAGTTATTCATATAACTTGAAAGAAAACAGTTTTTATTTTTATCACAGCAGAAAGCAGAATAATAATCCAATAGCCTTCCAGAGATGACCATGTCTTAGTTCCTAGAACCTATGAAAATGTCAGCTTATTTGTCAAAAGGAACCTTAGTGGCAAGATTAAAGCTAAAAACTTTAAAATGTGATACATTTTATTTATTTACTTACTTATTTAAGTCGGTGTGGCTTGCATGTGATGGTCAGAGGACAATTTTCAGGAGTCTGTTTGCTCCTTTTGCCGTGTTGGTCACAGAAAATCATATCTGCTTAGTGGCAAGTTGCCTTTCCTAGCTAAGCCATCTTGCTGGCTCAGGTTAAGGAGGTGATAGACTAGAATGTTAGGTGGGTTCACTCTAACAACCTGAGCCAAAGTGGAAGAGAGGAAAGAAATGGCAATATAAGAAGGATTTTGGTAAAGGAAGCCACATATAAGGACCACAGTCAAGGATAACTGCAGGCTTTTGGATAGCAAGGAAATGTACTCATTCTTAATGCTTCCAGAGAAGGACACAGCTCTGACAACACCATGATTTGGCTTTGAGAGACCAAAAAGATTAAAAATTAGCAGCTATTATTAAGGGCTGAACTATGTGGGTGGAGAAGACTGTTGATGCCCTGAGGGGAAGGACCGCCTTACTGCATTCTTTCTACACCCACTAGAGATAACAGTTGCTAGGAAACTGGCCCATCCCCCTAGGGAGGGACACCAGGTCATTATGGTCTGGGGACCTTCCTATAGCCAATCAATTCAAAATGTAGCATTTTGACCAATAGATGCTTGCCAGACAGGAATCGCCCCTGCCTTGGGCATGCTGGGAGGAACTAGAATCTATATAACACCCAACTAACCTGGGCGCGGGGCGCTCAGCTCCCACCGCTTTGGCGGTGGGTGCTGTGTAGGCCCGAGCTGCAACTTGTAATTTTCAATAAAAAGACCTTCATGTGTTTTGCAATGGAGTCGATTCCTGGAGATCTTTCGGGGGCTCACGAACTGGGTATAACAGCTTAGGGAGACATCTTCCAGGCTTCCAATCTACAGAGCTGTAAAATAATGAATTTCTGTTGTTTTAGTCTTCTAGGTTTGTGCTTTGTTGTTACAGTAAAAATAACAAGCTGATATATACATATTTGTAAATTTTAACTCAGATTCCTTGTAAAAATCAAAATTTTCATCTAATATAATTTCTCTGCTGCCTGGAGGATTTTAACATTTCTTCTAGTACAGATCTGCTAGTAACACCTTCTTTTAGGTTTTGAATGTACAAAAATATTATATTCTATCTGAACTTGAAATCTTTTACTAGATGGAGAATTCCAGTGCTTTAAAGACATCCTTTGGCTGTCGTCTATGTAATATAGGATTTTCCTGCTCTGACACATAAATAGAAGAAAATATTTGTGAACTCGGGTTAGGGTAAGATGATTAGATGATGATGATGATGATGATTTGAGATAAGTTCCCCCTGTGCAGTTCAGTCTCGCCTTTGTAATCATTCTGCATCTGTGTCCTGGTATCACAACTTATGTTACACCAAAGGCACAATCACCACCCTTATTGATAAATGTGCTTCATTTGAATTAAGAATTTTTATTCTTTAAAGCTGTTGTCAGGGGACAGCAAGATGGCTCAATAAAGTAAAAGTACTTATTGTGTAAGTACTTATTATGTAAGTACACATCATATACATGTCCAGTAAAACAAAACAAAACAAAACAAAACAAAAACCTAAACTAAAAACAAAGGTAAAGTACAATTAGAAATGCAAAAAAAAAAAAATTCCTATCCTAGAAGAGAGAAATTGGAAGTAATGTATCTGATAATGACTTGTATTTTTTTATTTATAAAGAACTAAACTCAATAATAAGGAACAAGCAACCCAGTAACAACCCAATAAAAGAATAAATAAGAAAAACCAAAAACAAAAAAGAGATCACAAAGTTGAGTGAGTAGTGAGGTGGGGTTGGATTTGAGAGGAGTAAGTATAATTAAAATGCATTGTACGAGATTCTCAAAAGAAATTAATAAAAATACTGTTTTACAAAAAAGAATAAGTAGAGTCAGGCTGAACTGTAGTCCCAGCACTTGAGAGGCTAAGGGCTAGCTAAGAAAATCATTGAATTTGAGGCCAACTTGGACTACATAGCAAGATTCTGTATCAAAACCAATAACAATAAAAGGACTGGGATATAGCTCAGTTGGTGAAGTGTGTGCCTATTATGCACAAGCCCTAGGTTTTGACCAATCTCTAGTGCTGGGGGGAAAAAAAGGAAAATAAGAAACAAGAGAAAGGTTAGAACATTTACTTTGTCCAAAAAGGAGACTTGGATGGCAAATAAGTGTTTGAGAAAATGATTTATATCTTTAGTACTTGTTTCTTTGAGACCAGAAGTCATTGGGGAATGAAAATCAACTAATAGTCTTCACAATAAGCATATTAATATATATATAATGTACAAATAAATCTGACCATTTAAAGTGTTCACACGTTGTAAGCAACTGGAACTCTCACACACTGCTAATAGCAATGCTAACTTATGCAACCACATTGGAAAGCAGTTTAACAATGTTTTAAATTCATTTGTTTGTTTTGTGTGTTTGTGTGCCACAGTGAGAGTATGGGGTCTGAGGACAAATTGATGGAGTCAGTTCTCCTTTCTTCTTTGTGGATTCTAGCTGTGAAGCTTGTAGTAAGTGCCTTTATGCTCTGAGCAATCTTGCCAGCCCCAGCAATGTTTTACCTTAGGCCTACAATTTATTTAGCAATACTTGAAGGGACTCTGGCCTACAATTTATTTAGCAACACTTGAAGGGACTCTGGCCAGCTCAAGCATGGCAAGCATGGTACTGGCAGGCCTTGTTCTTCTCTTCTTTTCCCTCTGCCTTGCTAAAAACTATTCCATTAAATTTCTAAAGGTCTATTCGTACCAACGTCTGTTCCCTTCTTTGGCCACTTCCTCCTTCTAAGGCTGATGACACAAGCCCATTTATCAAAGTATTGAAGTCCAGCAATCAAAAGCCCACTTTGGCTCACCTAATTAGCATGCCCAATTAAAATTAAACACCTCATTCTAACATAGTGTTTTTCCCTTGTGCCTTTGTAAACCACCATTTTCCTATGTGCCACATCTGTCTCCTCTCTATCTAGAGGCAGTCCTTTGTCTTCCTTCAGGACAAATATTCTTCCCTCTCCCTTCCCCTTCAGCCTAGTCCTCTATCTCCTTCTTTGTTTCGTATTCCCTGCCCTCTCTTCCTCTATGGCAAATAAGTCTCCTTTGCTCTGAGAACTTGGTCTTGGGGGACCTAAGCCAATATTTTTCCTAACAATACCATTCTTGAATATTCACCCAAAAGAGATGATAACTGATGTTCATACATTGCAAATTTATTTGTAATAGTCACAGGCAGGGGCTAGAGAGATGGCTCAGTGGTTAAGAACACTGTCTGTCCTTCCAAAGAACCCAGGTTCAATTCCCAGCTCCCACATGGAGCTCACAACTGTCTATATCCCAATTATAAGGGATCTGACACTTTTACACTAATGCACATAAAATAAAATTTAAAAAAATAGTCAAAGGCAGAAAAACTCAATAATTCACGAATATGTAAATGGATAAAATAATTGTAGTATATCTATATGGTGGAATACAAATTATCAATAAAAAGAAGTGAACTATAAACAGCAGCACAAATGAATCTTAATCATTATTCAGAATGAAACACAAAAGTACATTTAGGTAGCTTTTCAGAAAATGCAAATGAATCTGCATGAAAGCAGAAAGAACAGTGGGGTCAAGGGTTGGGTCTAGAGGGAAGGAAGGTATATTAAGTCAGTGTTCTCCAGAAAAAGAGAACCAAAAGAATGCAGATATAGACATATAAAAAGATGATTTGTTATGAAAATTGACTCATATGACTATGGAGACCAAGAAGCCTCAAGATTTACCAGAGGAATAAACAGGAAAACCCGAAAAGTTAACTGACTCAGCTTGAGTCCTGGCCTGAGAAACAGGGGAAACACTGATGCAGTTCTCAGTTAAAGACTAAAGTTTTACTGCTTGTGGCAGTTTAAAGGCTCTAAAGTCTGAATGCCCAAGACCAGTTCATATTCAATTGACTGATTCATAGCACAGTTCCTTCTAGAATACCCCCAGCAACACAGCAAGATATAGCATTTTACCAGTTCCCAGTATACCTTATCCTAGTCAACTAAAAACTATTCACCCCTGGGCATATACCTCTGTTGTAGAGTGCCTGCTTAGCATGTGTCAGACTCTAGGTTTGATCCCTATCACTGTAGATAGATACATAGATAGATAGATAGATAGATAGATAGATAGATAGATAGATAGATACTTCAAATCAAAATCTGGCTATCACAAGTCTTCTTCTTGTCAGCTTGGTGACAACATACATTTCCTTAGTCCATATTCAATCTTCAAATGACATGATAACTCCACCTAACATGACACCATTGTCTTATATACACCCAAAATGACTGAATCTCTTCAGCTGTAATCCCTTCAACCAAAATAAGAAGGCACCACAAGAAATGTACCCTCATCAGACATGGCCTCTTCCAGTATATTCATCTAGGACATCCTGTCTTTCAGACTGTGGAAAAAAAATTATGGTTTATAAGCCACATAGTTTACTGTTTCTGCATATATGTATGTGCATACATAGTTACATACATTCAGTTTATACATGTTCCACTTATTTATGTATACATGTATGTGTCATGGCCACAGTGTGCAAATAGAGGCCAGAGAACAACTTTTGAAAGTTGGCTCTTTTTTCCATGTAGGTTCTGGGCACTGAAATTAGGTTGTCAGGCTTAGCAGCAAGAGACTGCTAAGCCATCTTACTAGCCCAGTTTATTACATTTTTGTTCCAGCATCCCCAAAGATAAAGAGAAAGAGAAGGATATAAAGTATATATCAGGAGTGACATTTGTGTTCATTGTTACTTGCCATGGTATGACAATAATTATGAATGCATATGCTAAAATTTACCCAGTTTGTGCATGTTAAGTGTAGACAATCAATTATGTGTCAAGCATGTCCCAATAAACTTGTTAATAACAAAGAAAACCCAAGTACAGTGCTACCATTCCAAACCCCTAGTGCAACACATTTAAATAACAGGCATTAAAAAATAAAAATTTAAATTTAAATTAAAAAACAACAATAAATACAAAATAAATAAACAATAAGCATTGGTGAAATGACCTTTCACACTGACAATAGAAATATAGAATAGCACAAGCATTTTCTAGAACAATTTTACAACATAGTTTAAAAAAAATGTCAGGGGCTAAAGAGGTGCCTCAGCAGTTAAGAGCACTGACTGCTCTTCTAGAGGACCTTCCTTTGAGTACCAGCACCGAAATGGCCATCTGTAACTACAATTCCAGAAGATCTGACCTGTCCACGTACTATGCACTCAAGTAGTGTAAAGACATCCATACAGGCAAAGCATACATGCATAGAACAAGGATACACACATAAAACAAACATACATAAAACAAGGATACAGTGTCCTTTGCTTTACAGAAACTTTTCAGTTTCATGAGGTTCCATTTATTGATTGTTGCTCTTAGAGCCTGTGCTGTTGGTGTTCTGTTCAGGAAGCTGTCTCTGAGTGAAATATCCCAGAAGGAGAAAGACAAACATGGGATATACTCACTTATATAGACCTATAAGATATGATAAACATAAGGAAATCTATACACCTAAAAAAGATAATCAATTGAGCGGACATGGGGCAAGATGATCAATTCTCGTTTGGAAAGACAGATGGGATGTGCATTGAACGTATGACAGGAGTCTACTGAGCGCATCTGAAAGACTCTAACTAGCAGTGTTTTCAAAGCAAAGACTCATGACCAAACCTTTGGCAGAGTACAGGGAATCATAAGAAAGAAGGGGAGTTAGTCTGATGGAGAAAGGATAGGAGCTCCACAAGGACCAAATATATCTGGGCACAGGGTCTTTTCTGAGACTGACATTCAACCAAGGACCATTTATGGATATAACCTAGAACCTCCACTCAGATGTAGCCTGTGGTAGCTCAGTAACCAATTGGTTTCCCAAAGTGAGGGGAACAAGGACTATTTCTAACAGGAACTCAATGACTGGCTCTTTGGCCTCCCCACCCCCGAAGGGAGGAGCAGTCCTGTTAGGCCACAGAGGAGGGCTTTGCAGCCAATCCTGAAGATACCTGATAAAAGAGGATCAGATGAATGGGGAGGAGGTCCCCCCCATCAGTGGACTTGGAAAGGGGCACGGTGGAGATGAGGGAGGGAGGGAGGGACTGGGAGGGAATGAGGGATCGGGACACGGCTGGGATACAAAGTTAATAAAATGTAACTGATAAAAAAAATAAAAAATAAAAAATAAACAAGGATACACACATAAAACAAGGATAAAAATATTTTTTAAAAACTGTTGATCTCTGCTGTATTTTATACCTAGCATGTCTCTCTGTGTCCCATGTATTGGTTTGTTTTATAAGATGGCACTGTTGAAGTCGTAGAAATTTTAAAGTTAGAGTAGAGTGCAAAATCTTAGTTCGTTGGAGCCTTCATAGACAAGTAGGGGACCCTGGTCTCCTCCACTTTCTCTTTGTCCCAGCTGCCATGAGATGGACAGATTTGTTATACTGTGCATTCCTACCACTGATGTGCTCTCTTGTCACAAACCAAACAGCAATTTATCTACCTGACCATATATTCAAACTTCCAAAACTATAACCTCCTCCCTATCCCCACCCCTCAAAAAAACTAAAAAAAAAACAAACAAAAAAAACACAAAAAACAAAAAAACACCTCTTCTCTTTCCATGTTGGTTATCTCAGGTATTGTTTTACAGTAATGGATAGTTAACCAACACAATATGGAAAAAAAAAAACCTTACTTCTACAACTGTAACCTAGAGAAATTATGGAAACAAGCACCATAATATAAGATGGCATGTTACAAAATATGTAACCACTAACTCTCAAAGGAAATAAAGATCCTGTTTTAAGCCTTGGTTAAAATTATTTTGCCATTCTGAATGAAGATTGAGCTTCTTACCCAGGGTCCTTCTTCTTGCTTAGTTTCTTTAGGTATACAGATTTTAGTATGTTTATCCTATACTATATGTCTAAAATCCACTTACAAGTGAATATATACTGTGTGTGTCTTTCTGCTTCTGGGATAGCTCACTCAGGATGATCTTTTGTAGTTCCCACCATTTGAGGTATCCCAGAAGCAGATAGACACACACAGTATATATTCACTTATAAGTGGATATTAGACAGATAATATAAGGTAAACATACTAAAATCTGTACACCTAAAGAAGCTAAGCAAGGAGGGTCCCGGGTGAGATGATCAACCCTCACTTAGAAAGGCAACAAGGATGGACATAAGAAGAGGAAGAAAACAGGAAACAGGACAGGAGGTTACACAGAGGGCCTTTGAAAGGTTCTACCCATCAAGGTATCAAAGCAGATGCCGAGACTCATAACCAAACTTTGGGCAGACTGCAGGGAATCTTATGAAAACAGGGGGAGATAGAAAGACCTGAAGGGGACAGGGGCTCCACAAGGAGAGCAACAGAACCAAAAAATATGGGCACAGGTATCTTTTCTAAGGCTGCTATTCCAACCAAGGACTATGCATGGAGATAACCTAGAACCCCTGTACAGATGTAGCCCATGGCAGCTCAGTCTACAAGTGGGTTCCCTAGTAATGGAAACATGGACTATCTCTGATATAAACTCTTTGATCACCTCCTCCTGGGGGGGGGGGGGGGAACAGCCTCACCAGGCCACAGAGGAAGACAATGCAGCTAATCCTGATGAGACCTGATAGGCTAGGGTCAGAGGGAAGGTGAGGAGGACCTCCCCTATCAGTGGACTTGGACAGGGGCATGGGAGTAGATGAGGGAGGAAGGGTGTGATTGGGAGGGGATTAGAAAGGGGGTTACAGCTGGTATACAAATTGAATAAGATGTAATTTATAAAAAAATAAATGTATTTCAACAAAAAGAAAGTGTTTATCAATGAAGATAGCTTCTGTGTTACAGATGGGTGTTTGTTCCCACTTTCCCTTTCTCAGTACTGGGACCCCATCTGGCTTAGACCTGTGCAGGCCTCATAAAGTTAATTAATGAGTCAATTAAAAAAAAAGATCCTTAGAATTTTTCCTTATCTGGTAAAGGCCCTTCTCAAAATTTTGTTTGTTTCATAGCCTTCAACAAAGCCCATTCTTTAGTAGTTTCTGTCATTTTGTTCTTATTCTTTAAGATGGCAACTTTTCGTGGAATAAGACATGGCAGTTTTTTATCTATGTGATATTTATTTGTCTTTAATTTTATGTTTAGGTCTCTCCCTTAACATGACCTCTTATTAGCAACATCCCAGTGGATTTTGTGTATTTAGCAGCTAAAATAGATCAAGCAACATCAGATTAAATCAAGCACAAGAGAAACTGCTACAGTCCAGAACTGTGTTAATCACGAGGTATAAATCTGATCCCAATGTAATCCAGCACATTAATTTTATACTAAACCATTTTCAAGTAGGAGTAACTTTAAAACAATGACCAAAGTAGTAAATACACAAGCAAAAAACAGTTGCTTATCATCATTATCAAGAATTATGTAATATACATATGATACATTTTACATCTGGCAGCATAGTAGGTTTTTGTACTTGAACATTATGAACAGAGTAGTACCATTTGCACTAAGACATTAGAACAGCTATTACAGCACAAAACAAGAGGACAATTTCAACGTCACTATCTTCCAGTAGAATTACCATTGTATAGGTGGCCTATTGTTGACCAAAGGGTAGTCATGAAGTATATGACTACATCCAAGTCTATCACTTGTTAGTTCAGTATTTATCACCTCAGGAGAAAATTTTTTTAAATCTCTCTCATGTCATAACTCTTTCCAATTTCCAATAATATGTATCTTACTTCCTTTGGATTTGTTATGAGCTAGTATCTTCAATGTCTAGATTCCTAACAATCTGTTCAAGCTGATTTATGCATTCTCTGCCAAAATCCTTAAAATTCTCCCAAACTTGCTACCTAATTCCGAAGTCTTTTTCACAGTTTTCAGGTATCTATGACAACTGCACCCACTTTCAGGTATAAAAATGAGCTCTAGTTTTTTATTGCTGCCCAAAACATCAGCACACATTTATTTCCTTCAATTTTTGTGGGCTAAAAATCGGTTAATTGCTTACCCAAATATTCTGCTCTGGGTACTGCCACAAGCTGCAATCATGATGTTTACAAGGCTTTTAACCACAGACTCATTTCCTTCTACCTTTCTGTGGTGGTTGGCACCATTCAATTCTTTGTAATTGTAGGAGTCACAGTAGCTTGCTTTTTGAAAGCTAGCAAAAGGAGAGAGTGCAATTATAGTCTAGAGAAAAATCTGAGAACTTACGTGAGTTATATAATGAAACATAATCACAGGAGTGGTCTCTCATCACCTTAGCCATTGTCTTTTAATTAGACAGATATCACAGGCCCCATGCACTCTCAGGGAGACAGACAGATTAAGAATAGTGGGAAGTGAGGTCCTGGAGGTCTCTCTAAGACTGTCACAACTGCAGTGAGAAACCAAAAAACCTGAAACTTAGTCTGAAAAGGTTTATTTCTTTTCCCTTAAAATGTCTGAAACATAAGAAAATGGAAAAATTGACATTTACTATATAATCATAATCAAATATCATAGGAATGAAAGAACAGGAGTGCATCTATGAGGCTGCTATTTAGGAAGTGGGATCGTGTAGCGATAGAAGGCTTAAGTTTTCTGACACAGCTTATTAATATGCAAGATATCTTTGTATATATTTTCCTGTTCTAATCCTCTTGATTCAGGGGTTCTCTGTATTCTTTATTGCTATGTTATTCAACCAACAACCTTTCAGTAGGTGAAGCCACAAAGCAACCTTTATTTCACATGACTTTTTACAATTCCTTATAGTCTTTTGCCTCGCAAATCCCTCAGCTGTTTTGTGGCCCATGTATAACTAAATCTACATGTATATTGGCTTACAATGTAGAATCAATTGTACACAGATTTTTTTTGTGTGTTTTAATTTTATTTTCCTTTTAATGTAAATGTTACTATTTCCTTTTTTGGAGACAACTGTTAAAAATTTCTTTACCATGTAAGACTGCCAGTGACAAAACAGATCTTTGTATTTTCTGTGTTTATTGCTTCTGCTGTCATGACACCATCTGAATTTATTGAAAACAGTAAATATCTTGTAGCAAAAACAAAACAGCATGGCATACATCAATTCCAATTAAAATTCTATTGTTGCCCAGATTTTCTTTATTAGTATGTTAATGTATTTTTTTAGAGAAAAGAGAAGTGATTTTTATCTATCCCAAATTAAACTAGTTCTCATATAAATTGTCTTTGACTAAAATGTATAGAAGACATCAGAGCATATTATGAATTGTTGAGACTATAACTCCACAGCCCCAAAGAAAAATAATTGCTTAATAAATAGTTTTCTAATGAAAGGCGAAATCTCATTGGTTGGACTTGTCACAAATTTAAGTAGACATCTACTTAACTAAGTAAAATATTTTGTAACTTACTAAAGGAAGGCAAGAACCTGTACTGTCCCATTTCATAGAGAAAGCAAATTCATATTTGCTCACATAGAGTTCCTTTCACCACAGAAACAGCTCTAATGCTACAATCCCTGGTCCATTTACAGGGATGTAGTCAATTAACATATAAACATTGAGAGCTTACTTGATGGAAAGGAGGAATGATGCCCTTCAGTGAAGGAGTTTATAATCCAGAATGGAGATTGTGTCACTCAGCTTTCTATTGTTGTGACAGCCTAAGAATTAATTTAAAAGAAGTAGTTTGTGGGTTGGGGAGATATCTCAATCTGCTTCAGGAGTGCAAGGACCTAAGTTTGGATCCTTGGCTGTAAGGGCGGTGATAGGGAGATGGAGACAGATAAATTACTAAAACTTGCTGGTCAGCTAGTCTAGCTGAATCTGTGAGTTCCAAATTCAGTCAGTATGCCTGTCTGGAAAAAAAAAAGTGGTAATAGACCAAGGAAGATACGAAACATTAACCTCTGACATCTACACACACACACACACACACACAGCCACATGGGTACATATGCACCCACCTACACATGTACGTAAATCTATGTCACAGACACAGGCATGCATGCACAATGCACCTGTGAACATACAAACACAAAAAGGAGCAGCTTGCTTGAGCTCCCGTTTTCAGAGATTTTCTTAAGTAGTCACTTCACCCTATTGCTTTTGAGCCTATAGTGACATAGTACAGTATGGCAGAGCCATATGGATCAGGAAGAGGAATGTTAACCTTATGGTAGTCAAAGTACACATGAAGAGGGAGGAAGGCGCCTTGGCCCTAAAATCATTCTAGAGAACATGCATTCAGTCATTTAATGCTGCACCTACTGAAGTGTCTCCCACATCCCAATACCATCAAAGGGACCAAGTCTTCAACAAACAATTGGCCTCTTTTGGACATTTCAGATACGAACTATACTAGAGGAGTGTGTACGCAAATGATGACAACATAATGAAGACAGTTGTTGCAGTAGTAGAAACTAAAAATGGAGTATTCCAAGGCACCGATTCAGGAAAGAAGTATTGATAGCCATCATGTATTTACTGAGTAGTATTTGTATACTATGAATCTCATATTGGTTATTACTAATATGAATATTCCAATATTTTGTGGCTATTAATAGAAAAGTATGAATTGGGACTGAGATTGTAGCTCAGTTTGTAAAGTGCTTGCTTCCCACACATAGTCCAGGGTTTGATTCCTAGTACCACAAAAACTGGGCATAGTAAGCTGGTAAGTTAGGTTGAGGTGAATTCCATCAGAATTCAAAGCTTATGAGTTCTGAAGTGACTATTTCTTCTCTTTATGTCATTAACTGTTTTTTTTTCTACATATTAATCAAAAGCAAATCACCCTCAAACATAGTAGATTACAATTCTTCATTTCTCCTGAATCAGCTGGTTTGTGGGTCAGCAATTCTCTTGACATGGCCTGCATCCTCTGTGCTGTTGAAATCCTTGAGTGTTTTCCATGTATAGAAGAAAATCTCTGTTTCACAGAAACATTCCTCCCTCCTCACAGCAGTCTTTCACTTAGTGTTGTTGGTAAGATCACTTAAGTACTTATTTTATGATTACTAAATCCTGTTGGCCACCAAGCCATGTCATTCATGATACTGAATTCTTTGATCTAAAGAAACAATATATCCTTTGATTAACAATTTGGGGAAAAGGATTTATACTGAGTACTTGGGAACTATGAGAACCTTAGCTTTTTGTTACCAAAAAAACTGGAAATTTTAGAAATCTTTCTGGCTGACCATATATTGCATATATGGCAGTCAGACTGGCTCCCAAGTGACAAGTTGAGTCAGATTAAGAAGGTGATTATTTAACTGAGGATATACTAGGGAAACAAGGCAGAAAACAAATGATATGGGTTACTTAGTCTCAATTAATATACCCACAATGCAATATCTATACTTAAGGCTTAAGAAACATCAGTAAGACTGTCATGCAAAGATTATAAGAAACAGAGGACAATGTCATCTTTTACAAGACTATGACTTGTACATATGACAGGGAAGATGTATGAAATCTCAACCATATGGTTGCCCAAACAAGACCAGCACAATGACAATGTCAGCTGACAAGCCAACATGGGAGGGGGATTTAGCCCAAGGTCCCACCACTAGATTAAGAGCTGCAGGCAATCAATGGCTGCTGAAAGAAGAAGAACCACTCTTTTCCAGACACAAGGTCTTCGATAGGTTATCCAACAGGAAGTAGTCAGCCCAGGACATAAGAGCATATGAACAATGCTAAATGGACTCTATAGGTTGTATATACATGTGTGTGTTATATACATGTAACAATAAGAAAGAAGAAATTATAAATTTGAGAGGGAAGGGACATGGAAGTAGTTGGGCAGAAAAGAAAGGGTAGAAGTGGTGAAGATACAGTGGTCATGTATGAACTCTTCAAAGGTTAAATTATTCTTAAAAAGCAAAACCAAACCATTTTAAACCATACAAATTGCCTGGAATGACATTTACAATGTGTCAATGAATTTCTTTGTTCCTTCCTCATTTCTCAAACCCTGAGCAATTTTTCTCTTTTCTCTTTTCATGTGGAAAAGCAGACTTCTATCTTTTTATATACAGCAGTCTCTCTTATCCTAGGTTTCACTCTCCTCAATTTCAGAATAGTTCCCTGGTTTTTAAAATTAGTATCACCCAGAGCATATGATCATATCCTTGTGATGTACAATCAGAAACTCAATAGCATACAGATGCTGCTTCAAGATGCCCTGTGTCACTTTGCTTCACTTGGTCTTACCATTTCATCATCTTGCAGCCTCACAAGAAGTATGAATACAAAATATTTTGAGAGAGACCATATGCACATATTTTCTTACAGCTTATTGTTATATTTTCTCTATTATTGTTGATAAACTCTTATCCCTAATTTAGAAATTAAACTTTATAGTAGGTATGTTTTGTCGTAATAAGGTATATACTTTATATAGTTGAGTACTATCGATGGTTTCAGACTTGTACTGACACCTCTCCATGGATCACATGTGACTCTGAAAAGCACACAATTTAATTATATGCAAAGCCCTTTACTTTTTTTGTAACCATCAATCAAAGTCAAGAGGTTCATTTTCTGTGGCTTCTTTTCTGGGAATTGACTGGAGTGTGGATTGGCATCAAGCTAAATCTGTTCTATAAGGAAAAGCTGCTGCAGCTCAAGAGTAATCCACATATTGCCTCAGGTACACTTTGTTCTTGGCTAGACTACATCACGACTTCTAAACTAACCATTGGTGAACAAAACACAACAACTCTGATAGGATGATTTCTCAGTTATAATCAGAAAAGGCTGTCACTCAGCCTTTCTCTTCCTGTATGTGCGGCATATTTGCTAAGTGCTGACTCATCCTTGCTACTCTGGTAGTTTCCTCTTACTGTAAAACAAAACATCAACCCACTAGAGGTTATTATTTTTATCAGTAGCTAACTGCTTTTTCTTTGAACATGCTATCAATCACTAGTTCTGAATTCACTTTTACAAGCTTTCAGAAGGAACAGAATTGATGTGGTGGTGCCCAAAAGAAATTTGGACATACAAGTTCCAATTTAAAATAATGTCATAAATACAACCAAGATCCCAGTCTAATATCTATTATGAGTCTATAAATATAAGTAGAAGCAAATCTGTGAGGATATCTGACAAGTCTCTAAAACAGAAAAGCTTAAACTGGAAATATAATAACTGATATCTATAGCAGAATTATTTGGAAGGCTTGCTATGCTCCCTTTGGCTTCTAATTATCTATTAGGGTTTCTACCCCAGTTTATCCCATTTAGTTCCTGAATAAAAGGTACAGAGAGCTATTAGATTTATAATAAGCTTTAGAGCAGAGCAGATATTAACACTCTAAGCCATTTTGTTATTTTCCAGCCATGTTCTTCAATATTATTTCTCATATTGTTCCTGTCAGGGCTACTTCTGCTTGATTAGGCCAGCCCTCATGGCCATGTGCTCATGACCCATATTGCCCCATGGCTACTTCTTTCTCCTTATTCCTCTCCTACCTGGAGGTCCCTACCTGAGAACCAAAGCTCTGCCTAGCTCTCTTCTGCCCAACTATAAGCTGTCTAGATTTTTAATTAAGCTATCAGAGATAATTGGGAAGCAAAGTTTATACAACATAGTTCAGTGTATGTGAGAATGCACTAATCTGGACAGAAACCAGATCTTCGAACCCAAAATTAAGGATCTGAATACACAGAGCACAAGACCAACCCTCAACAGATGTCTGAAAAATCAGGTTTTTAGTAGACCTGTGATCTATTTCAAACTCTCCAGGGTATAGTCAGTTATATAACTTTATTTTTTTATTGTGAAGTTTTCTTTGCTATTTTCCCTCTTTTTCTTTTTTTTTTTATTTACTTTACATCCCAAGGGTGGCTCCTCCTTTCTTTCCTCCCAACCCCTTCATTCTTCTCTTTCCCCCCAGAAAAGGGGAGATCCCCATATCATCTTCCCCAGTACATCAAGTCACATAAGGACTGAGCATACGTTCATCCCCTGAGGCCATGCAAGACAGCCTTGCCAAAGGGAAGTGATTCAAAAGCAGACAGTAAAGTCAATGTTAGAAACAGCACCTCCCTCCACTCGCCAGGCACCCCATATGAAGATCCAAGCCACTCATCTGCTATGTTTGTGCAGACTGCCTAGGCCCTGATATGCATGCTCCTTACTTGATCTCAGTCTCTGAAAGCCCCGTTGGGATAGGGATAGTTGTCTCTGTTGGTCTTCTTATGAGGTTCCAGTCCCCTCCAGGTCTTTCCATCACTTCCCCAGGATCCTCAAAACTTCTACAGGACTCCTGGAGCACTGCCCCATGCTTGGCTACAATTCCAGCATCTGTCTTGATCTGCTCCTGGCTGGAGCCTTCCAGACAACAGTCAAATTAGGCTCCTGTCTGAAAGCATAGTAGAGTATCATTTATTAGTGCCAGAGGCTGGCTCTCTATTGTGGGGTGGGTCTCAGGTTGGGTCAATTATTGTTTGGACTTTCCATCAATCTTTGTTCCCTCTTTATTCTTACACTTCTTGTAGGCTGGGTAATTTTTGGATCAAAGGTTTTCTCGGTGGGTTGTTGTTCTCCTCCTTCCACAATTCTTGCTTGGCTTGGAGGTGGTCACTTCAGTCTTCATGTCCCCCCTCCCTTAGGAGTCTTTGATAGAATCATACCCATATCCTCCCAGGAGCCTACCCTGTTGCAGGCCTCCAGCTTGATGAAGAGATGTTCCCCCTCAGGTTCCTTTCTTGTTTCCAGCCCTTTTACCTCCCACCCCTGTTCTTCCCTGTTCTTCTTTCCTCCCTTGTTTCTCTCCCCATTCCATCTCCTGCCCAGTTCCCTCTCTTCATCCACTTCTGCTATATATTCTATTTCCCCTTATGAGTGACATTCCCACACCCTCACTTGGGCCCTCCTTGTTACTTAGCTTCTTTGGGTGTGTGGATTGTAGTATGGATATCCTGAACTATAGATCTAATATCCACTTATAAGTAAGTTTATATTACTTGGCATCTTTATGGGTCTAGGTTACCTCACTTAGGATGATTTTTTTTCTATTTCCATCCACTTGCCTGCAAATTTCATGATTTATTTGTTTTTAATAGCTGAGAAGTATTCTATTGTATAAATTACCATAATTTCTATATCCATTCTTTGGTTGAGGGACACCTAGGTTTTTTTCCAATTTCTGGATTTTAACAATAAAGTTGCTGTGAACATAACTGAGCAAATGTCCTTGTTGTAAAGTGAAGCATCTATTGGGAATATGCCCAGGAGTAGTAGAGCTGCATCTTGAGGTAGAACTATTCCCAATTTTCTAAGAAAGCACCAGATTGATTTCCAGAGAGGTTGTACAAGTTTGCACTCCCACCAGCAATGGAGGAGAGTTCCCTTTTCTCCACATCCTCTCCAGAAGGTATTGTCACTTGAGTTTTTCATCTCAGCCATTCTGATTGGTGTAAGGTGAAATCTCAGGGTTGTTTTGATTTGCATTCCTAGATGACTAATGACACTGAGAATTTCTTTAAGTGTTTCTCTGCCATTCAATATTCCTGTATTGAAACTTCTTTGTTTACCTCTATACCCTAATTTTTAATTGGATTATTTGATTTGTTGATGTTTAATTTTTTAAGTTCTTTAATACTTTAGATATTACCCTTCTGTCTGATGTAGGGTTGGTGAAGATCCTTTCCCAGTCTGTAGGCTGTTATTTTGTTCTGTTGACAGTGTCCTTTGCTTTACAGAAGCTTTTCAGTTTCATCGGATCCCATTTATTAATTGTTGATATCAGAGCTTATGCTGTTGGTGTCCTGTTCAGGAAGTTGTCTCTTATGCCAATGAGTTTCAGACTTTTCCCTACTTAGTCTTCTAATAGGTTTAGAGTCTCTGGTTTTATGTAAAGGTCTTTGATCCACTTGGACTTTAGTTTTGTGCAGAGTGATAAATACGGGTCTTTTTGCATTTTTCAACAGGCAGCCATCCAGTTAGACCAGCACCATTTGCTGAAGATGCTTTCCTTTTTCCATTGTATGTTTTTGGCTTCTTTGTCAAAAATCAAGTGCCCACAGGAGCATGGGTTTATTTCTGGGTCTTCAGTTCAGCTCCATTGATCAACCTGTCTGTTTTTATGCCGATACCATGGAGTTTTTATTACTATTGCTCTGTAGTATAGCTTGAGATCAGGGATGTTGATATGAGCAGAAGTACTTTTATTGTGCAGAATTTTTTCATTATCCTGGGTTTTTCATTTTTCCATATAAAGTTAATAGTTGCTCTTTCTAGGTCTGTAAAGTATTGTGTTGGAATTTTGATGGGAATTGCATTGAATCTATAGACGGCTTTGGCAGGATGGCCATTTTTACTATGTTAATAGTACTGATAAATGAGCATGAGAGATAGTTTTATCTGCTAAAATCTTCAATTTCTTTCTTCAAAGACTTGAAGTTCTTGTCATACAGCTCTTTCACTTGCTTGGTGAGAGTTACACCAAGATATTTTATATTATTTGTTGCTATAGTGAAGGCTGTTGTTTACCTAATTTCTTTCTCAGCCCTTTTGTCACTTGTATAAAGGAGGGCTACTGACTTTTTGGAGTTAATTTTGTAAAATAAACATATCATCTGCGAATAGTGATACTTTGATCTATTATCTTTTGATTTTTATCCACTTGATCTCTTTTACTTGTCTTATTGCTCTAGCTAGAACTTCAAATACTATACTGAAGAGATATAGTGAGAGTGGGTATCCTTGTCCCTGATTTTAGCGGAAATGCTTTAAGTTTCTTTCCATTTAATTTGATGTTGACTATTGGCTTGCTCTACCTTGCCTTTATTGTGTTTATATATATGCCTTGAATTCCTGATCTCTCCAAGACTTTAAACATGAAGGGATGTTGAATTTTATCAAAGGCCTTTTCAGCATCTAATGAGATGATCATGTTGTTTTGTTTTTTTTTTTTTTTTTCTTTTAGAAACTTGACAAGAAGAGTATCTGAACTGAGAGGAGTTTAGACAAATCCCATTGGGCTGTTGTTTGGATATGATTTGATATCCCGCTTCCCAAGTTTCATGTACTAGAAACTGGGTCTTCAGTGTAGAAATTTTGAGAGGTCCTGGAATTGTCAAGAAATGGGACATAGTGAGAAGTAATCAGATTATTGGAGTTACCAGTCTTAGAAAAGATTAATGTAGTTCTTATGGTACCTCCTTCAGTTCCTATGAAAGCAACTTGGGAGCAAGCCCATACAATGTATCAAGCCCATACAATGTATACATGGACTGAAACATCATATAATATCCCACAGATATGTAGACATTTTATGTGCCAATAAAAGATTGGCAAAATTATAACAAAATACTATTTCTCCCACTCTCAGTATTCCTTGGTTGTGCATAGTTCTTTGCTTTTACTACAAAATTAAAATTAAGCCAAGAAGATAGCTTAAATATTGGCAAAAAATTACTTCTGAAAGAATCAGCTTTGCTAATCTTCTTGCTCACTATTTCTTCCCTCTCCCACTCTCAAGCATAGCATATATGAAGTAAATAATTCTCATTAACATGATCTGGGTCAAGAAGAGAGATATGGAATGTAAATTTGTGGTAGGTCACTTACCAGACTTGACTAGAATGTGTGAGTCCCCGTTTGTTTTGTACCCAGAAGAGAGGCAAAAATCACAAGATCTCTATGAAAGCAATAATTTCAAATTTGACACAAACACAAAAACAGATGAACAAAGTTGTTCTATTCACTTTCCTTCTGAAATCACCTCACCACTGACAGACATGCCGTCCCTTCCCCTGTTTGAGACTCAGGAAGGTTTTTTTTGAAAGACACTGGCAGGCAAATGTGAGGTAACAATAAAAAACTTGTAGAGACAAGAAGATCTAAATGGCAGAAGTAAGCCTTCTAGAGTTCATTCTCTCTGTTTCTCAATCACAAGTGACAGCAAGACCTCAGAGTGCCCAGGTCTAACACTTCACTTGACAGATGAAAAACTCAAGCTTTAAACTCAACATGTCAGTATGTTTAATCATTCTGCAGCTGCTTACTGAGTGCCAGGCATGATTTGGATGGCTATCCAGTACAAAATCCCTCTTACATTCTTAGTCACTAAGTAACACTGTATACAGATGAGGGACCAACATTTCCAAAGTAGAAACTATAAATTATGTTGCCCTACCCCCTGCAAACTGTAAAACAAAATATATCACTGAGTTGGTCAGGGTTTTCTAAAGGACAGAACCAATAAAACTTTATAGAACCATGACACTTGCTAGAGCTTCCTCCTTTTCCCCATATTTTATTCCATTTGGGCCTCTATCATCTTGGATGGCACCACCTACACTCAGATCAAGTTTTGTTGTCTTCAATCATCTCTAAAACATTCCCATAGATGCACTCTGAGGTGTGCTTTACTAATCTCCTAGGTATCTCTCACTCCAATCACACCAACATGATGAACCACCACAATTTTTCTGTTTAGTAGCAATATATCAGAGTTTAGTAATTGCTTAGTGAGCACATTGCTTAGTGAGCAACAGTATCTGACCTCTTCTGCTATAGAGAAAAGTCATGCCAGAGGACCTAGAACCATGAAATCAAGACTATTTGGAAGTCTAGTGGTGGTGAATACCCAAACAACCCATTAAAATAGTTACAAGTTGTTCCTTATATTGAAATCAGCTTGTGGGATTGGGAGACTACTATTTTATTCAATAATGCTCTTATAGACTATGCCCCTGTGGCCATGTATAACTTCACTTAATTTTTTTAAGTTTAAAAACCAATTATTGTAAAAAGTTTGGAAAGTAATGAAAATTATAAAATAAAAACCCCACAGAACTATAATACCAGCCCTCAGGGAGGCAGAGACAGGCAGATCTCTGTGAGTTCAAGGCCAGCCTGGTCTACAAAGAGAGTCCAGGACAGTCAAGGTTACCCAGAGAAACCCTGTCTCAAAATAACCAAAACACACAAAAAAATAAAAAATAAAATAAAACAAAACAAAAACAACAACAGAAACAAAAATCCTCCACAGAAGAGCCCACACCAATAGTAAATGGTTATATGAAGCCTGTAGATAAAAACAAAGTGTGGTGGTACATGCCTGTACTCCTAACATTGCATGGTGGTGGTAAAGGCAGAGACAGGAAAATGACAAAATATCAAGGGCATTCTTGACTATGTAGTATGTTTGCAGACAACCTGACCTACCTGAGACCCTGTTTCAAAAAAGAAATGGAAATATATAAAGAGAAATATATAAAAATGTTACTGTTTTAGTTACTTTTCTTATTACTATGATGAAATACCCTGGCAAAGCAACTTGCAGATTTATTCTGGCTCACAGTTCTGGGTCTATTATTGTGGAGAGGAACTTGATATAGCTAATCACATTGCATTTTCAGTAACAAAACAGAGATCAATGAAGTATTGTACTTATTTCCCTTTCTTCTTTTATTCAGTCTAGTATCCAGCCAGGGAATGATACGCCACAGTCATTAGTTTTTCATACTTCAGGTAACCTAATCAAGATAATTCCCCACAAGCACAACCAGAAACTCATTTCCAGGGTAATTCTGGAGCTCATAAATTGGCAAGTGAGGTTAAGTATCACAGACATATTGTATATTAATTTTTAAAGTATATTCTTTGTGAAAACAGCTGCTATTTGTTTTATTTCTATTCCTTCTTTTTCTACCAAACTATAATATTTGATTAATAATATAAGTTAACTGTATTCTTATATTCAGGAAAAGATAATTAGATACTAAGATTCTTTTGATACTCATGATGATTTTTTTTAACTCCTTGAGTATAAGAAGATATAAATGGACTCCATTAATTGTACCATGTAGAATTAAGAGGTGGACATTTTCTTGAAGATAACTTTTCAACGGAGAGAATGAAACCTGCATAGCTCACTACTCTCCTTCCACCACCACTCCCTAGCACCCCTGATCCCATTTACCCAATGTTTGGATCCCCCTTTTTTTCTTTTACTGTTTTTAATTATTTTTTTAATTTTCATATATTAATTACAGTTTGTTCATTTTGTATCCCAGCTGTAGCCCCCTCTCTTATTCCCTCCCCTTTCCAACCTCCTTCCCTCATCTCCTCCCATGCCCCTCTCCAAGTCCACTGATAAGGGAGGTCCTCCTCCCCTTCCATCTGACTTTAGCTTATCAGGTCTCATTAGGACAAGTTGCATCGTCCTCTGTGGCCTAGCAAGACTGCTTCCCCTTCAGGGGGAGGAGATCAAAGAGTGATCCACTGTGTTCATGTCAGATACAGTCTCTGTTCCCCTTAATGGGAACCCACTTGGATACTGAGTTGCCATGGACTACAACTGATCAGGAGTTCTAGGTAATATCCATGAATGGTCCTTAGTTGGAGTATCAATCTCAGAAAGGACCCCTGTGCCCAGATTTTTTGGTTCTGTTGCTCTCCTTTTAGATATCCTGTCTTCTTCATGTCTTACTATCTCTCACTTCTTTCCTAAGATTCGCTGCACTCTGCCCAAAGTTGGGTTATGAGCCTCAGCATCTGCTTTGATATACTGCTGGGTAGAGTCTTTCAGAGGCCCTCGGTGGTAGGCTCCTGTCTTATTTCTTCTTTTCTCCTCCCAATGTCCCTCTCGTTTGTCTTTCTGGAAGAGGATTGATCATCATACCCAGGGTCCTCCTTCTTGCTTAGCTTCTTTGGGTATACAGATTTTAGTATATTTATCCTATATTAGATGTCTAATATTGATTTATAAGTGAGTATACACCGTGAGTGTCTTTCTGCTTCTGAGATATACCACTCAGAATGATATTTTTCTGGATTCCACAATTTGTCAGCAAATTTCATGATTCCTTGTTTTTAATTGCTGAGTAGTATTCCATTGTGTAAATGTACCACAATTTCTGTATCGATTCCTCAGTTGAGATACAACTGGGTTGTTTTTAGGTTCTGGCTATTACAAATAAAGCCGCTATGAACATGTTGGAGCAAAGGTCCTTGTGTACTTGAGCATATTTTGGATATATGCCTAGGTACTGTAAAGCTGGATCTCGAGGAAGTGCAATTCCTAATTGTCTGGGAAAGGGCCAGAATGATTTCAAAAGTAGTTGTAAAAGTTTACATTCCCACCAGCTATGGAGGAAGGAGGGTTCCCCTTTCTCCACATCCTCTCCAGCATGTGTTGTCACATGAGTTTTTTATCTTAAGCATTCTGATGGGTGTAAGGTGAAATCTAGGGGTTATTTTGATTTGCAATTTCCTGGTGAAAAAGGACATTAAGTATTTCATTCAGTGTTTCTCTGCCATTCTACATTTCCCTACAGAGAACTCTCTGTTCAGCTCTGTACCCCATTTTTTAAATTGAATTACTTGATTTGTTGCTTTTTAACTTCTTTAGTTCTTTATATGTTCTGGATATTAGACCCAGTCAGATGTAGGGTTGAAGATCCTTTCCCAGTCTGTCGTGTTGTTCTGATGACAGTATCCTTTGCTTTACAGAAGCTTTTCAGTTTCATGAGGTCCCATTTATTGATTGTTGCTCTTAGAGCCTGTGCTGTTGGGGTTCTGTTTAGAAAGTTGTTTCCTGTGCCAATGAGTTCTAAGCTTTTCCCAACTTTTTCTTCTAATTTATTCAGTTTCTGGTTTTATTTTGAGGGCTTTGCTCCACGTGGACTTTAGTTTTGTTCAGGGTGATAAATATGGGTCTATTCACATATTTCAACTTGCATTTTTGTACATGCGATCCAGTTAGACCAGCACCATTTTTGAAGATGGTATCTTTTTTCCATTGAATGGTTTTGGTTTCTTTGTCAAAAATCAAGTATCTGTAGATGTGGGGTTTATTTCTGGGTCTTCTATTTGATTCCATCGATCTACCACACTGTTTCTATGCCAGTAGCATGCAGTTTTTATTACTGTTGCTCTGTAGTACAGCTTGAGGTCAGGGATGGAGATACCTCCAGATGATCTGTTGTTGTACAAGATAGTTTTGGCCATTTTGTGTTTTTGTTTTTCCATATGAAGTTGAGAATTTTTCTTTCAAGATCTGTAAAGAATTGTGTTGGTATTTTGATGTGATTTGCATTTAAAATGTAGATTGCTTTTGACAGGATGGACATTTTAACAATGTTTATTCTACCATGAGCATGGGAGATTTTCGCATCTTCTGATATGTTCTTCAATTTCTTTCTTCAGAGACTTGAAGTTGTTTTTTTTTTGTTTGTTTGTTTTTTCCAAACAGGTCTTTTATTGCTTGATTACAGTCACACCAAGGTACTTTATGTTATTAGTGGCTATTGTGAAGGGTGTTGCTTCCCTCATTTCTTTCTCAGCCCTTTTGTCTTTGATATACAGGAGGACTTCTGATTTTTATTGAGTTAATTTTGTATCCAGCCACTTTGCTGAAGGTTTTTATCAGCTAAAACAGTTCTCTGGTTGATTTTGGGGGGTTGCGCTTGTATACTATCATATCATCTGGAAATAGTGATACTTTGACTTCTTCCTTTCCAATTTGTATCCCCTTGAACTCCTTTAGTTGTCTTATTGCTCTAGCTAAGAAATCAAGTACTATGTTGAGATATGAAGAGAGTGGGCAGCGTTGCCTTGTCCCTTATTTAAGTGGGACTGATTGAAGTTTCTATCCGTTTAGTTTGATATTGGCTGTAAGCTTGCTATATATTGTTTTTGCTATGTTTATGTATGTGCTTTGTATCCCTGATCTCCAGTACTTTAAACATGAATGGGTGTTAGATTTTGACAAATGCTTCTTCAGCATCTAAGGAGATCATCATATGGTTTTTCTCCTTCAGTTTGTTTATATGGTGGATTATATTGATGGATTTTCATATATTCAACCACTTCTGCATGCCTGGGATGAAACCTACTTGGTCATGGTGGATGATATCTTTGATGTGTTCTTGGCTTTGGTTTGCAAGTATTTTATTGAGTATTTTAGCATTAATGTTCATAATAGAGATAGGTCTGAAGTTCTGTTCGTTCGGTCTTTGTGTGGTTTAGTTATCAAGGGACTGTGACTTTATAGAATGAGTTTGGTATTGTTCCTTCTGTTTCTATTCTGTAGAATAGATTGAAGAGTATTGGTGTTAGCTCTTCTTTGAAAGTCTGGTAGAATTCTGCAGGGAAACCATATGGCCCTGGGCTTTTTTTTGGAAGGGAGACCTTTGATGACTGCTTCTGTTTCCTTGGGGTACATAGGACTATTAATCTATTTACCTGATCTAGATTTAATTTTGGTACATGGAATCTATAAAGAAAATTGCCCATTTCATTTAGATTTTCAAATTTTGTGGCATGTAGGCCTTCTTAGTAAGACCTAATGATTGTTTGGATTTCCTCAGTGTCTGTTTTTATGTCCCCCCTTTCATTTCTGATTTTGCTGATTTGGATAGTTTCTCTCTGCTTTTAGTCAGTTTGCCTAAGGGTTTGTCTGTCTTTCTAATTTTCTCAAAGAACCAGCTCTTAGTTTCATTGATTCTTTGAATTGTTTTATTTTATTCTAATTTATAGATTTCAGCCCTGAGTTTTATTATTTCCAATTGTCTACTCCTCTTAGGTGTGTCTGCTTCTTTTTTTTTCCTAGGGCTTTCAGGTAAACCATTAAATGGCTTGTATGAGATGTTTCAAATTTCTTGTTGAAGGCACTTAGTGCTATGGATTTTCCTCTTAGCATTGCTTTCATAAGTTTGGGTACGTTGTGCCTTAATGTATATTGAATTCTAGAAAGTCTTTAATTTCTTTCTTTTTTCCCTAAACCAGTTGTCATTGAGTAGCAAGTTGTTCAGTTTCCATGTGTGTGTAAGCTTTTTGCTATTTCTGTTTTTGTTGAGGTCCTGCTTTATTCCATAGTTGTCAGATAGGACAAAATGGATTATTTCAATCTTCTTGTATCTGTTGAGGCTTACTTTCTGACCAACTATATGGTCTATTCTGGAGAAAGTTCCATGTGGTGCTGAAATGAAATTATACTCTTTTGGATTTAGATGAAAAGTTCTGTAGATATCTCTTAGGTCCATTTGATTTAGGACCTCTGTAAGTGCCATTATTTCCCTATTCACCTTCTCTCTAGATGATCTGTCCTTTGGTGACAGTGGAGTGTTGAAGTCTCCCACCATTAAGGTGTCAGGATCGATGTGTGATTTCAGCTTTAATAATGTTTCATTTACAAATGTAAATGCTCTTTCATGTGGGGCATAGATGTACAACATTGTGATGTCCTCCTGGTAGACTTTTCCTTTGATGAGAATGAAGTGCCTCTCCTCATCTTTTTTTGATTACTTTTGGTTAAAAGGCCATTTTATTAGATATTAGGATAGCTACCCCAGCTTGTTCTCTTGGTCCACTTGATTGAAAAATATTTTCCTGCCCTTTATTCTGAGGTAGTGATTATCTTTGTTGCAGAGGTATGTTTCTTGGATGCAGCTGAATGTTGGATCCTTTTTCTGCAACCATTTTGTTAGTCTGTGTCTTTTGAGTGTTGAGTCCATTGATGTTGGTAGCTAATAGTGATCAATGAATGTTACTTAGTTTCTTTTATTGTGGAATTGGTGGTGTTACTGTATTTCATTGTTTTCCTTTAATTTTTTGTTGTTAAGTTATCTATATCCTATGTTTTCTTGGGTATAGTTGTTTTGGTTGGATTGGAGTTTTCCTTCTAGTATCTTCTGGAGGGCTGAATTGCTCTGTAAATATTGTTTAAGTTCAGTTTTGTCATAGAATGTTTTGTTTTCTCCATCTATGTTGATTGAAAGCAATGCTGGGTATAGTAGTCTGGGTTGGCATCATTGGTCCCTGAAAGTCTGCATAACATCTGCCCAGGCCCTTCTGGCTTTCATAGTTTCTGTTGAGAAGTCTGGTGCTATCCTGATAGGTCTACCTTTATATGTTACTTGGCCTTTATTTCTTTGCTACTTTTAATATGTTTTTCTTTGTTCTGTAGATTTAGTCTTTTGACTATGATGTGAGGAGTTCCTTTTCTGGTCTAATCTATTTGGTATTCTGTAGGCCTCTTGTATGTTTATGGCCATCTCTTTAAGTTGGGAAAATTTTCTTATATGATTTTCTTGAAAATATTTCTGGACCTCAGAGCCTGGAAGCTTCTTTTTCATCTCTTCATATTTTTCTTAGATTTTGTCTTTTCATGGCCTTCTTGATTTCTTGGATGTTTTGTGCATGGAACTTTTTTGATTTTACTTTTTCTTTGAAAGAATTATCAATTTCTGCAAGTGTATCTTCAGCACCTGAGATTCTCTCTTCCATCTCTTGTATTCTATTGGTGATGCTTACTTTTTTGGTTCCTGATCTTTTCTTTAAGTTTTCCACCTCTAGGGTTTTCTCTGTTTGTGTGTTTTTTTTTTTTTTTTTTTTTTTATTGATTCTAATTCTGTTTTCATGCCTTGAACCATTTCCTTCATCTGTATGAATATGGATTCCTGTCTTTTATGATGGTTTCTATTTATGTTGATTTCCTCTCTGCTTGCCACTAATTGTGCCTTTATTTGTTTGGCTATATTTGCTTGTATTTCTTTGAGAATTTTTTTTTCATTTCCTCTTTATTTACCTCCATTTGTGTGGGTATTTCTTTGAGAGATTTGTTTGTTTCCTCTTTATGTGCTTCTAATAACTGGATAAGCATAGATTTAAAATCATTTCCCTGTGTTTCCGCTGAATTTAAATATCCATTGATTCTGGGGATTGGTGGTAAAGCCATAATATCCTAATTTTTGTTGGGTGTGTTCTTATGCCAACCTCTGGCCATATGCTTATCTGTAACCTTCACTGTTTGTTCCTGGAGTCTGTACTTTAGACTGGGTATGTCTTTTTCTGGTGTCTGGAGTATTCTTCAGGAAGATGAAAGAGGTCCACTGGTTTGAGAGTGTGAGTTGGTGTTTTAGCTGTAACTAAGGGAAGAAGGTCATGTAAGCACAAGCAAGCATGTGTATAGGCAAGGAAGTGTGCCTTAAAGAAATGGGGTGCTAGAGAGTGTAGATGCCTGGAATGTGGGACAGTGGGGGAGAGGGACAGGCATAGTAGGGGTTACAGATGCAGACACTATTCTCGGGCACAATGTGCATGTGCAGAGTTTGTGAATATCTCAGTGGCCTACAGGTCTCTCATACTGTCCTTCTGGTACTCAGATCCATCTGGGCTCCAGGAATTGTTTGCCTGGACTCCACTGGTAGACCAGCAGAACAGGGAGTTCAATGTTACGATTGCTGTCCCCAGAATCCCTATGTTGCCCACAGTGGGGGTTGTGGGTGTAAGCGATCCAATGTCTGGCTACTAGTGTAGAGGAACCCTGTATCTGAGGCTCGGCAATCACTCACTTGAAGGTGCATTCATTCTCTAGCAGGTCTAATCGGAAAGCACAGAGGTATCCCCTGTTCTCAACTCTCAAATTTGGACCTGCTGGGGCAAATGCATGTACAGGAGATCTTTTGGCTCAGTGGTGCTACAGCTGCAGAACTTGGAGTCCAGCCACAGCAGCAGAAGTGGGAGCCATGGGCCTGGTTGGCACAGTGGATCTGGGTGGCCTGGTGACCTGGGTGGCCCGGTGGATCTGGGTGGTCCTTACACTCTGCAGCCTGCTACTGAGGTACTAGGACACTTGACTTCTCTGTCTCAGATAGTGAGCAGGGAGTTCTGTGCTATGAACCTAGGGCACTGTGGGCCACCTCTGCCAAGGAGGGAGACCCAACAAGGGGAAGTACAGTTGGATTGAAAATTTGCTGCTCAAAATCCCCAGAGAAGTCTTTGGGTGTCCAGAGTCCAAATTGTCCCCTATCTCCCAGGAAGCCTCAGTGTTGATGTTCTGGCTTCAGCTGCCCTTCTACGCACAAATTTCAGAGTTTCAGATCTTCTGCCCCTCAGATACGGTGCATGCTGGTCACCGCCATCTTGGAGCTTCTCTGAATCCCCTTTTAAAGTGAAACAGTTATAACAAGTTTATACCAATGAGTAGGTAAACTTCCTGCATCATTTTTACTTTTCCAAGTGAAACTGACAAGGGCTTAAAAGACAGAATAGTTTAGTGAAGGGTTTGAACCCAAAGGAAGTGCATAGCTATGGGTAGAGCATCCTCTCCTGTAGCTCACAACCTGCTTAACACACTGGAGCTTTTGGGAGCAGCCTCTGGTGCATCCCCTTCTCTTGCTGTTGAGGTCCTGTTTAGCAATTCTAAGAGTACATTCAAAAAATGTAACCGAAATGCTGTGGCTGGTTACTAAACTGAAAATCACCAGCATTAGACATTTTACATTTTTTTTTCCTCATAGAAACTCAAAGTCATAATCAAATATTTACCCAAAGTAGAAGAGCACAGCACAGCTGAGAGGCACAGTCAGAGTAAAGGAATGATTAACCTGGAGACCCAATGAGATATCACTATCACAAGGTTAGTTGAGGGGACAATAAAAAACTATTGAGATTGTTCTTATTTGTTTGTTTGTTTGTTTGTTTTCCTACCTTGTTTTCAATGGGCTTGGTCTGCATGTTTCTCTGTTGGATGTAGGATTCAAAACATTTTCAAAAGATGAGCTGCTAGAGTACCCTCAAAGAACAGGCCCATTTCCACCCATCCACGAACTGTCAGATTGCATTAGATGTTTTGGAGTGAGAAATGCTATTTTGAAATCTGCTTATGAGAAGAAAGGATGATCAGGGAATGGAGCTATTGGCAGCCTTCCAGTCTCCTTACATACTCAGAGCTGGCTGCACTGGCTACATGCTTCCTTTTCAGCCCCACTGAAGAAGTGTGCTGAGTTATTTTAAAAAATAGTCAGAAAAGAGAAAGTCACAGAAGATTTTATCCCCCATGGACCAGCCAACAAGCTTTGGATAACTGCTGATAAGGCAGGTGCTGCAGCAAATTTTGCATGTGACTTTAAGGGCTTGCATCTGATGGTGGTTATTTATTGTACTCTGCCATCTTACTCAGGTGAAAAATTTACTCTTTGTGTACTCTTCAATAAAAGTATGTATACTGATCTGAGATGTGAACTGCTTTCTTTTTCCTTTCATTAAATAATTGGATGACATTATTACTAACCTCATCTTCTTACTGTGCCTTTCTTTGAAAAGTGAATTGTTCTTGCACTCTGAGATTGGAAGTCATAATAAGAGACTGTGACCTCTCTCTCTTCCTTTCCCTTCCCTTCTTCCTCCCTCCCTGTCTCTATCTGGGACCATGGGAAAATAGAACCCTATTTTTGAAGGTATGAGGCACTATATGGTTAATTTCTGCAGTAATGCTATCTATTTTGGACAGAACTATGAAAATTCTGCTTAATTTCTTTTTAGTGTTATTAGGACATTGACTTTTTCAAGCACCATTCCTCTCCTGTGGAGGTTATAACCTGAAAAAGCTACGCAATATTTAGATGAATGAGGACTGTCATAGAAATACTAGGGATAAAAATGACCAATGCAACTTGGCATTCTCACATACAAGACAAAGTAAACATTGCTGAATGAAATAAATAAGCATCTCACCTTTTCCCCTAGTGTTTTGAGAGAGGATATTTACTATATAGGCCAGGTTAGTCTGAAACTTGAGTTAGTTTTTCTGCCCAAGCCTTTTGAGTGCTAGGTTTATAGGTGTGTATGATCACATCTGGCTCTGAAAGTATTCTTTCCCCATTTTAAACCTGTAAATATAGTTTAGTAACTTCACATTGGCTAACTTGTGAAGTGTTTGTTTTCTGGTTTTTTTTTGTTGTTGTTGTTGTTGTTCCTTTACCCTTCCCTGTACACAACTCTCAACTTCATTAGTAGATTCTTTGATGGTAACTTGAGAATGTAAGATTACTTGAATTTTGGCTTATATAATTCATTTAATAATATCTAATACTGAAACCATACAAAAAGCTATACATAAGGAGAAGGAGAAGTTTAAAATTTTAGTTGCATTTACAATTATTATTGTGGGTAGTGGAGTACACATATGCCACAGAGGAGTTATCCCTTTTCTTCCACCAAACTCAGGTCATCCGGTTTGTGCAGCCCATAATTACCCACTGAGTAATCTTCCTGGTTCAAAAAGATATCTTGACTCCCCATCTCTGTCATTTCTGTTTTTGTCCTAACCACAGCCACTTTTGTTCATGTCTTGTGTGATCTTCCAATGTTTTTCTTGATAGACGTATGCTATTAACAAATGCATATATTTTTTTTAAATACTGAGCAGGGATTTGAATATAATATACAAGTTCAGGATACTTGTATATTAGTGCTCATTACAGAGTGATGTACAATAGTCCGAAGAATCTTTGTTTTTAGTCATACAAGTCCTTCACTTCTTAAGTTGCAGATACCTCAGGATACTTTATATTATTTGAGACTATTGTGAAAGGTATTTTTTCTCTGAGGTTTTCTCAGACCATTTGCCATCTGTATACAGGAATGCTACTGATTTTTGTGAGTTGATTTTTGTATCCAGCTTCTTTGCTCAAAGGGTTTATCAGCTGAAGGAGTTTTCTGATAGAATTTTTAGGGTCACTTTTGTATACTGTCATATTATCTGCAAATAAAGATATTCGACTTCTTCCTTTCCAATTTGTACCCCCTTGATCTCTTTCAGCTGTCTTATTGCTTTGTCTAAAACTTCAAATACTGTATTGAATAGATATGGAGAGAGTGGAAACCCTTGTCTTGTTACTGATTTTAGTGGAATTGTTTTTGCTGATATTGGATGATGGATGATTTTTTTTATGTGTTCTTCGATTTGGCTTGGACATATTTTATAGAGAAGTTTTGCATCTATGTTAATAAGGGAAATTGGTCAGTAGATGTATTATTTTATTGTTGTTAGGTCTTTATGTATTTTGACTATCAGGGTAACTGTGGCCTTGTAAAATGAATTGGGTAATGTCCTCTCTGTTTCTGTTTTGTGTAATAATTTGAGGGGTATTGACAGTAACTCTTTTAATCTATAGTAGAATTCTTCAGTAAAGCCATACGGCCCTAGGCTAGCTTTGGTTGGGAGACTTTAAATTACTGCTTATATTTCATTAGGGCTTATATAGGTTTATCTAAATTTTCTGATCTAGACTTAAATTTGGAAAATGGCACGTATGAAGAAAATTATCCATTTCTTTTAGGTTTTCTAATTTGGTGGAGTACAGGTTTTTAAAGTACGACCTTATGTTCTCTGGATTTCTACAGTGTCTGTTGCTATGTCCCATTTTTGTTTCTGATTTTGTTAATTTGGATGTTCTCTCTCTGCATTTTAGTTCATTTAAATAAGGGTTTGTCAATCTTATTGATATTATCAATGAACCAAATTTTTGTTTCATTGATTCTTTGTATTATTAATTTTTGTTTCTATTTTATTGATTGTAGCCCCGAGTTTGATCATTTCTTGTTATCTACTTCTCTTGGTTGTGCTTACTTCTTTTTGTTCTAGACCTTTCAGATGTGTTGCTAGTATGAGATCTCTCCATTTTTTTTTTTTTTTTTTTTTTTACTGTAGGTTCTTAGTGCTATGAACTTTTCTCTTAGCAGCACTTTCACGTGTCTGATAAGTTTGAGTTTGTTGTATCTTCATTTATATTGAAGTTTTGGAAGTCTTTAATTTCTTTATTTCTTCTCTGACTAAGTGGTCATTGAATAGAGATTTGTTCACTTTCCATGAGTTTTTAAGCTTTCTGTTACTGTTGATATTCAGCTTTAATCCATGGTAGTCTGATAGGGTGCACAGAGTTATTTCAATTATTTTATGTGTTGAAACTTGCTTTGTGACTCAGTATGTGGCCAGTTTTGGAGAAAGTTTCAGAAGATGCAGGGAAGAAGGTATATTCTTTCTGTGTTTGGGTGAAATATTCTGTGAATATCTCTTAGGTCCATTTGATTTATAATATCTCTTTACCTTCAGAATTTCCATTTAGTTTTTGTCTGGATGATTTGTTCAGTGGTGAAAGTGGGGTATTGAAGTCTCCCACTATTAGTATGTGAGGGTCAATATATGATTTAAGATGTAGTAGTCTTTCTTTTACAAAATTGGATGCTTTTGTGTTTGAGGTATAGATGTTAAGAATTGGAATGTCCTCTTGATGGAGTTTTCCTTTAATGAGTATATAGTGTCTTTCCCTATGCCTTTTGATTACTATTGGTTTGAAGTCTGTTTTGTCAAATATTAAAATGATTTCACCAGCTTGCTTCTTAGGTCCTTTTGCTTGTAATATCTTTTTCCATATCTTTTTACCTTTTACCTTGATGTTAAAGTATGGATACTGTTTCCACACCCATTTTGGTGGTCTGTGTCTTTTTATTAGGGAATTGAGAACATTGATGTTGAGAAATATTAGTGACCAATGATTGTTAATTCCTGCTATTTTGATGTTGTTGTGTGTGCTTTCTCTCTTTTGATTTGCTGTTCTAGAGTTATTTATTCTTTGTGTTTTCTTGGATGTGGTTAATAATATTAGGTTATAGTTTTCCTTCTCACACCTTCTGTAAGCTTAGATTTATACATAAATGTTGTTTATATTTGGTAATATCTTATTTTCTCCATCTATTGTGATCAAAAATTTTGCTGGGTATAGTAGTATATAAGTTAAGGTTACAGTTGCTATGATGAAACACCATGAGCAAAGCAACATAGGAAGAAAATTGCTTATTTTTTTTTTGCTTATGCTTCCATATCACTGTTCATTATTAAAGGAAGTGGGGGCAGAAACTCAATCAGGGCAAGAATCTGGAAGCCAGAGCTGATGGAGACACCGTGGAACAGTGTTCCTTATTGGACTGCTAATTATGGCTTTCTCACCCTGTTTTCTTACAGAACCTAGGGCCACCAACTCAAGGATGGCACCACCCACAATGAGCTGGCCCCTTCCACATCAATCACTAATTAAGAAAATACTCTACAACCAGATCTCATGGAGGCATTTTTTCCATTGATTTTCTCTCCTTTCAGATAACTTTAACTTGTATCAAGTTGACATAAAACTAGCTAGCATAAGCAGCTTGGACTGGTACGTGTGGTCTCATAGTCTGTCGCACATCTATCCAGGTATTTCTGGCTTTAAGAATCTCCACTGAGAAGTCATGTATAATTTGAATAGGTCTGTCTTTGGTCTTTTTCCCTTGCAGCTTTTAATATTCTTTGTTCTGTATGTTTAGTGTTTGAATTCTTATGTGGCGAGGGGGACTTTCTTTTCTAGTCCAGTCTATTTGGTGTTTTGTGTGCTTCTTATGCTTTGATAGCCATCTCTTCTAGTTGTCCTCTCCCATTGTCCTCTCCATTGTTCTGTTGTGCCCAATTTACGAGATTACCAGGAGTCATATCCGTTGCAAAACACATGAGGATCTTTTTATTACAAGCTATAGCTTGGGCTCACAGCCTTACTGATGCAGTGAGAGTAGAGAGTAGGGAGCCTCATGCTTGGGTTAGGTGATTGATGTAAAGATTCCAGTCCCTCCCAGCATGCCCCAAGCAGGGGAATTCCTGCTTGGCAAGTAAAGTGATTGACTATAGGAAGGCCCCCAAACCATCAATGGTCTGACTTCCCTTTTTTGGCTGTCCTGAGGGGAGGGACTCTTCTGGGCTGTTTTCTTAGCAACTGTATCTCTAGTGGACAGGAAAAGAATTCAGTAAGGCTGGTTCCTCCTTGCAGGTGGCTGGACATGTCGCCACCTGTCTGGTTTTTGCTCAGGCTTGTGCTTTAAACTTTAATTCAATGACTCAAAAAACTAATTTTGAATTCTTTAGTCTCTCAGTTCTATTGCTTTTCATTTTTACAGTTTAGCTACTAACTTTATTTATTGTTTTCTTTCTTTATTTATTTTTATTGTATGATAATGTCATAAACCAGTTAGTTTATCCTAACATGGAGAAAATGCTAAAGAGACAGAATGAACTCTGCAATGCTATCTGTCACAGTATCATTCTGTGATACACTGAAGGCAGAAATTGAGTAAATAAGTTCTCAGAGCTGTATATAAACTGTATATTTCCACGTACAAGTTTTCACATAACCATTTCCCCAATTAATATAGTCTTTTAAAAATATGCTTCATGTTTTTTTTTTAAGCTTTTCATCTACTGTTGGACATTTTCTATTTTCTCCTATTGTTTCTAGCCCATTCCAGAATGGAAAATGAAACAAAACAAATGCCAGTTCTGAAATGAAAATCTTTAAGTGGATGAACTACTTATATAATCATTGATACTGTTATACCCAGTTCGCGAGCCCCCAAAAGATCTACAGGAATCGACTCCGTTGCAAAACACATGAGGGTCTTTTTATTGAAAATTACAAGCTGCAGTTTGGGCCCACAACACCCACGGCCGAAGCGGTGGGAGCTGAGCGCCTGTGCCCAGGTTAGTTGGGTGATATATAGATTCTAGTTCCTCCCAGCATGCCTAAGGCAGGGACAATTCCTGCCTGGCAAGCATCTATTGGTCAAAATGCTACATTTTGAATTGATTGGCTATAGGAAGGTCCCCAGACCATAATGACCTGGTGTCCCTCCCTAGGGGGATGGGCCAGTTTCCTAGCAACTGTTATCTCTAGTGGGTGTGGAAAGAATGCAGTAAGGCGGTCCTTCCCCTCAGGGCATTACTAGACTTCTCCACTCACATAGTTCAGCTCTTAATAATAGCTGCTAATTTTTAATCTTTTTGGTCTCTCAACACTATTTATGCAATCATTTTAGTAAGGTCATTGAGGCAAGAGACACAGATATCTTTATGAGTTGATAGCACTCATTGTGTTAAAACCTCCTTTAGCTTTTAGCATAGCTGTAGCTTTTTTGTTTTTAGTTTCCATCTTGATCATAAGGTGAAATTAAGTTAAAATTCTCAGGTTCTGCCTTCCAATGATTAATAAGCTGACACTTTATAAGGTCAGAATAACCTCTTATATTGCTATGTTTCTATGCTTTCATTACTCAAACTTTGTATACTTTGTTGCCTGAACATTCTGTAATGTCATCAACTGCAAGGCCAATCAAATTAAAGGTCAGCTAGAAATGCTTTCTCTAGCTAGTCAAAATGATATAATGCTGTTTTCCCCTTGCTTCCTACTCTTGGTTACCTGGTTATGGTTTTTCTTTACTTTCTTGTTTTTTTAAACATTTTTCTTTATTATTATTATTATTATTATTATTATTATTATTATTATTATTATTACAATTTATTCACTTTGTGGCCTGGTTGTAGCTCCCTCCCTCATCTCCCTGTCCAACCCTCGCTCCTTCTCCCTCTTTATGTCCCTCCCCTAGTCCACTAATAAGGGAGGTCCTCCTCCCCTACTATCTTACCCTTACCTATCAGGTCACATCAGGACTGTCTGGATCCTCTTTCTTTGTGGCCTAGTAAGGCCACCTTGCCAGGAGGGGAGGGTGATCAAAGAGCAGGCAAAGGACTTCATGCCAGTGACTGCTTCTGCTCCCCTTATGGAGCAGAACTATGGAACCTGCATGGATACTGAGCTGCCCATGGACTACATCTAAGCAGGAGGTCTAGGTCTTCTCCTTGCATAGTCCTTGGTTGATTCATCACTTTCTGCAGGGCCCCTTGAGCTGAGATTTTTTGGCTTTGTTGGTTTCCTTGTGGAGTTCCTATTCCCTCTGGGTGCTTCTATACCCCCTTCTTCCATAATACTCCCTGCCCTCTGTCCAAAGTTTGTCTGTGGGTATCTGCATCTGCTTCAATCCCCTGCTGGGTAGGCTCCCATCCTCTTCTCTCTCTTCCACCGATTCCCACGTCTGTCCTGTTAGCCATTCTGAATGAGATTTAAGCATCCTCCCTTAGGTCGTCCTTGTTGTTTAGCTTCCTTGGGTCTGTAGATTGTAGTGTGGTTATCCTATATTATATGGCTACTATCCACTTATATGTGGTTATATACCGTGCATGTCTTTCTGGTTCTGGGTTACTTCATTCAGGATGTAAATGCTTTATTTTATAAGCTGCCTTGGTCATGATGTTTTATTAAAGTGATAGAAAGTGACTAATGCAAACCTCTTATCTCTAAAGGCTTTCCTCTGGAAGCACATGAAGACAGAAAATGCTATGTGGCATCTTTTACTATGAGGACTGCAGTCTGATCACATCAGGACCACACTCTTATTTAACATTAGCTGATTCTAGGCCAAATGTGAGGGCATGGTGAGAAAGTGGCTATCAATATACCAGGGAAAGGTGCCTCACTAGAATCCTACCTTTATAATGCCACCTTTACTTTGGACTTTCAACATTCAGGACTTTAAAAACAAATCTTTGTTGCTTAAGCTGCTAGTCAAGGATATTTTATTACAGAGGTTCAAATTGATTACTATAGTCCCTCAGCTCTGTCCTACTCTCTATGTGTCTAGGCAATCTCACAAACTTGCCAGAAATTCAAGGGAGAGAGATTCCATTCAAATGGTCTCTAGCTTAGACTCTAAATTCAAATGGAGATGGCTCAGGTATTAAGGAAGGCTGAGAATGGTCACAGACCATTAAGGAGGGAGGAAGGGTCACAGACACAGAAAAAAAAAAAAAAAACCTGCCACTAAGATTATCATGAAAATCAAACTAATGTTATTTGCCAATAGAGGAGTTACCCTCAGTTATACTAACCAAAAAGCAGCACAACTTCCCCTTTGATGACTTCTCAAATTCTGGAATTAAGGTTTTCTTCCAAGTTGGTGCCAAATTTTACCGATTAGTTTCATTTCTTTTAACCTTGTTTATAACTTCCTATCAAGACTCTCATGGGGGAGGGGACTGGAGAGGTACTTCAGTGGGTAATGTTGTTGCTGTGCACATATAAGGAACATAATTTGGATCCTTCCAGCACCTACTTAAAATCCAGCTAGGTGGGTGCAGTGGCATCAAAAGGAGACAGAGGAGCCCTGGAAGAAAAGGCTGGAATAGCTAGACCATCTGAATCTGCCAGCTCTTTGTTCAAGTGGGAGATATTGCCTTGATACATATGGAGAACACTTGAGAAAGACACATTAACCTCTAAGTTCCATGTAGATACACAGATATATGCTCAGGCACCTGCACATATGTGCATATACACACAACACACACACACACACACACACACACACACACCATACCACATACCATATATACTTGCAAAAATGTGCAAAAAGGAAAAGAAAGACTCATACTGATTACTTAAGTTACTGGACCTGACCAGCGCTATCCTCATTAAATAGGACAAATGTTCCTAAATCAAATTCACAGATGTTCTTTTGAAGGGGCAGTAGAGATTTGACTAACTTCCAGAAGTCACTTGGGCTTCTTTATAAATAAATCTACTTTACCCCAGATCCCAGCAACCTTTAAAGAGGAGGAAAACCTTTGCCAAACTTATTTTTAATGCTCTCATTCTCTTACTTATAGCACAATGGTGTTCATTCACCTTAAATTAACACCATTTAAAAATGCCCTTAATGACCTTGAAAACCACTGAAACAAACAAGTGCTGTTACCAAAGTGTGGCAAAATTGATGCCACATATCCTTGCATGTTGAAACGTGAACAGGTTATACATTTCAGCAAATATAGCTGCACAATTACCACTTGGATGCCAGATTCAGGTAGATGGAAGTTTATTGACCACTGGACAAAGACTGACCAGTAAGGGACACAGTCTGCATTCTGGAACCACTACTGTGATATGAGTCTGCACCTAAGGCAGGCTTTTTATCTCCCATCAGAATGGCTAAGATAAAAAACTCAAGGGACCACATATGCTGGACAGGTTGTGGAGAAAGAGGAACTCTCCTCCATTGCTCGTGGGAATGTAAACTTGTACAACCACTTTGGAAATCAATCTGGTGCTATCTCAGAAAACTGGTAATATTGTCACCACTATATTGCTACCACAAGACCTAGTTATACCACTCCTGGGCATATATATATGAAAGATGCTCTACCATACAACAAAGACATTTGCTCAACTGTTCTTAGCAGCTTTATTCACAATAGCCAGAATCTGGAAACAACCTAGATGTCCCTCAACCAAAGAATGGATACAGAAATTTTGTTACATTTGCACAATGGACTACTACTCAGTAATTAAAAACAAGGAAAACATGAAATTTACAGGCAAATGGCTGGAACTAGAAAAGATCATCCTGAGTGAGGTAAGCCAAAGCAGAAAGACACACATGGTATATACTCACTTATAAGTGGATATTAGACATATAATATAGGATAAACATACTAAAATCTATAATCCTAAAGAAGCTAAACAACAAGGAGGACCCTAGGGAAGACACTTAATCCTCATTCAGAGGGGCAAATGGGATAGACATTGGAAGTAGTAGAAGACAAGGAACAGGACAGGAGCCTACCACAGAGGGCCTCTGAAAGACTCTACCCATCATGGTATACAAACATTCCGAGACTCATAGCCAAACTTTGGGCAGAGTGCACGTAGTTGTATAGAAGAAGGGGGAGACAGAAAGACCTGGAGACGACAGGAGCTCCACCAGGACACCGACACAGCCAAAAAATCTGGGCGATGGGGCCCTGAAGAGACTGGTGAATTAACCATGGACCATGCATGGAGAGGACCTAGACCCCCCTGCTCAGATGTAGTCCATGGGCAGCTCAGTCTCCATGTGGATACCCTAGTAACAGAAGCAGAGGCAGTCTCTGACATGAATTCAGTTGCCTGCTCTTTGATCACTTTCCCCTGGTGGTGTAGCCTTGCCAGTCCACAGAAGAAGAGGATCTAAGCATTCCTGATGAGACTTGATAGGCTAGGGTCACATGGCAAGTGAGGAGAATGCCCCCTTTCAGTGGACTATGTGAAGAAGATAGGGGAAGATGACGGAGGGATGGGGAGAAGATGAAGGAGGGAGGTCATTCTTGGGGCAACCACTACTGCCTATGCTGAGCAGGGAGACCTCTGCTTGGGATAAAGGGAAGTGCAGGGAGGTTGAATATTCACCACTCTCTGTCCCCGGAGATGTTCGTGGGTGAGCTGAATCCAAGCTGTCCCAGCACATGGGTTGTCCCCCCTCTCCCAGGAAGCCTCAATGTCAATGTTCTGGTTTTAGCTGCTCCTCCACTCATCAATTTTGGAGTTTCAGATCCTGTACCCCTCATGTGGTATGCGCTGTTTGCTGTCATCCTGGACTCCACAAATTTTTTTAAATTAATAATTGATGTGAGAGTACCCAGCCCCCTGTCAGTGGAGCCAACCATGCTTATGTGGTCCTGGATGGTATAAGAAAGCAAGAAAAACAAGCCATGAGAAGGAGCCAGTTGTTAATCAGTTTTCCTTCCTGGTTTCTGCATCACTTCCTGCCTCCAGCTTCCTGCCCTGCTTGAGTTCTTGCTTGACTTCCAACAATAAATGACTGTGAGTGTGGTATATAAGCCAAATAACTCTCTTTACTTCTCATGTTGCCTTGGTCATGGTGTTTATCATACAAACAGTGAACAAACCACCAAGATAGTATGTTAAGACCAGTCTTTTGTTTTCAGTTCCTCTCATTTCTCCACAGCTATTTAATTCAATACTATTTCCATGACAGGAAGTAGTTTAAGTAGTGTATTTGCTAGAAATATGAAATGTGTTATTCAGCCCAGCTACATTCCATTTTGCTTTTCTAGTTTATTATTTTTCCTTTCAAATCTTACAGTGGCACATGAGGCAATGCTTTTTGGTTTGTTAATACTCCATTATGAATAGTTCAGTGTGTGATTAAAGTTTATAGAAGCGTAATGACATACCCAAAACAGATGCTCACCTCATGGTAACTAGGAAAAAAAATAGAGGTGTAACAAGAAAGTCCACAGCAAGAGAGAGTCCCGAAGAACATATCTCAGTGACATTTTTTTCCAGGCTTCATTTTCCACAATTCTATCAACTCTATATTACATATTTAATCTTTGAGTACATCATTGAGTGAATCCAATTAAGATGAGAGAGTCTTTGTGATACAACTACTATCAAAAGCTCCTCATAGCTTAGTAGCTAAAAGTGCATACAGTGAAAGCCTGATAATTTTATCTTAACTTTTTTATTATTAATTACACTTTATTAATTTTGTATCCCCCCATAAGCCTCTCCCTCCTCCCCTCCTGATCCCACCCTCCCTCCTATTTCTGCATGCATGCCCCTCCCCAAGTCCACTGATAGGGGAGGTTCTCCTCTCCTTTCTGATCTTAGTCTATCAGTTCTCGTCAAAAGTGGCTGCATTGTCCTCTTCTGTGGCCTGGTAGGGCTGCTCCCCCCTCAGAGGGAGGTGTTCAAAGAGCAGGCCAATCAGATTATGTCAGAGTCAGTCCCTCTTCCCATTACTATGTAACCCACCTGGACACCGACCTGCCATGGGCTACATCTGCGCAGGGGTTCCAGGTCATTTCCATGAATAGTCCTTGGCTGGAGTATGAGTCTCTGGGAAGTTCCCTGTGTTCAAATTTTCTTGTTCTGTTGCTCTCCTTGTGGAGACCCCGTCCTCTCCAGCTCCCACTATTTCCCACTTCCTACACAAAATTCCATTCACTCTGCCCGAGAGTTGGCCATCAGGCTCAGCATCTGCTTTGATAGTCTGCAGGGCAGAGGATTTCAGAGGCCCTCTGTGGTAGGTTCCTAGTTTGTTTCCTGATAATTTTATCCTATTTTTTTTTTTTTTATGGCATGAAGTTTCAAACTCAGGGTGTTACAGATGCTATGTGAGCAGACTACAACTGAGCTACAGCTGTAACCCTAAATGTTTATCTAGTCATTACATCTGGATGAAGATGCTTTTCTTTCCTTTCTGTGGGAGAATCAGTAGTGTGGTGAAGTTAGTCATTTAAGGATAGGCACATTATTTCAGCCTTGATTAGACTTTTTCATTTTATACCAATGTTTAAATTTTCTAATAGCCTCACCTTCTCTAAAGTACCTCACCCACTCTTTCCTAACATTCTCTATTGCCTCTATGTTTGGAATGTTTGACTTCATTCCCTTTCTCCTTTATTCCCAACCCTGAAAACCCCATTCATGCATATGAAGTAAAGTAGTTGTTGTTATTGTCAACATATCTTTATGTCATGCTAGTTCTGTAGATAGTGGAGTCCCATTAGACCATATCAGAGAAAATTTGGTTTTCTAAACAACCATAAAGGAAAGCAGAATTTGAAGCTAACAGGCTAATAATTACTTGCATAGATAAGGCAAAAACTGTGAAATACAAGTTACATAGTACTTATTACAAATTAGTATTATAATATGAATGACAATGAAGGTAAGCAATTTAATTTGTAGAGAGAATACCTGCTTAGAGGTATTCTTTCCCAACCAACAAATAATTGAAAGAAATTTGAAGCTATATAAATGAAAAAAAAAAGCAAGAATGGTTCTTAAACTAACAAGATTTGAAATATCAAGTGCAAGGCTGATATTCTTAAATAATGTATTTTATGCTTAAAATTGTCTTGACATTCCAGTAATGTTAATACTGAGCAGACTGTTCAGTTTAATTATACAGCTTATTCAGATAAAATGCATGTTTGAAATAAGTTTGGTGCTAATTTATGTGAACTTGAGTTGGCTGTTTGGAATCCAACATGTTTTTACATTGTACAGAATTCCATGGAACTTTGTGGTTAAAAAAATAAAGAAATAACCTAGAACCCCTGCACAGATGTAGCCCATGGCAGTTTAGTGTACAAGAGGGTTACATAGTAATGGGAAGAGAGACTGCCTCTGACATAATCTGATTGGCCTGCTCTTTGATCACCTCCCCCTGAGGAGGGAGCAGCCTCACCAGGCCACAGAAGATAACAATGCAGCCACTCCTGATGTGATCTGATAGGCTAAGATCAGAAGGAAGGAGAGGAGGACCTTCCTTATCAGTGGACTTGGGGAGGAGCATTCGTGAAGAAGGAGAAGGGAGGGTGGCACCAGGAGGGGAGGAGGAAGGGGCTTATGTGGGGATACAAAGTGAATAAAGTGTAATTAATAAAATAAAATTAAATTAAAAAAATAAAGACTTTATCCCTACATCACATTTAAATAATACAATTTTTTAAATTAAATTTTTATTTTTTATATTAATTACAGTTCATTTACTTTGTATCCCAGCTGTAGCACCCTCCCTGATTTCCTCCCAATCCCACCCTCTCTCCCTCATCTCCTCCCTGCCCCACTATACAATTCTTAAAATCACAGTTTGGTGGTGAATGCCTATAATCACAACAATGGAGAGAGTGAGACAGAGGAATCCAATGTTGGAACCCAGCCTGGGCTACATAGTGAGGGTACGTGTAAAAACAAACTATCCTTAATGCCAGTATTGGAGAGAGAGAGGGAGGTGGATCTGTGCGACTTGAAGGCCAGCTTGGACCACATAGGCAGTTCCAACGAATCCTGGGTTATGTGAGATGTTGTCTAAAAATAACCAAACATATAAACTAAAATATAAACAACAATATAAGCTAAAGAGTTCTATCTGCCTTACTATTGAGCAGTTTCATCAAATCAGTCCTATACTTTCCAGTAACAAGACATTAAAAAAAACCTCCCTTCTCTTGATATGCCCTTGGAAGTTTGAGAAAAATGTGGCTTGAAACAGGGAATCTGCATATCTTTTGCTGGTATAGTGCTTAAAACATTTTTTACAAAACGCCTTTAAAACTTGTCCTGATACTTGTTCAAATGGGTTATGAATCTCTTCCAATTTAGAATACAGAAAAAAGCTGGAGATTTACAGTGCATAGTCTGAGAGGATCAAGGTGTAGAATCCTACCAAGAGGAGACATCAGAGCAGAGGAGTTTATTGCTAAACTAATTTAATAGCGTTCTTACTGAAGAAAGGTCTGGGTTATTAGATAATCAAGAGAGGAGCGGGGGTGGAGTTTTTATTAAAGTCAACAGGATTCTTGCAACAACTGGAGGCCAAAGATAGGCTTCAGAGGGGCATCCTGACTAAACATTGGTTAAGGACAGTTTGTCGGCACCAAACTGGTTATCCTGTTGTAAAAATCTGCGATATTCCTCCATCCATTCCATCAGTTTAAAAAATAAAATAAAAATATGCCGGAAACTGTAAAAGGGGCTGCGGGGGATGGCCAGACCACAATGGAGACGAGCACAGGACTACATCTCCCATAAGCCCTTACAGGGCAAGGCCCCAACTATTCCGCCCCTAATACCGATCCATGCCGCATAGCGTAAAGCGCTGAAAGCCCTGTGCTGGGAAAAGTGGGCGGTGACAAGCTTGTGTTGGAGGAGGAGGCTGAGGAAAAGGAGACACCATAGACTTCCACTTCGGCCTAGAGCGCCCTTTAAATTGTTGGGGAGAGGAGGGCGGGCGGGGCCCACCCCGAACTGGCCGCCGGCGGTATCATGGCGTCCCGGAACCCCCCTCCCCAAGGTGAGCAGCCAGGGCCCGAAGTAGTCTCTGGGTCGCGGCCCACAGCTCTCGACCTTGTTACTACGGTGCTGCTCCCTTCCCTTCCATTTTTTTTTCTGGGGCAGGGTCGCTACACAGCCCCTTCGAGAAACCTCCTCCGAACCAGATGTCTTCCTTCCCTCTTTGTGGAACTTAGCGTGATCCCGCACACCTACCAAGGCCAGACCCTGCCCTGCCCCCCACCTCGAGCCCTTCTCCATCTTGCAACTGTGGGGAGTTTGGTGGGTTGATCGGTGGGTTGCATTTTATTCCTGCTCTGATTTCCTCTCGCTGGGTCCCTGACTTGTCCTTTCATGGGAGGAACAGCCCCTCTCCCCTTTTCCCACGGATGGAAATGCATTCTGCTCTGACCTTATTCTGATTGGGCGGGCGACCGCCCACTGCTTTGTAATTCAACTGGCCCCTAGCTGCGTGTCCCTCTGCCTTTGGAAAGGGATGCTTTTGCTAGGCCCTTTTCTCTTGAGGCCCTAGTATCAGGGATTGAGTTAATCACGCTGAGTCGTTTCCATCTGGAAACGACTGTTTTTAGCTGTAGGCCAGACATAACAGCAAGTTGTTACAGGTTTTATGAAAACAATTTGTGAGCTCTTTCTGGCTGTAGATTGATTCAATTTATTTTTTCCATTTTGTATTTTAAAGACTATGAAAGCGATGACGAATCTTATGAAGTGCTGGATTTAACTGAGTATGCAAGAAGACACCACTGGTGGAATCGAGTATTTGGCCACAGTTCCGGACCTATGGTAGAAAAATACTCAGTAGCTACCCAGATTGTAATGGGTGGTGTGACTGGCTGGTGAGAACATCTTTTACATTAAATTTCACTGGGAACCTGGCTATTGTCCTTTTGTAAAGGAGCCAGTCTCCATACACCTTCAATGGCTGTCCACTTTTAATTCCAGCAGAGCACAACTTTGGGGTTTTTCCCTGATGTAATTGTTTATATCAACCTTCAGACACTCCTTGTTGGATTTTGATAATTTTCCCCCTGTCGCAAGTCCACCATCCCCCCCATCCTTCGCCTTCCTTTGATTCATTATCAATTTTCCAAATGTAGCAATATAATTATAAGTAAACTGTTACTTGCCATTTAGTTCTACCAACTGGGAAAACCCGTGAAAACCCCCACTGCAAAATTCGCCTCTATGATTCTATGCTTTATACATAGAAGCATTAATGCTCAGGAAAAGTTATTCATGGTAATGCAGCAGGTTCAATTTTATTGTGTGCTAGTTCAAATTACGATAGTGCTTTGAAGATATGAGAACATTGCTTCTATATTAGAATTAATGGACTGATGACTTATTCTGCAATAATATGAAGTACAATAAGGAATAGTTAATGACCCTTATCTAGGCAACAGTTCAGACCATGTGATTGCACACTGTTGTTACCATGTATTCTAATTCTGTTATTTTTGGATAAAATATTAACCAGCTAACAAGTGGCAGAACCAGTTCAACATCTTGAAAAAGGTTGATGACTTTATTTTTGAAGTGCTTAAGTTGTAAGTGCTCTTTTTTTTTCTTTACATTCTAAGGTAAACTCATCTTGTGTTAGAGTATTCACATATTTCCACTGGCATGAGTAAAGGATATTTCTTCATGTGTGTTTTATATGCATCTTGGAATAATGATGCTCCCTTATGCCTTCTTGTAAATGTTATTTTATAATTTAAAGCAGATAAAAAACAGCCATTGTGAAGAATTGCATGACACACAGTCACAGTTTTAATACTGCTTTGTTGAAAAAATGTGCAGTTAGGAAAGAAATTTCAGATGATTCACTGTAGGGTAATTACACCTCTGTCCCTCTTAAGTCAGTTCATAATTATGGTTAGTGAGTGTCATGGCTGAAAGCCCAATGCCAAAAGATATTTTAAATAATTGAGAAATAAAATTCTCAGATGAATAAACATTTTCTTCTTAATAGACCAAAGCTGGTAAGAAGGCCCATAATTGTGAGGTTTTCTTGAAAAGCCTAAAGGCAGAGCAGAAGTTGGTAGCTTTATCGTAGTGACTGATGTCTGCTAGCAGTCGTACACAGCTTGTGGAGCATCCAGCCTGGGGTATTGTGGAGACTTGACTTCTTGCCTTTATTACTAACTGCTGTATGAGAAACACATTCTTGGTAATAAGAATATATACATTTGGATTATCAGTTTCAGCTAAGTATTCAACCCAGGAGCTATGTAATAGTTTGTGGGTGGGTGTTTGTTTTTTACATTGATCTGTTTGTGTAGGAAACACAGATGTGTTCCAGTGTATACATGGAGGTCAGAGGACAGCTTGTAAAAGAAAGAACCCTACCATGTGGGATTTGGGGATCAAACTCAGGTCTTCAGGTTTGATGGCAAATGCCTTTACCTGTTCAGCCATCTCTGACCAGAACTGTATAATAGGACACTTATATTTAAGTGGCTTGCGCTTTTTTTTGTTTTTGTTTTTGTTTTTGTTTTTGTTTTTGTCGCTGGAGTCAAATTCAGTGCCTTGAATTTGGCAAAAAAGCACTGTACCTCTGAGTGATATTGCCAGCTACATAGGTGATTTTTTGTAATAATTTGGACTGTAGTACAGGTTCAGTGTAGCAAATTTCTGAAATCTTCTTAAGATATAACATTGATGTGATATTGTGGCATAAAAGAAGAACAGTTAATAGGTCTGAACCCAACTTAACAATTCAGACCAATTCAAGACATGAAGGATAGCCTAAGGAGATTATATTTAGCTGTAGGTAGCTGTAGGTTTTTTTATCATAAGAATTGAAAACTAGTGTGAGAATAGGTAGTTGCTAGAGACCTAGAGGTCGTGAAGACTATTTCTGATTTGAGAGCATGATCTAGAAACAAGGTTATAAAATCCCAACATTACAGTATGAAGTTAATGATGTCCTTAAGAGTAGAAAGGGCTGGCAAGATGGCTCAGCAGGTAGGCTTGATGCTAAGCTTGGTGACCTGAGTTCTATCCTGAGTTGGAGAAAACCAACTCATACACCTTGTGCTTGGATGTGTATGAATGCTCTTTCTCACATACACACACGAAAAAAAAATTAACAAAAGAATAGAAAGCAAAAAACAGATAATGGTTTAGACATGGGGTATAGAGACGTTTCAGCTAAAGATAAAGAAGGAAGTCTGAGATGAATGTGAAGTGGCAAATGGAGAATAGTACCATTACCTCAGCAACAATTTCTTTGGCTGTGTTTAGGTCCCTGTGACATGACTCATAATGAATTAAAGGCCTACTGTGTTCTAGTATGACCTCATCTTACCTAATTACATTAACAATGACCTTATTTTTAAGTAAAGTCTCATGAAGGATAATAATTTGGTGGAGATACTAATTCAGTGCACAAGGCTAGGGTTAGAAATCGGATTCTTTTGTGCAGTTTGGATCTGGACTAGCGAAGGAACTGTGAGTCAGCTCAAGAGGTATAGGCTGACACTCTAAAGTTAGATTAGACAAAACAAGTTTAATACAGCTAAGGTGAAATGTGGACAGTGTAATCATAAAAGTGGACTGACACAAAGGAAAGAAAAGCTTTTCATAGGCAGAGCTGGGCAGGAATCTGAGCTATTAAAAGCTCAAATAAAGATGAAGGTGCATTTGAAATTAACTGGGTTGGATCTGGTTTGGGTAGAGTTAGTGTTGGCCAGATGTATGGAACACCTAGACTGTATTAAGCAAAACAAACAAATGACATACTGTGGGAAATTTCAGCTTACACAAATGTAGGTGTATAATGAACCCAAGTATGCAGGATTGGTTTCAGTAGCTGCTCTTTTTTTTTTTCCTTTTATGTCTTCCCATTCTATCCTTCACTTTGCTGCAAATCTCAGACAATGTAGAATGTGCATTTTTAACTACCCTGTATGATTGAAGGAAAACACTTAATGTTTCTGACTAGGTAAAGGAAACTATCAAAAGAAATTGGAAGACATTAAGCTTTATTAGGAAAGCAATAAAATGTAGATGAAATTTAGTGCATCACTTATTGTTATTTCTGTCATTGAAGGTGTGCAGGATTTTTATTCCAGAAGGTTGGAAAACTTGCAGCAACTGCAGTAGGTGGTGGTTTTCTTCTCCTACAGGTATGTTAGACTCTTATGTACTTCTGCTTATATAGGTAGCCCATGAGAACAGAGAATGTTAAATTTACCCATTTCATTTCTGTTTATTTCAATAGAAGGTAGAGTTTTTCCTTTAGGCATTAATTTATGGAAAAACCGCAATGAGTTTTGAAAGCTTGCATCTGTCATAAAAGAAAACAATTAAAATATTTCTGATTCTCTAATGTATGTGTAGTGTGATGTGATATCAACTGTTAAAAAAGGTGTGGTTGCATACATCCATCATCCCAGCTACTTGAGAGGCTGAGGCAGGAAGACCACAAGTCCAAAGCAAGACATAGTATTCAAAGGAAACCAAATAGAGCTGGGGCAATAGCTTATGGGTTCTATGGTTATGGTTATGGATTTGTATAACCAACTCTGGTTCATAGATCACACTATGCATACATTATAGTTTTTCCATAAACTAATGCCTAGTTATATCAAAAGCTGAATACCTATTATCATTGTGTGACTTTTTGTTTAAATCGAAGAAACAGAGCCAGGTATGGTGGCATAGGCCTGAAATTCCAGTATTCAAAAGGCTAAGAGGTTAACACAGAAGGAACTATCTACTGATGTACTGAGACTTTAGAGGGAAAGAAGAGAAAAGAAAGACAGAAAGGAAGAGGCAGAAAGTGGAAAATTAAAGTTTAAAAATTTCCATAATCTCATCCACAATCATATTTCTGAGACAGGTGGATTAAAATTTTAATTTTGTTCATCCCCTTTTAGGGATCAAAATGTTTTGCTATTAAACAATGAGGATATTATATTCATGTCTGTTTGGTATGTATTTTCCTCAAAATAGCATTTTCTGAGGTGGGAATGAATGTTACCAACTGTTATAAAGATACACATTATTGTTGGTCATACCAGATTTAAGAAATGATTGAGTGGTAAATCTATTTATTGACCATTTTGATGAACAAAATGTGTCCAAAAAAGTCAGAATAAATTGATAAAAAAAAAAGAAATGATTGCTGTTCAGAGCAACCAAAATGTGACTTTAGTACCTAAGCCAGTGATCCTGTGACCACCAACATAATCATCATAAGTACAAAGAGATAGTATTTATATAAATTAAGCACTGATGTAAGTCATTTCCTTGCCAGCTGTTTTAAGGCTATATTTTCTATTAATAACAGTATTATGAGTAATATTTCCTGTGGAAGAGGTAAAATATTGCAATTCATTTCTAAATTTGGTCTTTTGGATGTATGTTAATATTTCTACAGGAGAGAATTTTACCTAAATTAATTAGTATAGAATCAAGGGCATATTCGGTCTACCAGTATTTTGAAAACTGACTTTCATTTCTTTTCAGTGTAAGGGGTACTAGATTAAAGCAGAATTGAATTGTGTGCCGGTTTTAATATAATTTTGCATGTTAGCCTCTCAGAAGTCTATTTCAGTCTATTCAGTATTCACTGTTCAAACCCAAATTTTATCATTGTTACTTCCTACTTTTCCAAGCTTGCTATTTTGAAGTCTCTAAGGCAGAAGGGCATAGGTCCTGTCTGCATCAAACCACTTTCACCCACAGATATAATTATTCTTGAAAACACAGTAGGAGAAATCCAAAAGAAAAACCAGAGAAAGAAATGGCTTTTAAGCTAATTCCATCTTTTATAACATTTGCTCATAATTAGAGATAAGTATTAGTTTGGGTTGGGACGTAAAGCTTTGCTAGTAACAATATTAAATGTTTTTCAGTAGAGAGTTATCATATTGCTCTCTTAAAATAGACCTTGAAGCTGGTCTGAGTACAGTAGTATTTACTACTAACAAAGCATAGCCTATTACAGATTTCTCCAGCACCCTTGCTTAACTTTAAGAAAGTAGACAATTATGAGTATTTCATCCTTTTAAAAAAAGTTATGTATGCCTGTAAATAAAGGACATATATTTGTTTTCATTTAATTTTATTTTATAAAAAAAAATGTATTCACTTTACATCCCAATTGTATTCCCCTCTCAGTCCCGTCCCACCCTTCCTCCATCTTTCCCCCCTGTCCCCGTCACCTAGTCCTCAGAAAGGGGGAGCCCTCCTCCCCAGTCATCTATCAAGGCTATCAAGTCTCATTAGGACTGCTTGCATTCTCTTCCTCTGTGGCCTGGCACCCCACCACCACCACCACCAGGGGGAAGTGATCAAAGAGGGGGAATCAGAGTCCATGTCAAAGACAGCACCTGTTCCCCTTACTAGGGATCCACATGGTGACTCAGCTGCCAATTGGCTACATCTGAGCAGGGGATCTAGGTCCTCTCCATGCATGGTCCTTGGTTGGTGCATCAGTCTCTACAGGTCCTTCTGGACCCAGATTTATTGGCTCTGTTGGTCTTTGTGGAGCTCCGGGACAGATACTTGTATTTTTTTTTTTTGACAGATTAATCTTCTGCCTCTTTGACCCTATTTTTCCCTTCCCTTGAAGGAACTGCTTTAACTTCTCACAGAACCTTTTTCCTGAGTTGATAGATGAGGTTTTGATATTTCTGCTGCAGGAGTTTACTATTGGCATCACATTATGGAATAGTCACAGTTAATTTTTGAGTTGTCCTGTTCTATTCCCACCTCCCCCTACATTACATACCTGAATGCTTTCTGTCCCTTTCCCATACCCTCCAGCCCCATCTTGAATTTATTTCATAGTTGTATAAGCTTACCTATGGTTAAGTGAATTTCTTGAATGTATTTTGATAATGGTTTTCCCTCTCATATCCTTCCAGATTATCTCTACCTCCACACCCATCCAACTCTATACCTTCTTTCTCTCTTTTGAAAACCAATAGGGAAATAAAAAGCATACAATCCATAATAGTAATAATAATAAAAGACACTTTATTTTTAAAGCAGAAAAAGTACCAGAAACACTGGGAAGGTTTGGGCCCTTATTTCCTATAAGAAGTTTGGGATTTTTTTTCTTTTGATGAATCATTTCTTGTGGGAGCATGCATTAGTTAGGCTGTTTAGTGCTCAGGGGAGAGCTATCCCAGGCTCTTCTGTCCTGTTTGTTTTCTAGGCCTTGAATACATTGATTATCAGGGGATTTCCCTTTCAGTACTATTCTGGATGTTCCCTTTGCTTTGTCTTAGGTTGTTTCCTGTATCTTACATTGTCTTGGTTTCTTATTTTCAAGAGACACATCTTACCAATATTGCATCTTCAAGTTACTTGTAGAGAAAATAAGCATGGGTGACATAATTTTTGAGATTCTGCATGTCTGAATATTTCATTTTCTCTCATATTTGAGTAATAATTTAGCTGGGTTTGGATATTGCTGCGTTGTCTTCCTAATTCAGTGTTGCCCATAAAAGTCTAAAGCAGTTCTAATGCCTGACTTCCCCCTTCACACCTTCCAGGAAATGCTTAGAAGATTTGTGTGTGTGTGTGTGTGTGTGTGTGTGTGTGTTCTGGTTTATAGTTTTTGCTGTGGGCTTGTTCTAACACACTTGTGATCTCTTTTAGTTCATAAATATTTTTGATATTAGCTACTAACAAGTTCCTGCTCTTTGTGTGTTCTCATCACTGCTCCACCACTATAGTTCCTATGATAGGATCTCCTGGACTGGCTTTCTAATTTTCATAGCTTATATTTATTATTTTGTAGATCTGTCTTTTTGGTTTACTTTCTAGTAGAGATCTTCACCTTAATTTCATAGCTGAGTTTTTCATTTCTATTTATTTATGTCTTTTATTAATTTATTGGTACTGAGAATTTAACTTAGTCCTTATGCATACTAGAAAAGCGTTCTATCACAGAGCTGCATGTAGCCCCAGCCATTTTACTTAAATTTTTCATTCCTATGAGCTATTTATGATTATTTAAAGAGGTTCAGGAGGTAGACTGTATTTATATGACATTGACCCTCCTGGATCCCATATCTTTTGTGGAGTAGAACATTAGCATCTATGGAAGCCATTTTAACTGCTTGTCTGTAGCCCATGAAGATAGGAAGAAGTTGTGTGTTCTAATACTTTGTCTAATTTGAATTGAAGACAAAAGGTTCTTAAAAGTGGCAGGGGATGAAATTTTTTAAATTGCTAGATGCTTGTTTGAAGTAACTGCCTTTATAGGCTACAGATGAGTGTTAGTTCAAGTGGTCTACCATGCATGAAGTTCTTAGCTTCTACACAATATGTTTTTCTACCAGCTAATTTTTTCATTGTTGCAGACAACATTGTAGTGATAGCTATCTATTTACAGTACTGGAGACTGAACTCAGGGCCTCATGTGTCCCAAGCAAATCCTCTACCACTAAGCTACATCCCAGACTCTTAATTAACCGCTCATTTTTATCTTTTACATTCCTATGAGACAAAACAAACATATTGAAGCCTTTTGATCACCAAGTGCTTTTAGTATGTGTTCGTCCATTGCATTTCTACGATTCCTTTATGAAAATATTTACAATTTCCCTTCTTTTCATACTATATTCTTTAGAAGGGAATCACTAAGGCTCACACTTGAGGGATAGGAGTGACCTCCCTGAGAACAACTGTCTGCATAGGTTATTTTTTTTTAATTCTAAACAGGGGTAGTGGTATAGTCTGTATATTTGAGCTAGTAGGGAAGCTGAGGCAAAAGGGTTACTTGAACCCAGGGATTCAAGTGTAGGAAACATGGTGAGTGACACCTTGTCTCAGAAATAGAAAAAGAACTGAAGACTTGTCTCTTTTCCATTTATTAATTTTTATTAAATTTTACCAGTATGGGCTTAGTTTTTTTATTTCATATTTTGGGTTAAAGTCTAAATACCATTTTCTTGATCAAACTGTTCTAGATTTAGCCATGGGAAGCTTTTACAGTTGTGTAATATTCTCTATCATGGCTCATGTTATTCTTTTCTTTACTTACATATTTATTGTGTGTGACCATATGTCTGTGTGGTGTATGCATATGTGTAGGCTTACTCATTCATGTCTGTGTATATGCCGCCTGGAAGTTGTCTTTCTCTTGCCACCTTATTTCCTGAGACAGGATTTCTCACTGAATGTGGAGTTTGATGTTTCTGCTAGACTGGCTTGCTATTGAGCCCTAAGAACTCACCTGTCTCCACCGCTACTGCTTGCACTACAAGTGTATGTCACCACATCCTGCTTTCATGTCAGTATTAGGGATTACAGTCAAGTTTTCATGCTTATATAGCAGACCCTTTGCCCACTAAGCCAATTCCCCAGCCTGCCTGCCTGCCTATTTTGATTTATTTTCTTATTTTCTTCCTTCCCTCCCTTCCTCCCTCCCTCCTGCCTTTTTTTTTTTTTAATTATGATATTAGGGTCAAACACAGGACCTTGTACATCCTTGCTTAGGCAAATGCTTTACCATTCACTGAGCTACATCTTCAGCTCTTCTTTTGTTTTAAAACCTCTTCCTACTGTTTTTGCTTCCCTAACTTTTGTGTTTGGTTGGTGGTTTTGTTTTGCAGTGTTACAAATTAAATGTTCTAGACAAGTGGTTAACTACCTCTAAGTGTGCCCCTCCCCTTCCTTACTTGTTTATTTTGGTCTCCTGTTTTCATATTAAAAGCCTTCCTTCCTTTGTGCCTTCCTTTGATGCTTCGTTGTTCAAATTTAAGAACTAGGCACTAACATTTGATATAACACTAAATCCTTAATGAGACTTTTATTTTGGGAAATATAACTGGGTAAGAAAAAAATTTCTGAAGACCTGAAATTGGGAGTTGGAGTCTTCCAAGTGGAACAGCTAGTCGGGTCATTTGTGGTTAGGCTCACAAACAGAAAGCCCCATCTCCCTCATACAGCTTTCAAGCAGAAACAAATCTTTGTCTGAAAGCTTAGTGCTGTTTTTTTGTTGTTGTTTTGTTATTGTTTTGTTTTGTTTTGTTTTTTAATTCTTGTGGTTCTGGGATTTAACCCATGATGTCCTATATGCCAGATAAGCACTGTACCACTGAGCTATATCCTTAGCTCGTTATTTTTAATGGAGACACATTTATTGTAATAAAGCCACTTTACTTAATTTCATTAAATATTGAAATACTGTAGGAAAGTCAAATATAGTTCAAAGAGTGGTGGTCATTGTCCCACTTCCCCTCCAGTCTGCTGGTTTGCATTTCTTTATAGTTATGTAGATAAGTTGGAAGTGAACAAGACTAAATTGGGTTCTGTATGGTCAGTTCTGAGGAAGCATTTGCCTGTTATGTTAAATGTACTTGAATCTCACTGGGAACAGAGAACTCATCCTTGATCATTGCACTGAAGCATGTTGCTCAGTTCAGGCTGGGATGTCTCTTCAGTGGTAGTGGGTCATATCCATATGAAGTGGAGACCATCTCACTAGGAAACATGATAGGACCCTTTGGGATTCTCTAGCCCAGTCACTTTGTTCAAGTGTTCTTTGAACCAGTTTGGTTAACACAACTTTGGAGATTTTGTGTTTATTCGTGGTCTTTGTTATCATCTACCCAGTATTTCTCAGTAATCTTTTTACATGACATTATCTGTTACTGGGGATACAGAGATTTAAAGTTTGGAGAGAGAGATATTGACAAACAAATTTAGTCATGTGGTTGAAGCCAAACTGGATGGGTGTGTGTGAGAGCTCAGGAAAAAGCTTGAATTGCTTGGAGGTATTGCAAAGGGTAACCCAGAGAGACATTGATGTCCCAACTTTCTCAAGGCTCATCATCCCCCTGCAGCTATGATACTCTTCTTCCAGAGTGTCTACACAATCCTTTTTCTCAAAAAAGGTAGATTTACTGGCTTTGGTAGCAAATCCATTTTTTGTACTTATGATACATAGAATTACATTTGTGAACATATATTTTATCTGTATGATTAGATGGCATCCATTTTTCAGTTGTACAGTTGGAGTAGATAAGCAGTCACTCTGGGGATAAATTTATTTTTTTATGTTTCTTAATTACAGTTTATTCACTTTGTGTCCCAGCTGTAGCCCCCTCCCCCATCCCTTCCCAATCCCACCTTTCCTCCTTCCTCTTCTCCTGTGCCCCTTCCCCAGTCCAGTGATAGGGGAGGAACTCTTCCCCTTCCATCTGACCATAGTCTATCAGGTCTCATCAGGATTGGCTTCTTTGTATTCCTCTGTGGACTGGTAAGGCTGTTCCCCCCTCAGGGGAAGGCCATCAAAGAGCCAGCCCATGAGTTCATGTCAGAGATGGTCCCTGTTCTTATTATTGGGGATCCCTCTTGTTTACTGAGCTGCCTTGAGTTACCTCATGGCAGGGGTTCTAAGTTATCTCCATTCATGATCCTTGTATGGAGTATCATTCTCAGAAAAGACCTCTGTGACCAGATTTTGGTTCTGTTGCTTTCCTTGTGGAGATCCTGTTCCCTCCAGGTTCTTCTATCTCCCCCTTCTATGATAAGATTCCCCACACTCTGACAAATTTTGGCTATGAATCTCACAATATGTTTTGATACCCTGCTTGGTAGAGTGGTCAGAGGCCCTCTGTGATTGATTCCTGTCCTGTTCCCTGTTTTCTCCCTCTTCTGATGTCCATCTCTTTCGCCTTTCTGAATGAAGATTGGGCTTCTTCCCAGGGTCCTCCTTAGGTGTGCAGGTTTTAGGATGATTATCCTATATTATATGTCTAATATCCACTTATGAGTGAATATATACCATGTGTGTCTTTCTGCTTTTGGGATACCACACTCAGGATGATCATTTTTAGATCCCACCATTTGCCTGCAAACTTCAGGATTTCTTTGTTTTTAAGTGCTGAGTACTATTCCATTGTATAAATATACCACAATTTCTGTATCCATTCTTCAACCAAGGGACATCTGTTTTGTTCCCAGATTCTGGCTATTACAAATCAAGCTGCTACAAACATGGTTGAATAAATATCCTTATTGTATACTTGAGCATCTTTTGGATATATGCATAGGAATAGTATAGCTGGGTCTTGAGGTAGCACTATTCCTAATTGTCTGAGAAAGCATCAGATCAATTTCCAAAGTGGTTGTACAAGTTTACATCCCCACCAGCAATGGAGTAGGGTTCCTCTTTCTCCACATCCTCTTCAGCATATGATGACATGACATCCTCTCCAGCATATGACACATGAGTTTTTGTTCTTAGCTGTTCTGATGGGAATAGGGTGAAATCTCCGGGTTATTTTGATTTGACATTCCCTGATGACTAAGGGTGTTGAACATTTAAGTGTTTCTCTGCCATTCAGTGTTCCTCTATTGGGAATTCTCTGTTTAGTTCTGTACCCCATTTTTTAATTGGATTACTTGATTTGTTGCTGTTTAACTTCTTAAGTTCTTTATATATTCTGGATATTAGCTCTCTGTCAGATATAGGGTTGATGAAGATCCTTTCCCAATTGGTAAGCTGTCGTTTTGTTCTGATGACAATGTCCTTTGCTTTACGGAAGCTTTTCAGTTTCATGAGGTCCCATTTATTTTTTTAATTTTTTAATTATATTTTTATTTTTTATATTAATTACAGTTTATTTACTTTGCATCCCAGCTGTAGCTCCCTTCCTCATTCCCTTCCAATCCAACCCTCCCTCCCTCATTTCCTCCCTGGCCCTCTTTAAGTCCACTGATAGGGGAGATCCTCCTCCCCTTCTATCTGACCCTAGCTTATCAGGTCTCAAGAGGACTGGCTGCAATGTCCTCCTCTGTGGCCCAGCAAGGCTGCTCATCCCTAAGGGGTTGGGGGTGGGGCGGTCAAAGAACAAGCCACTGAGTTCATGTCAGAGACAGTCCCTCTTCCCCTTACTAGGAAACCCACTTTGGATACTAAGCTGCAAAGGGCTACATCTGAGCAGTGGTTCTAGGATATACAACCACTTTGGAAATCAATCTGACGTTTTCTCAGACAATTAGGAATAGTACTACCAGAAGATCCAGTTATACCATTCCTAGCCATATTTCCAAAACATGCTCAAGTATAAAACAAGGACATTTGTTCAACCATGTTCATAGGAGCTTTTTTTGAAATAGCCAGAATCTGAAACAGATATACAAAAATTGTGATACATTTACACAATGGAATACTACTCAGCACTTAAAAACAAAAAAAGCATGAAATTTGCAGGCAAATGGTGGGACTTAGAAAGATCATCCTCAGTGAGGTATCCCAGAAGCAGAAAGACACACAAGGTATATACTCACTTATAAGTGGATACTAGACCTATAAGATAGGATAAACATACTAAAATCTATACACCTAAAGAAGCTAAACAAGAAGGAGGACCTGGGGTAAGATGATCAATCCTCACTTAGAAAGATAAATGGGATGGACATAGGAAGTAGGAGAAAATAAGAAACAGAAGAGGAGCCTACCACAGAGGGCCTACCAGCACACTACCTAGCAGTGTGTCAAAGCTGATGCTGAGAATCATAACCAAACCTTGGGCAGAGTGCAGGGAATCATATGAAAGAAGGGGGAGTTAGTAAGAACTGGAGAGGATAGGAGCTCCACAGGGAACAAATATATCTGGGCACAGGGTTCTTTTCTGAGACTGAGGTCCCATTTATTGATTGTTGATCTTTTAAGCCTGTGCTTTGGGTGTTTTCTTTAGAAAGTTCTTTTGTGCCAATGAATTTAAGGCTCTTCTCCACTTTTTTCTTTTAACAGGTTTAGTGTGTCCGTTTTTATATTGAGGTCTTTCATCCACTTGGGTTTTAGCTTCGTGCAGGGTGATAAATAAGGGTCTATTTGCATTTTTCTACATGGAGACATCCAGTTAGACCAGCACCATTTGTTGAAGATGCTACCTTTTTTCATTTGTATGGTTTTTGGCATCTTTGTTAAAAATTAGATATCCATAAGTGTATGGGTTTATTTTTGGGTCTTTTGTTCGATTCCATTGATCCACCATTCTTTTTCTATGCCAGTACCATGCAGTTTTTAAAACTGTTGCTCTATAGTAATAGCTTGAGATCAGGGATGGTGATACCTCCGGAAGATCTTTTATTGTAGAGGATTGTTTTAGCAATTCTGGGTTTCTTGTTATTCCATATGAAGTTGAGAATTTTTCTTTCCAGGTCTGTAAAGAATTGTGTTGGTAATTTAATGGGAATTGCACTGAATCTGTAGATTGCTTTAGGTAAGATGGCCATTTTTACTTTATTGATCCCGCCAAGCCATGAGCATGGGAGATCATTCCATCTTCTGATATCTTCTAATTCTTTCTTCAGACTGAAAGGTTTTTTTTCATACAAGCTTTTGACTTGCTTGATTAGAGTTACACCAAGGTACTTTATGTCCTTTGTGGCTATTGTGAAGAGTGTTGTTTCCATAATTTCTTTCTCAGCCCTTTGGTCTTTTGAATACAGAACAGCTACTAATTTTTTTGAGTTGATTTTGTATCCAGCCATTTGGCTGAAAGTTTTTATCGGCTGTAGAAATTCCCTGGTAGAATTTTTGGGTTCACTCATGTGTACTACCATATTATCTGCAAATAGTGATACTTTGACTTCTTCCTTTCCAATTTGTATCCCCTTGATCTCCTTTAGTTATTGCTCTAGCAAGGACTTCAAGCACTATGTTAAAGAGATATTCAGAGAGTGGGCAGTCTTGCCTTCTTCCCGATTTCAGTGGGATTCATTTAAGTTTCTCTTCATTTTGTTTGATATTGGCTATAGGCTTGCTGTATATTGCCTTTACTATATTTAGGTATGTGCCTTGTATCCCTGATCTCTCCAAGACTTGAAACATGAATGGATGTTGGATTTTTCAAATGCTTTTTCCTCATCTAAGGAGATTATCATGTGATCTTTTTCTTTCAGCTTGTTTATATGATGGATTATATTGATGGATTTCTGTATAATGAACCACTCTTGCATACTTGGGATGAAATCTACTTGGTCATAATGGATGATCTCTTTGATGTGTTCTTGGATTCAGTTTGCGAGTATTTTATTGAGTATTTTTGCATCAATGTTCATAAGAATGATTGGTCTGAAGCTCTCTTTGTAGGGTCTTTGTGGCGTATAGGCTTTTGAAGAAAGGCCTAATGATTGTTTGGATTTCCTCAGTGTCTGTTGTTATGTTCCCCCCTTTCATTTCTGGTTTTGTTGATTTGGATAGTATCTCTCTGTCGTTTAGTTAGTTTGGCTAATGTTTTTTTCTATCTGGTTGATTTTCTCAAAGAACCAGCTCTTGGTCTCATTGATTCTTTGAATTGTTTTAGTTGTTTCTAATTTATTGATTTCAGCCCGGAGTTTGATTATTTCCAGCCCTCTACCCCTCTAGGGTGTCTCTGTTTCTTTTTTTCTAAGGCTTTAGGTGAGCCTTTAAGTTGCTTGTTTAAGATGTTTCAAAATTCTTCTTGAAGGCACTTAGTGCTATGAATTTTCTTCTTATCACTGCTTTCATTGTATCCCATAAGTCTGGGTATGTTGTGCCTTCATTTTCATTGAACTGGTCTAGGAAGTCTTTGGTTTCTTTCTTTATTTCTTCCCTGACCCAGCTATTATTGATTAGCAATTTGTTCAGTTTCCACGTGTGTATAGGCTTTTTGCTCTTTCTGTTGTTGTTGAGGTCCAGCTTTAGTCCATGGTGGTTAGATAGGACATAAGGGATTATTTCAATCTTCTTCTATCTCTTGAGGCTTGCTTTGTGACCAAGTATATGGTCTATTTTGGAGAAGGTTCCATGAGGTGCTGAGAAGAAGGTAAATTCTTTTGTATTTGGTGGAAAGGTTCTGTAGATATGTGTTAGGTCATTTGATTCCTGACCTCTGTTAGAGATATTGTTTCTTTGTTTAATTTTTTTTTTTTGTTGACCTGTCCTTTGTTGAAAGTTTGGTGTTGAAGTCTCCCACTGTTAATGTGTGGGGATCTATGTGTGATTTAAGTTTTGTTAATGTTTCTTTCACAAATGTGGGTACCCTTGTATTTGGGGCATAGGTGTTCACAATTGTAATGTCTTCTTGGTAGAATTTTCCTTTGATGAGTATGATATGACCTTCCCCATGTCTTTTGATTAATTTTGGTTGAAAATCTAGTTTATTACATATTAGAATGGCTACTCCTGCTTGCTTCTGGGGTCCATTTGCTTGGAAAACTGTGTTCCGGCTCTTTACTCTCAGGTAATGTCTATCTTTGAGACTCAGATGAATTTTTTTTATGCAAGAGATTGTTTGATCTTGTTTAAGTATCAATTCTGTTGGTCTTGTGTCTTTTTATGGGAGAGTCGAGTCTTTTGATTTTAAAGAAGATTAATGACCGGTCGCTGACAGATGCTTTGATTTTGCTGTTGGTTATGGTAGTGTGTTTGTATGCTTGGCTACTTTTAGTTTTGCTGTAGTGAGGTTATTTTTTTCCTGTGTTTTCCTGAATGTAGACTGTTTTCTTGTGTTGTATTTTTCCTTCTAGTATCTTCTGTAATGCTAATTTTTTGGGGTTGTATTTTCCCTTCCAGTGTCTTCTGTAATGCTGGATTTGTATGAAGGTATTGTTTAAATTTGTTTTTGTCATTGAATATCTTGCTTTCTCTAATCTATGATGACAGTGTTTTGTTGGATATAGTAGCCTGGGCTGACATCTGTGTTCTCCTAGGGTCTGCATGATATCTGTCCAGGCCCTTCTCTTTTTTCATAGTGTCTGTTGACAATTCAGGTGTGATTCTGATGGGTGTGCCATTATATGTTACTTGGCTTTTTTTCCTTGCAGCTTTTAGTATATTTTCTTTGTTCTGTATTCTTACTGTTCATTATTATGTGGAGGGAGGATTTTCTTTTCTCGTCTAACTTATTAGGTGTTCTGTAGGCTGCTTGTGTGCTTATAGGCCTCTCCTTTAAGTTGGGGAAATTTTCTTCTATGATTTGTTGAAAATATTTTCTGGGCCTTGGAGCAGGGACTCTTCTTTTTCTTGTATTCCTATTATTCTTAAGTTTTGTCTTTTTATATTTTCTTGGATTTCTTTCATGGTCTGTGTCAGGAAATTTTTGGATTTAACATTTCCCTGGTGGATACATGGATTTCTTCCATTGTATCTTCCACACCTGAGATTCTTTCTTCCATCTCTTATAGTGTATTGGTTATGCTTACCTCTGTAGTTCCTGCTTCCTTTCCTCAGTTCTTCCTCTCCATGATTTCCTCCATTTGTGTTTTCTTTAATTTTTCCAATTCTATCTTCAGATCTTGAATATTTTTGTTGATTTCCTTCACCTGTTTGACTGTATTTTCTTGTATTTCCGTTAGTTCCTTCAACTGTTTGTTTGAATATTCCTCTGTTTCTTTTCTTTCTTTCAGTGATATAATTATTTCCTCTCTAAAGTCCATAAACTGTTTGGCTGCATCTTCTCATTTTTCTCCATGGATGGCTATAATCTGTTTGTTTTTAAATCCTGTATTCCTTTACAGATGGCCATAATCTCTTTGATTTTATCTTTCTCTAATTCTTTATGCATTTTATTTGTTTCCTCTGTTATCCTCTTCATAAGCATAGATATAAGGTCATATTCTTGAATTTCCATTATGCTGGGGTGTGCAGGGCTGTTTGCCCCTGGATAACTAGGTTCTGGTGATGTCATATTGCTCTGTCTTTTGTTGGTTGAGCTTTTATGCTGGCCACTACCTCCTGGGCTATCTTAGGTGTTGGCTGTTAGTTTCTGGTGCTTCCTGGAATCCTGTGGTGGGGAGAATACCCTTGGCAAGAATATGATTTTTCCTGAAAGAGGCCTCCTCCGCATTTTGGGTATGGTCACTGAATGGCCGGTGTTTCTCAGGAATTACCGTAGCTCATCTCAGGCATATAGATCTGAGAGGTGACTGTGGTCTTTGTTAATCAGGGGGGCTTTCCTCTCACCCATTGAATTTCTGGAGATAGCTGCCCTATTTCTTTGTTTCTTGCTCTGAATTTAGTGAGCTGCTGCTGTTATACTATTTTCCAGGCACAGCCCTCTTGAAGGACCGGGGAGCCCAGGGGTTTGGTCCGTTTAGTTATGGATAACTGGGTGTCCCTTGGAACAGTATCTGGGGGCTGATCTTGGAGGTCCCAGGCTTCTGTAAGTCTGATGTTGGAGTTCTGTGAACCAGTACCCAAGCCGTGATCAGTGGCAGGTGAGCACAGCTTTCATGCATGCAGCAGGAGCTAGAGCCTGGAGCCTGTGGGAACCCAGAAACTTTTCTGGAGCTGGTGTCCTGAGGTTGGACCAGTGTTTACCCCCCACCATGGGATTTCCTTCCAACCAGGAGACCCTGTCTGTGGTATTTTCGCTCCACAGTTCTGTCTAGAGTGGAGTGTAATACACACAGGCAAGTGGTGGCTACAAGCTGACGACCGGGCACCTGCAGGTACCTTGGAACATTTTCCAAGAACTTTTCCATGTGTGTGGGGTGTTTGGCTGAAAGCCCTAAGCTTGGACCTGCTGATTCCCTGTGAGGTTTTCTCCCGACAGTGAAACTCAGTCACAATTCTATCTGCGACAGTGTGTCTGGCATGCCATAGGTCTCTGCTGGGCAACTGAGGTCACAGCTCTGGGCCACTGCTGAGGATCCTGTGCTGGGATGGAGGCTGAGGCTGGCGGTTCAGGGCCCCTGCACTTGGCAGGTGGTTGTGCGCCCACTGGTCCTCGGGACCTTTTTGGGGGATTGACTGGGTGACCTGAGATCGCTCCCGATTGATTTCCATGGGTTTTCCTCTCACCTGGGAATCACAGTTGCTGGTGTTTTAGGGCCCAGTGTTTAGTCTTCTGGTCACTATGCCGACACTGCTTTTGTGCTCTTCAGACACACTGTCCTCCTGGCACCGCCATCTTGAATCTCCATCTCTGTGAGTGAAGTTAAAGTTTGTTTTTTTTTTTTTTTTTGGTTATTTTATCACCAACATGACTCATAGTATAAAGGTTGACTTTTTAAAATATTCATAACCTACAATGGTAAATGGTATTTTTCATGTCTAGTACTAGAGTTTTTGCTCAACATTCAGTTGCTCTTGGGAGTAGTATTGTCAGCCCAAGTGACATAACTTTATGTGTGTGTGTGTGTATGTACACATATATGTGTATATAAACAATAATGTGCATTTTACATCATTTTAGTAAATATTCCTTATAGCCTTTGCAAACATTCTTAGTGTTATTTTTTCTTATCTCATACCACCTGTTCTGTATTTACTTCCCTCCCCACTCCCCAATTATCAGTTGTACCATACACACACATTCCTGTCTCTAGCATACCCCACACCTTTGACCCCGTTTTTTCTTAACTGGTTTCTGTGGTTAGTCCATGTTATATATTCACACCTGAAGATTTAAAGCTAGAAACCACAGATGAGAGAAAAAAATGTGGTGTTTGTCTCTCTGGGTCTGGCTTAACTCATTCAGCATATTTTCTAGTTTTATCTATTTACCTGCAATTTATTTCATTTTTCTTTAAAGCTGAATAGTTTCCCAAAGTATATATGTACTACATTTTCATTACCCATTTGCCAGTTGTAGGACTTTTAGATTGTTTCTATTTCCTAGCTCTTGTGAACATAGAAGCAAGGAACTCTTCATAATAGCTCAGGATGGTTGAGCAAGTATCTGTGGAGTAGGATGTCAAGTTATTTGGGCATATGCCAAGGAGTGGTGTAGCTGCATCAGTTGGTAGAGTTATTTTTAGTTTTTTTTTTTTTGAGAATTCTCCATGCTGATGTTCAAAAGAGCTGCATCAATGTGCAATCCCACCAACAGTGAACAAAGGTTTCCTTTTCCCAACATTGTCTTAAGTTAAATAGATTCAGAGCTAGTGAAGCACCTTTATCAGGCTATTTTAGATTTCTTTAATGGCCTGTCAACTGATTACCTTCTGACTGCTAGCTAGTTCACATCTATGTAACTAAAAGGTACTTTTTATTAGTCGTATACTTGGTATAACCTGTCTTTTTAGCTGATTCCCTATTCTAAAATGTATGATAAAAGCATTTATAATAGTTGTAATACAGCTTTTTAAATCTTTCCCAACATGTACTATGTTTTTCTTAACCCAGTGTTCATTACATCTAAGGAGTTAGTTACTATGGTAAATGTCTTTTTTTCTAACTGGGCCAAAGCACACCTAGGAGGAGTGGAGTCATAGGTCTACTTTGTTCAGTGCCTCTTGAATGATTAAGTTGGTGAGTCAGCAACAGTTTCTTACTTAGAAGCTCCAGGGATTCCTGGAAATCTAAATGGCCTTCTACTTCTTAGATAATAGTAATTTTTATTGAATATTTACAGGTTGCCAGTCACAGTGGCTATGTGCAGATCGACTGGAAGAGAGTTGAAAAAGATGTAAACAAAGCAAAAAGACAGATTAAGAAGCGAGCCAATAAAGCAGCACCTGAAATCAACAATATAATTGAAGAAGTAAGACAATGAACAGTTTTGCCTTCTGTGTTTTTGTTTTTTTGTTTTTTTTTTTTGTTTTTTGTAATAGGTTTCAGTAGAAAATATGGCTCGTGATTGCATTGTTTTAATGATGTTTTAGTCAGGCATAATTACTCATACCTATAATCTCAGCACTATGAGAGACTGAGTCGGGAGAATTGTCATGAATTATAGAATAGCTTACAAGCCAGAGCTACAAAATAAAACTGTATTTTAAGAAAGCAAAACAGACAACAAACAATCAAAAAACAACAAATGAAAATAATTGGGAATGTTATTTATCTTGAGTTCAATAATTAAGAGGTATTTAAAATCTGTGCATTTTTATTGTTAAAATAAAGTTTACCATACTTAAGCATACAATTCAGAGGCATTTTGTACACCCATGCTTCTGTACAATCTACTACTTACCATTATCCATTTGCAATAACTTAGAATATAATTTTATTAGCTACTATTTCTTCAAAATTCCCCTCTCCTTAGCCTCTATTTTCCTTTGGGACTCTTAGAGTGTCCATAATCAGAATTGTGCATTTGTCCTTTTGTTGTCTTATTTTATGCATTGTAATATTTCAAGTTTCATCTACACTGTAGCATAATTAAGAGTTTTTTTGTTGACACTTTGATTTTCAGGCAACAGAATTTATCAAGCAGAACATTGTGATATCCAGTGGCTTTGTGGGAGGCTTTTTGCTAGGCCTTGCATCGTAAGGACTCGAAGGCTCTATCTTAGTGGATCCAACAGTGCGAAAAGAACTGGTGGCAGCAGGATGATCTCTCAGTGGCATTTGCCACCAAAATCTCCAGAGTAAAGAACAACCAGCTGGACAATTGCAAATGCAAAAGCTTAGCATTTTATCACCTGAAGCTTGGCAAGCTAGTATCTGCTGTAAGACAACCTATGTGGTGTGTAAACAATAGTATTCTTGAGCAAACCATGGCTTTTGCTATTTTTTATTTACATGTGTTTAGAAACCAGCCTATGATTGTCATCACTGGATACATTGGAGAAAGAAAAAGCTATTATGTGTACTGTCCAATGAATTATTACCCTGTCTTATTTTAAAAGTTCTTTGTGCTTTACTGTATAGTGCCAGTAATTAAAAATGTCTTATAGCTTTAATACTGTGGCTGACTTTTTTTTAAAGATGCGTTTGCAGTAAACTGAAGAATTATCTTACCCCTTTGTGGAAGGCGACAACAGAATTATTAAGATATTAAACTCTTCTGATTTATTCATTTTTAGTTTTTCCCTCCTGTTTATTTTGCTTATGTAGTAATCTTTACATTAAAGAAGGCTTTTGTTATGAAATACTACATGCCTAAAAACCCCTTTTCTTCCTTAATTTCTACAGTTTTTAAAATGTCTTGTTGTATGTTCTAGGTTTTTGGGTTTGTTTGATTTATTTATTCATGATAGCCTTGATAGAACTAATTTGAGAGTATGTTTGGTGACTGATACATTTTATTAACTTTTTAAATACATCTTATTTTTTTGCACCTCATTTTAATTCTGAAAATTTTTACTCATTATTTTGGCATCTTCACCAAAAGATAGATTGCTTTAAAATACTTAATAGTATAATATGAACTTAATGTCTGAAGAACTTACTATCTTATTTTCTATGCAGTCATAAAATTGTAGCTGTATGATTGTTTTCTTTTTTCTTTCTCTTTTTATTAATTAGTTTATTCAGTTTGCCCTCTGTAGCTCCCTCCCTCATCCCCTTCCAATCCCACCTTCCCTCCCCCTTCTCTACCCATATCCCTCCCCAAGTACACTGATTGGAGAGGCCCTCCTCTCCTTCCTTCTGATCCTAGTCTATCAGGTCTCATCAGGAGTGGCTATATTGTCTTCCTCTGTGGCCTGGTAAGGCTGCTCCCCCCTCAGGGGGAGGTGATCAAAGAGCAGGCCAATCAGTTCATGTCAGAGACAGTCCCTGTTCCCATTACTATGGAACCCACTTAGACACTGAACTGCCATGGGCTACATTGATACAGGGGTTCTAGGTTATCTCCATGAGTGGTCCTTGGTTAGATTATCAGTCTCAGAAAAGATACCTGTGCCCCGATTTTTTGGTTTTGTTGCTCTCCTTGTGGAACCCCTGTCCTTTCCAGGTCTTACTATTTCCCACTTCTTTCATAAGATTCCCTGCATTCATGAGGGAAGGAGGGACTGGGAGGGAATGAGGGATGGGGACACGGCTGGGATACAGAGTTAATAAAATGTAACTGATAAAAAAAAATAAAAAAGAAGAACTTAAAAAAAAAAAAGATTCCCTGCATTCTGCCCTAAGTTTGGCTGTAAGTCTCAGCATCTGCTCAGATACCCTGCAGGGTAGAGCCTTTCAGAGGCTCTCTGTGGTAGGCTCCTGTCCTATTCCCTGTTTTCTCCTTCTTCTGATGTCCACCCTCTTTGCCTTTCTGAATAGGGATTGAGCAACTTAGCCAGATTTCTTCTTCTTGATTAGTTTCTTCGGGTGTACAGATTTTAGTATGTTCATCCTATACTGCATATCTAATATCCACTTATGAGTGAGTATATACTCTGTGTGTCTTTCTGCTTCTGGGATACCTCACTTAGGATAATCTTTTCCAGTTCCCACCATTTGCCTACAGATTTCATGATTTCCTTTTTTTTATTTTTTATTTATTTTTTTACTGCTGAGTAATATTCCATTGTGTAGATTTACTACAATTTCTGTATCCATTCCTCAACTGAGGGGATCTGGGTTGTTTCCAGCTTCTGGCTATTACAAATAAGGCTGCTACAAAAACATTGTTGAACAAATATCCTTGTTGTATACTTGAGCATGTTTGGATATATGCCTAGGACTGGTATAGCTGAATCTAGAGGAAGTGCTATTCCTAATTTTCTGAGAAAGTGCCAGATTGATTTCCAAAGTGGTTGTACAAGTTTACATTCCCACCAGCAGTGGAGGAGGGTTCTCCTTTCTCCACATCCTCTACAGCATGTGTTGTCACTTGAGTTTTTGATCTTAGCTATTCTGATGGGTGTAAGGTGAAATCTCAGGGTCGTTTTGATTTGCATTTCTCTGATGACTAAGGATGCTGAGCATTTCTTTAAGTGTTTTTTGGCCATTCAGTATTCCTCTATTGAGGATTCTCTGTTTAGCTCTGTACTCCATATTTTAAATTGGATTAACTGATTTGTTGCTGTTTAACTTCTTGAGTTCTTTATATATTCTGATATTAGCCCTCTGTCAGATATAGGGTTGGTGAAGATCCTTTCCCAATCTGTAGGCTATCGTTTTGTTCTGACAGCAGTGTCCTTTGCTTTACTGAAGCTTTTCAGTTTCATGAGGTCACATTTACTGCTAATTGCTCTTAGAGCCTGTGCTGTTGGTGTTCCGTTCAGGAAGTTGTCTCTTGTGCAAATGAGTTCAAGGCTCTTCCCTACTTTTTTTTTTTTCTAACCAGTTTAGTGTGTCTGGTTTTATATTGAGGTCTTTGATCCCCTTGAAATTTAGTTTTGTGCAGGGTGATAAGTATGGATCTATTTGCATTGTTCTACATGTGTACATCCAGTTAGACCAGCACCATTTGTTGAAGATTCTGTCTTTTTTCCATTGAATGGTTTTGGCATCTTTGTCAAAAACCAGGTTTCCATAAGTGTGTGGATGTATTTCTGGGTCTTCTATTGGATTTCATTTGTCCACAGGTTGGTTTCTATGCCAGTACCGTGCAGTTTTTGGTATTGTTGCGCTATAGTTCTGCTTGAGATCAGGGATGGAGATAACTCTAGAAGATCTTTTATTGTACAGATTTTTTTTTCTTTCTTTTTTTTTTTAGCAATTCTGGGTTTCTTGTTATTCCATATGAAGTTGAAAATTTTTCTTTCAAGGTCTGTAAAGAATTATGTTGGTATTTTGATGAGAATTTCATTGAATCTGTAGATTGCTTTTGGTAAGATGGCCGTTTTTACTTTGTTAATCCTGCCAAGCCATGAGCATGGGAGATCTTTCCATCTTCTGATATCTTCTTCTAATTCTTTCTTCAGAGACTTGAAATTCTTTTCATGCAAGTCTTTGACTTGCTTGGTTAGGTTCACACCAAGGTACTTTATGTCCTTTGTGGCTACTGTGAAGGGTGTTGTTTCCCTAATTTCTTTCTCAGCCCTTTGATCTTTTGAATACAGAAAGGCTGATGATTTTTTTTTTGAGTTAACTTTGTATCCAGCCACTGTGCTGAAGTTGTTTATCAGCTGTAGGAGTTCCCTGGTAGAATTTTTGGGGTCACTCTGGTATACTATCATATCATCTGCAAATAGTGATACTTTGACTTCTTCCTTTCCAATTTGTATCTCCTTGATCTCCTTTAATTATCTTTTTGCTCTAGCAAGGACTTCACTACTATGTTGAAGATATGTGTAGAGAGTGGGAAGCATTGCCTTCTCCCTGATTTCAGTGGGATAGATTTCAGTTTCTCTCCATTTAGTTTGATATTGGTTATAGGCTTCCTGTATATTGTTTTTGCTATGTTTAGGTATGTGCCTTGTATCCCTGATCTCTCCAAGACTTTACACATGAATTTGTGCTGGATTTTGTTAAATGCTTTTCAGCATCTAAGGAGAGTATCATGTGGTTTTGCTCCTTCAGTTTGTTTATATGGTGGATTACCTTGATGGATTTTTATGTATTCAACCACTTCTGCAAGTCTGGGATGAAGCCTACTTTGTCATGGTTGATGATATCTTTGATGTGTCCTTTTATTTGGTTTGCAAGTTTTTTTTTTTCTTTTTGAGTATTTTTGCATCAATGTTCATAATGGAGATTGGCCTGAAATTCTCTTTCTTTGTTGGGTCTTTGTGTGGTTTAGGTACCAAGGTGACTGTGGCTTCATAGAATGAGTTTGGTAGTGTTCTTTATGTTTCTCTTTTGTGGAGTAGTTTGAAGAGTTTTGCTTTAGCTCTTCTTAGAAGGTCTGGTAGAATTCTGTACTGAAACCATATGGCTCTGGGCTTTTTGTGGATGGAAGATTTTCATGAGAGCTTCTATTTCCTTAGGGGATATAGGACTATTTAATTGATTTACCTGGTCTTGATTCAGCTTTGGCAAGTGGGATTGATCAAGAAAATCATCCATTTCATTTAGATTTTCAAATGTTGTGGCGTATGGGCTTTTGAAGAAAGACCTAATGATCGTTTGGATTTTCTCAGTGTCTGTTGTTATGTCCCTGTTTTTGTTTTTTTATTTTGTTGATTTGGATAGTGTCTCTCTGCCTTTTAGATATTTGGCTAATGGTTTTTCCATCTTGTTAAATTTCTCAAAGAACCAGCTCTTGGTTTCATTGATTCTTTGAATTGTTTTATTTGTTTCTAATTTATTGATTTTAGCCCGGAGTTTGATTATTTCTAGCTGTCTACTCCTTTTTAGTGTGTCTGCTTCTTTTTTTTTTTCCCCTAGGGCTTTTAGGTGAGCCATTAACTTGCTTGTTTGAGATGTTTCAAATTTCTTCTTGAAGGCACTTAGTGCTATGAACTTTCCTCTTAGCACTGCTTTCATTGTGTCCCATAAGCCTGGGTATGTTGTGCCTTCGTTTTCATTGAATTTTAGGAAGACTTTTCTTTCTTTATTTCTTCTCTGACCCAGCTGTCATTGAGTAGCATGTTGTTCAGTTTCCGTGTGTGTGTGTAGGCTTTTTGCTTTTTCTGTTGTTGTTGAGGTCCAGCTTTAGTCCATGGTGGTCAGATAGGATAAAATGTTTATTTCAGTCTTCTTGTATCTGTTGAGCCTTGCTTCGTGACCAAGTATATGGTCTATTTGGAGAAGGTTCCATGAGGTGCTGAGAAGAAGGTAAATTCTTTTGTATTTGGTTGAAAGGTTCTGTAGATATGTGTTAGGTCCATTTGATTCCTGACTTCTGTTAGAGATATTGTTTCTTTGTTTAATTTTTGTTTTGTTGAGAGTTTGGTGTTGAAGTCTCCCACTGTTAATGTGTGGGGAATCTATGTGTGTTTTAAGTTTTATTAATGTTTCTTTTACAAATGTGGGTACCCTTTTATTTGTGGCATAGATGTTCAGGATTCTGATGTCTTCCTGGTTGAATTTTCCCTTGATGAGTATAAAGTGTCCTTCACCATCTCTTTTTATTAACTTTGGTTGAAAGTCTATTTTATTAGATATTAGAATGGCTACTCCTGCTTGCTTCTTGGGTTCATTTGCTTAGAAAACCATGTTCTAGCTCTTTACTCTCAGGTAATGTCTATCTTTGTGACTCAGGTGTGTTTCTTCTATGCAACAGACTGTTGGGTCTTGTTTACACATCTATTCTGTTAGTCTATGTTTTTTTTTTATTGGAGATTTGAGACCATTTATATTGAGAGAGATTAATGACCACTGTCTGTTAGATCCTCTGATTTTGATGTTGGCTGTGGAAGTGTGTCTGTGCTTGGCTGCTTTTTGTTTTGCTGTAGTGAGGTTAATTATTTCTTGTGCTTTCTTGAAAGTAGTTTTCTTGGGTTGTATTTTTCCTTCTAGTATCTTCTATAATGCTAGATTTGTGGGTAGGCATTGTTGAAATTTGTTTTTGTCATTGAATATCTTGTTTTTTCCATCTATGAGGACTGAGAGGTTTGCTGGATATAGTAGCCTGGGCTGACATTTATGTTCTCTTAGGGTCTGCATGATATCCGTCTAGGTCCTACTGGCTTTCTGTTGAGAATTCAGGTGTGATTCTGATGGGTTTGCCATTATATGTTACTTGGCCTTTTTCCCTTGCAGCTTTTAGTATTTTTTCTTTGTTCTGCATACTTACAGTTTTGATTATTATGTGGAGGGAGGATTTTCTTTTCTTGTCTAACTTATTAGGTGTCCTGTAGGCTGCTTGTATGCTTTTTGGCCTCTCCTTTAAGTTGGGGTAATTTTCTTCTATGGTTTTGTTGAAAATATTATCTGGGCCTTGTATCAGGGAATCTTCTTATTCCTCTATTCTTATTATCCTTAAGTTTTGTCTTTTCATGTTGTCTTGGATTTCTTGGATGGTCTGTTTCAGGAATTTTCTAAATTTAACATTTTCTTTGATGGATTCATGGATTTCTTCTATTGTATCTTCCACAGCTGAGATTCTTTCTTCCATCTCTTGTAGTCTATTGGTTATTCTTGCCTCTGTAGTTCCCATTTTCTTCCCTAAGTTCTTCCTCTCCTCGATTTCTTCCTTTTGTGTTTTCTTTAATTTTTTCAATTCTGTCTTTAGATCTTGAGCTGTTTTGTTGATTTCCTTCACCTGTCTGACTGTATTTTCCTGTTTTTTTCTTCAATTCCTACACCTGTTTGTTTAAACATTCCTCTGTTTCTTTTATTTCTTTCAGTGATTTAATTATTTCTTCTCTAAAGGCCATAAACTGTTTGGCTGCATCTTCCTGTATTTCTTGATGGATGGCCGTAATCTGTTTGTCTTTAGCTTCCTCCATTTCTTTATGGATGGCCACAATCTGTTTGACTTTATCTTCCTCTAGTTCTTTACGCATTTCTTTTGTTTCCTCTATTATCCTCTTCATAAGCACAGATGTAAGGTCATCTTCTTGAATTTCAATTACGCTGGGGTGTGTAGGGCTGTTTGCTCCTGGATAACTGGGTTCTGGATATGCCATATTGCTCTTTCTTTTGTTGGTTGAGTTTTTATGCTGGCCTCTACCCATTGGGCTACCTTAGGTGTTAGATGTTAGTTCTGGTACTTCCTGGAGTCTTGTGGTGGGGAGAATTCCCTTGGCAGGAAGATGGTTGTTCTTGAAAGAGGTCTCCTCTGCTTTTTGGGTATGATCTTTGAATGGCCAGTGTTTTTCAGGAATTGTCACAACTCACCTCAGGCATATAGACCTGATTGTTAACCGTGGTCTTTGTTAGTCAAGGAGGCTCTCCTCTTACCTGCAGAGGTCTTGGAGACACCTGCCCTGCTTCTGGGATTCTTGCTGTTAATTAGCGAGGTACTGCCGTAACCTGGGTTCCCTGTGGTTTGATCAGTTTAGTTAGGGATAACTGATTGCCCCTTGGAGCAGTATCTGGGGCTGATCTCAGGGATCCCATCCTTCTGTCTGAGGTTGGAGCTCTGTGACCCAGTACCCAAGTGGTAATCAGAGGCAGGTGAGCAAGGCTCTCATGCTTGCAACAGGAGGCTAGAGCCTGGAGACTATGGGTACTATAGGTATAGACTATGGTACTCAGAATCTTTTCTGGAGGTGGGTGTCCTGAGGTAGGCCCAGATATTTCCCCCACCGTGGGGTTTGCTCTCAACAGGGAGACCCAGGCCGTGGTGTTTGGGGTGGCATGTAGAATGCGCAGGCACTGGCGAGTGATGTCTCCATGCTGGTGACTCAGCAGGAACCTGGGAACTTCTGGAGAACTTTTCCATGTGTGGTGGTGGGGTCAGCTGAGTACTCTAAGCTGGGACCTGCTGTTTCCCTTGCCATGGGGTTTACAGGGAAACTCAAGTCTCTGATGCTCTGGGGTGCACAGTTCTGTTTTTGAGGGAGAATCAAAGACAGAACGGGCACGCAGTAGGACTCTGGACTGTCGGCTTAGCGCCTGCTGGTCTGGGAGACCTTTTCCAGGGATAGACTGGGTTTTCTGAGGTCAGTCTTATTTGCTTCCTTCCCTGTGGGTTTTTCTCCGGACTGGGACTCCCAGTCTCGATTGTTTTCTTGATTTTGTGACGTAAGCTCTAGAGCTCTCAGGCATTGGTAGCATTATGTTTCTTGAACACCAAGCTGGTTTACTTGTTTCTGAGGGCCAGCCTCATAATTATTCAGAGTGTCCCTTGTCCTAGGGGAGCTTTCAGTATTGTTAGTCTTGTTCATAAAGCTTTCTCTGTTGGCTCTGAGGAAAACAGCAGAACAGTTTTTTAACTGTTAAACTTTTAACCATTTTAAACTGATTAAGCTTTTTATTGCTATACAATTTAAAGGAGCAAATATCTTGATTGTGTTCAGGTCATGTTAGTAGAACCATGAGAACCATGCTTCTGCTTCTGAGCCATAGGTTTTCGTGTGCAGCAAGGCAGGCTACTTCAGTGAACTCCAGTTTGGAATAATTCCTGTCTTAGGTATTTTGTTGTTGTTTGTTTGTTTTGGTTTGGTTGTTTTTTCTTGTTCCTCTGACAAAATAACGAGAAAAAAGCAACTTAAGGAAAGAAAGGTTTATTTTGGCTCTGAGGTCATGAGTATAATCCAGTGTTTCTCAGCCTATGGGTCACAGCCCCTTTGGGGTTGCATATCGGATTTCTACATTACAGTATAAAATAGTATCAAATTTACAGTTATGATGTAGAAATAAAACAATTTTATGGCTGGGGGTCACTACACCATGAGAAACCGTATTAGAGGGTTACAGCATTTGGAAATTTGAGAACCAGGTTATACTATTAACCCATCATAGTGGTGCAGTCAAGGCTGCAGAAGTTGCTGATTACATCACATCTGCAGTCACGAAGAAAGTTGCTCAGCTAGCTTCCTCTTTTGTGCAGTCCAGGACCCAGAATCTAAACACAAAATTCACTTGTCTTTCACATATCTTGTCTAAATATAGCCTAACACTAATGGTAAATTTATGTTTAATTAATTAATAATTCAATCACTCAATTACTTATTTTGGTTTTTTGAGTCAGGGGTTCTCTGTGTAACGTTGGCTATCCTGGACTCATTTTGTAGACCAGGCTGGCCTCAAACTCACAGAGATCTGCCTGCCTCTGCCTCCCTGAGTGCTGGGATTACAGGCAGGTGCCTTAATAGTAATTTTATATGATACTTTTTATATTGCAGTTAAGACAGCTGAGAGTTTCTCTTAGGGCTGCTGCATAAACTTTTGTGCCTGTATTTGGGTGTGACCTATCATGTGAGCTAAGCTGTAGAATTTTCTATTTGGATGTATCATGTTGGCAGTGACAAAGTACCTATTTGGTGAATATTTTGGATTTGGGATTTCATTTTGGGGATATACAATCTGTGTAGTGCTTTGCCTATGGTAGGTCTTATGGAGTTTGAGATCACTGAGGGGGGGAAACCCATAGACTCAATTCAGATTGTAATTAGCTGAATTGATTTAAAAACTGCTAGAAGGATGACAGCATTAAAGCCACATTGAAGGCATACTGAACAGAAGGGGCAAAGGAGGTTTTTTTTTTTTTTTTTTTTTTTTTTTTTAAAGTGTAGACCACAGTTATCTTGTTTCTATGAAAGTTGTAGCTGAAGGAGAAGTTGCTACACTGCCCTCAGCTACATGAGATGCTTTCTCTCCCTATACAGTGTTAAACAGGGAGTGTTACAGAATCCAGAGAAGTTACAGCATTCTGCTGAGGGTTAGGGTTGTTAGAAGCTCATCTTTCAGGAATTTAGGAAAGAATCCAGTGGCTACTAAGGAGGGTACCTGGAACAGAATGGGGAGTTTCCTTAGCCGTTACATTCCACACTGGCTTTGAATATATGAATCAAATCACTGATTCATGTTGAGGTACACAGTGATTCTGAGCCTATAACCTAATATTTTAATAGTTGTTTTTTTTTTTTTATGAGATGGCATAATTATAGTTCACTAGCCAAATTACATTACCCATTAGCTCCAGGACAGTGGTTCTCAGCCTCCATGTGCTGTGATCCTCATGTTGTGGTGATCTCCCCTACCATAAAATTAGTTTTTTGCCACTTCATAACTAATTTTGCTGCTATTATGAATTGTAATGTAAATATCCATGTTTTCCAATGGTCTTAGGCACTCCCTGTGAAGGGTCATTCAACTTGCAAAGGAGTTGTGACCATAGGATAAGAACCACTGCTCTATGTGAATGAATTGAATCTGAGGAATATAATTTTAAAGGCCTTGGTATTTATAGTGTTTGACACTCAAATCCACAAGTGAGCATTAGGATGTATAAAGCAGAAAGACAAAGACAGGAAAATTTGGTAACCATGAAGTAAGCCATTTAATCAGATTCCAGACTCCATTCTTTTTTTTTTTTTTCAATGCAGTTTATTCAGGAACCTTGAACAATCATCGGACCCTGGAGAAAGCCAGCCCACAGCTTAAATAGCCTCTGGGTAGCCAACCCCAGTGTGCCAGACTCCATTCTTTTTGCATTTGTTTTTTGTAACAAGTACTTGTGATACTGAGGGAGTCTGGAAGCCAGCATGGGTACAGATATCCCAATAGGCACCATAGGTAGCCATTTACCCTTTTTCCAGATAGAAGGGAAGCAACTCATTTTGGTAGAGGAGAACTAGTTTCCTTAGACCTAACATAACTCTCTTCTTTAGCTGCTTCTCAGCTGAAATTAAGACATTGTTGTCAGGACCCAGGAAGACTGGAATGCCATTCAAAGGCCAGGAAAGGGCAGGGCTTATCTGTTTCTGCCCAGGTTCTGCTGGGCCACCTGGGGCTAGCTAAATACAGGCACCTTTGGAGCAATCTGGAATGCTAGTCTAAATCAGGGATTCAAGCTGGCTAGAAATTCCATCAGAATCATCTGGTTTACATGGGCTTTCATCAAGTCCAAGATTGGCTGGTTCTGAAGCACCACTCCAGGCAGATGTTTGGGGTAGTTTGCAGTCTTCAGTTGATTAGATATCTAGGACAGATATAGCCTAGGGACAGATGAAAATTTTCAGGAACTTAGGGGAAAGTCTTAAATTGAAACTTCCTGGTAGTTGGGGCAGTGGAAGAATCCTAAGACCAGGGTTAGGAGAGAACCCCACCCTTAGAATAGGCAGTAAGCTGAGGAAACAGACTGTTGAGTGACATGACAGGAGTACTTATCTGGAATTCACTTGACCTCTAACAGGTGGGGCCAAGTCAACTCCCTGAAGAATATTTTTTGAGTTTACAAAAGGAGAGAGAATAATTTTAGATCTATTAGCATGACCACTGTCTGTACTCTGCACTGAAATCCTCATTGTAGAAAAAGCAGTTAAAAAGTGCCTGTTAATAGGTAGAGTAGACTCATGTCCTTGAGCCATAGCAAAACCTTGGGAACCCCAAAATGATTCTGGGTTAAAGGTATTAATACTCTTTCCTCGTTCCAGAGGGCCAGAGATATTGAACAGAGTTGTTTTCAGCACTATGAGAAGCACTTTTAAGTCTATACTTAGATTATAACCAAAGAAATTTAAAAATTTGAGACTATAACTCTAATAATAGTCTCTAGTAATTTACAATGGCTAGATTAATAGCTTATCAGAGTTGTATTGATCAATATGTTAAAACTCTGAACTTTTGAAGTCTTAACATGTATCTTATTTTTTCATACCTTCGTTTTTCAGACCCTTATAACTTTCATTTATGTATCTAATTTCCTTAGACACTCATAATTTCAATTTACATATCTTTTTATCTAATAACTTACCATAAGACACAAGTGGTTGTTTACTGAGAGCACTCACTGAAAAGAATTTCTGTTGCTACAAGAAAACACCATGACTAAAGTGCAAGTTGGGGATAAAAGGATTACACTTCCATATTGCTGTTCATTATTGAAGGAAGTCAGGACAGGAACTCAAACAGGGCAGTATCCTGGAGACTTGAGCTGATGTAGAAGCCATGGAGGGTTGCTGCTTACTGGCTTGCTTCCCCTGGCTTTCTCAGCCTGCTTTCTTACAGAACCCAGAACCACCAGCCAAAGGGTGGCACCACCCATCATGGGCTAGGCCTTTCCCTATTGATCAATAATTGATCAATGATTGAGAAAGATGCCTTACAGCTGGATCTCATGAAAGCATTTCCCCGAGGCTCCTTTTTCTATGGTGAATCTACTTGTGTCAAGTTGACACAAAACCAAGAATAGTAAAGTTAGTTACATTTAGATAGTAACTAACTTTAAATACTATTAAATGAATTTAATAGTAAAGTTAGTTACATCACCTGCTTTGTGAATTTATTTCTTTTAGTGTTGAACCTGTTAGCAAGGTAAACTGTCTGGGTTTGCCTTTCTCAGAAGGAGGCCTAGTAGCTCTGGAAAAAAAAGCAAGGCCCAATTTTTACATATAAATTGTACTGACCAGGCTGCTGTAACCTCAGGGAATATCTGAGATGGATAAATTTGAACAGGAAACATAATCCAAATGGACTCTGTATCAGTTAAAAGGACAGAGACTTACCTACTACCTGGATGGCTATCCTACATTCCTCCATGGTGATCCCGATGTTTTTGGGGGGCACCAGCAGAGGTGATTTGTCCTTGGCTGTGAAACAGAACAACAGTAAGTTCTCAAGTGCCACACAAGGCAACATTTGTCTTTGGCTGTCATACCCAGAAGGTCTGAGAGATTTTCCTGTAGATGATGAATTTGGTGAAGCAGAGTAACCCCAAAATGTCCACAGTTTGGGAAGGGCTCAAGTGAAGCAGTTTGTTCTCTGCCTAGTGTTTTCTGTTACTACAATCTTTGAAGGCAATGTTAGGATTGCTTCCAGGAGCTGGCATTTTTATCTATCACAAGAAGCTTTTTTAATTTAACGTTTTAAATGGTATATTCAGCAGATTTCTGAGTAGTTTGAGGACTGTTATTTAATTTATTATATATACCTGATTTTAAACAGACTTTGCTTTTGGTTACTTATTTCAGGCTTAACCTTGAAATCATAAAGAGGAGGCTAAATAAAGCTTATCCCTGTAAATTAATTACATTTGTACTTAGCATGATTACAAACATAGTTTTGAGCATATTAAGAAATTCAATCATTTATAAGGTGACTGACCATTAACTTGCATGCCTTAATTATCTTTAACAATTTACAATGAGTTAGCAGCTTTTACACAATTAGGATTTTACAATTTTATCCCTGTTATGCTTTATCATTTAAAAGTTGAATTGAAGAATTAATTAAAAATCATTTAGCAGCAAATTAAAACTTTAAACCATAAAAACAATCCATAGAGAATCTGGGAACCTAACAAAATCGTAAGTACAGTCAATCAGGAGGCTGGTAACTTTACTTTCTTTATCTTTTATAGTATACTTTTATACAATGTAATAGTTTCTTATATGACTCAGTTTATCCAAATAGCTAAAGCTTAAGAAAGCTAGCAAAGACAAAGAGGCTAGACATATTTCAAGTCAGTTCCTGCTAACCTGAATGTCCTTAGGAACTTATAAACCTTGCTTACCAAAGATTCCTTATTTATCAAACATATGTTGTTCCTTATTTTAAATTTTCTAGAAGCCTGATGTTGAACACAGAAAAGACTTAAGTAGTTAGACACACATCTCCAGATCAATTTCTGTTAACCAGAGTAGACTTTTATAACCTTAGGAATTTACACACTTAATTAAATATACATTATTAAACATATTTTTAATCTAATTTTTTTCCTCCCAGGACCAAAATAATCATATAGAAATCCATCCTAATCCAAAATATCTTGGAGAACTATTGTTACTTCCTTATTTTAAAAAGGAGATACAATGATAAGCAGAGGGCTCAGTAGGACTAAGAAGTGTCATCAGTGCTGCCTTAGCTAGTTTATGCTACATGGTCACCTTAGTTAAGATGGTCAAGTCACATGGCATCCTCACTTTAACCTTAGTAAAGATGGCTACCAGCCACATGGTTGCTTCCATCCTGATGGAGTCATCAGCTGAGATGGTAGCAAGCACATGGTTGCTATTTGCTCTGAGGTGAACCCATTAAGCACATATCCCTTTAAGATTGCTTATGCCACTTCTGATGAGAACTGACAGTATAAGATCAGAAAGAAGGAGAGGAAGACCTCCCCTATCAGTGGACTTGGGGAGGGGCAAGCATGCAGAAAGTGGAGAAAGGGTGGGATTGGGAGGGGAGGAGGGAGGGGCTTATGGGGAGATACAAAATGAATAAAGTGTAATTAATAATAATAATAAAACAGATTGCTTATGCATAGATTTTTAACTCATAACTCTCTTGTTACAAGTTTCAAACCAACTTTTTGTTACAGATCTTACAGAATTTTTAAGCCATACTCAATAAACTTAGAAATCTTGAGTTACAAAAAGTTTACAGAATAGTTTTGTAATTCTTGAGATGAAGTTTTAATTTAGCAAAAGTTTTAGAGAGTTGAATAAAACTGAAAAATGAGATGTATAGCACTACTTTTTAGCTGTTTTAAAACAAATAGTGTCTTTTTCTGGGCTATTTTGTTTTGGTCTCCATCTCTGTCATAGAGTCAGACTTAGGACTTCTGACATAGGAAAGAAATTTTGGAGAAAATTTAAAAAAAAAAAACCTGCTTGGGTCAGGAAAGGGAACCATAACTCAACTCGAGACAGCTTTTTAATAAACACTAACCATAACAACCTAAACCTAACCAGCATAAAACAATTTTTCAATATTATGCATACCTCAAAGAAACCCAAATCCTTACAAAACTAATCCAGAAAGAATAGCTGATTTTTAGCATGTTTTCTTGTTACAAATGCAATATACATGAAATGTATTCTTTATAGAAGACTAAATTAGGGAGCGTCCCATCTTCCTCCCTTCCTAGCCTCCTTCCCCATCGCCCTCTCCCCAATTTTCCATCCCTTTCCCTCCTGGTCTCAGAGGACCCCATCCTAGCCCAACCTGTTTTCAGCCTGCAGTCCATGAGAAGCCTTCTGTGCTACTTCCTTCTCAAGTGGTCCCCCACGGGCTGCCCACACCAGTCCACAAGCTCCTGTTTCCTCTGGGCTTGCCCTTTGCTGAGGGTGGCTTTCTGAGCCACCCACTCCATATACATCTCTGGAGCCTTTCCTGCTGCTCTGGGTCCCATTCTCCCTCACAGCACTGGTGGGAGGAGGGGTGGAGGTGGGGGTTCAGATGCCCCCCCTGCCTTTGGGGCCAGTAGTACCAGAGTCATCTGGATGACAGCAGAAACAGTGTCTTCTGGGGCAGCACATGTCTGTGGCCTTCATCGCCAAGCTCTGGAGCTTCTTCATTTACCTTTCATTTACCTTTTTCAAAGGCAGATCCTCACAGTAATTTAGTATCAAACTGTTTGATATGATATTCTTCCCTTATCACTTTTGTTCCAGAATCGACCAGCCCAGGTGAGTAAGAATATCTGGTGCTGGGTCTGGGTGAAACACTTATTCACTCTCACCAAGATAAGGGCCTGAGGCCTACAGTGAGGCCTGGAACACCTCCTGATTTCATCCTCAAGGTAGTAATAGACAAATATCCTGTCCACGTTTACATAAGAGACCCCATGTAGATTTCTTCTTAGAAGTGGTAAGCTGGTGGTATAGTTTGTGGTGTTTTACAGCAAATATGGAAATTTATGGCTCTGCTGTGGTAGAGAAACTGGACAATAGCAGAAGCATTCTTAAGAGGAGATATTAAAGATAGCAGTGCACTTTGTAGTTGGGCAGCTACATTAAAGACCTGTCTGTGGTCCACAGTGTCCTTCCCAGCATTGTGATCCTGCATAATTCTCCCAAGGCTTATAGGAGCCACCTAGACAATTCCATCCCCATCAAATCCTGGTACAGTGACCCTAGTGACACAGCCCTTCTCAACCTTCTCCCAGTGCTGGATGCCCTCAAGATCAGTGCTGATGTCTATTCTGTGTAGAGCCCAAACCTTCACCAACATAGGTTCTGGTGACAGCTGGCCCCCCTCCACACACCCTAAGTTGGGGTGTGAGGTGGAAATGGAAGAAAAACTTTTGGGATGCCCTCTGTTGCTGAGCCCAATGTGAGGACTGCCTGGCAGAGTCTACTCCCATTTCTCTCTGCCCCAAGAGCCCTTACACTCCTCTTATGGAGTCTAGATGGACACATGGGCCAGACTATAAAACATGGTCACTCTTCCTGTTCACACTCCAAGAAAATGCCAGACTGGGACAAGTAAAGGCTTTAGAGAGTTAAAACTGTCTGGTGTAGTAGCAGGATTGGCCAGAGTGACAGACATATCCTAGAGACTCAAGAGAAGCCAAGTCAACTTTGTTGTGATTTGATTTTTTAAAAATTTTGTACAAAACTGGAAGAAAAAAAAACAAAAAGAAGACTAAATCAGGATCAAGTTTTATTTATTTAACTATTATAATTAAATATTTCATTTTTTAATAACTTCAGATAAATATCTTGATTCCTTATAATGAAAACTGAATATAATAAGGTCTCTTCCCTACTGAGATTTGTTAAATTTTACTAGAATTAAAGATATGTTCAAATGACAGAATTATAAATGCTTATTAAGAACAATATAGTTATATAAATTGACCTAGAATGGTATTCAAATGTTAGTGACAAAATTAAATTACAATGTCATCTGATTTATTTATTTATTTATTTATTCATATTGATTACACTTTATTCTCTTTGTATCCCAACTATAGCCCCTCCCCCAGTCTAATGATAAGGGAGGGCCTCCTCCCCTTCCATCTGACCCTATTCTATCAGGTCTCATCAAGACTGGCTTCTTTGTCTTCCTCTGTGGACTGATAAGGCTGCCCCCCCACCTCAGGTGGAGGTGATCAAAGAGCCAGCCCATGAGTTCATGTCAGAGACAGTCCCTGTTCCTATTATTGGGAACCCTCTTGGATACTGAGCTGCCTTGGGCTACATCTTTGCAGGGGTTCTAAGTTCTCTCCATGCATGGTCCTTGTGTGGAATATCAGTCTCAGAAAAGATCCCTGTGCCCAGAATTTTTGGTTCTGTTGCTCCCCTTGTGTAGCTCATGTTCTCTCCAGGTTGATTAAAAACAAACAAACAAACAAACAAACAAAACTCTGCTGAGTGGTTCTTACTAAGAGGTTGAGCCATAGGATCTCTATTTTGTGCTGTCACCATTTCTGTGTTGTTCTAGATTCTTCATTGAATACATGATAATTTATAGTTATAAGAAGTTAATTGTTTAGAACCAGGGACGACATTTTTGAAACTAATAACTTATTTATAACTAATCAATAATTGTTACTTTAGGGAATATTCTTTCCAACATTTCTGCTTTATTTAGTTCAAGAGGTCAAATACGACTTTGTAGAAGGCATCAGGCTCTTGTGCTCACACACAAGCACTAGGAAAACCATGAATGTTAAACACGTAGTGTTGTGTCTTCAACAGAAGAGATATGTAAACTAGTCTCTACCTAGAAGTCTGGGAATTGATGTAATTAATAGCCTAGTGACTTTTGCTATATTGAGCACTATTTTTCAGGCAATAGAACTCATCTTTCCCCCCTTTTTTTATTTAATTTTTTAGAATTTATTTGTTTTTTATTAATTACAGTTTATTCACTCTGTATTCCTACTGTAGCTCCTCCCTCTTCCCTTCCCAATCCCACCCTTCCTCCCTCCCTCTACTCCACCCATGCCCCTCTCTAAGTCCACTGATCAGGGAGGTCCTCCTCCCCTTCTATCTGATCACTAGAACCCATCTTTATGAAAAATGTCACACGAACTTTACAATAGCCTAGGTGACCTCTGTGTTGCCTGTAGGATCACATCACTCCTGACTCTCCCAAATTATTATGTTTATCTCAGTCATTCTCCCTAGTCCTTTATCTTGAATATCGTTTCCAGGTCAATAAAACCCATCTTTATGGAAGAAATCATATGTACTATGAAGAGTTTCAATGTAAACATGCCTTAAACTTTGTTGTACCTGTGGGATTGAGTTAATTACCATCAGGAAATATTTTCCCGAAATAATTCTCTGCTTAAATATGTCTAAAATAAACTGCCTAGTGTCAGACTCTATAAGTTTGAGCCAACACTGGCTACTGGGTTGTGTTGAACCTGATTTCCTTCTTGCCTCACATTATCAATCTGCTAGTCCTGGTGTTTACAGAGACCCCCCCCAAAAAAACCTGTAAGGCTTCTAAACAAAAGTACTTATTTTTTTATTCTACCTCTAACTGAAAGGCCTTTTCACCATGGAAGCTTCAACCTTTTCAGATTTTTCTCTTGATATTTACTACAACCATTACTTCTTGGACTTTTTTGAGAGAACATAGGCTGGCCTTGAAATCATGATCCTCTTACCTCAATTTCCCAAGTGCTAGGATTGCAGTACACATACTGCCATACTTATACTTTATATTATGATGAACAATTTGACCTGGATATGCTACTATGGTACGTGTAGATTTAGTTCTTTAATACCCTTCAATTCATATTCTTATAATCATTTCTTACACAACTACAAATTCTATACTTTACTATGACAAGTGCTATTATTGTTTCATGAATATGCAACATTCTTTATGTCAGTGGTTTTCAACTTGTGGGTCACGAGCCCTTTGGAGGAGTCAACTGACCCTTTCACTGGAGTTGCTTAAGACCACAGGAAGACACAGATATTTACATTATGATTCATAATAGTAGCTAAATCACAGTTATGAAGTAGCAACAAAAATAATTTTATGGTTTGGTGTCACGGCAACATTCCTCATGTATTAAAGGGTCAAAGCAATGAGAAGGTTGAGAACCACTCAGGGTCCTTATATGTGTCTTTGGCTTGATCTAGTCTTAGTTTGATTGCATAAATAGCTCTGGCTCAACAATTCTGAAGAATAAAATAACTTCTGGAAGTTATCACCATCCCTGATTTCAAGTTTTCTACAAAGCAATAGTAATAAATACCTCATGGTATTGGCATAAAAATAGACAGGTTGATCAATGGAGTTAAATTGAAAACTCAGAAACGAACCCACACACCTACAGATACTTGATTTTTGACAAAGAAGCCAAAACCATATAATGGAAAAAGACAGCATCTTCAACAAATGGTGCTGGTCTAACTGGATGTCTGCATGTAGAAGTATGCAAATAGATCCATATTTATCGCCCTGCACAAAACCAAAATCTAAATGGATCAAAGACCTCAACATAAAACCAGATACACTAAATCTAATAGAAGAAAAAGTGGGTAAGAGTCTTGGTACAGGAGACAACTTCCTGATCAGAATTCCAGCACACCAGCAGCTCAGGCTCCAAGATCAACAATTAATAAATAGGACCTCATGATACTGAAAAGCTTCTGTAAGACAAAGAGCACTGTCAATAGAACAAAATGGCAGCCTATAGATTGGGAGAAGATCTTCACTAACCCTACATCCTACAGAGGGCTAATATCACAAATATATAAAGAACTCTGGAAATTTAACACCAACAAACCAAACAATCCAATTAAAAAGTGAAGTAGAAAGCTAAACCAAGAATTTTCCACAGAGGAATCTCTAGTGGCTGTAAAGCACTTAAAGAAATGCTCAACATCCTTAATCATCAGGGAAATGCAAATCAAAATGACTCTGAGATTCCATCTTACATCCCCCAGAATGGCTAAAGTCAAATACACAAGTGACAACACATACTGGCGAGGATGTGGAGAAAGGGGAACCTTCCTCCATTGCTGGTGGAAATGCAAACTTATACAACCACTGTGAAAATCAATCTGGAGGTTTCTCAGAAAATTAGGAATAGATCTACCTCAAGACCCAGCTATTCTACTCCTGGGCATATACCCAAAAAGACTCTCCCCCATACCACAAGGTTACCTGATCAACTATGTTCACATAGCAGTTTTATTTGTAGTAGCCATAAACTGGAAACAACCTAGATGTCCTGCAATGGAAGAATGGATATAGAAACTGGTACATTTACACAATGGAATACTACTCTGCTATTAAAAAAAACAAGGACATCATGAAATTTGCAGGCAAATGGATGGAACTAGAAAATATTGTCCTGAGTGAGGTAACCCTTACCCAGGAAGACACACGTGGTATGTATGCACTTGTAAATGGACATTAGCCATATACTACAAGGTAACTATACTATAATCAACAAACCCAAAAGAGCTAAGAAACAAGAAGGGCTTAAGGGGGGATGCTTGAATTTCCCTCAGAAGTAGTAAAACAGACATCAGACCTGGATGTGGTGGCACACACCTGTGATCCCAGTACTTGGGGAGGCAGAGGCAGACGGATCTCTGTGAGTTTGAGGCCAGCCTGGTCTACAAAGTGAGTCCAGGAAAGCCAAGGCCTCACAGAAAAACCCTGTTTCAAAGCAGCAACAACAGCAAAATAGACTTGGGAAGTGGATGAGGAGTGAGAACTAGATGGGAGGGGATGAGGAAGGGAACGAGGATAGGGATCAGGTGGGGAGAGATCTAAAGTGGAAGGTGAGAAGGTTGAGAAAGAAAAGGGAAAATGATGAGGGGCATCTCTGGGGCAAGCTGGAGACCCTTGATTGGGGTAGACTCCTGGGAGGATATGGGAGTGACTCTAGCTGAGACTCCTAACTGTCATGGTACATGGAGACTGAAGTGGCCACCTCCTATAGCCAGGCAGGACTTCCAGTGGTAGTAGGGGGACATGAACACACCTACAAAACCTCCGCCCAAAATTTACCGTGCCTACTAGATGTGTAGGTATAAAAGTAGAGTAAAGATTGAGGGAAGGGCCAAACAGTGACTAACCCAACTTGAGAAAGAACCAACCTCTGATTAACAATTCTCTGCTATGCTTGCAGACAGGATCCTAGTGTAGCTGTCCTCTGTGAGGCTCCAACTAGCAGCAGATCAAAGCAGATGCAGAGACCACAGCCAAACAGGCAGAGTTTGGGTAGTCTTTTGGAATATTTGGGGGAGATAGAGGGACAAACAGGGGATATGAACTCCACAAGAAAACCAGCAGAGTCAAATAACAGAGGACCATGGGAGCTCAAAAAGACTGAACCACCAACCAAAGAGTGTGCATGGGCTATAGCTAGGTCCCCTACTCATTTGTGCCTGATGGGCAGCTTGGTCTTCATGAGAGATGCCTAGCAATTAAAGCAGAGACTGTCTTTGACATGGACTCTGTTGCCTACTTTTGGGTCAATTTTCCCTAGCTGGGCTGCCTTGTGAAAAAAGGATGTGCTTAGTCCTGATGCTAGGGTGGGTTAATTGGGTCCCCTCCCCTTTTCTGAGGAGAAGGCTGGGGGCTGGGTCGGAGGGTAGAACTAGGAGGAGAGGAGGGAGTGTACTGCAATAGTGATGTAAAGTGAATAAATAAAATAAATTGAAACAATATCTTTGGTTCATGGAAGACAATACAGCTGGCAGAATATTGATGTCAAAGATATCCATACCCAAAGTATATGAATGTTAGGATAGATAGCAAGGAAGAATTAAGGTAGCTGGTGGGTTAAAAATGTTGATCTACAGACCTTAAATAAAGAGCATCTTTTGGGTTGTTATCAGCAGGCCCTATGAAAACACAAAAGTTTTTTAAGAAGAGGGCGGCTAAAGAGACATTTAAAGATAAGGCTATATTACTGGCCTCAAATAGAAAGTTAGTGGAGCCACTTCTCAAGGAATGCTGGTGCCTTTCTGGAGCTGGAAAAAGGAAGAAAATATTTTCTTCCTATTGCTCTTCAAACATATAGATTTTATCCTAGTAAGAACCATATCAGATATCCCACTCCTGACCTATAAGATAAAAAAAGTGTTTTTTAAACCACTAAAGTTCATAATAATTCATTACAGCTGCAACAGACAACTAATTCAGGCACCTCTGTATTTTCGCCCTTTGTGATATGAGGGCTGATTTGTATACTCCTCTGTCAGTCAGACTACAGTAAACCCTCAGAGATTGGAGTTTGTTATCTTCCATTTTAGAAGGTCTTGATCTCAAGAGAACAAGCTCTAGGGCAGATGACTTAGCATTTTTATTCAAACCACCACACAGTCTAACCTTAGTAAAAGTAGAAATGAAAAAGAAACAGAGAAAGTAGGGTAAGTAGAAAGCACTGAAAATACATTAAAAAGTAGGGGCTGGAGAAAGGTGTCAGTGGTCAGGAGGTCTTGATGCTCTTACAGAGGACCCAGGTGAGTTTCCAGCACCAGTGTCTAGTAGTTTATGATTATCTGACTTCAATCCCAAGAAATTCAGTAAACTTTTCTGGTCTCCAAAGGTGCCCACACTAGTGTGCACAGACATGTGTACATACACATACATTTTAAAAGATCATATTTCTAAAAGTTTTCAAAAGAAAACCAGTCATAGTGTAATGGAATAAAAGAAAAGCCATGATTTCATATAAACATCATTCTGTGTAGAATCAAGTCGTAGGGTTAGTGCCTTAGAATAGAAAGTGTTTATCAGATTTTATCAAATTATAATTAAAAACATTCATCGTTCAATGACATATTCTCCACATATGTATTATTCCTATTTGTTTTATTTATTATTTCAGTTCTCAGACTCATACTCAGGACCTCATGCATGGTATATCCCTATGATTCTGATTTTAATCTTGCCCCCGCTCCCAATCTGGAAATCTAATCTAGGACAGATTTAGCACTTACTGATTATTGTATCTATCATCTTTCTTGGATTACTTATATTTTTAGTTAAACTATTTTCTTGAGAAATTTAGAGTGTGGGAGTTAGATTTGCATGTTATTATATGTCTTAAAATATCTTGTTCTTCTATGATTCAAGATCTACAATATTTTTCATTTTTATACATTTTATTATTTTTCTAAAATTAACCTACAGGATACCAGGTTTCCTGAAAGGCTCTGCCCTACAGACTATCAGTGCAGATGCTGAGGCTTATGGGCAACCTTTGTGCAGAGTGCAGGTAATCTTATGAAAGAAGTGGGAAACAGCAAGATCTGGAGAGGACAGGAACTCCACAAGGAGAGCAACAGAACCAAAAAAATTCAGCACAGGGGTCTTTCCAGAGACTGATACTCCAATCAAGGACTATGCATGGAGATAACCTAAGACCCCTGCACAGATGTAGCCAATGGCAGTTCAGTATCCAAGTGGTTCCATTGTAATAGGAACAGGGACTGTCTCTGACATGAACTGATTGGCCTGCTCTTTAATTACCTCCCCCTGAGAGGGAAGCAGCATTACCAGGCCACAGAAGAAGACAATGCAACCACTCCTAATGAGACCTAATTGATTAGGATCAGAAGGAAGGAAAGGAGGACCTCCCCTGTCAGTGGACTTGGAGAGGGGCATGCATGCAGAGGGTGGAGGAAGGGAGGGATTGGGATGGGAGGAGGGAGGGAACCACAGTGGAGATACAGAGTGAATAAAGTGTAATTAATAAAGAATAAAAAAAGACATTTTTCAACATACTTTTTTTATCTGACTCCTCCCTACTACTTTCTGTCCTTTCCTCCCAACTCCCTACACCTGCTCTTCTGCCCCAGTATTCCCCCTTCTACTTCCTTATCAAAGATGTACTATTTTTCTGTCTGCTCTCCTTAAAGCCTCTTTTTCCTCCTATCTTGGGTCTCTTTGTAGTTTCCTGGCATTCATACACACTTTAACATTAATATACATATATAAAAATTAGAAGTGAGGATCCTGTGCTGGGTAATTTTGTGCCAACTTGACACAAGTTAGAGGAGGGAGCTTCATTTGAGAAAATGTCTCTGTAAGAGGAGAGTTTGTAAGGCATTTCTTTATTAGTGATTGATGGTGGAGGGCACAGCTCATTATGGGTGTGCCATCCCTGGGCTGGTGGTTCTGGGCTCTATAAGAAAGTAGGCTGAACAAGCAAGCTGTAATGAACAAGACAGTAAGCAGTATATCTCCATGGTCTCTGCATCAGTTCCTCCCTCTGGATTCCAGCTGTTTGAGTTCCTGCTCTGGCTTCCCTCAATGGATGACAATATGTAAGCCAAATAAACACTCTCTCTCCAAGTTACTATGTCATGGTGTTTCATTACAGTATTAGTAACCCCAACAAGCACAGATCCTCATATGAGGGAGTATGTGCTTACTTTGTCTTTGTTATGCTGGACTTACTACTGCACTTAATAATTTCCTGAAATTTTCATAATTTACCTTTTCTTTACAGCTGAATAAAATTACATCATGTATAGGTATCACATCATAATTATCAGTTGATAGGCATCTAGGTTGATTCCATAGAATTACTTATCATATGGACCACCTACTGGGAATATACCCAAAGGACTATGTCCTACCACATCCGTGTTTGTTGCATCTCTGTTCACAATAACAAAGAAATGGAAACCATCAAGAGCGTTTTGTTTTGTTTTGTTTTTTTGAGGAGTGTCATTGAAAGTGTATCAGGCAAGTACATTATATCACCAGTCCTTTCCATTTATTCATTTATTTGTTACATGTGTGCTTGTTTGCATGCACTGACATATGTGTGAAAGTCTGATGATAACTTGAAAGAGTTTTCTTATTCCATCCTGTGGTTCCCTGGATCAAATACAGATTGTGCAACTTGGTGACAAGAACATTTGCCACCTGAGTTGTCTCACTGGCTCTCTCTTTTTTTTTATTTTTTCATCAATTACACTTTATTCATTCTGCATCCCCCCATAAGCCCCTCCCTCCTCCCTCTGCATGCATGCCACTCCCCAAGTCCACTAATAGGGGAGGTTCTCCTCTCCTTTCTGATCTTAGTCTGTCAGTTCACATCAAAAGTGGCTGCATTGTCCTCTACTATGGCCTGGTAAGGCTTCTCCCCCCCAGAGGGAGGTGATCAAAGAGCAGGCCAATCAGATTATGCCAGAGGCAGTCCCTCTTCCCATTACTATGTAACCCACTTGGACTCTGAACTGCCCTGGGCTACATCTGTGCAGGGGTTCTGGGTTATCTCCATGAATAGTCCTTGGTTGGAGTATGAGTCTCTGGGAAGTTCCCTGTGTTCAAATTTTCTTGTTCTGTTGCTCTCCTTGTGGAGACCCTGTCCTCTCCAGCTCTTACTATTTCCCAGTTCTTACCTAAAATTCCATTCACTCTGCCCAACAGTTGCCCATCAGGCTCAGCATCTGGTTTGATAGTCTGAAGGGCAGAGAGTTGTCTCACTGGCTCTCTTTTATAAAGACATTGCTTTGTTATATGCTAGTATCTTAGTAACTGTTGGATCCCAATGTCAGTCTGATTTTGAATTTCTCTGGGCAAACTTTTTCTTCAAAGCTTTAGTGGTTTCAATTTCTATTTTAGAGTTTGGAATATTGTACGTTTAGTTCTGAGTTTTTTTTTTAAAAAATAACCATTAGGGAGCTTCTAAATTGCATATTGGTATCTGTTTGCCAGGCATTCTTGTGATTACAAGAATATAGGTAAGCATACTTAATGTTTAAATTCCAAGGCTTGAACTTATCTCCTTAGTTCTGTGAGATCAGAACTCCCGCAAATCTACTTTCGGTAAACCTGATAGGGAAGGATTCACAATTATGGAAATAAAACAAATAATATCACTGGAGTGTTTTTCATCCATGACACCCAGCGTACCTTAGGGTCTCATTCTGAAGGTTCATGCCTTTACCTCAAACAAATCAAACACACGCACACACACACACACACACACACACACACACACACACAGAAAGAGACAGAGGCAGACAGACAGTCAGAGACACAGAGAGACAGAAGACCTGGGGATATTGTTTCATGCTTATAATAGAAGCAGCTTTTGGGAGGCTGGGGCTGGAAGATTGCCATGGGTTTTTGGGATAACAGAGGCTACATAGTTCCAGGCTAACATGAGCTACAGAACAAGACTATTTTTGGGAAAAGAAAAAAAAAAATACTAGTGGCATAATCTGAGCATTTAGGAGGTGAGACAATAGAATTGAAAACTCAAGGCTTCCATTGCTGATGGGAGTGCAAACTTATATAACCTCTCTGGAAATCAATCTGGTGCTTCCTCAGAAAATTGGGACTAGTTCTACCTCAAGAGCCAGCTATACCACTCCTGGGCATATACCCAAAAGTTGCTAAATCATACAACATTTGTCAACTATGTTCATAGAGGCTTTATTCATAATAGCCAGAAACTGGAAACAACCTGTGTCCCTCAACTGAAGAATGGATGCAGAAATTGTGGTACATTCACCCAACGGAATACTACTCATCTATTAAAAATATGGAAATCATGAAATTCGTAGGCAAATGGATGAAAATGGAAAACATCATCCTAAATGGGGTAACCCAGACCGAGAAAGATGGTATGTATTCACTTATAAGCAGATACTAGACCTTTAGTACAGGATAAACATACTACAGTCCACAGAGCAAAGAAGCTAAGTAACAAGGAGGGCCCAAGGGAGGGTGCTGGAATGTCACTCAGAAGGGGAAATAGAATAGATAGCAGAAGTGGATGATGAGAGGGAACTGGGAAGATGAAATGGGGATGGAAACAATGGTGGGGGTCAGATATGGGGAGAACAAGGGTGAGAGGTGAGAGGGCTGGGAACAAGAAGGGAGACTGAGGGAGTCAACTCTATCAAGCTGGATACCTGGGACAGGGTAGACTCCTGGGAGGATATGTGTCTGACTCTAGCTGAGACTCCTAACAGTGGGGACATGAAGAATGAAGTGACCATCTTCTAACCAGGCATGACTAGTGGAAGGAGCGAAACAACAACCCATCAAGAAAACCTTTGATAAAAAATGGCCCTGCCTACAAGAAGTGTAGGGCTAAAGAGGGATAAAAGATTGAGAGAATGTCAAACCAATCATTGGCAAAACCTGGAACCACTCCGTGGTATGGGGGAGGGTGTCCCCTTTTCTGGGGGGAAAGGGAGAGGGGAAGGGGCAACAGTGTCAGGAATAGCCCTATTAATGATGCTCTGCTATGCTTTCAGACAGGAACCTAACATGCATGTTGTCTAGGAGGCTTCACCCAGCAGTGGATCAGGACAGATGGCAGGACTTGTAGCCAAGCATGGGGCAGAGCTCTGGAGGTCCTGTGGAAGTTTTGGGGAAAGTTGGAAGGACCTGGAGAGGACAGGAACCTCACAAGAAAACCAACAGAGACAACTATACCCAGACCCATGGGGGCTTACAGAGACTGAGACATCAACTAAGGAGCACGTATGGGTTGTAACTAGGCCCCCTGCACATATGTGACCAATGGGTGGCTTGGGTCTTCATGTAGGTCACCTGATGAGTGTGGGTGGGGGGTTGTTTCTTTTCTTGCTTTTGTTTTGTTTTACTTTTCTTGAGACAGTGTTTCTCTGTGTAGACCAGGCTGTCCTTGAACTCACAGAGATCTGCCTGTGTCTGCCTTTAGAGTGCTGGGATTACAGGCATTGTGCCACTGTGTCTAGCTGTTTCTAATGTGGTCTCTTTGCTTTTGGATCATTTCCCCCTGGCAGGGCTGCCTCACATGGCCTCAGGGTTTGAGGATATGCTCAGTCCTGATGTGACTTAATATGCTGGGGAGGGTTGGTATTAGGGAAGGGGGTTCTCCTTTTCTGAGGGGAAAGGGAAATGGGAAGGGAAAGAAGGGGTAGGGGGACTGGGAGGAGAGGAGGGAGGGTGAACCTTTGGGATGTAAAGTAAATAAACTGAAATAAAATTAAAAAAAAAGAAAACCCAAGGCCATAATGATCAACATTATGAGTTCTTAGTAATCCTTCAGCACATAACAAGACCCTCTCTACAAAACAAATACACATAAATCAATTAGAGCCTGGCATAGGAAGGCATGTCTTTAATTCCAGCACTCAGGAGAGAGAGATGGGCAGAAATTCTGTGAGTTCCAGGCCAATCTGGTACAGCCAGGGTTAAATAGTGAGACTGTGGAATAGAAATGTCCTTGTGTACTGTGTAAAGATTGTCTATGTATTATTCAAATGCTGATTTCTGTGCAGGTGTAGATCTGATTACAAGCAGGACGTTGGCATTGTAATTTTTATGAAGCATCTGCTGTCTCAATATTGTATAAACATTGTTCCCCATCACTCTCTGAAATAGCCTATAGCTGGACAGGAGAGTCAAGATGGGGCTTCAGATCCCAGTGAGGGAGGTATCAGGTGGGGACTAGAAACAGATGGAGTCACCATTGGAGCACTGATGAAGAAACAGGTGCCAGAACAAGACTAAGATGGCAGGTAATAGGCCACATGGCTGTGAAGTAGACCAGGCTACCGTAGTTGGATCAGAATACTTTGTTTCTTTCCAGCTGTAGTACATGAAGCAATTAACAAATATAGAAGTCTCTGTGTCATTATTCAGAGCAAAGGTGGGTATAGAAAGCACTTCATTTTACATGAGACCTTATCTCAAAACAGAGCATATCTAGACTTTATTTTTAAGAATAGCTTATACACAATTATAATTTATAACATGATGCTGCTTTAGGCTGTGTTATACATTATGGAACAGCTAAATTCAACTAATTAACATATGCATTAACTTACATACTTTTTGTTGTGAGAACACGTAGAATCTACTCTACTGTAATTTTCAAGTATACAGAATATTGTTATTAACTCTACCCAATGTCATGTCCAATATATATCATCAATCTCATCAGTCTATTCCCCTGAACAGCAGGTTTGAATCTGGCCTTAGATTTCTATTCTAGCCTATCCCACCTACTTTTAAATTCCACATACCAAAAGGTTTTGGTCTGTTAATGTCACCTTTTTTCCAAACACTAAGGGTTTGTTGCTGTTATTATTTTGTTAATGGTCCTGGAGGTTGAACCTAGTGCCTCACTCATGATATTTAAGTGCTCTACCACTAAACTATATTCCCAAAATAGTGTTATGGTTTAAAAAGAAAAAAAAAACTTTTTTATTATGTTAATTCCCAAATATGTTTTCGTACCACAAAGGTGAAATCAGCAACCTTCAAAATACAGGAGTTTCTATATTACATGATATCTTCAAATCATTATATGATTCAACAAATAAAATCTAAGGGAAACTAAGAAAGGAAATAGTTCCAACAAATAAAAAATTGATTATCAAACCTAAAAGCAACCACTCGTGTGTGTGTGTGTGTGTGTGTGTGTGTATGTGTGTGTGGTGATACATTGTTTTGAAAATAATTTTGACTAACAATTTGAAAAACTGTTTTGACTCCAAAGAGAATGAATTTTTGCTGGACCTTGCAGCCAAGTAAATCATGTGCTTCTTGTTCTAGAACTTGCTGTTCTATTGTGTATTCAGCCCATGTAAGTTTAACTTGCCTTTACAAGAACAATGTAACCTTACACTTGATAATTCCCATGCCATTAGCTTTTACAACCTAAACTAAATGCATAGCTTTAATATTAATAATTTAAGACTACTCATTTGTGCCCCAGGCCCCAAATAACATATGTGTATGTTGTGGTAATCATTTTTGGAAAGCAGCCAACTGGTTGAAAGCAACCTTAAAGAAAATAAATATCCATTATAAATGTTTGAAGCAATTTGTGAATATAGGTTGATTACATCTATGTAGTTTTAAGTACTGTTCTGGACAGCTGGAGTCAGTAATTTCTTCCATTGTAAAACTGTTAAAGATATCTGTAAAAAAAAAAAAAGTATCTTCCATTCTTTTTCTATACAGTGCTTCTGTGCTGTTTAATAAATACTGAGCAAAGCCCCTAGGAACAGATATAGGCTCAACAACACATTGATAAAACAGCTCAGATAGGCAATAGGGGCAGATAAAACTACACAACAGAGAGGCCAGTAATCAAAGACTACTTACAAATGGAAGACAGAGAGCAAAAAGTGAGAGTTCAAATTTGAGTTCACTCTTGGTCAAACTAATCCAAGAGGATTTGTATCCATCTTCATTCATTATTGCAACAGTAATACATTTCCATGCTCCCTCTGAGATTTCTTTAATGCATTAACCATCTCTCTCTCTCTGTGTGTACAATATAGTGAAGCCCTGTATTCATTTATTAGCTTCAATAATCATTTATGCATGATCCATCTTACTCAGCTACACTCTCCTACTATTTCTAACCAGCTCCTATAATTATCTTGACGTGTATCTTAGACATATCTTACTAATATTTTTCTCAGTACCTCTACAAGCCAAGAATATTAAAAAAAGAAAACCACATTATTGTCATCACACCAATAAATTAATGAAATAATCCCTTTGTAGTATCAGGTATCCTCAGTGTTCCAGTTTTACCAATTATATCACTTTTTTTTTTCTAAATCAGTATCTAAATATAGTTTATGCATTGTATTTGGCTACTGTTAAATTTGATCATTTTCTTTTAATTCATTGTACCCATTTTCTCTTTTGAGTATTCCTTGGAATTTATTTGTGAAGAAACCATGTCATGTAGAATTCCTTTATTTTAGAGGTTGCTGATTGCATCTTTGTGGTGTTATTTAATTTGTTCTGTTGTCCCTTGTGTTGCCCATAAGCAAGTAGTAACATCTATAGATACAATCAGATTCAGGTTTTATTTTTTTCCACAAGAACATCTCATAGGTAGTGGGATATAATTAATGTTGCATCACAAGATGATTATTTAATGTTGAAGGAAATGTTAAGATTGAACAGTGGCTCCTGGTGACATGAGCTTAACTCAGCCATTGTAAAGTTTTCTACCTGCCCATAACTTGATCTTTTGAACAACCATTAATAATCACTGCCTAGATCTTATTTTATTTGAGTTTATAAAATAACAGGGTTCTAAGCTATATATTACTGAACAGGTAATTTATAAGCTTGAATTGTTTTAGGAATAAAAATCCCTCCTCAACTATTTGTTAAGTCTTTTGGCACATGAAAGGCTAAATTTCAAAATGTGTATAAAATAGATGATTCCCCCCCACACACAAATCCCATAATTTACCAAAATTTACTCACAAAATAGGAATTCTGAGTAAAATATAAAGATCCATACTCCTTAGAATCGATAATTTAAACCTCTTCTAATTTCTAGGCCCAAATGACTTTAATGGTTGAATTCATACAAACATTTAATGAAGAAATATTCTTATTTAAAAGTTATTCTTATTTAAAAGTTTTCCAAAGATAGCAATGTTACCAGACTTATTTTATAAAGCTATTATAACGTTAATAGCAAAACCTAACAAATTTGTTACCAAAAGAAAATTAAAGGCTATTGCATCTCATAAATGTAAATTCCAGAATTCTAGAAAAATATTACAAATGAAACCCAGCAACATGTTTTAAAAAATTATATCACAACAAAGTGACAGTCATGTCAGGAATGCTAGATCCATTTAACATTTGAAACTCAATCTATTCTACCACAGTAAAACAGGCATTTTAAAAGCATTCTTCTTGTAGTAGGATTAACAATCTACAGAAAACTTGCAGTGGTGCTGTTTGACACAGAGCCTTGCAGAGCACAGTGGGTCTCTCTCTCTCTCTCTCTCTCTCTCTCTCTCTCTCTCTCTCTCTCTCTCTCTCTCTCTCTCTGTAGGTTTCCAAGACAGGGTCTCTCTGTGTAGCTTTTAATGCCCTGGAACTTGTTCTGTAGGCCAGGCTGGCCTCAAATTCAGAGATCCGCCTGCTTGTTCCTCCTGAGCACTGGAATTAAAGGTTTTCACCATCATGCCTGGCCATAGTAGGTATCTTTAAAGACAGGCTTTGTGCTACTTACTATAACATTCTTGAAGAATCTATCTGTGGGAACACAGTTTTCCAAGTGGAAAAAAATATTGTAATAAAGGAATATGTTATAAGGAAAAAATAAAAGAAAGTGTTTTTGCTAAAAAACATTGACTCCTCAGACCTACAGCACAACTGAAATAAGATGGGAGCTGGCATCTTTCCCCAGCTTTACTTTGGGTCACCTGATTACTGCTGCACGTTAATCACTCAAGTACTGCCTTTTCCAACCTGTCTCATACCCCTTTGGGTCTGAAGACACAGGGATTAGTTACTGTGCTACTCAAATTATTTGGGGAGCCAGCTCTGGGATGAACTAGAAACCTAGGACAATGGAAAACTCTCAGGAACCTATGAGGGTGACCCTTGCTATGACGTCTAGCAATAGGGGATATGGAGCCTGAATGGGTTATGTCCTGTAACCAGAAAACACTTCCAATGGAGGGATTGTAACACTAAACCAGCCACAAAGCCTTAGACCCACAATTTCTCCTGACAACAAGATATGGAGGGGTAAAGATTCAGCAAAAATGATAGGAATACAAAACCAATGACTGGAAGTTAGGTTTAAATAAAAGGAAAGAGAAATATGGTCCCTCCCCTCATCATTGTCTTGGCTCTAGTCCTCTTGAAAGTTGGTCTGACAAGTTGTGAAATGTTTTCCAAGGACACAAGCTCCCCATTTGGATGGCAACAGGGACCCTCCATTTTCCTTCTCTCAGCAATAGTCTCCTGTGGAAATTCTTGGGACCCATTGTTTTAGTAGTCTGTCAGCCAAAGGGAAAAGAATATGTGTCTCTTTAGAATATCTTCATCAGTGCTAGGATGCTTACAATTGTTCTCAACCCTGGATTCCAAGAATAGTGAAGCATTTGAGGAAGACAATTATTCTTGAGGAGAAGGCCATACCTTAGAACAGGATTAATCATCCTAACTAAAGGAATCACATTGATCCCTTCAAAAGATTACATTGGAGAATGAGAATTGAGACGTTGATCAAGCAGACCACAGTTGATAGAATACCTTGGTCACAAAACTGGATTCCTATAAATAGTCATGCTGGGTCAGTGGGTCCCAGAAAGGAATGTTTGCAGAGATAACCTGTCTTACTTGAAACAGACAATTCCAGGAAATGTTGATACAAACAGTACCCTCACCCCACCCTATAAAAATCACAACCATCTTTTACTCCCACAGGCACTTCTTTTACCGTGGGAGAGTCTGTTCTTTGCTGTTTGGCATAAACAGTCCAGGCTGTTGAGATCAGGTTCTGGCCTCTTTCCTGCCTTCATGCTTCAATCTAACACCAAGACCAAGACCCTATAGTTATAAGCACCTCTGGCCCTTTGCTCCTCATCTTTCTCTATTTAGACCTAATGTTATGTCAGCAACCCAAATGTAAACTTGGAAACTTTATCTGTTCCTTTTCATTGAATACATTTCAACTTTTCACTATTACCCATCTTTTTAATTGGCATATTGAAATGCTTGGCTGAGCTTATCATTTTGAAGCTGTGGGAGGCAGGGAGGGCTCTTGTTCTCAAACTACCATTATGTTAACAGAATAACGGGGTGGTCCATATTAAACTGAGAGATACCAAAAAGAAACATTTAATAAAATGCAACAATTATATATAATCAAAAACTGAAATCAACAAACTCAGAAGAAAAGGCGAACATTCACATTCTAATGAAGGGTTTGTACAAAAGACCTGTAGCTAGATAACATCATTTATAATGATGAAATTCTGAATGTGTTTGGAATGAGGCACAAAGTCTATTTTAATGGTTCTATTCAACACTGCACTAGAGGCTCTAATCAGTATGTTATTTTTTTCTGTATTTGTGTTCAAGTTTATTCACAATACTGATAAAAGTGCCATTATCCTCTATTCAGTATGTTATTAAACTTTGTTTTTTCCAAATCTGATAGGCGAGAAATGGTTTCTTAGTATAACTTTAATTTGCATCTCTTTCATTACCAGCAGCTTGAGCATCTTTCATATGCTCAGGGACTGTTTGCATTTCTTTTTTTTTTTTTTTTTTTGAAATGTGTGTTAATTTTTCTTTTCCATTTTTTTTATGGAAATGGATGGCCTTTTCTACTTTGAAGCAAATAATTAAAGGAATTAAACCTTTATCTGGGATACAAATTGTAATTGCTTTTTCCCAATTGCCACTTAGTTATTTTTATTGGTGTTCCTAGGATTTTTTTTTAGCATGTAGTTTTTCTTTTCAACTTTATATAATCAAATTTAGCAATATTTTCCTCTCTTTGTTTCTGATTTTTGAGTTCTAATTAGGAAGGCTTTTTGTAAATAACAATAGAAGAATTCATACATGATTTTTCTAGATACACAGGACTTAAAATTTCCATTTGGAATATCTGAGATCTCACTTTGTCTTTTTCTGTATGGCTAACAAGTCAATACTGTTTATTTAAAAGCCCTTCTTTCCATATTGGAGCACACCTTTATCATGCCCAATTTTCATAAGCAATCAGGCACATTTTCCGGAAATTGTGATCATTATTGAAGTTTTAAACTTAAAAAGTTATGTTTTTTAAAACAGAGATTTTAAATGGAGTTCTTATTTCATTGTGGTCCTGAATGAAAAATGGGCACAGTAAAGAAATCAAAATAGCCACATGGTAGATGAAAAGGGGAAACTGCAAAGGCTGTCTCCTAAAAAAGCAGGGGGAAGCAACAAAGAAAAATCTCGAGAGTTATATGGGAATGTGAGAGAGGCAGCTTCTGAGCTGGGGTGGGGCTTGTGAGCAGGGACTAAGGGAGCCTAAAGGCTGGCATAGACCTTGACAAGTTTAATAGGCATCACAGTCATATGTTAGTGGAAAAATCCACGTTAATTAATTAATTAGTTCATATTTTTTCCAGAGATAAAGAGACTGACTTCTTTTTTTTTTTTTAGCTTGAACTTTCTTCAAGCCCCTGAGGGAATGCTGGTTTTTCTCTAAATGCCTGACCTTGGGAAAAGTAATTTCTTAGAATGCAGACAGACAGGTGTCTCTTAGAGCAGCAACAGAATGTAGTTGTGGTAGGAAAGCAGAAGGTGGAGAAAGAGGCATTAGGAATGACATATGAGATTGTGGTAGGCAAGCAGAAGGTGGAGAAAGAGGCATTAGGAATGACATATGAGAGAAACCAATAGCTGAGGAAGACAAGAAATCCCCCAACCACTGAGTAACAAAACAACCTGTTTGGGAAAATGCCATGCTCTAGAAATGTGGGAAGAGGCAGATTCTATGTAAATAATCTACGAAGAATCAAGACTCTTATGGCCCAAGACTTTTTAAAATTTTTTATTAATTACAGTTTATTCACTTTATATACCCCCTGTAGTTCCCTCGCTCCTCCCCTCCCAAGCCTTTCCTTCCTCCCCTTTATCTATGCATGCCCCTCCCCAAGTCCACTGGTAGGGAGGGTTTCTTTTTCTTCCTTCTGATCCTAGTCTGTTAGGTCTCATCAGGAGTGGCTGCATTGTCTTCCTCTGTGGCTTGGTGAGGCTGCTCCCCCCTCAGGGGGAGGTGATCAAAGAGGCCAATCAGTTCATGTTATAGAGAGTCTCCGTTCCCATTATTATGGAACCCACTTGGACACTGAACTGCCATGAGCTACGGGGGTTCTAGGTTATCTCCATGAATGGTCCTTGGTTGGAGTATCAGTCTCACAAAGATTTTGTGCCTAGATTTTGTGGTTCTGTTGCTCTCCTTGTGGAGCTCTTGTCCTCTCCAGGTCTTACTATCTCCCACTTCTTTCATAAGATTCCCTGCACTCTGCCCAAAGTAAGGTATTCCAGAAGCAGAAAGACAGATATGGTAAATACTCACTCATAAGTGGATATTAGACATATACTATAGGGTAAACATATTGAAATTTGTACTCCTAAAGAAACTAATCAAGAAGGAGGACTCTGGCTAAGATGCTCAATCCTCATTCACAAAGACAAAGAAGATGGAAATCAGAAGAGAGAGAAAACAGGGAACATGACAGGAGCCTACCACAGAGGGCCTCCAAAAGGCTCTACCCTACAGGGTGTCAAGGCAGATGCTGAGACTTATAGCCAAACTTTGGGCCCAAGACTTTTGAACCTCAGATGTTTTCAAGTTCTCTGGCTTACTTCCATTCTTTGGAGTACCTTTTGTTACTAGAAATTAGGGTCCTCTTTCAGAGTTTCTTAGTCTGGTTAGCAAAAGAATTTAAGAATGGACTTAGAAGTTGGAAGACATTTATTAATTAGTTTAAGGAAAACAACAGGGAAAGCAAGCTGTAAGACTATGAATTAGCATCTCTGTGATTCTCTACTCAGGTTCTATTAATTTTCTGGAGCTGATCTCAGAAAGATACCGATGAACAGCTGGGTGGGACTAATGTACAGAACAAGGCATAGGGCCAAAGATGCACAGTTTCCATGCCCTTTCCAGATGCATGACCCTCCAAAACCTCCACTATCCAGAGCCTCTCTACAATCCCATGTTTTCTGTTTTTGTTTTGTTTTGTTTTTCGAGTGGAGGCATCACTGCATAGGTGTGTTTGAATATAAACACCTATATTCAAACACCTGGCTATCAGCAATCAACTGGGTATTCAATTTTTTCTTTTAGAAAGGCTAAAAGTCCCAAACATCTAGCATTTTCCATCTTTATTTTTCATTCTGTAAGCATACAAATGACATTTTATCACTATGCAGACTCAAAGGATTTTAAAAACTGTACAGTAGAAAATATAAAGAAGGAAACTGAATGTGTACTATACAATATCACACTTCCCCCCCACCAGCCTTTATTGGCTTCAATTCTGTTTTCTGCCTGAATGGAATTGTGTATTTCAGGTTATCTCACAGAAATAGAACCATACAATATTTGCAATTTTGTATTTGGCTTATTTCACTGAGCATAATGTTTTCAAGGTTCATCCAGGTGCAGTTTCTATCAAATTTTCATCTTATGGTATTGTATAATAATATCCCCTATACAATTTTTTCCAGTCATTTATTTCATTTTAAGATAAATTAAATGTGTGTGTGTTGCATGCATGCCATGCTATTCATGTGCAGGCCAGAGGGCAATTTGTAGGAATCAGTTCTGTCTTACCACTGTGTGGGTTCTGGGGATCAAACTCAGGTCCTCAGACTTGACAGCAAGCTGAGCTGTGTCGCAGGCCCATATTTGGTATTCTTTTATTTGATTTAATAAATGTTCTAATTTTATCACAATCCTTGCATGAAGTTTTGTTTTCTTTTTTAAACATGTTTAAATATTGTTGATTCTTGATATGTTCTAGGACCAGTAGTTTGATGTAATGTAATACTACAACATAGAAAATAAAATAAATCAATGGTTGAAGTCAAGTTGAAACGAAACATTCTGTTCTTTGTAAGTGTAAGCATATTTCTTCATTATAAATAATGTGTATAGGGAAGTGAATTTTACTATGATTACAACATATTAAAATCTTGACACTATGAAACAAAAGATAGAAATGTAAAAGTCTTTGAAGATAGAAAGATATAAATGATGTAAGCATTAGGGATCATTACAGAGTAATACAAATCTCTTGAATTTATTACTTGTCCCTAGAAATACTTTTGATTTGTTTAAGAAATAGCTAAATGCAGCTCACATTCGGGATTGTTTAGCCTTATTCTATTAATCCTCTCTGGAAACAGCTTCCTGCACACACTCAGAGGTGTGTTTCCATGGTAATTCTAAATCCAGCAAGATGATGATGACGATTAACCATCATGCTTGAAAGGTAAATTTAGAAGTGGAAAGAAGTGTGATGAAAATAAACAATGTGTATTTTCCTGAGGTTGGATAATCACTATTAAATTTTCCTGATACATAGGTAAGATTATTGCAACAAAGTTTGAAAACAACCTAGTTAATCAGTGATTAATTAAATCCAGATATAAGCACACAATAGAAATTATACACACACTGTTTAGTTAGCAAGTAAGAAAATGCTTTATATACTGATATTAAAACCCTGCAGAAAAAAAAAAAAACCCTGCAGGCTTTATTGTTAAGGGAGAACAAAAAGGTAGAGAGCAATGAATGCTACCTTTCCCAAGAGAGGTAGATGAAGTTATATTAAATAGGTTCATATTGGGTTGTATACTTTTACAAGGGAAGAAAAAGATATATAAGGAATAAATAAAAGTAAATACCTATGTGAGATGGAGGAGGAATTGAGACAGACAAGAACCACACCAAGATCAGGAGTTGCGAATCTGCATTCTGATTTGATTTTTGAATCATATGAATGTATACTGTATTTTTAAAAAGTTAAAAAAATGCAAACTTAAGTGTGAATTTTATCTTCCCACTGACTGAATCTTGAGGAAAGGCTATAATTTCTATAATCATTTATTATAACCAACACCAGAAATTTTCAAGTACTCAGTTATTCTTGATAATGAATGATTTTTTTCCCTTTCCATGTCTTTAGCTTTTAAAAGATCATGAAGTTTCTGGTGTAAAGTAATTCAGAGAATATAGTTGTTGCCTGTTTAATGATAAGAGAAGTAATTTTATTTTCTGTAAAGCAAGAGTTGATTGGGAATTTAGATGAAACAGGGATAGAGTTCATGAATAACTGATTTTGAAGAGAAACAATAAGAGTGAACAGGGTAAAGGATAAGCTATTAGCCAAGGCACTTAGCCACCTAGAAGTCATAATCTAATATACAGTTTTCTACCCCCTCATCAGTGTTACTTGTGAACATTTTAATTGGGGATATTATGGAGATATTCAGTACAACTTCAGGAAAATGACACTTGAGCAACAAGCTTCCTAGAGGGTTGAAAAGCATTAGAAGAAGCAAGCATTTAAACTGTACAAAGAGAGGCTGAGAAGCCAAATGTGGGCGTGCATGCCTGTGATCACAACACTTGTGAAGTACAGGCAGGAGAACCTACTGTTTAATGAGTCAGTTATACATACTGAGTTCAATTGCAGCCTAGGCTATATAAAACCCTGTTTGAAAGAACAAGGAAGGAAGGAAGAAAGGAAAGAAGGAAGGAAGGAAGGAAGGAAGGAAGGAAGGAAGGAAGGAAGGAAAAATGATTTAAAAAAATAGGCTGATAATGTTCTTTAATGGTCCTGGATTCAATATCCAGCACAATTGGACGGAAAAAAAAAAACCCCTGCAGAAACAGAATTCTTATAGCTTAAGGTTTAAAGCACAAATAGCAACACAACATAAAAAAAAAAAAAACCTGTCATGGCTGTCTATATATTTATTGGGGAAAATGGCAAAAACCTAATGAAGCCCTGCGATTAATTTGGGAAGAAAGAGAGGAGGAAGTCAGTCCTATAAGGTCTTGCTGGGGAAATGCAGGTGAATGGTAGGGAAGAAGAGTGGGGCAGCCTGAAGACAGCCACTAAAAATGGGAGCCTGCAGAAGAAAGAATAGCATACAAAAGTGTATGCATCAGTCTGCTTTGTACACAGGCCAGGCTGTAAGATGAAAATTGGCCTTTTGCAATGAAATACATGACCCAAATGGGTGAAAATTCCATTTCCTTCAGCATTCTGGGTTTAACAAGGCAACAAGAAAATGTCATATACTTTAAGGAGACATAATTTTTAATTTAAATTCTTATTATTTGAATTGTTATCTGAGAGCCAAGAGTGTAGTTCAGTTGTAGAGCACTGACCTAGCAAGAGCAAGACCTTAAGTTTGATCCCCAGCACTGAAAAATGTTTTTCATTGACCTGTAATAATTGTACATATTCACAGATACATTACAATCATTTGATACTCATAAACAATGTATAATGATCAAATAAGAATAATTAGCATTTGAATCCCCTTCAGCATTTACTGTTTCTTTTTGTTGAAAAAAAAATTGAACCTCTCTTTTACTTCTTTATAAAATCCATAGTAAACCTTTGTCACCTTACTGGAACTTAATCCTCTCTGATTATATTTTGGTACCTGATACTTTATAGAGAAATCCACCTTCCTTCCTTCCTTCCTTCCTTCCTTCCTTCCTTCCTTCCTTCCTTCCTTCCTTCCTTCCTTCTTTGCTTCCATCTTTCTTCTTTCCATCCTTCCTTTCTCTCTTCTTACCACGTTTATTCCATACATACTCTTTAAACATGTATATATTATGTATGAGGGCACATGTGCAATAGCATATGTGTAGAGGACAGAAGATAATTTTCTGGAGTTGTTTCTCTCCTTCCACCTTATTTGGGTTCTAGGGATTGAATTTCGGTTTTCTGGCATTAAGTATCCAGGCTGAGCCATCTCACTGGCTGGCCCCTTACAGATCTATATTTTTTTTTCTTTTTTTGAAATTTTTTTTTCAATGCAATTTATTCAGGAACCTTGAACAATCATCTGACCCTGGGGAAAGCCAGCCCACAGCTTAAATAGCCTCTGGGTAGCCAACCCCAGCGTGCCACGTGGGCAATGCAGATAGGTCCACATACATGGAAGCAAGCCAGATCCTCAGCCTTAGCCAAATGTGGAGTAGTTTGTGACAGAGAGCACTCACCATCGGGAAGGTGGAAGGCGGAAACCAGCTCTATCTTTAAGGCGCAGCATTACGCAGCACTCTACAGTTCCCCCTTTTTGTTTTAGACGCATCAGGCAAAAGTAGAGGTCTGATCTCTGATATTAGAAATAAGTTGGGACTTTGTACCGATGTTCATTTAGGTGTCATCCACCCAAAGAGCATCAGACCCCTCTGATACCTTTTTCTCAGAGGCGGACCTGGGGCATCAACCCGCATGCAATCAGACATGCTCTTCTCTGGGTCCAAAGCGGCTGACCCTGAGTGCAGTGCTTAGCCTCGCATCCTGAGCGTAACATTTTAGCTCCCATGCTTGGGGAGACTGTCCTGCTTCAATGGGTGTAAAGGCCTGAATGGTCATGGCTGCATTACGCTGTTGTGAGACTCTAATCTTGCATATACACCACAGGCAAACCAAGGAGACCAACACCAGAAGGCCTGCTAACGCTCCCATGCCCGCCCATTCCTTCAGATGATTCATGGCTGCAGCAATCCATGATGATAATCCTGTGGCTAGTCCTGCGTCCACTCTGGTAGAATTTACCGTGACAATGGCCACTCTCAGCTGCTCCATCATAGTATCGAATTCTCCAGTCCAATTACCTAAAATATAGCTAGACAATTGTTTAGACAGATTTGAGGAAAAATTTTCATGTTGTATGCTAGTGACTCAAAGTCCAGCATACTTTCATTGACAGCCAAGTTGAGCGATTTGCCATAGGGTATCAATTTGCTCCTGCATGAGGTCAATCCTCTGATTGAACACCATCAAGCCTCCTTTTAGTTGAGCATTAATTCCTTTTTGTACATTTAAGGCTGCTCAGACCCTGAATAATCTTTTTTTAAATTTTTATTTCTTTCTTATTAGTTACATTTTATTAACTCTGTATCCCAGCTGTGTCCTGTTCCCTCATTCCCTCCCAATCCCATTCTCCCTCCTTCCTCTTCACCCTGCCCCTTTCCAAGTCCACTGATGGGGGGGGAGCTCCTCCCCATTCATCCGATCCTGTTTTATCAGGTATCTTCAGGACTGGCTGCAAAGTCCTCTTCTATGGCTTAATAGGACTGCTTCTCCCTTGGGGGGGTGGGGAGGTCAAAGAGCCAGTCATTGAGTTCCTGTTAGAAATAGTCCTTGTTCCCCTCACTATGGGAAACCAATTGGTTACTGAGCTACCACAGGCTACATCTGAGCAGAAGTTCTAGGTTATATCCATACATAGTCCTTGGTTGAGTGTCAGTCTCAGAAAAGACCCTGTGCCTGGATATATTTGGTCCTTCTGGAGCTCCTATCCTTTCCCCATCATACTAACTCCCCTTCTTTCATATGATTCCTTGTACTCTGCTGAAGGTTTGGTCATGAGTCTTTGTATCTGCTTTGAAAACACTGCTAGGTAAAGTCTTTTAGATGAGCTCAGTAGACTCCTGTCATACGTTCAATGCACATCCCATCTGTCTTTCTAAATGAGGATTGATCATCTTACCCCATGTTTGCTCTCTTGATTATCTTTTTTAGGTGTATAGATTTCATTATGTTTATCATATTTTATAGGTCTATATAAGTGAGTATATACCTTGTTTGTCTTTCTCCTTCTGGGATATTTCACTCAGAATGATGTTTTCTAGATCCCACCATTGGCCTGCAAATTTCATGATTTCCTCCTTTTTGATTGCTGAGTAGTATGCCGTTGTGTAAAAATACCACAAATTCTGTACTCATTCCTCCCTTGATTGACATCTGGGTTGTTTCCAGGTTCTGGCTATTACAAATAAAGCTGCTATAAACATGGTTGAGCAAGTATCCCTTTTGTGTACTTGAGCAAAGTTTGGGTATATACCTAGCAGTGGTATAGCTGGGTCTTGAGGAAGCACTATTCCTAATTGTCTTAGAAAGCGCCAGATAGCTTTCCAGAGTGGTTATACCAGTTTACATTCCCACCAGCAGTGGAGGAGGGTTCCCCTTTCTCCACAACCTCTCCAGCATGTGTTGTCACTTGAGTTTTTCATCTTGGCCATTCTGATGGGTGTAAGGTGAAATCTCAGGGTCGTTTTGATTTGCATTTCTCTGATGGCTAAGGACATTGAACATTTCTTTAAGTGTTTCTCTGCCATTTGATATTCCTCTATCGAGAATTTTCTGTTTAGCTCTGTTCCCCATTTTTTAATTGGATTACTTGGTTTGCTGCTTTTCAGCTTCTTTTGTTCTTTGTGTATACTGGATATTAGCCCTCTGTCAGATAAAGGGTTGGTGAAGATTCTTTCCCAATCTGTAGGCAGTCATTTTGTTTTGATGATGGTGTCCTTTGCTTTACAGAAGCTTTTCAGTTTCATGAGGTCCCACTTATTGATTGTTGCTCTTAGAGCCTGTGCTGTTGGAGTTCTGTTCAGGAAATTGTCTCCTGTGCCAATGAGTTCTAGTCTGTTCCCCACTTTTTCTTCTAACAGACTTAGAGTATCTGGTTTTATTTTGAGGTCTTTGATCCACTTGGATTGTACTTTTGCGCAGGGTGATAAATATGGATCTATTTTCATTTTTCTGCATGTAGACATCCAGTTGGACCAGCAACATTTGTTGAAGATGCTGTCTTTTTTTCATTGAATGGTTTTGGCTTCTTTGTCAAAAATTGAGTATTCATAGGTGTGTGGGTTTATTTCTGGGTGTTCTATTCGGTTCCATTGATCCTCCTTTCTGTTTTTATGCCAATACCATGCAGTTTTTATTACTATTGCTCTGTAGTACAGCTTGAGATCAGGGATGGAGATACCTCCAGACGATCTGTTGTTGTACAGGATTGTTTTGGAGATTCTGGGTTTTTTTGTTTCTCCATATGAAGCTGAGAATCTTTTTTTCAAGCTCTGTAAAGAATTGAGTTGGTATTTTTATGGGAATTGCGTTGAATATGTAGATTGCTTTTCCCAGGATGGCCATTTTCACAATGTTAATACTACCAATCCATGAGCACGGGAGATCTTTCCATCTTCTGATATCTTCTTCAATTTCTTTCTTCAGACTTGAAGTTTTTCTCAAACAGGTCTTTTACTTGCTTGGTTAGTGCCACCCCAAGGTACTTTATGTTATTAGTGGCTATTGTGAAGGGTGTTGTCTTCCTAATTTCTTTCTTGGCCCTTTTGTCTTTGGTATACAGGAGGGCTTCTGATTTTTTTGAGTTAATTTTGTATCCTGCCATTTTGCTGAAAGTGTTTATCAGCTGAAGTAGTTCTCTGGTTGAATTTTTGGGGTCGCTCATGTATACTATCATATCGTCTGTGAATAGTGAGACTTTGACCTCTTCCTTTCCAATTTGTATCCCTTTGATCTCCTTTAGTTGTCTTATTGCTCTGGCGAGGACTTCAAGTACTATGTTGAAGAGATATGGAGAGAATGGGCAGCCTTGTCTTGTCCCTGATTTTAGTGGCATTGCTTTAAGTTTTTCTCTATTGAGTTTGATGTTGGCTATAGGCTTACTGTATATTGCCTTTACTATGTTTAAGTATGTGCCTTGTATCCCTGATCTCTCCAATACTTTAAACATGAATGGATGTTGGATTTTGTCAAATGCTTTTTCGGCCTCTAAGGAGATGATCATGTGGTTTTTTTCCTTCAGTTTTTTTATGTGGTGGATTACATTGATGGATTTCCGTATGTTGAACCACCCCTGCATGCCTGGAATGAAGCCTACTTGGTCATGGTGGATGATATCTTTGATGTGTTCTTGGATTCGGTTTGCAAGTATTTTATTAAATAGTTTTGCATCAATGTTCATAAGAGAGATAGGTCTGAAGTTCTCTTTTTTTCTTGGGTCTTTGTGTGGTTTCGGTATCTAGGTGACTATGGCTTCATAGAATGAGTTTGGTAATGTTTCTTCTGTTTCTATTTTGTGAACTAGTTTGAGGAGAATTGATGTTAACACTTCTTTGAAGGTCTGGTAGAATTCTGCGCTGAAGCCATCTGGACCAGGGCTTTTTTTTTTGGAGGGGAGACTGTTAATGACTGCTTCAATTTCCTTGGGGGATATAGGGCTATTCAGTCTTTCTACCTGATCTTGATTTAATGTTGGAAGATGGAATCTATCAAGAAAATTCTCCATTTCATTTAGATTTTCAAATTTTGTGGCATATAGGCTTTTGTAGTATGACCTAATGATTGTTTGAATTTCTTCAGTGTCTGCAGTTATGTCCCCCTTTTCATTTCTGATTTTGCTGATTTGGATAGATTCTCTCTGCTTTTTAGTTAGGGTTATGGAGCTGTGGTAAGGGATTTCAAAACTGTGTTACACTTTGTGCTGGACTGAATGTGATGTACCCCATAAATCTCAGGCATTTGAATATTTCAGTCTCCAGTTGGTGGCTATTTAGATTTGGAAGTGTGACCTTGTTGGAGGAAGTGCCTCACTGGGGTCAACTTTGAGGTTTCAAAAACTTTTGCCATTCCCAGTATGCTCTCTGCCTCCTGCTTGTGGTTTGAGATGTGAGTTCTCAGCTGTTCTTGCTACTATGCTTTCAGTCCACCATCATGGACTCTTAGCGTCTGGAACCATAAGCCCAATTTGTATAATTTGCCTTGGTCATGATGTTTTATAACAAGAGAAAAGTAACTAAGATACAACCATAGGACCAATTCTTTAGTCACAGTAGTTGTGGAGGAACCTTATAGATCATATGTTAATAAGAAAATGAGATCACTTCTGCTACATCAGTGAAAAAAATATATCACATAAACCATGTACCTATACTGAACTGGTCACTTGGTGAGTACTGGAGAAACCTAGTAGAGCTGAAACTGTAGGTTCCCTCTACTTTGAATAAATTCGAGATAATCAACATCATCTACATTAATCCTTTCTTTTTGTTTGCTGGTATTGTCTTGCAAAAATATACTGTTTATCTATTGGCCTTTTAATTGATAAGGAGTATTTCTGTCTGTTTTTTTGCTCTGCTGAAGTTGCTATGAGCAACTGTGTATAGTGCTTTGAATGGGTGTTTATTGTCATTTATCTTGGATAAAAATATAGTAGCCAGAATCTCTATGTTATGGCCATGATTTTACCTCCAGGAGCAGCTGTCAACTTGGTTTCCAACATGACTGCCTTATTTTGTCCTCGTGAGCATGGCATGGGAACACCATTTGTGTTGCAATCTTGCCAACTTGAATGATCAGATGTTCACATTTAAAACATTCTACTAGAAGTACAGTAGAATCAAATTGTATTTTGAATTTGCATTTCTGTGATGACAAATGGTTTTGAGTCTTTTATTCCATACCTTTAAACATTTGCAAGATACTAAACTCAAAATATTAGCCTGTAAGTCATGGAGTTATCTGGTTGTAAAAAATCTAATGATGAAAATAAAACTATCACTATTTCATATTGGTATAAATGTCTCAAATTTCCAATGTCCTTAGAATGAGTACAGTACACACAGTTTCTAACATTCAAAAGTTTCAGTAAACATTGGCCAACTATGTCCTAATGAAATGCTTCAAGGAAACAGTCACTGTAATTAAAGGTCAGAAGGGTTTCAAAGGAGGTGATAAATGTAATTTAACTTGAATATTTGAAAATTTCTGATTTCACTAACTGAGATTCACTGAAGCTCCTATGGGGAAATAGTTTTTAATGGTTATTTTTAATTAATCAATTGTCAAGATAATGATAGAATACCTGAAATTGGAAAATAGAAAAAGATTACTATGCAAAGCAGTTCTCTGAAAATACAGGGCATGATCTCTCCAGGACTTAGCTTCTCCAGTTACAAAGAAAGACAATTAATGAATCTGAATCTTCTTTTAACTCTGGCCCATCTTCACTATTTTGAATTGCTCTGTGACTACTAGGTAGTTATTTTTTTTTTCATGTGATTAGATTAATTAGATGTAATGGTGCAATTTTGGAAGAAAAAGAATATTCCTGTCAGGACTGACAAGTTCCCTTCCTGCAGACTTTTTTTTCTCTAAGATAATTAAATGAATTGAATCTCTTGATTTCCTAGCTGTGATACTTAAATATGCATGAATTCTTTTTTCGCATAATTTTACTATGAACATTTTCAAACACACAGGAAAGTTGAATTAATGTTGCAATGAACACTCAAAAACTCAGACACCTAGATTCTACAATTAACTTTTTGCTCTACTTAATTTGTTAAAACTGTATACCATCCATGTATTTGTCTTTAAAATAATATATAAAAACACAATTCAAATGAAATGACTGACCTCAGTACATATTTTTCTGTTTATTCCTTGTAATTTAAGGTGGACATTGAGTATGTTGATGCACTGTGGCACAGAAGTGTTCTTTTCTAAATATAAGAGATGGCTAGTGTTGTTTCTAGAATAAATATTTGTTATAACATCTTTTAGGACAATGGCTATCAACTAGGGACAATTTTGTCCCACTCACTGACTCAGAGACCATTTGGCAGTGTCTAGAATACCTCTGATTATCATGACTTGGGTATGTCAATGGCATCTAGCAGAGAGAGGATAGAGATACTGCTAATTGTCTTAGGATGCACAGGAGACCACTCACAACAAGGAATTACCTACCCATCCCTAAATACTGTTAGTGTCCAATCTTATTTTAAGAAATGGTATACCAGAGAAATGGCTTATCAAGTAAAGATATTCGCTGTGAAGACTACCGACTTGAATATGATTCCTGGGACCCACACGGTGGAAGGAGAAAAATATCTCCTGCAAATTGTCCTCTGACACCCACATGTGTGAACTGTGGCAGGTGTGAACTGTGGCAGGTGCATGCTCCCCCAATATAATAAATAAAATGCAATTAAAACTTTTAAAAGAAATGGTAGATTCATCTCTAGTACTATTCAGAAACAGGTAGTGTGTGAAGCTGTGCTGACATACTCCAGGGACTTCAGCATAGCTAAGAAAAAACAAAGGCTTGAAAAGTGTTGCTTCTTTTAACTTTCTTGTTTTATTTGTGAAATTTTTTTCACTGAGGTACCTTGTACTTATCATTTAATTTTCCCCATTCTTCCTTTTTCTCATTTAGATCTGAAATACTTGCATATTTTCTGGCAAAGTGATATGAAATGTTCAGACAATAGAAGACAACCCATCTTTTTCAGGATGACAACTGTTACTCACCAACCCCACAACACACACATACATACCAAAGAGTGAATGCATTCTTGCTGTGTGCACAGCTCATTTATAGAGCACTTCCCTAGGATGTTCGAGGTCCCAGGATTCATTCCCCAGCACCACCAAACAACCAAATAAAAAACAAACAAGAGAAGGAAAAACAATTCATGTTAGGAGTGAGAGTAAGAGGGGCAAGTTACATAGAAACAAGAATCTGAAAGAAGCCCATGGGATTCATTTATTTTTCTAGCTTTCACTTGTGTTTCCTTCACTTTCAGTTTCGTTTATTTAAAGGCTTTCTCTGATTGCTTTGTCTGTATGTCTGTGATATGCACAGGCCAGGGACTGAAAACAAGGAAAGCCAAGGGTTGAAAATAAAAACAAACAGAAATATAAGAGCCAACCTGTAACAACTGTTCATTCATGCTAATTGTCAGTGTATACTTGCTTCCAGATATGTTAAATGTTTCAGGTTCAGGTACCCATCAGCCTGGCCCTTGTGCCCCATCAATAGCTGCATGTAATGCTGACTAGCATGGAAATAAAGAGAGCAAATCTTTGTATTTGCACCAGATAGTGTCCCTGAGAGTCCCAACCCTCTTAACATGCATTGTCTCAGTAATGCAGGTGTGAACCCAGAGCAGCCTGATGAGGACATTTGTGGGAATTAGGGTTTTGTGCTTTAAAATATACCTCCATATATAGATATATAGATGTATAGATAGATAGTTAGATAGATAGATAGAGAGAGAGAGAGAGAGAGAGAGAGAGAGATAGACAGATAGATAATTTGCTTACTTATATATGTCACAGTTCACATGTGGAGGTCAGAAGACAACTTGTGGGAGTGGGTTCTTCCCACCATCAGGGTTCTAGGAATCAAATTCAATGTCTCCAGCCTTAGCCAAAAGAGCCTTTGGTGGCTGAACTATTTTGCCAGTCTGGTTTTGTGTTTCTTTTTACTTGAAAATTAGTTATTCACTAGAGTTATAAAAGGTTAAATCAATCATTTGGTGAAATTTCATTAGTGCACTCTACCAGCAAATGTCACCAGTTTTCCACACACCCAGACCCACCCGATGTCTATCTAGCCAGGTGCTCAGAGTTCAAGTTCCTTTTTATACACTCAAGAACTTTCTGTACATGCTTTATTATACTTTAAAAACCTGAAATACAAGGTACATAAAGAAAAGGGCATGGGTCTCATGTATACAACCCAGTGAATTTTGATCTATGTGTGCACCTGTGAAACCATCTGTCCAAACACGATGAGAATGTCATCAGCTTCCCAGAGGCTTCATGATATCTGGAGCAGCCAAGACTTGTTAAAGGAAAACTACTTTTTTGAAGCTTTGGAGTGGCTACAATCTTATTTTTTTTAAGTATATAAATGCTGGTTTAGTGGGAGCAGCTCTCAGCAGTTTCACTGGTCCTAAAGAAATGGCCTAGAGAAGTCACCATGCAGGGGGAGACAGAAAAGTGTGCATGCAAAGAGAGAGGGAGAGAAAGGAAACACACAAAAAAGAAGAGAGTGGGGAAACCTAAAATATCTAGATTATATAGCAAAGAGTCTCTGGGGAAGGGGAAGACCCCACCCTGATCCTGGGCTGGAGAGTTCAGGGTAGAGGGCAGGGCATGCCAGACACTCCCTGAAGCAGGTGGGGACTGAGGGATGCTGAGAGAACCATGAGGTCAGGTCTTCCTTGGTTAAAAGTCACCTCAGCTTCTTGTCCCCAGTCTGAAGCCCAACTTTTGTTACAAAAGACAAATTTTCCTTCCTTTAAAAGACTGAATAATGTTCAGGGGTTACACATACTACCTTTGTTTTTCATCCATTAAGCCACTGATGGATACTTCTTAGATTGCATCTGTATTTTGCCTATTGTGATTACTTCTGTAGTATATATAGGAATGTATATACCTCCAATTATCATTTGAGTTCCTTTGGATATGTCCCCAGGGGGGAAAAAGTCTGAATCAACACATTGTCAGTCTCTTTTTCAGCGTTCATTGTTGTTACTGACAGAGCTTCATCCTGTTTTCTATGACTGTACTAATTTACACAGACAACTAACATACCAAAGAGTTTTCTTTTCTCCACTCCCTTGTTAGTAAGCCACTATCCTTCCTTTTGATAAAAGCTATTCAGCTTCCCTTTCTGCTCTGACAAAGTATCCTGATGAGCAGCTTAGGGAAGAAAGGGTTTGCAGTCCATCATACTGGGAAGACACTGCAGCAAGAGCTCTAGGGAGCTGGTCACATCACATCAGATCCAGAACAGAGGAGCCAAATGTATGTGTCCTGTACTCAGCTTGAGGTCTCCTTTACACCATCCAGGATCCAGCCCATGAAATGGTGCAAGGCACATTCAGAGACGGTCTTCTCATCTCACATATCACAATTCAGAAAATTCCTTGCAAGCATTCCCATAGCACTCCACCTGCCACCCCACACCCCCCAGCCCAATTTGGACAGTTTTTCACTGAGACTCCTTGGCAGCAAAAAACTAACCATCTTGATGTGCTTTTACTTGATGTTTTTGGTGTTCAAAATTCATTCTTCCATTCATCACAGCCTAGAAAAAGCCACAAAGACAGTCTTTATTATTATGAGGGACTATGTGCATCCCAAAATTTAATGGAGCACCTTGCTCACATTTATCTAGTTTGTTATACATATCTGTCTTGGCACTTGGCTCCTTCACATTCATGATGCCATCATCACCTCTCACAATCATTCCAGCTTTGCCTCCTCTGCAGCTGTGCCTTCCTTTGCTCATCCTGAAGCAGATGCTGCTGGTTTCTGAGTTCCTTCCAGAGATACTGCTCATATTACTGCACTTTCACTAGTCTGTTTTCTCTGTCCCTTGGCAATCTCCATCTTCTTGACAAAATTATGTTTATAAGACACAATGTGGAGCTTATTTCTTGCTCGATCCAGTCACTGCTAAGTACAGGGAATGTTGAAATTTCTTTATATATATATATATATATTTTTAGTTATTGCAATTTATTCACTTCATATCCCAGCTGTATCCCCACCCTTGTTCCCTCCCAATTTTCCCTCCCTCCTCCCTCATCTCTTCCCATGCTCTTTCCCCAGTCCACTGATACTGGAGGATCTCCTTCCCTTCCATCTGACCCTAGCCTATCAGGTCTCATCAGAACTGTCTTTCATAGTCTTCCTCTGTGGGCTGAGGGGAGGCGATCAAAGAGCCAGTCACTGAGTTCATGTCAGAAGCAGCCCCTGCTCCCCTTACCAGGATGCCCATTTGGAGACTGAGGTGCCATAGGCTACCTCTGTGCAGGGGGTCGAGGTCATCTCCATGAATGGTCCTTGGTTGGAGTATCAGTCTCAGAAAAGACCCTTAGGCCCAGATTTGGCTACAATCTTTTTTTGGTAAGTATGTTTTCATAAGTAATAAGAGCCCAGCCATTCCTTTGCCCCTTTGCCCCATTTGCCCCTTTGCCTCTTTGCTAGCTCAGTCAAAGGTGAATTTCTGGGTATTTCCTACCTATCATAAACAGAACTGATGTGTTAAGTATAAATAATAGGGCTGGAATCCTGCTATTTAGTATGGATTCAAATCTGGAAATTGCTGTTTTTTTTCACAAAGGTAGAGTGGCTTGCAGAGCTTCATTCTAATTTTGGCTCTGACATTTAGTGGCTTTGTCAGTATGGACAAGTCATTTGACCTTTGCAACACTTGGTTTATTTTGTGTACAAGAAATAACAATCTTTACTTAGAAACATAGTTGTGTGAGCTGCAAATAGTTATTTAGTGTTTGTGGAGTGGTAACAGGGATCAGAAGGAGGGTTGAGAATTGGAATGAATGTTGTAAAGTTTTCAGAACTAAAGAGATTTTCCTCCACTAAAAACACAGTCAGTAATTTATCTTCCTAGAGCAAGAGTCTCCTTTTCATGAAGGTCTGAGCTTAATCCCCGGCACTGCCCAAAACAAGCATGGTGGCTCAACTGAAAGCCCAGCACTGGAGAGGTGGAGACAGGAGGACTGAAAATTCAAAGTCATCCTCAGATGCATAGTGAGATTTGTCATTCGTGATTTGGCGAAGGCCTGGATCTCTGGGGTCCTGGAACTCAGCTTCAAGAAAGAGAATGGGGGTTCCATTTCTCTCAGAGGAAGCTAGAGCACTTTATAGTGAAGCCTTAATGCACTAAGCCAGGTTGTGGAAAAGGTTTTCCCGAGTGTTACAGTTTGGCTCTTTTAGCATGAGGTCACCAGTGACAATGGACGCTCAGGCATTCCAAAGCCTATGGCCAATATCAAAGTGTTATAGCTCTTGGTCAAGCTGCTATGTTAAGCATGGCAGAGATGCAGGCCCAAGCTTATGCTTGGTCAGCTTTTAGCCAAGATACAGGCCCAGGGGAGGCCCAGGCCCAGGGAGGCCCAGGCTCAGTGGACCAGAGGACAGGCCCTATGAGATGCAGCCCAATGGAGGATAAATGATGAATCCCAGATTATCTTGAAGTGAGAAAGGAAGAACCTGCAAACCTTTATTCATGTGGAATCAAGGACAATATAAACCCTGGGCAGAGGGTGGAATTTTGAGGGTGAATGTGTTTGATTCACTGGGGTCAAGGAGTCAGGGTGAGAGAACCAGGCCTGATCCTCTCCCCAAAGTCACCAGGAAGTAGTTACCCCTCACCCCCAGTCACCAGGAACTAGGCGATAAGGTACCAATTACAGGAAGTAGATAATAAAGTTCCCTACCCAATGAAGAGTCTGGAAGTAACCACAAGAATGAGAAGGTATCTTTTCTGAGGGTGGGGCATCTGTACTGGGCAGCCCACCCACCTGGTAGTAGAACTTTCATGGCATGAAAACACCTAACGTTCCTGAGGTCTATAGATAGTTTTCTCAATGTTAGTTTCCCACAATCACCTTATAACAAGCCTGCCTTTGCCAAATAACTGTAACTGCTAAGCTGTAATTTCCCAAACCTTGCTGTAAACCAATAAAAACCCTCCTGCCCTTGAGCTAAGGGCTCTACACTCTACATGGCTGCATTGCTGACAGTGTGGGCCTGAGTTCGAGCTTGTAATAAAAGGTCCTACTGTGTTTGTATTGGAATTGGCTCCTTGGCAGTCTTTGGGGTCTATAAAACTTGGGCATAACGAGGGATAATTAAATGATCCTATCACAAAAAAGAAAATTCAGTACTTGATTATAGTGGGAGGGAGAGGAATCTCCAAGTACAACTGAAGGTCACTGATGGACTAAACTCCATAGCATGGTGGGCTGCTTCTAGGAATTCCTAGATACTTGTTAGAGCAGTTTTCGTATCAGGGGAAGGGTCTGGTCTATAATCTGCTCTGGGGGTCATGTGACCTCCTTACAAGACCTAGAATCACCCAGATCAGGGGAAACTTCAAAACCCTGCTGAGAAAAAAAGAGTCTATCATAATAGACCTAGCACAAATGATTGGCTATCCGGAGATGACCGACCTCAACCTTATCCAGCTGAGTCCCACAGAGTTTGCTACCAGGCTGGGCCATGTGAGGCTCAAAACAAAAAGTATATTTTCTTGCCCAGAATTTGAGAGGGTTCTCATAAAAAAAGAATGACTTTACTTGAGCAATGTACTGAACTCTTTGTTTGGGAACATCTCCCTGGAGGTAGAAGGGCTACAGCACGCTGACTCTAAATACATACCCATAGCATTTAGAGAAAGTGTCATTCTGTCATTGCTTGCATATCATCTTTTCCTGAAAATACCATGGTTATGAAGTGGAGGTATCAACATCGAAGCTTATTCTAGTCAGATTAGCTGCTCATGTTTTCTTCAGCCTTGCAGGTCAGTTCTGAACTTTGTTGATTGCTACCATATGCTGTGTGCTCCGAGTAATATGGCCTGTGTTAATAAGAGATACAATGCAAACAACTTACCAAAATTTTGCTTTAAGGCATATTCTGATTCAAATTCCAGAAAGCCAATCACTGTCTTCTAGATGAGGTAATTGGGGAACATGCATTATTATGAGAATGGGGAGGGCAGAACGAAGGGGTATGGCAAATGAACTACTGGGTGGCTTGCTTATCCTGTATGGAAATGTTTCATCTCTGCCACCACTGTGAAAACATGCCCCACCTCCTCAGATTCTGCTTTGTTTTTTCTTCCCCTGGTCTAAGTAGATACAACTTAATTGATTTATTTCCAGCTATTACTTATAGCCACATTTGGTCATTTTTCTTTCTGGGGTGGTAACCAGGGTGAAGGCTTGTTGTGTGTGTGTGTGTGTGTGTGTGTGTGTGTGTGTGTGTGTGTGTGCATGTGTAGGCAAAGGTTCTCACTGGATAAAATAGATTTGAATATGAGTTTATTGAGAATAAACAAAATTTCAAAGGATATGTATTTATAAATGTCTGCTACCTATTTATCCTTACCCTACAGGGGAGGAAATATAATGGAGAGTTCTGTGGGGTGGAAAAGAGCTTGGGAGGTGGAGGAGGAGGTGGAGGTGGAGCTTGGTGGCAGAGTCGTTGCTGTACAGATGTTGGTCAGGCTCTGGCTTCCATTCCTAGCCCTGCAACACAAATGTGCAGTGAACTGAGACAGTGCTTGCCACGCCTGGTGTCACACACCTTAATCCAGCACTCAGGAGGCAGAGGCAGGTGGATATCTGTGAGTTTGTGGCCAGCCTGGTCTAAACAAGGAGGCCCAAGGCTAAAAACCAAACAAAGCAAGAAAGACATAAAGAAGAATGACAGAGGTCTAAGGTAAGTAGTGCCTTTTGTGGACTTTTGAGAAATATTTAACTACATAAAGTTATAGCTAGGACGTCTTCTAGGACCTAGATAGTGAGAGCATTGCAGAAAAGCTTCACAGTAAACCCACTTCTTCTATCTGTGACATGCTGTGAGATACTGCCAACAAGTTGCCTCTTAGGCTTACTTATGGACTTTGCTCCTCACATGAGTTTACAGAAAAAGTTAGTTATGATAAATGTTTTTAAAGTCACATTTTACTCACTGCCATGACATTGAATCTTTTCCCTTTCCCCATATTTTCTTTTTCATTTTCTTTTCTTCTCTCTCTGTCTCTCTCCCTTTTGAGGCAGGGTCTCATGTAGTCCAAGCTGATGTTCAATTTTCTCTGTGTCTGAAGATAACTTTGAACTTCTGATCCTTTTGCCTCTACAGGCTGAACCACCATGGTAGGTTTTCCTGAGTGCTGGGGATCAAACTCAGGTCTTTGTGGAAGCTAGGTAGGTACTGTACTGGCTGAGAAACATCCACAGCGCTGGTTTTTGAATACTATATCTACGTGGAGTTTTGCTTGGAGGGGAAGGAATGGGAATAAAGCTGGTTAAGAGCTGTACCATGGACTACAGATGATATGGTGAGACATTACTGCCTCTAGGAAAATGCCTGTGACTCTAAGGGGCTGCCCAAAGGGATGGCTAATTATATCCATGGAAGTTTTGGTTATCCCAAGCCAGCTTTATAAGTGAATTTTCATCCTGAAGAGAGTAACATTGAAGAAGTGACAAACTGAATGTTTACTTTTTTTGAAGAAGATAGGCCAAGAAAAAAATTGGTCTGAATAACAGCAACAGATTGAGGTTAGATATAAAGAAAAACAATTTTATTTTGATGACAGCATGGGCCATTAAGGCAATTTTGGATCAATCTTCCTTGTAGCTTTTAGTGAATCATCGAATTCTCATTATTCTGAGACAATTTAAACACAGGTTTATTTCATGTTAGGAGACTAAATAAAATCACTGATCAGGAATACTTCCAGTTACAATGGCATTCTGTGAATGTTTGCCTAGTGTGTGACAAATTCAATATCCTGCTTACAAAAACGATGAGAGGCAGAAGGAAGTAAGTATGAGTAAAATATGGAATATATATTATGAAAGATCCCCATTTCCTGTCAAGACATGGTCACATTATGTTAGTCCAGGATGGTCTGAACACAGTCTTTCTGCTTCAGCCTCTGAGTGCTGGGATTACAGCTGTATATCACCATGGCCAGCATGAAATGACTTTACTGTTTTGAGGGATTTTATTGTTGTTTGGTTTGTTTGTTCACTTATTTATTTATTTAGAGATGGGATCTCACTAGGTAGCTGAGACTCTTGTCTGGAACTCTCAAAATTGATATACTTCTGCCTTTGTCTCCTGCAGGCTAGAGTCACAGACATGTGTCACCACGCCTGGCATGAGAGGACTTCTTAATGTAGTGCAGAACTCCGTACATGTTTAGTTTATTCAACATGATATCTTCTAGTACGTTTAGATATTGTAAACAATATCTCATGGGCCAAATTCATCCTGATGTCTATTTTTGCAATAGGTTTTGTTAGAATCACGCCATACTGCCCATGTCTATGTCTCTGGCTGCTTTGAAGGAGCAGCAGAGCTGAAGTTTGCCACAGTTTCTATATGTACTCTGAAGCCTGAAAGATTTGCTCTCTGGGCCTTCTAGAACAGTAGTTTTCAAGCTTCTTTTTTAGTTAGAGTTTCTATTGTTTTGGAGCAACACTATGACCATGGTAACTCTTATAAAGAAAACATTTAATTAGGGCTTCTTACAGTTCAGAGGTTTAATCCATTATCATGGCAGGAGCGTAGTGACATGCAGGCAGATGTGGTGCTGGAGATGTAGGTTGAGAGTTCTACATCTTCATTGGCAGGCAGAGGAAGAGACTGAGACACACTTTCTCCAACAAGGCCACATCTCCTAATAATGCTGCTCCCTATAATCTTATGGGGGCCACTTTCTTTCAAACTACCACACCTTCCTAATGCTATGATTTTTAAATACAGTTCCACATGTTGTAGTGACCACCAAACCATAAAATTATTTTTGTTGCTACTTCACAACTATAATTTTGTTACTGTTATGAATCATACTATAAATATTTTTGAAGATAGAAGCTTGGCAAATGGGATCAGGCCCACAGGTTGAGAACCAATGATTAGATTATGATTAAATTTACTAAAATTCAACTATTTGCTTAGTGTCTGGGATGTACCTATGTAGTCTTGGCAGAAGCTGAAGGCTATATGTACTAGTTTGTTTTCCATTGCTGTGTTAAAACACCATGAACAAAACCAACATGGAGAAGAAGCACTTTGTTTCCATCTCCCAAGAAAGTTCTTTAAGAAAGAAGGTAAACAGCTTGAAATAACATCTGAAGGCTCTAAAACTGACCAGATTCACTAGGAATTTTCTTTTCCAAGACTATATAAATAGCAAAGACAGCTGAGAGTCACTCTCAGACAAGTCAATCTGCAAAGAAGCCTCCAAGACTAGACTAGCTGACTGGAAGAGGTTGATACCAACTTAGTCTCCTGGAAAGGACACTCACTAAACTGTTGGGTGTTCCCAGGTCCCCAGCTTTTGTGAGCTGTCACCTGTGATGCCATGGGCCTTGTGATGCAGCTGTCTTTGAGTCATTTCTGCTCCTATAAATAACCCCTTCCCTTAAGTTACTTCCTTTAAGTAACTCCAATATAACTTATTGGTTCACCAAGTTAGAACTTGGTGATATTTATGCTTTAGGCAGTCATGTGCTCCATATCTGGAGTGAGTAGATGTATGTTGTGACTTCCTAGAAATAGTCTTATCACATAACAAGAGGTCATGGAAGAATACTCTTTACTGGCTTGGTGGCCATGGCTTACTCATCCTGCTTTCTGATACAGCCCAGGTGGTACCACCTATAATGTTCTGAGTCATCCCACGTCAATCATTAATCACAATAATGCCCCCCCCCATTTGCCTATAGACATCTGACTGAGGTACTTTTTCAGTTTAGGTTTCCTTTTTTCTGTGACTCTGACTTGTGTCAGGTTGATAAAACAAACTAACAACAACAACAACAACAACAAAACTATTCAACACACTGTAGTCACTTCAGAATGAGAGTTCAGTTCCAAAGCTTAGCTTCAGGTTTGTCACTTGCAACCACCAATGGACTTTTTATTTCTGAATCAGTCAGTATTATTTTGGACATAGATTTTTATAGTCCATCCTGGATTTGAATATACAATCTTCCTATCTTAATCTGCAAAGTGCTAACTAAGATTACTGGTGTGCCACCATGCCTCTACATAGTCACTATCTTAACCTAGACCAAATGTAACTCACTTTAACTACTCTGTCTATAGGAAAGTTTCTCCTATTTCCAATTGGCTCTAGCCACTCCCAGAATGGCAAACATGGCTCCGGCATGCCTTACCCTTCTCTCCCATTCCCCCTGCATTGCTAAAAAGCATTAGATTACATTCCTAAAGCTAGTCACCAAGGTCTATTTCCTTTTTTGGCCACTTCTTCCTCTTGAGGCTGAGGAGGATAGATAGACACCAAGATCTATCTATCAAAATTTTGAAGTCCAGCAATCAAAAGCATCTTTGGCTCACCTAATTAATATGCCCAATTAAAATTAAACACCTCATCATAACATGGAGTTTCCATTTGTTTCCACTTCTGTCTCTATCCAGAGGCAGTTCTTTGTCCTCTGGGACAAATACCATTCCCCTTCTTACTTGTTCCCTTCCCCTTCTCCTTCTTTTTCTATGTCCTATCTTTGTCTCTTATTCCCTGCTGTTTGTTCCTCTAGGGCAAATACATCTCCTTTGTGCTGAGAACTCTGTCTTGGTGGTCCTGAGCCAATACCAATCACTTACATATAGTGGTATCCTGCCTGCTTTATTTATAAAAGTAAAATTTGGACTTCTGATTTGCTGTTCTCTACTTGATTAGCCTGAAACAAGTGAGGTATAGAAATGAGTGTGTAAAGGCTAGAGCTCAGTGCTATGGATAAGGCCCTGGGTTTTGTCTCTAACCCAACCAAACTAAAACCAACTAAACAAACACCTGTACCTGTGGAGACCTGGTTTCCTTACAAAAGAGGTACCATATTTGCAGAGAACTTATTCTCTTCTTCTCATATGTTTTTTATCATTACCAAATTACTTGTAATAATGACTACAATGTAACTTCTGTGTAAATAGTCAAACTGTATTATTTAAGAAATAATGACAGGAAGAGGAAACTGTACATGTTCAGAACAAATGTATGTTTGTTTGTTTGTTTGTTTTAATTTTATTCCATGAGTCTTAGTTTCTAATCTGTTGCTTTGATAAAACAGTCTGGAAAGTCAACTACAGGGGAAATGAGTTTAATTGGAGTTCACAGTTCAAAGATACTGAATGTTTTAGTTACTCTTGCTGAGAAAATACCACATAAAAGGCAACTTATAGCTGGATCTTGAGATAGTACAATTCCTAATTTTCTGAGAAAGTTATAAGTTGCCTTTTATGTAGTATTTATTCACTCCTGGGCATATATCTTAAAGATGCTCAATCATACAACAAGGACATTTGCTCAGCTATGCTCATAGCAGCTTTATTCATAAGAATCTGCAAGAATCTGGAAATAACCCAGATGTCCCTCAACTGAAGAACAGATACAGAAATTGTGGTACATTTATACAATGGAGTATTATTCAGTAGTTAAAAAAAAAAAAGGAAATCATGAAATTTACAAGCAAATGGGTGGAACTAGAAAAGATCATCCTGAGTGAGGTAACCCAGAAACATAAAGACACACATTGGTATATACTCACTTATACGTGGATATTAGACAGATAATATAGTGTAAACATACTAAAATCCATAGTCCTAAAGAAGCTAAAGAACAAAGAGAACCTTATGGAAGAGGCTTAATCCTCATTCAGAAGGGCAAACAGGATTGACAACGGAAGTAGGAGAAAACAGTGAACAGGGCAGGAAGCTACCACAGAGGACCACTGAAAGACTCTAACCAACAGGATATAACAGCAGATGCTGAGACTCATAGCCAAACATTAGGTAGCATACAGGGAATCTTATGGAAGAAGGGGGAGACAGAAAGACCTGGAGGGGACAGGAGCTCCACAAGGACACCAACACAACCAAAAAATTTGAGCCCAGGGGGGCCTGCAGAGACTGATGAATCAACCAAGGACCATGCATGGAGAGGAATTAGATACACTGCTCAGATGTAACCCATGGGAAGCTCAGTCTTCATGGGGGTTCCATAGTAAGGGGAGCAGGGGCAGTCTCTGTCATGAGCTCATTGATTACCTCCTTTTGGCAAGGTGACCTTACTAGCCACAGAGAAGGACAGTCCTGATGAGACCTGATAGGCTAGGGTCAGATAGTAGGGGAGGAGGACCTCCCCTATCTGTGTACAAGAGGAGAGACGTGGGGTAGGGGAAGAGGGAGGGAGGGGGGACTTGGAGGTGATGAGGGAGGGGGCTACAGCCAGGGTAAAAACTGAATAAATTGTAATAAATAATAACAATAATCACAAAACAGAAGAAGAAAAAGCAACTTATAAAAGAAATAGGGGCTTACAGTTTCAGAGAGTGAGTTCATGACCATTATGGTAGGGAGCAGAGCAGCAGGTAGGCAGGCATGGAACTGGCTAGAGTGGTAGCTGAGAATTTTTATCTGATCCACAAGCATAAGACAAAGGGAGAGATTGGTGTGGGGTAGAACACACACTTGGAAAAGCCTAAGCTTCTTGATAGTTTCTGATAAAGACTGTTCTGGAACCCATCTGTGCCCTCCATACTACTCAGGGGTACAGAAAACATCCTTTGTTTCCATCTTCCCAAGGTTTGTTGTTGGACACAGTTAATGTTTTATAGTTGTTTCTCTGGGCACCAGGGAAACAACCCAGGCTTTCAGCTCACCCAGACCTAACCTGCTAAAATAAAAGTTGGAATTCTAGACACATAAGCTCTGGGGCCTCATTTTTCTTATTTGAAAAAAAAAATGGTGAAAACAATGACTACTGTTTACTGACATGGGATGACAGTATTCAGATACAGTTCTCTGCAGTGCCTTGGCATAGCTGCATGCCATGTAAGCAGAGATATTAAAAGAGAGAAGTTTTGTTCTAGAGGGTCTTTTCAAGAATATTTGTACACAAAGAGCTCTGGAAATACAGATCTTGTTTCCATGGAGAGCTGAGGATACATTGGCTTGCCATCTAATTTAATATTTCATTTTGAACAAAGCTCAGGCAGTAAGTCTGTTCTACCCATTATAAAAGACTTGGATTCTGTAAATTTTGAGGTCCTTTCTCACAGTGTGGAGAGGCTTCAGTTGACTTGCATCTCCTTTTGGGAATTGGAGTTTGGGAAACAGAGACAAATGAGGTTTTTGCCATTGCTATAGTGAATAATGAGCTGTCTTTTGCCTCTAACTTATGAAAAAACTTTTTGTTTTTGTTTTTGTTTTTTTTTTTTTGCTTCTCTGAGAGTGATGGAATATGGATCTTGGTTCAAATAAGCTTAGCTTAGAGAACTGGGGTCCTTAAAACTCAATGGCCTCTCAATCCACTCCAAGCCAGTAACTCCCAGGTTTGTTAAGTAACAAAAATGAAGAACGGTGAGTGAGAATGGTAGAAGACAGGCAACCAGTGTTTGCTTGAGGTAAAGAAACAGCTCTCTGTAGCAAGGGAAAGGAATCAAAGCTGAGTTGCCAGCCCTAAGTTCTTGGCTGGTTCTTTTCTGCCTAGTACCTGAGCCTGATTGGCTTAGGAATATATGCAAACAAGGGATTGAGTTTCGAGTCATCTGCTTGGCTGAACAGAATAAGTGTGGAAGACTTGGGTAGAAGATATAAAAGTACATAGACAGCCGGACATGATACCACATGCCCTCAATCTCAGTACCCAAGGACGCAGAGGCAGGCTGATCTCTGTGAGTTCGAAGCCTGGTGATCTACAAAGTGAGTCCCAGACAGCCAGGGCTACACAGAGAAACCCTATCCTCAAAAGCCCTGTCTTGGGTGTGTGTGTGGGAGGCACAGATTCAGGAAATACCCACCACCTGGGAAGAAAGTCCCACCTAAAGTTTCAACGGGAGTAGAAACAACCAAAAAGTAATGAGAGAAAGAGACCGTGGTCTGCCATTTTCAGAACATAGGTCAATTGTTCTTTCTTTTCTTTTCTCTCTCTCTCTCTTTTTCTTTCTTTCTTTCTTTCTTTCTTTCTTTCTTTCTTTCTTTCTTTCTTTCTTTCTTTCTTTCTTTCTTTCTTCCTTCCTTCCTTCCTTCCTTCCTTCCTTCCTTCCTTCCTTCCTTCCTCTCTCTCTCTCTCTCTCTTTCTTTCTTTCTTTCTTTCTTTCTTTCTTTCTTTCTTTCTTTCTTTCTTTCTTTCGTGAGACAGGGTTGCTCTGTGTAGCCTTGGTTTTCCTGGACTCACTTTATAGAACAGGGTCGCTTCAAACTCAAAAAGGTCCTTCTGCCTCTGCCTCTCTGAGTGCTGGGATTACAGGCATTTGCCACCGTTCACAGATGGTCAACTGTTATATTGGTGAGACAAAGCCTTTAAAAATTCTCAGCTTTGATAAACACATTTAGCAAAATGATAGGATACAAAATTAACTCAAAAAAATCAGTAACCCTCCTGTATACAAAAGACAAAAGGGCCGAGAAAAAAAATAGGGAAACAACACCCTTCACAATAGCCACAAATGACATAAAGTACCTTGGTATAACCTTAACCAAGCAAGTCAAAGACTTGTATGAAAAAAATGTCAAGTCTCTGAAGAAAGAATTAGAAGAAGATATCAGAAGATGGAAAGATCTCCCATGCTCATGGCTTGGCAGGATTAACATAGTAAAAATGGCCATCTTACCAATCTACATATTCAATGCAATTCCCATCAAATTACCAACACAATTCTTTACAGACCTGGAAAGAAAAATTCTCAACTTCATATGGAATAACAAGAAACCATAATTGCTAAAACAATCCTCTACAATAAAAGATATTCTGGAGGTATCTCCATTCCTGATCTTAAGCTTTACTAAAGAGCAACATTAATAAAAACTGCATGGTACTGGCATAGAAACAGAATGGTGGATCAATGGAATCAAATAGAAGACCCAGAAATAAACCCACAAACTTATGGACACCTGATCTTTGACAAAGATGCCAAAACCATACAATGGAAAAAAGATAACATTTTCAACAAATGGTGCTAGTCTAACTGGAAGTCTACATGTAGAAAAATGCAAATAGATCCATACTTATCACCCTGCACAAAACTAAAGTTCAAGTGGATCAACGACCTCAAAATAAAACCAGACACATTAAATAGGTTAGAAGAAAAAGTGGGGAAGACCCTAGAACTCATTGGTACAGAAGACAACTTCCTGAACAGGATACCAACAGCACAGGCTCTAAGAGCAACAATCAATAAATAGGACCTCATGAAACTGAAAAGCTTCTGTAAAGCAAAGGACACCACCATTAAAACAAAATGACTGCTTTCAGATTGGGAAAGAATCTTCACCAACCCTTTATCTGACAGAGGACTAATATCCAGTATATATAAAGAACTAAAGAAGCTGAAAAGCAGCAAACCAAGTAATCAAATTAAAAAATGGGGAACAGAGCTAAACAGAGAATTCTCTGTAGAGTAATATCGAATGGCAAAGAAACACTTAAAGAAATGCTCAACATCATTAGCCATTAGGGAAATGCAAATCAAAACAACCCTGAGATTGCACCTTATACCCATCAGAACGGCCAAGATGAAAAACTCCAGTGACAACACATGCTGGAAATGCTGTGGAGAAAGGGGAACCCTTCTCCACTGCTGGTGGGAATGTAAACTTTTACAACCACTCTGGAAATCAATTTGGCACTTTCTCAGACAACTAGGAATAGCGCTTCCTCAAGATCCAGCTGTATCAGTCTGACACATATATCCAAAAGAGGCTCAAGTACACAATAAGGACATTTGCTTGACCATGTTTGTAGCAGCCTTATTTGTAATAGCCAGAAGCTGGAAACAGCCCAGATGCCCCTCAACTGAAGAATGGATGTAGAAATTGTGGCACATCTACACAGTGGAATATTACTCAGCAATGAAAAATAAGGAAATCATGAAATTTGCAGGTAAATGGCGTGACCTGGATAGGATCATCCTGAGTGAGCTGTCCCAGAAGCAGAAAGACACACATGGTATATACTCACTCATATAGATATATAACATAAGATAAACCTACTAAAATCTGTACATCTAAAGAAACTAATAAAGAGAGAGGACCCTGACTAAAACGTTCAATACCCATCCCAAAAGGCAAAGAGGAAGGACATCAGAAGAAGAAGAAAACAGGAAACAACCTAGGGACCTGCCACAGAGGGCCTCTGAAAGGGTCTGCCCTGCAGACTATCAAAGCAGATGCTGGGGCTTATGGCCAACTGTTGGGCAGTGTGCATGGAATCTTATGTAAGGAGTAAAAAATAGTATGATCTGGAGAGGACAGGAACTCCACAAGGAGAGCAACAGAACCAGTAAATTTGAACACAGGAGTCTTCCCAGAGACTCATACTCCAACCAAGTATCAGGCATTGAGATAACCTAGAACCCCTGCACAGATGTAGCCCATGGCAGTTTAGTGTCCAAGTGGGTTACATAGTACTGGGAAGAGGGACTGCCTCTGACATGAACTGATTGGCCTGCTCCTTGATCACCTCCCCGAGTGGGGAGCAGCCTTACCAGGCCACAGAAGATGACAATGCAGCTACCCATGATGAGATCTGATAAATTAAGATCAGAAGGAAGGAGAGGAAGACCTCCCCTGTCAGTGGACTTGGGAAGGGGCATGTGTGAAAAAGGGGGAGAGAAGGTGGGATTAGGATGGGAGGAGGGAGCGGTTTATGGGAGATACAAAGTGAATAAAGTGTAATTAATAAAAAATAAAAAAATAAAGAAAAACAAAGGAAAAAATTCTCAGCTTCTAAACTAAATCTACAGCTTTTGAACCTAGTTTCTATATTAACTATCTATATGGAATCCACTAAGAAGCTGGTTCTCCTTGTTTGCACATGTTTTATCTCCTGAGATAAGCTCAAGGCTTCTCTACCTGCATAGATTTCATTGAGAAACATTTCTGCCAGGGTCATCTCTTTACTATGTAGCTATCTAATGAAGGACCTTCCCTACTCCCCAACCTTATCATCAGGCATCATGTATCTTTTACCAGCATCCATGATGCTGTGAGGTTAACCCATTATCTTGCCAAGTAAGGCAAAATATTAACTTTTCACAAAATTTGAAAAATATATATTTAATACACACACTTGATCTCATTCTTAACACCTACATGGCAGGTTATCAACAAACAAATAATAATTGTGGTTGTGACAGCTTATATGTGAAGCAGTACCCTCAAAGGATTATGTGCTAAAAGCTTGGTTCCACATTTTGCAATGGTCAGAGATGAGGATTACTTTGGGGAAGTAAGGGACAACTTCATTAATGAACTTATCTCCTTATGGAGTCATAGTGCAATGCCATTATTAAGAAGTTATGGAGACATCTGGATATAAAGCCTACTTGGGACACTAAATGATTGAAAGCATCAAACCTTATCCCTGTCACCTACTTCTCTCTACTTCTTGGCTGACAGGAGTTAAGCAGCTCTGCCCCACTGTGCCCTTCTACCATAATATGCTAACTTGCCACATACTCTGAGCAATGGAGCCTAGAAAAAAAAACCCATGAAATCCTTGGCCAAAATAAATTTTCCCTCCTTTAAATAATTCCTCTTATGTATTTGATATAGCAGTGAAAAGTCTGAGTAACACAGTGGTAAGTGGCAGATCAAAAACAATGACATCCACAATAACCTTTCTACTTTATCTCTCTAAAATGTGAAACATGAGAAGTTTAGGGGTGGATGGTAGAGAGAAAAACAGAGGCAGTCATGTCAAGGAGTCCCAGACCACTAGGACTAGGGGGAAATTTTACTTTAGAAGCTCAGTTCTTCAGGCCTTGCGTACTAGTTTTTTCCTCCAATTCAATTTGCTTTCTGATTTCTAAGATTTGGGAAGAAGTAAGGGAACAAGTGGGAGACAGAAGCTTTGGTGCAAGTGACACCAGGTGACAGGATCTTATTATATGAAACAGTGAGATCAAACATCAGGCTAGTCTCCTTTATTGGGACTTCAGCTCATGGACAAAAGGGAGCTCATACAAAGAGGGTAGCGGCTGGTTTCTCACCAAAGGCAGCAGCAAGCTTTGATTGGGTTTCTCTGGAGTACTAATGTTCTGTAGCTATTCATTGCCCATGGGCACAAATTTAAAAGAGTGTTTTCCTGCTTGTGCATAAGTATTGTGGTCTTAAGCTTAATGCCCATGGGCTGGCACCTTAACCCAGGAACTGCTGAATTTCTCTTCTAGATGGTACCATACATTTCATAAATTCTGAGCCTCATGGTTTGGTATGAACTGACAAAATTTCCATGCTTGAGCTGCTGAGACAGCACAAAGGTAAGGTAGAAAAAAAAATGTGTTTCTGCAACAATGAGAAATAGAGTTAAGTTAACCCTATATTACAGGCATAGAATATTTAAATTTTATGGACAGAGTAGTGTATAACTTGCAAGTTAAGAAAGTAAAAGGGAAGACGGAATATGAAAACAGAGATGCCAAGCCTATTTACCCATTTTAGTCAGATATCAACTAGCTATAAGCTGGAGTGAAGGGTCAGGGTTTAAAGCAAAAACAGCCTTCATGTTTCTTTTTTAGAAATTACACGCACACACATATATGTGTGTGTGTATATATATATGTGTATATATATATATGTGTGTGTGTGTGTGTGTGTGTGTAGTGTGTGTGTCTGTGTGTGTGTCTGTGTGTGTGTGTGTGTACGTACACTTGGAGGTTAGAAGAAAATTGGGGGAGTTAGTTCTCTTTGTCATGTGGGTCCTGGAGATAGAACTCATGCCAGGTTTGTGAGTAGGTGCCTTTACTCCCTGAGCCATTTCATGTTTCTACTCAATAAGCTAGGCAACTGGTATAGTATCAACATATCAGAGATGTTATATTACAGCAAAGCTAGTGGGATGTGAGCAATGTACTACTAAGCTGTGCATTCTCTGAAATCAATGATTTTTTAAAGTAAATAAACAAAACAAAACAAAACAAAAAACCAATCAACAGCACTTATCTTGGTTTTTCTTTGGTAAGAATTGTCACCTGTCTTTGTCATTGTGTGGCCAGCCCTCTGAAACTGAAGTAGAACTCGTCTTTCATAAAGAATTTTAAGCATGTAAACAGTCTTTTGTAATGGCCTGATGTGTTGTTTTATAACAAAGTTTGAGAGATTACAAGAATGGTAGAGACAGTGAATTAGCTGGAGAAGAAACCACATGTGGCCGAGAGGAGGGACTCCAATAATGGTGTAAAAAGTTCCAGATGAAGAATAAAAGTGGACCAGAGAGGAGACTTTGAACCTTTCAGCGTTTTTTGTTTTAGCCAGAAGTTTGTGAACTGGGTCACTAAATCAAAAGGTGTCATCCACATCTTCAGGCACAGGGAACAAAAGGAGAAGAGATCTACTTTGGGAAGCTCATCCCCAAACCTGCTTCAGAAGGAATGACAGAGTAGAAGACCCTGTAAAGCAGCATTTCCAAACTGCAGAGAAGAATGTTCAGCTTTCACTGCTGACAGAAAGAGAGATAGGTGAAGCCATTCAAGAATTCATGCACAAGGAAAGGAAAGATGCCATTGAGGAATTAGTAAAGTGCCAGCTGGAGAAAACACAGTGGTTTCTTAAAGAACACCGTATCCCTGGAGGACAAAATTGATGAAGAGGTCCTACATTTCAGAGAAAGCATACAGAGAAATACCATTGAAGAAGAAGATGAAATTCGAGGGGCCATGAGCAGGGCCCTGGCACTTAGATCTCAGTCAGAGAGCTCCACTTCAGCCTTGAGTCCTGATGACCCAAGTTTTGACTTAATGGAACAGACAGCCTGTCTGCAGTGCCTAGCAGAGGCCAAAGCCAGGGCTGAGGCTGAGGGCAAAGAGGAATCAGAGGGCAAAGCACAGCACCCAGAAGAGGTTCTCAAAGAGGCCGAGACACTGGATTGGAGATGGCTATGCGAGGCAGAAGCTCAAAAACCACTGCATCATCATCGAGAAATATGTCCATTCTAGATGCTTTCAGATCTACCTGACAGCATCCTTTCAGAAATGTTGTCACTAAGAATTACTCAGAGACCATTGAGGTGGATGAATCTGATAAAGATGACATTTTTCCTACCAGTTCCAAGGCTGATCAAAGGTGGTAAGGCACAACATCTAGTAAACGGATATCCCAGATCCAGACAGCCAAAGGCGTGTACTTTGAATCAGATGAGGATGATGATGACTACACTTTTGTGAGCAGCAGTTCTCTAAGAAGAAACCAAAGGTAATGTTTTTAATGGAACTTAGAAGCTTGCACAATACAGGAGGAAATCTAAGCACCGCATGCTGATTTTACAGCTGAAGCTGTTAATAGTGCCACTATCTAAAGAGCCTGAAACTTCTACCAACCAAGACCCTAGTGAGTAGGGTTTATATTTTGAAGTGTTGTTTCCTGAGCGTGTCCTAGCCCAGTGATAATGAGATTGCTGCTTCCCTTAGTCTTCAGCCTGCTTGTGGTCATTATCTAGTGATGTTCTGCTGTTTGTTAGTTTCCTAAAGTATTAGTGTGCTTCCTCCTTGTAAGAGCTTTGCTAAATGACATTCTTGAATGAAGATTAGAGAAAAACCTTCCATTATTCATTTTTGCTTCATGACTAGACTGTCAGCCTCGTGTGCCACAGCATCAGAGTTGACAGGAAAGCTTATAGACTGGCGCTTCGTGTTGCCATCATTTCTTGGATCTCTAGAAGCAGGCCCTTTTGCAAAGCAGCCGAAGCTCCCTGTTTGTCACCAACTGTGAATTTCAGTGTTTGCCAGAAGATCATGCACTAAGACTGCGGGATTAGAAGGCCTTATATTTCAATAACTAGTATAAGGGTTTTGTTAAGTACATTTTTTGTTGTTTTGATTTTGTTTTTGTTTTATTCGCGTTATAGCAGAGATTTGAGTTCTTTTCCCACTGAGAGAGCAGTAGTCATTTTCTTGATCTTTCTATGTCATCAATGACACACTGTTTCTCATATATACTAATCAAGGAAAAGGGGTTAATAGAATTTTTCTGTCTTCCTAAAAATATTGAAAAGGACTTTTTAGGCAAAGCCCCCAGCTGACTGTATAAGGTTAGTTCCAGTTGACATGCTGATGAACAGCTTCTGCCCAGTGTCAGTGCCAGCCCTTCTCACCAGCAGCACTTTATCATAGATTTGGTTGCTACAAACATCTCTGGATGATCCTGAAATTGACTGAGACCACAGGTTTATATTTTCTTACTTGTTTTAGGAAGGAAATAAAAATGTTACCATTCAAAAAAAGAAAAAAAGAAAGAAAAAAAGAAAAAGAAAGAAAGAAAGAAAGAAAAGAAAAGAAAAAAGAATCGATAGTAGATGGATTAGTCAGTAGAGAACTGTGTTAGTATATGAGCAGAATTCCAATAGATGGAGACAGCAGAAAGATTTCTCACAAAATGGAGAACATGAAGAAAGTCAAGATTCATTCAGAAATTGACAGAGGAGTTGGGCTGGTTTGGAATATTGGCATGAGGGAATGGTGAGAATGGGAGTTGGCCCCAGACTAAAAAGAGGCTTCGAAGTAAAGACAGGGGGAGTATTGTTTATGAGCTAGCACAGATCTGACATGTAGAATTAGAAAGTGGCCAGATTTGGCTAGCAGACAATATAAATGAACATTATAGCAGAAATAACAAAGCATATTTGAAGTGCATATGAAAGACAAAAATCTATGAAAAACTGTTTTCAGGCTTAGTCAACAGATTGGATTTGGAAAATGAAGGAGAACAAACAGAATACCTCTGATTTAGTTTCTGATGCCAGTAGCAATGTTAGCACCAGTAACAGAGATGAGGAAGTCAGCTGGGATCAGAGAAATAAAGACTGTTTCCACTGCACATCATCACAGCTTCAGAGTAAGTGGCTAGTGTTGACAGTAAACTGATTACAAGATTCCTTTGGGGAATTCTGCAGGGACTGCATACCTCTTAATTCTTCCAGACTCTGTATTCTCCTGCAACCAGCATCCAGGCCCTAAAGCAAAGGATCTTGCTTTATATGTGTTTTCTTAAAAAAAGATTATGAAGCACTTAAGAGCCAGGACTTTAATCAGGCTGAATTTTGAGTCTAGCTTCTTCTCTGGATGCCATGTGACTCTGGAGTGATTATTTAACCTCTTTGTGTCTTATAAAGTAAAACTTGCATAACAGTGCACTTGTCAGATGTTGTGAACCAACAACGAGTGACAACACTTAACAGAAGATTTATTTTGGTTCATGGTTTGAGGGGTGTCAGTCCATGGTTGTTTGGCCCATGCACTTGGACAGAATATCATGGTGGCTAACATATGTGACAGAGCTAGGGTCTTCATCTCATGATTGTCAGGAAGCAGAATTGAGTAGTAACAGGTTTTGGCCACAGCAAAATATAAATTTTAATGAGAAACTCAGAGCAGCCCATTTCCCCACCTTCTGAACTTCAACCACATCCCCATACTCTGATCAAAATTTGGCTCCATAAGTAGGTTAAGCTTTTTGTTGTTGCACAGCCTTCATGATCTAATCATTTCAGGGAAAAAAAAAATAAACTTTTCACAAACAGACTTAGAGGTGCATTCCCAATCGAATCAAGTCCGCAATCAAGATTAACCATTACTGATAGTTAGAGAAATAAAATAAGTAGTAAGTAGTTGGTGCTTTTCCACATCAAGGAGAAGGCTGAGGATAGTACAATAGTGAGCAAACACATTTGAGGGGTGGGAAAGGGAAGCGAACAAAGAAAATGGGGAAGGAGCAGGAGAACTGGAAGGACAGAAAGGTGTCTGGCTAGAAGAGTGCAGAGTCTCAGAATGAAAGGGAAAAGTTTTAAGAAACGGTCTTTAGGTATCACTCAACAGTATTCATGTTTACAATGCATAAGTCAATCAAAAATAAGGTAAGCAATAGCCACAGATCTCACGGAGGATCAAACAATGAGAGGTCACCTTATTTGATAAGCAGATCTCTTTAGCAGTTTAGTAACATTATCCAATAGTGATTTCTTGTTATCTGATTTGTTTTGAGGTGGCAGTACTATTAGCTCTTTGCCACTTTTTTTTTTATCACATCTGATCAGTACACAAAGAAATATTATGTCATGAGATATTGCCCAGCTCCACAGTGAGTGCTAAAGAGGTATTCTCACCTTGTGGATTTTCCAAAAGCCAGAACTTATATTGTTACATACTAATAAAAATTTCCACTTTCAATTATGATGATGATTAATAATAAGAGTAATGTCCAATGCTTTTCAGTTTTAAAAAAAGCACCCATTATGTCTCATACCATCATAATTAATGAAAGGTCCTTCAAACAAATGTTTAATGCTTCCCCAAGATTTCAATCACCATTATAAGAGGTAAACAACTGACTGAGATGGGACTTTTTTGGGGGGTGTGTGACTACCTGTAAGTCAGTCAACTTACTCCTGGTGACACAGCTACCTGTGACTCAGATGTACTTCTATAAGTAACCCTAATAAACTCACTGGTTCACTAACCTAAATTTGGATGAAAATCCTTTCTTTGGTCTATTGGTGTCCCCTCTATCTGGAGTAAGAGATGCTTCTTTATGTACGTGAGAAAATTTCACACAACACCTGTAATTCATCTAATATCATGGGACAGCAGAGTTCAGAGCATAGTATTTAAAATTGAGCAGTTGCATATGGTAAGTATTTTAAGCCAAAGGACCTAGAGAATCTATGTGGCCAGGAAGGACTCACTTGACTTCCCCTGCAGGAGATCATAAGACCCCTACATGACAGGTGTCCCATCTATAGGAATGCTTTCAAGGACTCACTTGACTTCCCCTGCAGGAGATTATAAGCCCCCTACATGATAGGTGTCCCATCTATAGGAATGCTTTCATCTTCGAAAGTGAAGGGATACCAAAAGGAACCAAAATAAACTTCTGTTGCTGAGCATCCTTCAGATAAGCATACCTGACTCACAATAATCTTTCTTATTAGTCCATTATTGCACTGCACTGTTCATCAGTCCTAGAATAAAGCCACTCAGATCTCACCATTTCTTAGGAAATTTATTTTTGTATGAAGGTTAACATGTCATGTCAAACATGAAGCAATTCTAGCTACACACAAAAAACATGCAAGTAGGAGGGAAAGTTGTGGAAAGAAAGGGTGCCAAGGAGAAGAGAGGAAAATGAGAGGTAAGAATGATATGAAATCTTTTGCATGTGTATGACACTGTGAAAGAATAAACATAAAATCAAGAAATTTACAAGACTGGTCTCTTGTTAATCTGTTTTGTCAAGAAAATTTCCAGATATAGCCAGAGACTTCCAAGAGTGTAAGGGTGTGGGGGAAATGGTGTTTCCACCTCCTCAATAAATCATCATTTCTGGAAGGATACTGTCTCCCTTACTGAAGTATATATGGGAACTGGTAGAAAATTAACCTAGTCCCAAGACTTAAACTCGGGAGGAGGGGAGAGAGAGAGGAAGAAAGAGGGGGAGAGAGAGAGAGAGAGAGAGAGAGAGAGAGAGAGAACTTTTGCTTGGATGCATATGCACTGAAAATGATCCTTATTTCTGAAACGGCCTGAACACTGGTGAGTTGCAGGTGCTTGTGTAGAATCTTTCCTTTTTAAGTGATTCATTTTGAAGCTCTTACCCACAGAAGCAATTAGATGAACTGTGGATGTTTTATTTCAAAATAATTTCTCAATCATTAGACTTTGTTCCAGCTTCTCTTAAAATCAGTTTTCTATACACAGCAACCCAATGAAAAATAATGTATATCCCTAACGAAGAATTTTTTATTTTATTTTTTTATCCCAGGCACATTTTTTTTTTCATTAATATGTAGACCTTATTGCTGTGTATGATAGTGACTGTTAGGATTGTACACCAAAGTTACATGGTGGGTTCACAAATCATGCCATGTGACTGGTTCATGTGGGAGGTTTTATTATGGGAAGGGGGTGGTCACAGAGACCACCTGGGCAGGTAGGAGAGAGAGATAACAGGTGGTGCAGAGTTCTCTTATAAGGCGGCCCAGAGCATGGGCAGGCAGTTTCAGTTGGTCCACAGGTGGCCTCACAGGTGTCTGATATCATGTTTGTCAGGTCCCTTGGAGAGGCCTTAGAGATGCATGTTTATGGATCCCAACATTCCTTCCTTTTTGTTTTATTAAAAAGTGGGGGAGCTGGAGAGGACAGGGTCTCCACAAGGAGAGCAACAGAACAAGAAAATTTGAACACAGGGAACTTCCCAGAGACTCATACTCCAATCAAGGACTATTCATAAAGATAACCCAGAACCCCTGCACAGATGTAGCCCAGGGTAGTGCAGAGTCCAATTGGGTTACATAGTAATGTGAAGAGGGACTGCCTCTGACATAATCTGATTGACCTGCTCTTTGATCACCTCCCTCTGGGGGGGGGGGGGAGCAGCCTTACCAGGCCATAGTAGAGGACAATGCAGCCACTTTTGATGTGAACTGATAGTCTAAGATCAGAAAGGAGAGGAGAACCTCCCCTATCAGTGGACTTGGGGAGTGGCATGCATGCAGAGGGAGGAGATAGGGTGGGATTGGGAGGGGAAGAGGGAGGAGTTTATGGGGGATGCAGAATGAATAAAGTGTAATTGATGAAAAACAAAAAAAAAACCTAAAAAAAAAAAGTGGGAGAGCAGCCTTACCAGGCCACAGACAAGACAATGCAGCCAGTCCTAATAAGACTTGATAGGATAGGGTCAGATGGAAGGGGAGAAGGACCTCCCCTAACAGTGGACTTGGAGAGGGGCATATAAGGAGATGAGAGTGGGTGGGTGGGATTGGGAGGGAATACGGGAGAGGGCCACAGCTGGGATATAAAGTGAATAAACTATAATTACATCAAAAATTAAAATTCAGAAAAGTGAGGAGCTAGGAAGGGAATGATGGTCAGGAGGGCATAAGGGCAACCTTTGCTGTTCAAGCTAATTTCTGCTAATTAGAGGCATTGCCATTCGCTGGGTATAGTTGGTCCCCACCATCAAAGTTGATTGGAAAGTCATTGTCATCTGGTTCTGTGGGCAGAGGTTGATAATCCTGTAAGAGTAACTGATTAATGGTTTGATTATACGATTTTTGCATTTGTTGTTGGAGGAATGTAGAGAAGATGTTAATAAAGCAGGGTGCAAAAAGCAAAAGCAGAAAGATGAGCAGAGAGGTGTGTGGAAGGACAGAATCTACTTCCACATGGGTTCTCAAAGGCCTAAACGCCAGAGGTCTCGAGCTGTTCCCTTCACTTTCATAGATTTGTCTGCAGTTGTTGGATTTTGTCTTTTACTATACCCAACTGGTTAACATAAAAATAGCATTCCTCCTGGAGGAAGATGCAAAGGCCACCTTCTTTAGCTGTGAGGAGATCCAATTTGTGTCGGTTTTGAAGTACTACTGCTGCCAGTGTGCTGATCTGTCCTTGGAGAGTTAGTATTGTTTGAGCCAATTGCTAGAAGTCTTGGACGAAATGGGAAGAAAGCTGATAATACAAAGTTAATGAAGTGATTAGTCATGCTGTCCAGGTCCTGACAGCTGCCGTGATTCCTGCAACAGCCAAGAGGGGCAAAATTTGAATTTCCCTGTTGTCCTGATGAGCAGCAATTGAGTCCTTGACTGAGATTGGTAGGGGCTCCTTTTCATTTATCACCCCCAGCTGGGGAATAGGAGCACCAGTGTTGGTAAGTGCTTTGGATATTTTATTGATGAATAGTCAATGTTCCCTAATTTTTCTATAATAGCTAATATTGTATGAAAATTTATGTATATAGAAACTTTCATTTCTATTTTTATACAATACTTAAATAGGTTGGAACACTGAGAGAAAATGGAAACACAATTAAAATTAATGACAGCTTGTTGAGGTGATGGACATGTTAATTAGCTTAATTGAATTTCTATAATATGGTCGATTGAAATCTTAAAATTGCACTAAAATAAAATGCGACATGACCTGCAAACATTTTCCTCTCTTGACAGAAATATATGAAAAATTTTCCTTTACCAACAGTATCAAACTGTCAATCATTCCACATTTTAATTAATGTACAAATATTAAACATTCCTCAGATTCTATATATAGAGACAAAATTGACTCCACTGGGGTATCCACTAAATAGGCTGCCCATTAGTTGTATCACCCATGAATTTACTGCTTAGGTCAACCACTATTAGATTAGATATTATAAGATTAGAATCTGAATATCTTGGATCAAACTTCTGCCTGAGGTTAGCTATTGTTGGACCAACTCAAGATTTGATACAAGGCATATGGCACTGACTTTTTTTTTTTAAAGAGAGACCTCGTCTTATGTATTCTAGGCTTGCCTTTTACTTAACTGATAATCTTAGACTCCCACTCCTCTAATCTACCTCTGTCTCCTTAGTGTCAGGGTCACAGGCATGAGTCACCATTCTTGGTTGATGTAGTATTAGGTATTGAACTCAGGGACTTGTGCATAGTAGGCAAGAACTCTACCAACTTAGCTACAGCTCAAGCTCCTTACATTGACCTTTGATTGGATCAATTTGGCTTCCATGTTCTGATCATACATAGTCCATCATTAAGAGAAGCCATGGATTAGGGACTGTAGACATAGCTCAGAGGTTAAGAGCACTGGCTGCTCTTCCAAAAGTCTGGAGCTCAATTCCCAGCAACCACACGATGGCTCACAACCATCTGTAATGAGATCTTGTGCCCTCTTCTAGCCTATAGATATACATGCAGACAGAACATTGTATACATAAGAAATAAATAAATCTTAAAAAAAAAACAAACAAAAAAAGAGAAGCCACAGAAAGATCTCAAACAGGGCAAGAACCAAAGCAGAGAGCGTGGTAGAATGCTGCTTACTGGATTGCTCTCCATGGCTTTCTCAACCTGTTTTTGTATCTCCCCAGTACCACCTGCCCAGGGGAGGTATTGCCAACACTGGGTTGAGCAGTACCACATAAATCATTAATATAAGCAATCTGATGGAAGTATTTCCTCAACTGAGGTTTCTGCTTCCCAGATAACTCTAGCTTGTGTCAAGTTGACCAAAATCTAATCAGCACAGATATATAGCTCATTAGGTTAGCTGCTGAGACACTGAAACTTCTGGTTATATTAGCCAGCATTTGAATTTGTTATTGAATGATCCAAACACTGACTGAATCAAGTCCTAAGTTTAGTCCCTATTTGCACCAAACACAGAATAAAATGGATCAACTCTTGACTGAATAATCAGTCTTCAGTTGGATGAAATTGGATATTCCCCAAATGTTCAAATGAGACTACTTCTGATGGGAGTCAGACCTGACTGGTTAATCCCTTTGATTGCCTTGGGACCAACCTGGATCAATCTGTGATCAAGTCATTCATGATTACATCAAATACTCATTGGATTGGCCTCTGGTTGGGTTGCATACACTTACTAGATCAGTGATTGTGATGGGAAGTGTTGTGAGATTGTGGATTATATCCAATCTTCACAACCTTTTCTCTTCTCACTTTGACAAGAAGGCTCCTGAACTTTCATGTCAATCATCTCTGGACCACTGCTTACCTCTAGGTCCATCCATGTCAGCAGCTTGTCACCCCAAACTTCTTATCTATTCGCATTCTATTTCATCCTTTACAGTGCTTTATTTGACTAGGCTCTTCTCAGAACTCCCTCCACACAGAAGCTTTCTATAGCTAGCCACCTGCTCTAATGCCTGTCATCACTTGTGAGCTCTTGAGACCTCATTAATGCCATGATAATGTGTGCATGATGCAGAATATTTCCCACCAGACCTGGCAGCAGAAAGTCGGTATGTAAAGGCTCCCTGGAGAATATCTTATCTGTATAGAAACCCTCAGTTGGCATACCTTGTTGAGAAACCTCTCTTGCCCATGGGCATGGTGATAGCATTGTTGTGTGAGCTGTCATTTCTGAATTCTTTTGAATTTCTGCCAGGGAGCTCTTACAAAATTCTCTTTTAGGCTTTGCAGACATGGCTGTAGCAGAGGGACTACCAACTCAGTTATAAAGGAGTCACAGTCAGTAGATAAAGAATCTTATCCTACACCTTCACCCCTTCATGACTTTGGCCATAACAACAAATAACTGTTATTATAATTATTGTTAAGCCAGGTATTACTAAGCCTGGGTGACCCGCCTCCATATATCCTCCATTCCTCCTTTGGGGATCTTTTGCCCTGTCTACCTACCCCTTATTGTTTTCCTTGCCTGGGATGCTCAAATGACTTGTTATTTATGACAGGTTTCCCAAGCCAAGCTACTCTCTGTATCCCCTGTCCTCTCTTCAGCTCCTCAATTGCCTGGGCACTAGGAAGTAAACAGATTGTGCCTAATCAGACCACAGAATACAGAGACAGGTACTTAGGGTGGGTCCTTGACCCAGAGCCATGTACAAGGAAAGGGACTTGCTACATTCCACATATTTCCTAAGTACCTACTCACCTCAGGGAAACAGTTTAGTTACTCCTTTTTATTACCGAGAAGAGATACCATGACCAAGGTTACTTATAAAAAAGTATATCAGGGATACCAGAGGGTTAGAGTCCATGACCATCCTGATAGGTACTGTGGCAGCAGGTGGGAAGGAATAGCAATGGAGCAGTGGCTAAGAAATTACATCCTCATCCACAAGTAGGAAGCAGAAAGAGAGATAACTGGGAATGGTTCAGGCTTTTGAAACCTCAAGGCCCACCCCAGTGACATACCTCCACCAACAAGGCCATACTTTGGAATCCTTCTCAAGTAGTTTCAACAACTGGGGGCCAAGCATTTATATATGTGAGGCTACATTCATAGATAAGTGCATCACTCATCCATCATCAGAGATGCTTTCTCATATAGTAGATGGGAGCTAACACAGAGACCTACAACTAGACAATGTGAAGAGAGTGAAATATTGTGGAACACTTGAGAGACCAAAAGATTAAAAATCGGCTATTAATTAAGGCCTGAACTAGGTGGGTGGAGAAGTCTAGTAATGCCCTGATGGGAAGGACTGCCTTACTGCATTCTTTCCCCACCCACTAGATACAGTTGCTAAGAAACTGGCCCATCCCCCTAGGGAAGGACACCAGGTCATTATGGTCTGGGGACCTTCCTATAGCCAATCAATTCAAAATGTAGCATTTTGACCAATAGATGCTCCCCAGGCAGGAATCACCCCTGCCTTGGGCATGCTGGGATGGACCAGAATCTTTAAATCACCTAACTAACCTGAGCACAGTGTGCTCGGCTCTCACCACTTCGGCAGTGGGGGTTTGTGGGCCCAAGCTGCAGCTTGTAATTTGTAATAAAAAGAACCTCATGTATTTACAGTGGAGTCTAGTTATTCCTGGTCTTTTGGGGTTCGTGAACCGGGCAGAACACACTCAGTTCTGGATGGGATGTCTTCATCAAGCCTCTCCACTCAAGGAATTATGTAGAAGAGGAGGTGGAGAGATTGTAAGAGCTAGAGGAGATGAATGACTTCAAAGAAACAGCATCTTCCCTACATAACATGACTGGTGCATATACAAACCCAGAGACTGAAGCATGCAAGGGCCTGTACTGGTTTAAGCCATACAGGAATCCCCTTCCTGTTATCCCTATGGGGATAACTGGTGTAGTGTGGCATACTTTGTGTTAGTAAATTGTCACATGTTGTTTAGTTTCACTGAGATGTTAGCACAAGGGGCAGGGTTAACCCCTTCTTTAAATCTAAGTGTGTTTATTTTACAGTGTCTTTCAAAACCCCTTTTCCAAGGATAGGCTACACCTGAGAGAAATAAAGAATAATGAAAGAGCTCAAGAGTGAAGATACTGTGTCTTTGAGCATAGAAGGAGAGTAAGTTGTCAGAGCAGAGAGGTAAAACATGCCCAGGCACCTTCCAAAACAAAAGGCTAGTTTAGCTCATGATATAAACATGTCTGTTCTAGGAATGTCTAATCAAAAGTGTCACCCAGGAAAAAAACCTTCTGTCTGAGACAGGTGAGAAGGTGTTTTGTTCCCAGGGATTCAGTTGGTTTCTGCTGGATGATATGAGCTGATGTGAATGATGTTTTTTTTTTTTTCTATAAAATATTTTTACAAGTAAAATTACTAGAGTAGAGGGTATGCACAATTGCAATTTAACTTGTTATTACATATTGTTTTCCAAAGTGCCTGGACCAGTTTCTGCTCTCATCAGTAGAGCAAGAACAGTTCTTCTCCTGTACAGGTTTACCCAACTCTGTAGTGTCTGAATTCTTAGTTTTTGTCTTTTGATGGGGATACAGTTAATATTTCATTAGTTTTGTTTCCTGTAATGGGTATTAACATTGAATATCTTCCTCTTCTTTGAATTACAAAATTGTATTCTGTTTGGTGAGTTTGAATTTTTCCTGTGGCTTTGTATGTGCTTATTGTGCATGTGTGTGTTTTTGTGTGTGTGAGTGTATTTTTTGTGTATGTGTTTGTGTGTGTATATATATGTGTAAGTGTGTGCGTGTTATTTGTGTGTGTGAGAGAGAGAGAGAATGAAATTATATACTGACATAAGAACAATAGCTGCTCAAACCCTTAGTTTTTCTCTGATTCCAAAAAGACACTTAAAGTACCACAATACTTTTGCTAACTTCTTAGGTTAATTTGCTACAAACCTAGGGCACAAATTCATATGTAAATATTTCTGTATATGCCTTCAAAGATGTATTCCCTTTTCATTTTCCTTCTAACTTTTCTCTGGTTTCCTTTTTTCCTACTTGAAATTATCTATGAGGTTAAGAGCAAAATCATCCAGATTGACAAATCTGATTAAGATTTATGACACCTTGAGCATGTTTGGAGGTTCTAGCAGGGGAGCACAGCTACTCGTATACCCTTGACCGAAAACCAGTCCTCCTCTATTCCAGGAAGGTCGTCCTCTTCGACCAAGCGCACAGCTTCAGGAGGGACACACATGGAGTGGTGAGGGAGAAAGGGGACACCCGCTTAGCCAGCCAGATCAGCCGAATCAACCCTGGTGATCAATGGGGAGACAGATGTCGCAGCCAGTTACTCAGCAATGAAAAATAAGGAAATCATGAAATTTGCAGGTAAATGGTGGGAACTGGAAAGGATCATCTTGAGTGAGCTGTACCAGAAGCAGAAAGACACACATGGTATATACTCACTCATTTAGATATATAGCATAGGATAAACCTACTAAAATCTGTACATTTAAAGAAACTAATCAAGAGAGAGGACCCTGACTAAAATACGCAATCCCCATCCTGAAAGGCAAAGAGGATGGACATCAGAAGAAGATGAAAACAAGAAACAACCTAGGGACCTGCCATAGAGGACCTCTGAAAGGCTCTGCTCTGCAGACTATCAGAGCAGACACTGAGACTTATGGCTAACTGTTGGGCAGAGTGCATGGAATCTTATGTAAGAAGTGGGAAATAATAAGATCTGGAGAGGACAGAACTCCACAAGGAGAGCAACAGAACCAGAAAATTTGAACACAGGGTTCTTCCCAGAGACTCATACTCCAACCAAAGTAGTATGCATGGAGATAACCTAGAACCTCTGAACAAATGTAGCCCATGACAGTTTAGTGTCCAAGTGGGTTACATAGTAATGAGAAGAGGGACTTCCTCTGACATAATCTGATTGGCCTGCTCTTTGATCACCTCTCCCTGAGGGGGGAGCAGTCCTACCAGGCCACAGGAGATGACAATGCAGCCACTCCTGATGTGATCTGATAAACTAAGATCAAAAGGAAGGAGAAGAGGACCTCCCCTATCAGTGGACTTGGGGAGGGGCATGCATGAGGAAAGGGGAGGGAGGGTGGGACTGGGAGGGGAGGAGGGAGGGACTTATGGGGGGATACAAAGTAAACAAAGTATAGTTAATAAAATTAAATTAAATTAAAAAAAGATTTATGACACAAATCACAAGTTCAAGGATGTTACCCAATCTCCCCCTGGTTTGGCAGTCTGCTAAAAAGGTACAAAGTCATTGAACTCTGACATATTCATACCCTTGTATACTATGGGCAAAGATGCAAATTGCCAAACATACATGAAACAGAATTTTGAACTTGGAAGATATTAATTGTGAAGCTTCAGTCTCCTCAGAGGGAGAAGGGAGTGGAGGTATCAGGTCAGGAAGAAATGGGTTCAAGGTTTGCTGACTAATAGACACTATGTTTTCTTAGATTTCAAGCTCAGGTAGGGTTTTGTAAAGACCCAAGAACACTACTGGAAGAAGGACATCTGGAAGAATAAATAATGTAATTAGTATGCAATATGACAGTGATCACTTGTTCTATCTGTAGCCTTTCTCTGTTCATGGCTTTGGTATTTGGAACAGCCTGTTCTTCCAGGTAGTGATCAGGTGGAAACAGGCTCTCAACCTGTGCAATCTCACATCTACAGAACAGTATCTTAACAAATCTATGCACATTTACTTGGTTATTTTGCACCTAAAGGTTCTTTAAGTTTATCACTTCCCCTTCCTTCTTAAATTTTTTTCCTTACAATTTATTTGTGGAAGAAAATGAATCATTTGTTCTATAGAGTCTACCACATTTTGGATTTTGCATAAATTACATAATTATAAAATTCACTCAGATACTTTTTATATTTAACATATTCTAATTAGCTGGAACAGACAGCTCAAATATACCTAGTAGTAGAAATTGCAGAAGCACAGATCTAAAATCTTATAGGTGGCTAATTAGGAATTCGTATGCTTGCAGGTCATCAAGGATGGATTCCCTTCGTCATAATTAGCTTCAGTTCCCACTTCTGGTGATACTCTAATTTTAAGAAATAGGGAATTTCTTAAATTTCTCTTCCTAAGAATTCAAAAATATCATGTGAAAAGTACAAGAAATCACCACAATTGTCTCTACTCAAGCAGAAAAAAGATTTTATAAAAAGTGTCTGTTTAGAAACCCAGAATTGCTTAAACAATTCTCTACAGTAAAAGATCTTCAGGAAGTATCTCTATCCCTGATCTCAAGCTGTACTATAGAGCAACAATACCAAAAACTGTCTGATACTAGCATAGAAACAGACTGGTAGATCTATAGAATCAAATAGAAGACCCTGACATAAATCCACACACTTATGGACACCTGATTTTTGACAAAGATGCCAAAACCATTCAATGGAAAAAAGACAATATCTTAAATAAATGGTGCTGGTCTACCTGGATGTCTAAATGTAGAAAAATGCAAATAGATCCATACTTATCACCCTGCACAAAACTAAAGTCCAAGTGGATCAAAGACCTCAATATAAAACTGGACACACTAAACTGCTTAGAAGAAAAAGTGGGGAAGAGCCTTGAACTCATTGGTACAGGAAAAAACTTGCTGAACAGAACACCAAAAGCACAGGCTCTAAGAGCAACAATCAATAAATGGGACCTCATGAAACTGAAAAGCTTCTGCAAAGCAAAGGACACCAACCATTAAAACAAAATGACTGCTTTCAGATTGGGAAAGAATCTTCACCAACCCTTTATTTTACAGAGGACTAATATCCAGTATATATAAAGAACTCAAGAAGTTAAACAGCAACAAACCAAGTAATCCAATTAAAAAATGGAGTACAGAGCTAAACAGAGAATTCTCAATAGACTAATATCAAATGGCAGAGAAACACTTAAAGAAATGTTCAACATCCTTAGTCATAAGGGAAATGTAAATCAAAATGACCTTAAGATTTCACCTTACACCCATCAGAATGGCTAAGATCAAAAACTCAAGAGACAACACATGCTGTAGAGGTTGTGGAGAAAGGGGAACCCTCCTCCACTGGTGGTGGGAATGTAAACTTGTACAACCACTCTGGAAAGGAATCTGGCGCTTTCTCAGACAACTAGGAATAGCGCTTCCTCAAGATCCAACTATACCTCTCCTAGGCATATATCCAAAAGAGTCTCAAGTACACAATAAGGACATTTGCCCAACCATATTTGTAGCAGCCTTATTTGTAATAGCCAGAAGCTGGAAACAGCCCAGATGCCCCTCAGTGGAGGAATGGATACAGAAATCATGGCACATCTACACAATGGAGTATTACTCAGCAATAAAAAACAAGGAAATCATGAAATTTGCAGGTAAATGGTGGGATCTGGAAAAGATCATCCTGAGTGAGCTATCCCAGAACAGAAAGATGCACACAGTATATACTCACTCATATAGTCATATAATATAGGATAAACCTACTAAAATCTGTACACCTAAAGAAACTAATCAAGAGGGAGGACTCTTGCTAAAATGCTAAATTCCTATCCAGAAAGGCAAAGAGGCTGGACATCAGAAGAAGGAGAAAAGAGGGAACAAGTCAGGAGCCTGACACAGAGGACCTCTGAAAAGCTCTGCCCTTCAGACTATCAATGTAGATGCTGACACTTATGGGCAACCTTTGGGCAGAGTGCAGGGAATCTTAGGAAAGAAGTGGGAAACAGTAAGATCTGGAGAGGTCAGGAATTCCACAAGGAGAGCAACAGAACCAAAAAATCTGAGCACAGTGGTCTTTCGTGAGACGGATACTCCAACCAAGGACTATGCATGGAGATAACCTAAGACCACTGCACAGATGGAGCCCATGGCAGTTCAGTATCCAAGTGGGTCCATTGTTATATGAACAGGTACTTCCTCTGACATGAACTGATTGGCCTTTTCTTTAATTACCTCCCCCTGAGGGGGAAGCAGCATTACCAGGCCACAGAAGAAGACACTGCAGCCACTCCTGATGAGACCTAATTGACTAGGATCAGAAGGAAGGAAAAGAAGACCTCCCCTATCAGTGGACTTGGGGAGGGGTATGCATGCAGAGGGTGGAGGAAGGGAGAGATTGGGACGGGAGAAGGGAGGGAACCACAGGGGGTATACAAAGGGAATAAAGTGTAATTAATAAAGAATAAATAAAAAAGTTACTTTGTACATTCTTGTACAAGACTAGATAAACACGGAAAAAATGTCTGTTTATGTGTGTATATAGGATACATGTGTCCTTGCATGTGCATGAGAGGCTGGAGGTCAATACTGGATGTCTTTATCATTCTCCACTTATATATTTATTTTTTGAATCATGGTCTCTCACGAACCTGGAACATGTTGTTTGTGCTGGTTGGCTAGCCTCTGGGGATCCACCTGTCTTCCCTCCTTCAGCATTGTGATTACAGAGATGCACTCCTATCTCCAGATTTTATGTGGGAACAAGATCAGAACTCAGGTCCTCCTGCTTGATCAGAGACACTTTACCTATTGAGCCATCTCTTTAACCCCAAGAGTTAAAATATATGAAGAAATAGAGCTAAATAGGACTTCTTTGAGACCCATATGACTACATTATAGCTTTATTTTTTAAATGTTTTTTTTTTCTCCTTCTGGGATACTTCACTCAGAATGATCTTTTCTAGATCCCACCACTTGCCTGCAAATTTCATGATTTCCTCCTTTTTGATTGCTGAGTAGTATTCCATTGTGTAAAAATACTACAGTTTCTGTATCCATTCCTCCGTTGATGGACATCTAGGTTGTTTCCAGGTTCTGGCTATTACAAATAAAGCTGCTACAAACATGGTTGAACAAATGTCCTTATTGTGTACTTGAACAAATTTTGGGTATATACCTAGAAGTGGTATAGCTGGGTCTTGAGGTAGCACTACTTATATACTTGCTTATATAGACCTACAAGATATGCTAAACATAATGAAATCTACACACCTAAAGAAGATAATCAAGAAAGTGGACACAGGCGAAGATGATCAATCCTCATTTAGAAAGACAAATGGGATGTACAGTGAACCTATGACAGGAGTCTACCACAAAAGACATCTGAAAGACTCTACCTAGCAGTGTTTCAAAGCAGACACTAAGACTCATAACCAAACCCTTGGCAGAGTGCAGGGAATCATATGAAAGAAGGGGAGTTAGTATGATATGGAAAGGATAGGAGCTCTACAAGGATCAAATATATCCAGGCACAGGGTCTTTTCTGAGACTGACACTGAACCAAGGACCATCTATGGATATAACGAAGAACTTCTGCTCGGATGTGGCCCGTGGTAGCTCAGTAACCAAGTAGTTTTCCAAAGTAAGGGGAACAAGGACTATTTCTAACAGGATCTCAAGGGCAGGCTCTTTGACACCCCCCCCCCCCCAGGGGAGGAGTAGTCCTGTTAGGCCACAGAGGAGGACTTTGCAGCCAGCCCTGAAGATACCTGATAAAACAGGGTCAAATGAAAGGGGAGGAGGTCCTCCCCTATCAGTGGACTTGGAAAGGGGCAGGGAGGAGACAAGGGAGGGAGTGTGGCATTGGGGAGGGAATGAGGGAGCAGGATACTGCTGGGACACAGAGTTAACAAAATGTAACTAAGAAGAAAAATAAAATTAAAAAAAAAAACTTTTTTTCTGTTCTTTCAATTTGTTCTGTTGCATGGTTTTTGGTTCAGAGAATGAGGTGTGAGTTATATATAGCTCTAGCCCTGGATGGAGACATGAAATTTTGGGCTACCAGAAAGATTATAAGGTCTATCCAGCAGGGGGAATTCTTATAAAGGACACAGATAAATTATTGTCCCCCTCCCTTAAGAGTTAATCTAAACGTGGCTGTCAGTTGCCTAGACAGAAACTGTCCTGCAGGAAAGGTGTCTCTTCCAGATATTTTAGTTTAAAATAAACAGTTTAAAGCCTACTTAAACATGTAGGTTGGCACAATGGTTTCTCTGATCACTGTCCATTATCATACCATGATAATGCTTTTCTCCATAGTGGCCCCTTTCATCACTGACCATTGTCACCTTTGTGAGTCCCTCATATTATTTCATAACTAACTCTGTCTGGATTCTACACTGTACTCTGTCTTGTTGTATTCATTTGATATAAATCAAATGAAGAATGGAGCCAGCAGGAGGCCAGAGTGAGGCCCTAGAAAAGCATTAAATGATCAGCTTGGTGATGTAGAAACTCTAGAATTTCTCTCTGATCTCATCTGTCCTTGATGTAGATCTAGTTTGAAATCTGACTGCATGTATGTTTCCCTAAGCTGATGTAGATTCCACTGTGTGAGGTCCCAGGACTTCAAAGCCCATATCTGTGGGATAGATTCTTCTGGAGGCCTATTACTACAGTATTACTTAAGGGAATTTCCAGGAGCAGTCTATGACGTGCAGCTCCAAAATTTTTGCTAGTAATGGATCTTTGGATCTCTGGGGTCCACTGTTAGTAACTCTAAACATCAAAAGTGAAATTCTGACCAGATTGGAAGCCTGGTTTTCTAATTGCACATAATTTTCAAGTTAAGATATCATATTTTGTAACTGTAAAAACAAACAAACAAACAAACAAATAAAAAAAAAACAGTTAAACCAGGCAAGATGGTTTATGTCTGGAACTCATTACTCAAGAAGCTGAGGTAGGAAGATCAGAAGCTAACCTGGGCTACATAACATGACCTTATCTCAAAAAAATTGGCTCTATCCCATAAAAGAGGGATGTCCTTTAAATAGTAAAATGGATATGAATGATCTGATTCTGCTCCAGCATAAATGCACTGGAATTATAAGACAGGCAGTGAGGAATCCCATCCTATTTAGTGTACTTGCAGGTCCTGGTAAAAACCCAGCCTGAAATAAGTGTCTTTAAAACTCCTTTCAAAATTGTCTGACTTCATGAATCTGTAAAAACCTTTACTGTAAAAGAATTGACCTGTTCATGGAAGACTGTAGTTATCAAATGAGCAGGTAATAGGTATTCTTAACAGATTTTCAAAGACACAAGTCTAGGTTTCTCACTCCATTATGCCTTTAGTCTAAATGTTTATCCTTGTTGAACTTATAGTCTGAGAGACAAGTTCATGAATCTCTTTGTGTTCAGAAGGGCCTCTTGACCAGTGGGAGTCTATGAGGCACTATGAACAAATTCTAAGCCATTTGGCAGATGCTTGTTATCCTAGAACTCAGGCTGAGAAATGAAGAAGATACCTGTAGATTTGAAACCTGCCTGGGCTATTTAGTGAGTTATTGGTCAGTCTGGGCTACAGAGTGAAAACTGTCAGTAAAAAACGGCCCTGCAAGGAGGTCCTCCACAATCAGTGGACTTGGAAAGGGGCAGGGAGGAGGTGAAGGAGGGAGGGTGGGATTGGGAGGGAATGAGGGAGTGGGATACAGCTGGAATACAGAGTTAAATAAAATGTAACTAATAATAAAAATTAAAAAACTAAAATAGAAAAGAAGAAGAAGAGTAGGAGGAAGAAGGAGAAGGAGAAGGAGAAGGAGAAGGAGGAGGAGAAGAAGAAGAAGAAGAAGAAGAAGAAGAAGAAGAAGAAGAAGAAGAAGAAGAAGAAGAAAAAGAAGAAAAAGAAGAAGAAGAGGAGGCACGGCAGACCGGCATGGTGGTGAGCTACTGCAATCCCAGTACTTGGGGAGTCAGAGACAGGCAGATCACTGTGAGTTCAAGGCTAGTCTGGTCTACAGAACAAGTTCCAGGACATCCAAGGCTACATAGGGAAACTCTGTCTCAAAAAATAAAAATAAACAATCAAACAAAAAAGCCAAAAAAAAAAAAAAAAAAAGCCTGGCCTAACCTGGTGGTACAGACCTGTTATTCTAGCTGCTTCCTAGCTTCCAGAACCAAGAGTTAAAGAAATGTCTTCTTGATTCTATCACAGAGGGCCTCTGAAAGACTCTACCCAGGAGAGTATCAAAACATATGCTGAGTCTCAACATCTGCCTTGATACCCTGCAGTCTTTCAGAGGCCCTCTATGGTAGGCTCCTGTCCTGTTCCCTGTTTTCTCCCTCCTCCAATGTCCATCTTCTTTGCCTTTCTGAATGGGGATTGAGCATCTTAGCCAGAGTCCTCCTTCCTGATTAGCTTCCTTAGGTGTAACTTTGGGCAGAGTACAGGGAATCTTAAGAAAGAAGTGGGAGATAGTAAGACCTGGAGGGGACAGGCGCTCCACAAGGAGAGCAACATATCCAAAAAGTCTGGGCACAGGGGTCTTTTCTGAAACTGATACTCCAGCCAAGGACTACTCATAGAGATGGCCTGGAACCCCTGCACAAAGGTAGCCTATCGAAGTTCAGTATCCAAGTGGCCTCCATAGTAGTGGGGAAAAGGACTGTCTCTGACATAAACTGATTGTCCTGCTGTTTGATCACTGAGGAGGGAGCAGCCTTACCAGGCCACAGAAGAAGAGAATGCAGCCACTCCTGATGAGACCTGATAGATTAGGATCAGAGGGAAGGTGAGGAGGACCTCCCTTATCAGTGGACTGGGAGAGGGATACAGGTGAGGAAAAGGGAGGGGAGGATTGGGAGGGGAGGAGGGAGGGAGGTATAGGGGGGATAAAAAGTGAATAAACTGTAATTAATACAAATTTAAAAAAAGAAATTAAAAAAAATATGCTGAGATTCATAGCCAACCTTTTTGCAGAGTGAACAGGAGATCCACAAGGAGAGCAACAGAACCAAAAAATATGGGACCAGGGGTCTTTTCTGAGACTGATATCCAAACAAGGTCTATGCATGGAGATAACTTAGAACTGCTGCACAGAAGTAGCCCAAGGCAGATCAGTGTCCAAGAGGGTTCCTCAATAATAGGATTAGGGACCATCTCTGACAAGAACTCATGGGCTGGCTCTTTGATCACCTCCACCAGGTCTCATCAGGACTGGCTTCTTTGTCTTAGAAGCCAGTCCTGATGAGACCTGAATAGACTATGTCATATGGAAGGGGAGGAGGCCCTCCCCTATCATTGGACTGGGGAAGGGGCATAGGAGAAGAAGAGGGAGGGAGGGTGGGATTGGGAGTGGTTGGGGGAGGGGCTGCAGGTGGGATACAAAATATTAAAAAAAAGAAAAAAGAAATTTCTTCTTTTGACAAATTACCTAGTGTGCTGGTTAGGTTTTGTTAACTTGACAAAAGCTCAGGTTATCTGGGAGGAACCTCAGTTGAGAAAAAATGCTTCCATCAGATTGGTTTGTGGACATGTCTGTGAGACATTTTCTTAGCTAATAATCTTTATTGGATGGTGTAGCTCACTATGAGTGGTGCCAGTCCTGGACAGGTGGTCCTGGGTGTTCTGAGAAAACAGGCTGAGCAAACTTTAAGTAGCAAGCCAATAGTAACAACATTCCTTCCATGGGCTCTGTTTCAGTTCATGCCTCTAAGATCGTGCCTCCAGGTTCCTGCCTTGAGTCCCTGCCTTGGCTTCCCATAGTAATATATTATGATATGGAATTATAAGCCGCATACGCTCTCTTCTTCTTATGTTCCTTTAGTGAACGTTGTATTACAGTAACGGAGAACTGAAATAGGACACCAACTCTCTAGTATTTTGTAGCAACTGAAAATGGCTTAAGATAGCCATGTGGAATTTGATGACCATTTTGTTTTCACACAAGGCTTGCAGAAATGGAAGGTGAGGATAGACTCTTATGAGAACTGGCTACTAGGACCTGAACTGCCTCTCAATGCACACATGGAGAAAGAGTCAGAGAGATTTCTAGGAGAAAGATTATGTTCTAGGATGTCAGTACCAAATGGAACCAAGTGGGACGCCAGAGTGAAGCCTTCCACACTGTTGATTACATGTATAAAAGACTGATTTGGGTCCAGACTCTCAGGCTCCTTAGAGCAAACTTCGGGTTTTTTTGTTTGTCTGTTTCTTCCTCCTCCTTCTCCTCCTCTTCCTCTTCTTTTTGGTTTTTCGAGACAGGGTTTCTCTGTGTAGCCTTGACTGTCCTGGATTTGCTTTGTAGGCCAATCTGGCCTCAAACTCACAGACATCTGCCTGCCTCTGCCTCCCTGAGTGTTGGGATTACAGGTGTGTACCACAACTCTGACAGTTGAGACCTGTTTTTCTGGAAGCTTTTTCTCCATGGTACCCCAACAAGATATCTCTTTGTAGTCAGAATTCCTGGAGGTCCTAAGTACAGATATTTTCTCTGATAGTTCAAAGACAATGAAATGAGGCTATCAATTTGACCTGATCAGATAAGAACATTACTAGCTATAGCCTATGATCTTACTTTGACTTTGGAAGAGACATTATTTTCTTTCTGGTCAGAACAAACACTGGGTGTAAACCTGAGTAATTGAAAGATATCTAGATTGTGCCTAGCCTGTAGTCACAGGCCTTTAACCCTAGCTAATAGGGAAAAGACACAGTAATTGCCACTTGTGTTGGACTAAAATCCAAGTGACTTTACTGTTCTGGTGTACTTGCCAGCTCAGTTTGTGTCTTAGAGCACCCACTTTGAGAAAAAAAAAAAAAAAAAAAAAAAAAAAAAGATCTTGCAGAGCTACTTAGAATGTTTGCTTTGTTTGTTTGTTTCTTTGTGCAACAGCAAAATTATTCTTTGTTTCTAACCCTAGTTTTCTTGTCTGTGGACATCAGAACTCTCGGTTCTTCAGTCTTCAACTATGAAGTTTGCACTAGTGGTTTCTTGAGGTTTATCAGGCTTTTGGCCTCATATAATGGTTGTTTCCCTGGTCCTGAGGTTTTAAAAAATGGACTAAGCCATGCTATTAGCTTCTATGGATAGAAGCTGCAGATGGCTTCTCTCAGGGCCTGTCAGCCAATTTGGTCACATGGCCCATTACCCTAATTCATCTTCTCACAGATATTGCAGTACTTAGTTTTCTCATTGCTATGACAATTTTTTTTTTTGGAAAAATTAGTTTAAGGATGGGATTATTTGGAGCCTACAATATAGGGGTATTTTCCATCATGACAGTAAAGGCATGGTGGCAGATAAATGTATAAGGTGGCCTGTGACTCTGCATCAGCAGCCAGGAAACAGAAAGAGATAACTCCTCGAACTCAGCTTGCTTTCTTGTTTATTCAGTCTGTGACAGAAGCCAGAGTAGTGCCAAAAGAATTGGGGTGAGTCTTCCCACCCCAGTTAAACTTTTTTGAAAATGCTTTCAGAGACTTGTCTAGAACTGCTTCTCCTGAGTGTTTCTAAGTCCAGTCACATTGACATTACAGATTAACCCTCGAGGATTTTTTTTTTTTTTTTTTTTGGTTCTGTCTCTCTGGGGAAATCTGCCTAGTGCAGTCAGGGTGATTCAGGAACCATGGGCTGCTTCCTCTGGTTTGTACTCAGCATAGAAGCTTAGAGTTTGCATTTTGGCCAAACTTCTCATAGTCCTTCCCCACTGGACTTTGTTTCCTTCTAAAATACAGTCCTCCAAGTTCATCTGAACCACCAAATGGAGTAACCCTGACTTCACGATTCCAGCAAAATATAAAATTCTGTTTCCCTTCTCTTCTTTACCACGGCAAACCTGTCTACTCTGCTCCATGTCCACTCTTCTTTCAGGATATTTTCCTGATTATGCATGACATTTGTCCTGGTATGTGGCCATTTTCTCTGGTATTTAGTTTCTCCTGAAGCTCCTTCAGACACCTCCCTCAGCTCTTGAGGAGAAATATGAGATCAAGTAGGACTAAATGTGCCTACAACAAACAGTCATAAAGCAAGATGGCATGCACATAAAAGCACACCTGGATGCTTAGCTTTCAAACCTACACCTTCTAGGCTATTAATGTGCTGTTCATATTCTGGATGAATAGCTTGAACAGGCTCATTAACATACTTCTCTAGGGGCACTGGCAGGCCTTCAGGAGGTAGGAGAAAATTCTCAGCTTCTGTTTCAATCCTATTCCATCTTATCCCGGAAGGGTTATCTTTCTGGAGAGTGACTGAGCAGCTGCTTCCAATTTAAATCAAAACACTCAAGGAATTGGCTGCCTGAAGCAAACCATAGCTTTAGCAGAACACACTGCATACTGAGGCCAACCTGGGTTACTTTGTGAATTTCAGTCTGAATTCAGTCAGAATTCCAGTCTGACCTGCAGTTTGAGACCTTATCTCAAACAAAAACAAAACAAACAACACAACAAGAAAAATCCACCCGAACTCAACAAAAACAACAAAGCAGAAGGCTGAAAGCAAAAGGTGAAAGAAGTACCCCAGTTCCTATAGACTCATGTTTATATTTTGCCTGGGTTGACAGATTTTTCTTTCTAAAGATTTTCTTATCTTCACACATCTCTTTATAACTAAACTACCAAGAGCATTTGTCACTTGTCAGCTTTGCAGAACTGGATAAAGACAGCTCTGGGAAAACCTGCTCTTTGTTCATTTTTGCTTCTTGCTTAAGGGGTCATCTCTTCCCTACTTCCTCTTCTCATCATCTTTCTTAACTTCTTTGGTGATTATATTTCTTTTTGAAAATTGTATTTTCTTTTTTCATTTTTATAAAAAGTTCTGCATATATAACAAAATGCTTTAATGTATTTATATTTTTGGATGATTAGGACCAACCAATTGATATATGCATCACAGCACATAGTTACTTTTTTTCAGGGGACAACAGTTTGCAATCACTCTCTTAGCATTACCCACCCCCAACTTGTGATCATCTTGCTTGTGCCTCTGAATGGAGTTTATAGGAGTATGCCATCAACTCTTCTTAGTTTTCTTGTCCCTCTGGTAATGAACATGGAACCCAGGGTCTCAGACACATTAGCAAAGCCCTCTACCATTAATCTACATGTTCAACTAAGTGTTTTAAAAAGCGAAAATCTTCTTCCAATGTCTATTCCATTTGCCTTTCTGAATGAAGATTGAGCATCTTACTCAGGGTTCTCCTTCTTAAGAAACAAGACAGGAGCCTACCACAGAGGGCTTTTGAAAGACTTTACCCAGCAGGGTATTAAAGCAGATGCTGAGACTCATAGCCAAACTTTGGGCAGAGTGCAGGGAATTTTATGAAAGAAGGAGGAGATAGAAAGACCTGGAAGAGTCTGGAGTAACACAAGGAGAAAAACAGAATCAAAGAATCTGGGCCTAGGGGTCTTTTCTGAGACTGATACTCCAACCAAGGACCATTCATGGAGATAACCTGGACCCCTTGCACAGAGGTAGCCTGTGGCAGCTCAGTCTCCAAATGGGCTCCCTAATAAGGGGAGCAGGGACTGTCTCTAACATGAGCTCAGTGGCTGGCTCTTTGATCACCTCCCCCTGAGGGGGTAGTATCCTGACCAGGCCACAGAGGAAGACTATGAAAGACAGTCCTTATGATACCTTATAATCTAGGGTCAGATGGAAGGGGAGGAGGTCCTCCACTATCAGTGGACTGGGGAAAGGGCATAGGAGGAGATGAAGGAGGAGGGAGGTCGGTATTAGGAGAGAAAGAAGGTGGGGCTACATCTGGGATACAAAGTGAATAAACTGAAATAAATAAAAATTATATTTAAAAAAAATTAATACCAGTAAATGAGAGAAAGGGAAAAAATCATGACTGTTTGGAATTAAGTGAACTGCTTGTTTAAATAAAGGTTTATTTTTATCATTTGCAAAAAACAAAAAAACAAAAAAACCCAGAAAACAAACAAACAAACAAACAAAAAAAACAACTAAAATCATGTTAGTCAGTATTCTTATTCTGTCACTGTGAAAACATACCTGATAAAGTTACCTTAAAGGCGAAAGAGACTATTCTGTCTCACAATTCCAGACCATGGTTACTTGGTTCTGATGCTTTGGGTCTAAAGTTAGGCAGTACATCATGGTAAAAGCTCACATCATAGAATCTAAGAAATAAAAGAGAAAGACAAGAAGAGGCTGGAATCCCACAGTCCCCTATCTTTTATAATTTCTACAACTTCTGAACAGTACCAGGATAGAGACCAGGCTTTTAACATGTGAACATTAGTGGAACAACTTGATTCAAAGAGTAGCAACAATGTGACTGTAGTCACCATATTGCACAATAGATCTCTTGTAGAATTTCCTATTTAACCAAAATCTTGAAGAACTTCACCAACATCTTATCAGCTACAACCACCTTCCAATGCCCAGTACCTCTAGCCCCTGGTAACCAAATTAGTTACTTTTCTCATCCTTATGACAAAATACCCCACAGAAACAACTTAGTGAAAGAAGGATTTATTTTGGCTTATGCATTCAGAGGTATTTCATTATGGTAGAGAAGGCATTGCAGAGTGACTCCATGTGCAGAGAGATCTTGGGCTAGGAAGCAGAAACAGAACCTGAACACAGGAGTGAAGACACCTACATACATACCTACATACATAAGTGTACATACTTATTCAGTTTTGTGTGTATATAAAATGCTTATAAAGATTTGGAGCAACAATACAATGAATGCACTCTCATTCATTTCTAGTGAAAATGCAAACCACATTCTTTTGCAACAGTTAGAGGATTTGAACAATTTGGGAAGTTGTAGCATGTGCCCACAATGACTACCAAGTAGGAAATTCTGGACAATTCCAGGAGATTGAGCCTGGCAGATAGCTCGGAGAAGGGATTTTAAGAGGAGTCCATAGAAGTTGGGCCTTACAGGCTCATACATTCTTGTAATGCTAGCATATAGTGGAAACTGGGGCAGAAATATCATTTGGTTGAGACTAGGCTTCATACTTAGTTCAATGGCAGCCTGAGCAACTCAGTGAGACTCTGTCTTACAATAAAAAGTGAAATAGTAGACTAGAAATACAGTTATACAGTTCTGTGGTAGAGTATTTACACGCATGAGGTCTTAAGTTTGATCTGAGTGTCACAGAAAAAGAAAAAAGGTGGGAGCTGAGTAGAAAGTCAGTATAAGCATGCAACATTGATAATTGACAATTAAAAACTGAGACCTCTGAAGACATGAGAGCCCCAGGTGTTAACCCAGAACATAAAAACAACAAAACCAAATGAATATTGTCTTAGTTTATGGTTATTATTGCTGAGACTAAACACCATGTCCTAAATCAACTTGAGGAGAAAAAGGTTTACTTGGCTTAAATTTCCATATCACACTGTTCATCATCAAATATAGTCAGGGCAGGAATTCAAACACAGCAGGAACCTGGAGGCAGGAGCTGAGATCATGGAGTGATGCTACTTACTGACTTGCTCCCGTGCTTGCGCAGACTGATTTATTTTTTATTTCTTTTAAATAATTACAGCTTATTCACTTAGTATCCCAGCTGTAGCTCCCTCCCTAATTCTCTCCCAATCCCACCCTCGTCTCTCATATCCACCCATGACCCTCCCTAAGTCTACTGATAGGGGAAGCCCTCTTCCCCTTCCCTTTGACCCTAGTCTAACAGGTCTCATCAGAACTGGTTGCATTGTCCTCCTCTGTGGCCTGGTAAGGCTGCTTCCCCCTCAGAGGGAGGTGATCAAAGAGCCAGGTTCTGAGATCATGTCAGATAAATTCCCTGTTTCCCTTACTAGGAAACCCACTTGGACACTGAGTTGCCATAGGCTACATCAGTGCAGGGGTTATAGGTTATCTCCAAGTATGGTCATTGGTTAAAGTATCAGTCTCAAAAAAGACCCTGTGCCCAGATATTGTGGTTCTGTTACTCTCCTTGTGGAGCTCTTGTCCCCTGCAGGTATTTCTATCTCCCCATTCTTTCATAAGACTCCCTGCACTATGCCCAAAGTTTAACTATGAGTTTCAGCATCTGCTTTGATACTTTGCTGGGTAGAGTCTTTCAAAGGCCCTCTGTTGATAGGTTCCTGTCCTGTTTTCTTCCTCTTCTGATGTACATCCCATTTACCTTTCTGAGTAAGGATTATCTTACCGAGGGTCCTCCTTCTTGCTTAGCTTCCTTAGGTGTACAGATTTTAGTAGGTTTATCCTATATTATATGTCTAATATCCACTTATAAGTGAGTATATACCGTGTTTGTCTTTCTGCTTCAGGGATACCTCATTCAGGATGATCTTGTCTAGTTCCCACCATTTGCCTGCAAATTTCATGATTTCTTTGTTTTTAATTGCTTAGTAGTGTTCCATTTTAAAAATATACCTCAACTTCTGTGTCCATTCCTCCATTGAGGCACATCTGGGTTGTTTCCAGGTTCTGGCTATTACAAAAAGTGCTGCTATGAACATGGTTGAGCAAGTGTCCTTATTGTGTACTTGAGCATATTTCGATTATATGTCTAGGAGTGCTATAGTTGAATTTTGAGAAAGCACTATTCCTAATAGTCTGAGAAAGTGCCAGATTGATTTCCAAAGCAGTTGTACAAGTTTACATTCTCACCAGCAATGGAGGAAGGTTCCACGTTCACCACATCCTATCCAGCATATATTGTCACTTGGATTTTTGAACTTAGCTATTCTGATGGGTGTAAGGTGAAATCTCAGGGTGGTTTTGATTTGCATTTCCCTGATGACTAAGGATGTTGAGCATTTCTTTAAGTGTTTTTCGGCCATTCAATATTCCTCTATTGAGGATTCTTTGTTTAGGACTGTACCCCATTTTTTTTTTCAATGCAGTTTATTCAGGAACATTGAACAATCCTCGGACCCTGGGGAAAGCCAGCCCACAGCTTAAATAGCCTCTGGGTAGCCAACCCAGGCGTGCCACGGGGGCAATGCAGATAGGTCCACATACACGGAAGCAAGCCAGATCCTCGGCCTTAGCCAAATGTGGAGTTGTTCGTGACAGAGAGCACTCACCATCGGGAAGGTGGAAGGCGGAAACCAGCTCCATCTTTAAGGCGCGGCATTACGCAGCTCTCTACAGTTCCCCCTTTTTGTTTTAGACGCATCAGGCAAGAGTAGAGGTCTGATCTCTGATATTAGAAATAAATTGGGACTTTGTACAGATGTTCATTTAGGTGTCATCCACCCAAAGAGCATCAGACCTGTCCGATACCTTTTTCTCAGAGGCGGGACCTGGGGCATCAACCCGCATGCAATCAGACATGCTCTTCTCTGGGTCCAAAGCGGCTGACCCTGAGTGCAGTGCTTAGCCTCGCATCCTGAGCGTATCATTTTACTTCCATCTGACCCTAGCTTATCAGGTCTCATCAGGACTGGTTGCAGTGTTCTCCACTGTGGCGTGGCATGGCTGCTACTGCCTCAGAGCGTTGTGGTCAAAGAGCCAGCCACTGAGTTCTTGTCAGAGACAGCCCCTGTTCCACATAGAGTTTTTATTACTATTGCTCTGTAATACAACTTGAGATCAGGCATGTAGATACCTCCAGATGATCTGTTGTAGTACAGGATTGTTTTAGCAATTTTGGGTTTTTTGTTTTTCTACATGACGATGTGAATTGTTCTTTCAAAGTCTGTAAAAATTGTTTTGGTATTTTGATGGTAACTCCATTGAATCTGTAAATTGTTTTTGGCATGGTGGCCTTTCTTGCTACGTTAATCCTACCAACCCATGAGCATGGGAGATCTTTCCATCTTCTGATGTCTTCTTCAGTTTCTTTCTTCAAAGATTTGATGTTTTCTCAGACAGGTCTTTTAATTGATTTGTTAGAGTCACCCCAAGGTACTTTATGTTTATAGCAGCTATTGTGAAGGGTGTTGTTTCCCTAATTGCTTTCTCAGCCCGTTTCTCTTTTGCATACAGGAGGGCTTCTGATTTTCTTTTTTTTTGAGCTAATTTTTTATCCCTACTTTGTACTAGGTGTTTATCAGGTGAAGGAGTTCACTGGTTGAATTTTTGGAGTCACTTCTGCATACTATCATATCATCTGAAAATAGTGATACTTTGACTTCTTCCTTTCCAAATTGTATCCCCTTGATCTCCTTTAGTTGTCTTATTGCTCTAGCAAAGACTTCAAAAACTGTGTTGAATATATAAGGAGAGAGTAGGAAGCCTTGCTTTGTCTCTGATTTCAGTGGGAATGATTTATTTGATTTTGGCTATAGGTTTGCTGTATACAGTCTTTCTTATGTTTAGGAATATGCCTTGTATCCCTGATCTCTCCAAAACTTTAAACATGAATAGGTATTGGATTTTGACAAATGATTTTTCAGCATCTCAGGAGATGATCATGTTGTTTTTGTCCTAAAGTTTGTTTATATGGTGGATTACATTGATGTATTTCATATATTGAACCATCTATGCATGCCTGGGATGAAGCCTACTTGGTCATGATGGATGATATCTTTGATATGTTCTTGGATTTTTTTTGCAAGTATTTTATTGAGTATTTTTTCATCAATGTTCATAAGAGAGATAGGTCTGAATTTTTTTTTTGGTTGGTCTTTCTGTAGTTTAGGTATCAAGGTGACTGTGGCTTCCTAGAATGAGTTTGGTATGTTCCTTTTGTTTCTATTTTGTGAAAGAGTTTAAAGAGAATTGGAGCTAGCTATTCTTTGAAGGCCTGGTAGAATTCTGCACTGAAACCATCTGGCCCTGGGCTGTCTTTGGAAGGGAGACTTTTGACTACTGCTTTTTTTTTTTTTCTGTGGAAGATACAATATATTTACCTGATCTTGATTTAATTTTGGTAAGTGGAGTCTATAAAGGAAAATTTCCATTTCATTCAGCTTTTTAAATTTTGTGGTGTATAGGCTTTTGTTTTTTTAATTTATTTATATATTTTATTAGTTACAGTTTATTCACTTTATTAGTTACAGTTTATTCACCAGCTGTAGCCCCGTTCCCCAACCACTCCCAATCCCACCCTACCTCCCTCTTCTTCTCCTATGCCCCTCCCCCATTCCAATGATAAGGGAGGAACTCCTCCCCTTCCACCTTACCATAGTCTATCAGGTCTCATCAGGACTGGCTTCTTTGTCTTCCTCTGTGGACTGGTATTGCTGCTTTCCACTCACATGGAGATGATCCAAGAGCCAGCCCATAAGTTCATGTCAGTGATGATCCCTGGTCCTTTTATTGGGAAACCCTCTTAGATACTGAGCTGCCTTGGGCTAATTCTGTGCAAGGGTTCTATGTAATCTCCATGCATGGTCCTTGTTTGGAGTATCAGTCTCAGAAAAGACCCCTGGTCCAAGATTTTTTGGTTCTGTTGCTCTCCTTGTGGAGCTCCTGTTCCTTCCAGTTCTTTTTATCTTTCCCTTCTTTCATAAGATTCCCTGCTCTCTACCCAAAGTTTGGCTATGCATCTCAGCATATATTTTGATACCTTGCTGGGCAGAGTCTTTAAGAGGCCCCTTGTGATGGGCTCCTGTTTTGTTTTCTGTTTTCTCCCTCTTCCAATGCCCATCTCAGTTGCCTTTCTGAATGAAGATTGATCATGTTACCTATGTTACCTACCTCCTTCTTGATTAGCTTCCTTAAGTATACAGATTTTAGTGTGATTATCTTATATTATATGTCTAATATCTGCTTATAAGTGAATATGTACCATGTGTGTCTTTCTGCTTCAGGGATACCTCACTCAGGATGATCTTTTCTAGATTCCACCATTTGCCTGCAAATTTCATGATTTCTTTGTTTTTAATTGCTAAGTAGTATTCCATTGTGTAAATGTACCACAATTTCTCCATACATTCCTCAACTGAGGGACATCTGGGTTGTTTCTGGCTTCTGGCTATTACAAATCTGCTACAAACATGGTTGAGCAAATGTCCTTGTTGTATACTTGAGCATCTTTTGGATATATGTATAGGAATGGAATAGTTGGGTCTTGAGGTAGCACTATTCCTATTTGTCTGAGAAAGTGCCCAGGTTGATTTTCAAAGTGGTTGTACAAGTTTACATTCCCACCAGCAGTGTAATAGGGTTCCTCTTTCTCCACATCCTCTCCAGCATACATTGTCAATTGAGTTTTTGATCTTTGCTATTCTGATGGGTGTAAGGTGAAATCTCAGGGTGGTTTTGATTTGCATTTCCCTGATGACTAAGGATGTTGAGCATTTCTTTAAGTGTTTCTCTGCCATTTAATGTTCCTCAATTGAAAATTCTCTGTTTAGCTCTGTACCCCAGTTTTAAATTGGGTTACTGGATTTGTTGCTGTTTAACTACTTAAGTTCTTTATATATTTTGGATATACACCCTCTGTCAGATATAGGGTTGGTGAAGATCCGTTCCCAATATGTAGGCTGTTGTTTTGTTCTGATGACAGTGTCCTTTGCTTTACAGTAGCTTTTCAGTTTCATGAGGTCCCATTTATTTATTGTTGATCTTAGAGTCTGCTCTGTTGGTGTTTTTTTTCAGGAAGTTGTCTCCCATGCCAATGAGTTTAAGGTTCCTCCCCACTTTTTTTTTTTTTCTAACAGGTGTAGGCTGTCTGGTTTTATATAGAGGTCTTTGATCCACTTGAATTTTAGTTTTGTGCAGGGGGATTAGTATGGATCTATTTGCATTTTTCTACATGGAGGCATCCAGTTAGTCTAGTACCATTTGTTGAAGATGTTGTATTTTTTTCCATTGTATGGCTTTGGTATCTTTTTCAAAATCATTTGCCCATAAGTGTTTTGGTTTATTTCTTTGTCTTCAATTTTATTCCATTGACTGACCATTCTGTTTCTATGTCAGTACCATGCCATTTTTTCAGGGATGGAGATACCTTCAGAAGATCTTTTATTGTAGAGGATATTCTTAGTGATTCTGGGTTTCTTGTTATTCCATATGAAGCTGAGAATTTTTCTTTCAAGGTCTGTAAAGAAATGATGTTGGTAATTTGATGGGAATTGCATTGAATCTGTAGATTGCTTTAGGTAAGATGGCCATTTTTACTATGTTAATCCTGCTAAGCCATGAGCATGAGAGATCTTTCCATTTTCTGATATCTTCTTCTAATTCTTTCTCCAGAGACTTGAGATTTTTTTTCAAACAGGTCTTTCACTTGGTTGGTTAGAGTTACCCCAGGGTACTTTATGTTATTTAAGTGGCTATTTTAAAGGGTGTAGTTTCCCTAATTTCTTTCTTGGCCCTTTTGTCTTTGGTATATAGGAGGGCTTCTGATTTTTTTGAGTTGATTTTGTATCCAGCCACTTTGTTGAAGGTGTTTATCAGCTGAAGGAGTTCCCTGGTAGAGTTTTTGGAATCGCTTATGTATACTATCATATCATCTGCCAGCATTTTCTTTTATTTGATGTTTATTTCTACAGCCAAGTATAAATATCATCAAAAGACTGAGATGATATCTATAGACTAACAGAGGACTCAAAGGTAGCATACCCCTGTAGTCCATGTACATGTGAAACTAGACAGGAAGATAACAAATTATTGGCCAGCTTGGGCTATAGGGAGAGATGCTATCCCACAAAACTGTATGCACAGCCCACTTCTAAACATGAGGACATTAATGAACGAGTAATGCTGTAGTTCCTTTACAGTTGCAAATGGTTATGACTATCAAATATATTTTTAGAGAACACTTGACAGCTCTTTCCTTCTTAGACATGGAATTATTATTGAAACCAACTTTGTCAATTTCAAAAGTAAGTCACTGGAGTTTACAGTTAACACATGGTACTAATCTGAGACAACTATGATTCCTGGTCTAGAGCAGATATATACAGAAGGTAGCTTTGCCTTTAAGCTGCACTATGTGCTTATATAGCTTCTTCCAAATACTTAAGGAAAGCTCGTACCTGAGGCTGAAATTCATAGAGTCTCTACCATTGACAGTCACCTTTTGCTATAAGCCTCCTTAGAATAATAAAATCTGAGGAAGCTCAAGTCCCTTATGTAAAATTGGATGGTGTTTGCATCCCCCTGTGGACATTACACCATCTCTACATATGTGATACAAGGAGCCCAAGAGATGGCTCAATGGCTAACATCTCTAATTTCTCTTTTAGAAGATTGGAGTTTAGTTCCCAGGACTCTTCTTCTGATATTCTCTTGTGGCCTATGTGCACATCTGCACACACATGGTACATATAAACTCATGCAAACATGAGCATTGTTTTTTGGGATGAACAATGATTTATTTAAGAGAATTTAAGAGTCAAGGACACTAAAATAAAGCCTACAAAATCAGCCAACCTGGTCTTAAGGAGTTCACAGAGATTGAACCAACTACCAGGGAGCCTACAGAACTGGCCTAGGCCCTCTGTATATAATGTTAAGGTTGTGTAGCTTGGTCTTCTTGTGAAACTCCTAGCAAGGAGAGCAGGGAATGTCTCTGACTCTTTCGCCTGCTTTAGAGACCCCTTCCTTCTACTGGATTGCCTCTTCTAGCCTCAATAGGAGAAGATGCACCTAGTCTTATTGCAACTTTGTTGATTTATATGTCACGGTTGATTGATATCCATAAGAGCCCTACCCTTTTCTCAAGAGAAATGAAGGAGTGGATGGGAGTTTCAGAGAGGAGGTAGAAGAAAGGACTGGGAGGAGAGGAGGGAAGGGAGACTGTGGTCAGGAAGTAAAAAGAAAGAAAAAATGCATAGTTTTGAAATTACCACTCCAAAAATAATAAAAGTATGCATCATTCTCTAAAAAAAAAAAAAAAAAAAAAAAAAAAAAAACAAAGGAGAATCTGATATAATGGAAATAATTGCTATAATTAACAGGAAAATTAAAAAAAACCTACATGTACAGCCCAAACAAAACTTGTATAGGCTTAACTACATAGTTAATTTCAGTAATCATATAGAATTTGTCTAACTATTTAGGATCCATGGTTCGTCAAATCTGTAGCTGAAGAACCTGTAAAAACAGATTGCCAACTGTAAGGCCATTATCCTGTCTTTCCAGCCAAATAGAACCAGTTGGTTTTGAATTTAATTTGTAAGTGGATAGCAGCAAGAATTATGGTAATTACTGAGGCACTTTCAAGAAGTATACTGAATGTTCTAGCAGAGCAGAAGTAAGTTTGGGACAACAGAAGGAAACCTGATAGGTAGATATCTGGTTTTCAAGTGCCAACAGCTTTTTCTTCTTCCACTTCTTTACATCAATCTGTTCTAATCCTCCTATACTAACAAAGAGCCATGTGTAACAGGCAATTTTCCCATTCATCTAATGGCTTGTCTAGGCAACCAGTACAAGGGAGCTAGGATAATATACATAATATACAACATGTGGAGCTAGGACATGTGGAAGCTCGATGCTCTCCTCTAGAAAATATTTGGGAAAACCAAGGATCTGCATGGATAACAGGCACTACCTCCTAACATGGAGAGATGCAGTGCCATTTTCTCTAAGGAGAGCATGAAAGGAAACAGAACAGCTGGGGCAGAAGGGAGGAGGAGAACCTTAAGCAAGCTCTTTTCAGATCCTCTGTGCTTGAAGATCCCAGACTGTGAACACATTGCTTCTGGTTATTTGAATGTAGTCCAACTTTTTAATTCCACATGGGTTTTATATAGTTTAAGCCACCCAAAAGAGTTTCACACATAATACAAAACACACACATGAAAAACAAAGCCAAGGTTTACATTTTTTTCAAAACCCTTCATTATGCTTAACATCTTTTGAGGGGGTTCAAATTATTTCTGGCATTATATTCTCCATTCCTGGCCTGTTCACAAACAATGCTGTTGTATAATAAGTAGGACAGTGGAGCCCACTTATACGCTTATTTGTTTGAGTGGTGCAAGTGCAATCTTTTGAGAAAAGAAAATTGGAGCATTTGTTTATGAAAACTCTATATTGAGTATTTTCTCTGTTTGAGGAAAATAAGAAATCAATGTCTGTTTTGAGCCTTTTATGTTAGACAATAGTTTGAGAGCATGTCTCTGCATTTTGCAAAAATAATCTATGCATGAATTATTTATCCTTTTTTCCCCCTTAAGAATAAAGAACCACTTGGCATCTAAACTTTACAGAACTTAAAAACTATAAACACAGATTAGAAGTAAGTATGCACATAGGTATCTCTCTTTTCTGCCCCCTCTCTCTCTCTTCCTCCTTTTCTATCTCTTCTTCCCTCCCTCCTTCTATTTCTCTGTAGAGAAGAAATCTAAGGTCAGTACTGCCAAGTCAAATGCTCTAGAAAAGAATTACTTGTGTTTATGAATAGAAATTAAAGGAGTCTTATGAGTTGATTTTAATTATTTATGTGACAAATCATTGTGTAGAAAACTAAGAATGAAGTTGTTATTCTCTAAGGAATTTTAATGTATGTTCACTAATATAATGAATGTGACTACCTACCACTGATAGACTTATAGAAGGATTATTGCTGAAGCCTCAAAGTAAGTAAGTGCTTTACCTATCTCCAGTTGACAACTGCTTTCAATGTACAAGTTTGTTTTCTCCAATGGACTCTCACTGGTTGGAAAAACCACACTTAAGTGTAGTCCTCATCTAGCAATAGATGGCCAACTTGAAACATATTTGTGTAGATTTTTGGACTCATGTTGTTTTGTTTGAGAATTTTTTTTATCTTACTGGTATTTTGCTTGTATATTATGTTTTCTGATTTTGTGTTTTTATGTATCTGTTTATTGGGCTTCCTCTTTTTCTTTTTTGTTCATCTTTGTTTTGTTTATTTGCCTGTTTGTTTTCATGGAGTAGGTGGGTGGAGAAATGGGGGAGGATCTGGGAGAAGCTGAGGGAAGGAAAATTATAATCAGAATACATTGTATGAAAAAATGTTTTCAATTGAAAAAAAAAAACAAAGTATGTGCTTATGTTTATTTGAGTTTCTGTTGCTGAAAGCAACTTGGGGAGGAAAGGTTTATTCATCTTATACTTCCAGATCATAGTCCATCATTGGAGGAAGTCAGGACAGGAACTTAAACAGAGCAAAAACCTGGGGGCAGGAGCTGATGCAGAGGCCATGGTACAACACTGCTTCCTGACTTGCTCCCACAGATTGCTCAGCCTGATTTTTTTGTTTTTTATAGAACCTAGTACCACAAGCCCAGGGGATGGTATCACCCATAAATGACTAAGAGTCATTGAGCTGGGTCCATCCCAACCAAGCACTAATTAGGAAATGCCCTACAGGCTTGTATTAATGTTATTTTCACAAAACTGTGTTTGTTTTTCAATTTCTCTCTTAACCCAGCTATCACACAAATAACTGAGACTCATATTTGTTTAACAATAAGCATCTCAGCACAACTGAGCAGTTACTACTCTATTCTTTTTTTAAATTTTTTATTAATTACACTTTATTCATTTTGTATCCCCCCATAAGCCCCTCCCTTCTTCCCTCCCGATCCCATCCTCCCTCCCCTTTCTGCATGCATGCCACTCCCCAAGTCCACTGATAGGGGAGGTTCTCCTCTCCTTTCTGATCTTAGTCTATCAGTTCTCATCAAAAGTGGCTGCATTGTCCTCTATTGTGGCCTGGTAAGGCTGCTCCCCCCTCAGGGGGAGGTGATCAAAGAGCAGGCTAATCAGATTATGTCAGAGACAGTCCCTCTTCCCATTACTATGTAACCCACTTGGACACTGAACTGTCATGGGCTACATCTGTGCACGGGTTCTAGGTTATCCCCATGACTAGATAAGGACTACTCTATTCTTAACCCTCTATTCTAATCTGGTTTCCTTCCAACGTACATCTCAGAAGTACTTGCACTTTGTCGCTTTCCTTACTGAGCTATCTTTTGGTCCCTCCCGGACATCTGCCTGTGGCTGAATCTGCTGTTTCCTCTTCTCTACTCCTCACTTGGCTGGCAGGAAGTCTAGCCCAATTCTCTCCCCTGTTCATCATTCTGCTTTGTTGGCATGTCAGGGGACAACTGGGGAGCAGTGTTTATAGAACATTGAGGCAGGAGATTCTCAGAACAGGGATTGCAACCAGATATGGGTAGGTGCAATAACCTTATGCCTACAGGCTGGCCTACAACTTGATCTTTGGAGGCATTTGTCAGTTGAGGTTCCCTTCTCTCTGATCACTGTAGCTTATGTCAAATCATCATAAATCTATATAGCATAGTGCTTTACAAAATTATTACATTCTTTGTTTAAAGCAACTGTAAGAAGTTGGGCAGTATTTATTGATGTTTTTTGTATCAAAGATTACTGAAGTTCTGACATGCAAAGTAGATTGCATATGTTGCTTATGTTCATACTAAGCAGTAAAGCTGGCAAATTAAATTTTCTTGTTAAATGTTTGGATTATCATATATTAATTATACATAATCATGACATTTTCATACTTATATATATTATATTTCAATCATATTCACCCCTGTTGCATTCTCTTATCCCTCTTCCCAACTAGCTCCCCTTCTGCTTTCATGCCTAGTGTTTGTGACCCAATGAATTTCACTTGGTTTGCTACACAAGGGTTATTGTTTACAGGAGCACATGCACCTTGTAAGAGGTTGTATCAAGGCTGGAGAGATGGCTCAGTAGTTAAGAGCACTGAATGCTCTTCAAAAGGATCTGGGTTTAATTCCCAGCACCCAGGTGGCAGCTCAGATCTGACAACCTCACACAGACATACATGCAGTCAAAAGACCAATGTACATTAAAAATAAATAAATAAAATTTAAAAAGAGGCTATATCACCAATAAGAATATCTCTCCCTTCCCCTATCAATTATTGTCTGAGTACAAATCCTCAGGGAAGAGGGCTAGAGTTGCAATTAAGAAAATGCCTCCATAAGATTGGGCTGTAGGCAAGCTTGTAGGGCATTTTATAGATTAGTGATTAATTGGGGAAGGTCCAGTCCATTGTGGGTGGTGTCATCCCTGGGCTAGTGGTTCTGGGTTCTATAGGAAAAGCTGAGCAAGGCATGAGGAGAGGAGCAAGCCAGTAAACAGCATGGCCTTTGCATCAGCTCCTGCTTCCAAGTTCCTGCCCTGTTTTTGAGTTTGTGCCCTGACTTCCTTCAGTGATAATCAGCATTACAGAAGTCTAAGCCAAATAAACTCTTTCCTCCCCAAGTTGCTTTGATCATGTTATTTCATCACAGCAATTGTAACCCTAACTAAGACAATTGGTACCAGGATGGTGGGGTATCTCTGTGACAGACCTGACTCTGTATTAGGAATAATTGTGGAAGGATTTTGGAGTTTTGAGTGAGAAAAACCACTGAGTGTTCAAATCTTGATAAAGAGTTCTTTGGGAGCTTGAAAGATAAGAATGTTGAGAACATTTAAGACGATGGATGCGTGGGTAGTGTAGTTTCAGAGGGAAGTTTAAAGACTGTCAGGGCCATTTGCTGAGTTGAGAGTCTGTGACTCTGGTCAACTAGATTTAAAGAGTCAGACACAATTAACAAGAGACCAGAACCAATTAAACCTTTGTTACTGGAACAGCTGATACAGGTCATCTAAAGATAAAGATAGCAGTGATCGAGACCAGCATCACTGAGGTGAAATCTTCTAGGAAGTGTTTCCTCTACATCCTTACACAGAAAAACTGTGTTCCAGAAGCAGCCAAGGTTGTACCTCGTGTTGGCAGTTGAACTTGGTACTGTGTAAAGAGTTAGCCAGGTGGTACTGGTTTTGAAGTCATGAGGGGGTCATGGAGAGAAGCTGAGGCTTGGCACTGTGAGAGGCCAGGAGAGGCCATTGCTGAAGGTGCAGCCTTAGTAGAAAGTGAAGGCCCAGGATTGAAGGGGTCATGTAGACAAATTGAGGCTTGGCACCATGAAGAGAGCCTATAAGAGGCTATTCATGAAAGTGCAGCCAAGTTGCAGAAGACCCCAGTGTTTTGGAGATGTCAAATACCATGGGACTACTATCAAAACCAGCAGCATTGGTGAAGTGGAGCCAGCTGGACTCTAGAAGACAAGCTGTATGTGCTACAGAGGGCAGAGTGGAAGAAGTGACCCAAGCCTTTTGGAGGAGTCCAGGAAATCATGAGTGGATTCCACATAACTAGACACTGAGTTATTTGCACTGTTGGAGTTTCATATTGTTTTGTTCACATTGTTACTATGCTCTGGTTCTTTACCTTTGAAGTAAGAAAGTCTTCAGCTTAAATTTGATTTTGTAGGGGTCCACAGTTGTGACATTTTAGACTTTTAAATAAAAAACGGATTTTTAAAATAATTTTTATTTTTACATTATAGTTTTTTATTAATTACACTTTATTCACTTTATATCCCCACATAAGTCCCTCCCTCCTCCCCTCCCAGTCCCACTCTCCCTCCCCCTTCTTCACTCATGCCCCTCCCCAAGTTCATTGATAGGGGAGGTCCTTCCTTCTGATCTTAGTTTATCAGATCTCATCAGAAGTGGCTCCATTGTCATCTTCTGTGGCCTGGTAGGGCTGCTCCCCACTCAGGGGGAGGTGATCAAAGAGCAGGCCAATCAGATTATTTCAGAGGCAGTCCCTGTTCCCATTACTATGTAACCCACTTAGACACTAAACTGCCATGAGCTACATCTGTGCAGGGGTTCTAGGATATCTCCATGAATAGTCCTTGGTTGGAGTATGAGTCTCTGGAAAGACCCCTGTGTTCAAATTTCTGGTTATGTGCTCTCCTTGTGGAGTTCCTGTCCTCTCCAGATCTTACTATTTCCCACTTCTTACATAAGATTCCATGCACACTGCCCAACAGTTGGCCATAAGTCTCAGTGTCTGCTTTGATAGTTTGCAGGGCAGAGCCTTTTAGAAGCCCTCGGTGGCAGGTTCCCAGCCTGTTTCTTGTTTTCTTCCTTCTCTGATGTCCTTCCTCTTTGCCTTTCGGGATGGGGATTGAGCCTACTGAAATCTATACATCTAAAGAAACTAATCAAGAGAGAGGACCCTGACGAAATGCTGACTAAAATTATTTTTATTTTTATTAATTACAGTTTATTCACTTTGTATCCCCCGTACCTCCCTCCTTCCTCGCCTCCCAATCCCACCCTGCCTCTTCCCCACCCGTGTACCTTTCCCAGCCCACTGATAAGGGAGGTCCTCCTCCCCTTCCCTCTGATCCTACTCTATCAGGTCTCATCAGGAGTGGCTGCATTCTCTTCTTCTGTGGCCTGGTAAGGCTGCTCCTCTCTCAGTCATCCAAGAACAGGACAATCAGTTCATGTCAGAGACAGTACCTGCCCTGATTACGGTTCCCATGGAGGCCATTTGGACACTGAACTGCGATAGGCTACCTCTGTGCAGGGGTTCCAGGCCATCTCCATTAGTGGTTCTTGGCTAGAGTATCAGTTTCAGACAATACCCCTGTGGCCAGACTTTTTGGATTTGTTGCTCTCCTTGTGGAGCTCCTGTCCTCTCCAGGTTTTTCTATCTCCCACTTCTTTCATAAGATTCCCAGAACTCTGCCCAAAGTATGGCTATGAGTCTCAGCATCTGCCTTGATACCCTGTGGAGTAGCTCCTTTCAGAGCTCTTCTGTGGTAGGCTCCTGTCCTGTTCCCTGTTTTCTCCCTCCTCTGATGTCCATCCTCTTTGCCTTTCTGAATGGGGATTGAACAACTTAGCCAGAGTCCTCCTTCTTGCTTAGCTCTCTTAGGCTAGAGATTTTAGTATGTTTATCCTATATTATATGTCCAATATCCACTTATGAGTGAGTATTTATCCTTTGTGTCTTTCTGCTTCTGGAATACCTCACTCAGTATGATCCTTTCCAGTTCACACCAATTACCTGCGAATTTCATGATTTCCTTGTTTTTTATTGCTGAGTAATATTCCATCGTGTAGATGTACCACAATTTTTGTATCCATTCCTCAACTGAGGGGCATCTGGGCTGTTTCCAGTTTCTGGCTATTACAAATAACGCTGCTACAAACATGGTTGAGCAGATGTCCTTGTAGTATACTTGGGTGTCTTTTGGATATATGCCTAGGAGTGGTATAGCTGGATCTTGAGGAAGCACTATTCCTAGTTGTCTGAGGAAGCGCCAGATTGATTTCCAAAGTGGTTGTATAAATTTACCTTCCCATCAGCAGTGGAGGAGGGCTCCCCTTTCTCTACAACCTCTCCAGCATGTGTTATCACTTTAGCTATTCATCTTAGCCATTCTGATGGGTGTAAGATGAACTCTCAGGGTCATTTTGTTTTGCATTTCTGTAATGACTAAGGATGTTGGACATTTCTTTAAGTGTTTCTCTGCCATTTGATATTCCTCTATTGAGAATTCTCTGTTTAGCTCTGTACCCCATTTTTTAAGTGGATTACTTGATTTGTTGCCATTTAACTTCTTGAATTCTTTATATATTCTGGATATTAGCCCTCTGTCAGTTATAGGGTTGGTGAAGATCCTTTCTCAGTCTGTAGGCTGTCATTTTGCTTTTCAGTTTCATGAGTTCCCATTTATTGATTGTTGTTCTTAGAACCTCTGCTGTTGGTGTTCTGTTCAGGAAGTTGTCTCCTGTGTCAATAAGTTCAAGGCTGTTCCCCACTTTTTCTTCTAAGAGGTTTAGTGTGTCTGGTTTTATATTGAGGTCTTTGATCAACTTGGACTTTAGTTTTGTGCAGGGTGATAAATATGGATCTACTTGCATTTTTCTACATGTAGCCATCCAGTTAGACCAGCACCATTTGTTGACGATGCTATCTTTTTTCCATTGTCTGGTTTTGGCATCTTCGTAAAAATCCAGGTGTCTATAAGTGTGTCGGTTTATTTATGGGTCTTCTATCTGATTCCATTGACCCACCATTCTGTTTCTATGCCAGTACCATGCAGTTTTTACTACTGTTGCTCTACAGTACAGCTTGAGGTCAGGGATGGAGATATTTTATAAAGACTGGATTCCTTTTTAATATTGAAAGTGGATTCTTCTCTCATACAATGCATCCTATCCTCAGTTTCCCCTCCCTCAACTCATTACAGCTCCACTTATTCTCCATCTTCTTCCAGAAACGATCAGGCCTTCAAGAGACAACAACCAAACCAAGCCAAACAATATATAGTAACACCCCCTCCCAAGTTTCAGCTATCATTCCCTATAATTCCTCTGTCCTTTCCTCCTTCCCTCCCCCACCTTATCTCTCCTGTTCCCATCCCCATCTACCCATAGTCCACCTGAAAAATCTATTCTATTTTGCCTTCCCAAGGAGATCCATGCATCCCTCTTAAAGCCCTCCAAATTACGTAACTTCTATAGGTCTGTGGATTGTATTGTGATTGTCATTTACTTAACAGGTAATACCACTTACAAGTGAATACATACCACTTTGGCTTTTTCTTCAGTTTGTTTATATGGTGGATTACATTTACTGATTTTCTTACAATGAACTATCCCTGCATCTCTGGGATGAAGCCTACTTGTTCGTCTTTTTGATGTATTCTTGGATTTGGTTTAGCAGTATTTTATTGACAAATTTTTCATAAATGTTCATGAAGGAAATTAGTCTTTTTTGAGTCTTCATGTGGTTTGGTTATCAGGGTGACTGTGGCCTCATAAAATGAATTTGGCAATGTTCCTTCAGTTTCTATTTTGTGAAATAATTTGAGGAGTATTGGCAGTAACTCTTGTTTAATAGTCTGGAAGAATTCTGCACTAAAACCATCTGGCTCTGCCCCTGCTCCCATCCCCACCACTGGGAGAATTTTAATGACTGCTTCTATTTCACTAGAGGTTATAGGATTGTTTAAATTGTTTATCTGCTCTCGATTTAACTTTGGAAAGTGGTACCTACCTTTTAAATTTTCCAGTTTGGCATAGTACAGGTTTTAAAAATGTGTCATTATGATTCTCACTATTTTCTTGGTGTCTGTTCTGATGTCCGCCATTCTTTTCTGATTTTGTTAATTTGGATATTCTCTCTCTACCTCTTAGTTAATTTGGATCAGGATTTGCCTATCTTGGATAAAGGTTCATCTATATTCTGGATTTTCTCAAAGCTCCAACCCTTTGTTTCATTGATTCTTTGTATTCTTCATTTGTTTCTATTTAATTGATTTCAGCCCACAGTTTGATTATTGGTTGTCATCTACCCCTCTTTGGGGGCGTTTGCTTCTTTTTGTTCTAAAGCTTTCAGGTGAGATGTTTATTTTCTAGTATAAAATTTCTCCTTTTTTTTTAATGTAGGCACTTAGTGCTATGAATAATTGTGTCCCATAAGTTTGGATATTCTGTATATTCATTTTCATTGAATTTCAGAAAGTTTTAAATTTATTTCTTTATTTCTGTCTTGAGACATTTTTCATTGAGTAGAGTGTTGTTCAGTTTCCATGACTTTGTAAGCTTTTGTTATTGATACCCAGCTTTAATCCATGGTTATCTGATAGGATGCACAGAATTATCTCAATTATCTTGTATCTGTTGAGACTTGCTTTGTGAGTGAGTATGTGGTCAATTTTGGAGAAAGTTCTATGTGGTGCTGAGAAGGTACATTCTTTTGTGTTTGGGTGAAATGTTCTATAAATATCTACGAGGTTCATTTGGCTTATAATGTCAGTTAGTTCTAGTATTTCTCTATTTAGTTTTTGTCTGAATGACCTGTCCATTGTGAGAGTGGGGAATTATAATCTCCCACTATCAGTGTGTGAGGGTCAATATATGGTTTAAACTGTACTGTGTTTCTTTTACAAACTGCATGCCCCTGTGTTTGGGCCATAGATGTTAAGAATTGGAATGTCCTCTTGGTGGATTTTTCTTTGATGAGTATGAAGTGTTTTTCTCCATCTCTTTTGATTACTTTTAGTTTGAAGAAATTTTATTAAATATTAAAATGGCGATACCAGCTTGCTTCTTAGGTCCATTTGCTTGGAATATCTTTTTCCAAACTTTTACCCTGAGCTAAAATCTATATTTGAAGTTGAGATGTATTTCTTGTATGCAGCAAAAAGATCCTATTTTCATATCCATTCTGTTAGTTTGTGTCTTTTTATTGGGAATTGAGACCATCAATATTGAGAGATGACCAAACATTGTTGATACCTATTATTTTGTTCTTGCTGTTATTGTTGTTGTTGTTGGTGGTGGTAGTGGTTGTGTGTGTATTCGTTTTATTTTTTTGATTTTGCTTGTGTGAGATTATTGTCTGTGATTTCAAAAGTGTAGTTAACCTCCTTAGGTTGAAGTTTTCTTTCTAACACTTTCTGTATGACTGGATTTTTAAATTTGATAAATTTAAAAAATTACAAATTTTTAAAATATTGTTTAAATTTTATTTTATCATAGAATATCTAATTTTCTCCATATTTGGTGATTGAAAGTTTTGCTGAGTATAGTAGTCTGTGCTGGCATTTGTGGTCTCTTCGAGTCTGCAGCACATCTGTTCAGGCCCTTCTGGCTTTTAGGGTCTCCACTGAGAAGCTTCTTTGAGAAGTCAGGTGTAATTCTAATAGGTCTGCTTTTATATATTATTTGCTCTTTCTTAGATTTAACATTTTCTTTGACTGATGTATCCATTTCCTGTATCATGTCTATAATATCTGAGATTTTCTCTTACATCACTTGTACTCTGTTGATGAGGCTTGCCTCTATAGTTGCTTTTCAAATTCCTAAATTTTTCATTGCCACAATTTTCTCAGTTTGTGCTTTCTTTGTTGACTCTATATTTTCAGGTCTTGAACAATTTTGTTCATTTTCTTGTTTGTGTTTTCCTGGCTTGCTTTTAGGGATTTATTCATTTCCCCCAGTTTGTTTGTGCTTTCCTGAATTTCCTTAAGAGATTTATTTATTTCCTCTTTAAGGACCTCTGTCATATTCATATAGGTGGTATATGGTCTTTTGTATGTGTGTATATTTTGGAATATTCAGGGCCTGCTGTGGTGAGATAGCTGGGATCTAGTGGAGGCATATTGTCCTGGCTGTTATGTTTTTACACTGGCATCTAGGCATCTGGGTTTGGGGTCTAGCTACGGATTTCTGGGAGGTCAAGAAGGGATGGTGTGTGAGATCCACAGCAAACATGGACAGAGGGAAAAGGAGGCTGCAAATTGGAGGATCCTGAGTGACTGGGTCACCAGAGAGAACAGAGATAGCTGATAAGGGCTATGGGCAGATTATCCAGTCTTAGGGCATGGCCTGTGGTTGAGCAGAAGGATGTCTGCTTGAGCTGGAGTCTTGGACATAGGGACGATAGTCGGGAAGGAAGCCAGAAGGGGATGGTCTGTGGAATCCGTAGGAGGTGTGGAGAGTTGTGATGGGAGGCTGCAGCTGGTGATCTATTTTGATGCTAGGGACTAGCTTGAGGGATTGAGCCTGCTGGAGAAACAGAAGGAGACTGAACTTTTAATGTATTTTAATTAAAAAAACTGTTATTTATGTTTTATATTTTGATTTTAATATTAAAATGTCATCTTGGGGATAAATTAGAAAGAAATAGCTCTAATTGAAAAGTGAAATGTTTGTGTGTCTACTTGATAAAGGATCAGTTGTGTTGGCTAGTTTTATGTCAACTTGACATAAGCTAGAGTAATCAGAGAGAAGGGAAACTCAGCTGAAAAAAAATGCCTTCATAAGATTGGGCTGTAAGCAAGCCTGTAGGTCATTTTCTTAAATAGTAATTTATGGGGGAGGACCATCCCATTGCAGGTGATGCCATTCCTGGGGTGGTGGTCCTGGGTTCTATAAAAAAGCAAGCTGAGCAAGCCATGTGAAACAAGCCAGCAAGAAGCAACCTACCATGGCTTCCATGTCAGTTCTTGTCTGAGTTCCTGCCCTGAATTTGTTTATGATAAACAGTGATTTAGAAGCCCAGACAAATAAATCCTTTCCTCCCCAAGTTTCTTTGGTCATAGTATTTTATCACAGCACTAGTAATCCATACTACAATAAACACTGTTTTCTTTGAAATAGAATTATTTTTTTTCAAAGTAATCTCTGAGTTAAACAATAAATGTAACTTTTCTTCCAGGTACTGTTTGCTTCCTTGCAGTCAGTATGAAATACTGACTTGGAATAACATATTTCTAAGGAAAATTACCACCAGACCTTTACAGGAAAGCTTTGGCAGCCTGCCACCAAGTATCTCCCAGTTGCATTTTGTTTTTAGAATCAAAACCAAAATTGAATCAACACCTCAGTGCTCACGTGGAATGTAGGTGAGGCACTCCAGAGCAGTCTAAAGGTTGCATTACTCATGACCATTCTATGTTGCTTTATTTAAGTTCAAGGGAGGATAATAAACTTAATAGTCTGTCCTTATTTCAATTTTCTAGTACTCACAGTCTTTGGAAAAGGGTGAACTACACCTCTTTGCACTTTGCAAAATGACCCTCTGTAGCCTCCTTGGGAAGTTCTTCTCCCACATGGAGCCTATGTACTTACCCAAAAGAATCATGGTTCTTCTGTTTGTGGTAGGAGCCCTCATTCCCATGGGCAGATCCTCTACAATCGCAGGAGAAAAAACAGTCTCGACAAAGACCACACACAGATGATCACTGTTCTTGAAGTGGTCATGAAAGAATTGTATTTTGAGCAGATGGCCACCAATAAAGGTTCTTTAATTACATTTTTTCCTTTCATATTAACTGCATTTTATTTGCTATGTATCACAGCTGTTACCCTCATTTCCTCTCAATCCCACCCTTTGTCCCTCATCTCCTTCCATGTGCCTTTCCAAATCCACTGATAAGAGAGGTCCTCCTCCCCTTCCATCTGACCCTAGCTTATCAGGTCTCATCAGGACTGGCTTCAATGTCCTCCTCTGTGGCAAGGCTGCTCCTCCCTCAGGGGTGGGGGCTTGTTAAAGAGCCAGCCTCTGAGTTCATGTCAGAGAAAGTCCCTGTTACCCTTACTAAGTTTCCACTTGGATATTGAGCTGCCATGGGCTACATCTGAGCAGGGGTTCTAGGTTATACCTATGAATGGACCTTGGTTGGAGTATTAGTCTCAGAAAAGGTCCCTGCACCCAGATTTTTTTGGTTCTGTTGCTCTCCTTGTGAAGCTCCTGTCCTCTCCAGGTCTTACTAACTCCCCCTTTTTTCATATGATTCCCTGCACTCTGCCCAAAGTTTGGTTAAAAGTCTCAGCATCTGCTTTGATACACTGCTTCGTAGATCCTTTCAGAGGCCCTCTGTGGTAGCTTCCTGTCCTGTTTCTTATTTTTTTCTTCTTCCAATGTCCATCCTATTTGTCTACCTAAGTGAGGATTGATCATTTTACCCAGGGTACTCCTTCTTGTTTAGCTTATTAAAGTGTATAGATTTTAGTATGTATATCCTACATTATAGGTCTAGTATTCACTTACAAGTGAGTATATACCATGTGTATCTTTCTGCTTGTTGGATACCTCATTCAGGATGATCTATTTTAGATCCCACCATTTACCTGCAAATTTCTTGATTTCCTTGTTTTTAATTACTGAATAGTATTCCATTCTGTAAATATACCACAATTTCTGAGTCTATTCCTCCATTGAGGGACATCTGGGTTGTTTCCAGATTCTGGCTATTACAAATAAAGCTGCTATAAACATGGTTGAGCAAATGTCCTTGTTGTATACTTGAGTGTATTTTGGATAAATACTTAGGAGTGGTATAGTTGTATCTTGAGGAATCACTATTTCTAATTGGCTGAGAAAGCACCAGCTTGATTTCCAGAGTGGTAGTACAAGTTTACATTCCCAACAGCAGTGGAGGAGGGTTCCCCTTTCTCCACATCAACTCCAGCATGTATTGTTACTTGAGATTTTCATCTTAGCCATTCTGATGGGTAGAAGGTGAAATCTCAGGGTCATTTTGATTTGCATCTCCCTGATGGCTAAGGATGTTGAAACATTTCTTTAAATGTTTCTCTGCCGTTCTATATTCCTCTACAGAGAATTCTCTGTTTAGCTTTGTAGCACATTTTTAAAATTGGATTGCTTGACTTGTTGCTTTTTAACTTCCTGAGTTCTTTATATGTTCTGGATACTAGCCCTCTATCATATATACGGTTGGTGAAGATCCTTTCCCAGTCTGGAACCTGTCATTTTGATGACAGTATCCATTGCTTTATAGAAGCTTTTCTGTTTCATGAAGTCTCGTTTATTGATTGTTGATCTTAGAGCCTGTGCTGTTGGTGTTCTGTTCTGAAGTTGTCTCCTATGGCAATGAGTTCTGGGCTCTTTCCCACTTTTTCTTCTAATGGGTTTAATGTGTCTGGTTTTATGTTGAGGTCTTTGATTCACTTGGACTGATTTTTGTGCAGGGTGATAAATATGGATCTATTTTTATTTTTCTGCATGTAGACATCCAGGTGGACCAGCACCATTTGTTGAAAATGATATCTTTTTTATCTTTGAATGGTTTTGGTTTCTTTGTCAAAAATCAAGTATCCGTAGGTGTGTGGATTATTTCTGGTTCTTCTATTCAATTCCATTGATCCACCATTCTGTTTCTACCCAATACCAACAAGTTTTTATTACTATTGCTTTGTAGTACAGCTTGAGATCAGGAATGGAGACATCTCCAGATGACTTGTTGTACAGGAACGTTTTGGCAATTCTGGGTTTTTTATTTTTCCATATGAAGTTGAGAATTTTTTCTTTCAAGGTCTATAAAGAATTTTGTTAGTGTTTTGATGGGAATTGCATTGAATCTGTAGGTTGCTTTTGGCAGGATGGCCATTTTCACTATGTTAATCCTCCCAACCCATGAGCATGGGAGACTTTTCCATCTTCTGATATCTTCTTCAATTTCTTTATTCAGAGACTTGAAACTTTTTTCAAAGAGGTCTTTCACTTGCTTCGTTAGAGTTACACCAAGGTACTTTATGTTATTAGTAGCTACTGTAAAGGGTGTAGTTTCCCTAATTTCTTTCTTGGCCCTTTTGTCTTTGGTATATGGGAGGACTTCTGATTTTTTTTGAGCTAATTTTGTATCCAGCCACTTTGCTGAAGGTGTTTATCAGCTGAAGGAGTTTTCTGGTTGAATTTTTGGGTTCACTCATGTATACTATCATATCATCTGCGAATATTGATACTTTGACTACTTCCTTTCTGATTTGTATCCCCTTGATCTCTTTCAGTTGTCTTATTGCTTTAGCTAAAACTTCAAGTACTATGTTGAAGAGACATGGAGAGAGTGGGTAACCTTGCCTTGTCCCTGACGTCAGTGGGACTGATTTAAGTTTTTCTCCATTGAGTTTGCTGTTGGCTATAGGCTTGCCGTATATTGTCTTTACTATGTTTAGGAATGTGCCTTGTATCCCTGATATCTCCAAAACTTTAACCATAATTGGGTGTTGGATTTTGTCAAATGCTTTTTCGGCATCTAAGATGATAATATGGTTTTTCTCCTTTAGTTTGTTTATATGATGGATTACATTGATGGATTTCCATATATTAAACTACCCCTGCATGCCTGGGATGAAGCCTTGTTGGTCATGGTAGATGATATCTTTTACGTGTTTTTGGATTCAGTTTGCAAGTATTTTATTGAGTATTTTTGCATCAATGTTCATAAGAGAGATAGGACTGAAGTGCTCTTTTTTTGTTGGGTCTTTGTGTGGTTTAGTTATCAAGGTGACTGTGGCTTCATAGAATGAGTTTGGTAATATTCCTTCTGTTTCTATTTTGTGGAATAATTTGAAAAAAAATTGGAGTTTCTCTTCTCTGAAGCTCTGGTAGAATTCTGTACTGAAACCATGTGACCATGGGCTTTTTTGGAAGGGAGACTTTTGATGACAGCTTCTATTTCCTTGGGGGATATAGTACTATTCAATATATTTACCTTATCTTGATTTAATTTTTGTAAATGAAATTGATCAATTGTCCATTTCATTTAGATTTTCAAATTTTGTGACGTATAGACATTTGAAGTAAGTCCTAATGATTGTTTAGATTTCTTCAGTGTCTATTGTTATATCCCCCTTCAATAAATGGTTTTTTAATCATATGTCAGATAACACTCACTAAGTAAACAAATGAAGTTATCAAAACAGAATGCTACCTGTTTATCTTAGTTTTTCATTTCCATGACAAAATACCAAACACTGGGGCTTTATGAACAACGAAATTTTATTTCTCAAATTTCTATATATTAGGAAGTCTGAAAAAAAGATGCCACCATTAAGAGGCATTGTTTCCATAGTGTCATTTATAGGGCACTAACTGCATTCAGGAGGACTGTGCAGTCATTACTTAATCACTTCCAAAGGACCTACCACCAAAACACTCTTTACAGGCTTGGAATTCTGACATCACCTAAGACATTTTGGCGGAATGTAAGCATTCAGTTCATTTCATAGGTGTTTCCCTTCTATCAAGGTTAATATTTAAGATGAGTGTGTTCTATATTCATTTATAAAGGGGAAACCAACTTGTTATTTGTTACCTTGATATAGAGATAGGAGATTCTGTACATGTCCCTGAGACTCAGATTTTGTTGTTGTTTGTTTGTTTCATTTTGTTTTTCTTGTGCTGAAAGAGTAACATATGGCCTTATGCATACTTGGTGGTTGCCTTACCACTGAGGTACACCCCTTAACCTGAAGCAATAGTTTGTGAGACCCATCAAATGGTGCCACTGGGAACATCTAATGCAATGTAAATGGAACAGAACTGCCCAAATTTCTGTGATACTTGAATGTTCAAAATTGAAAAACACTATGTAGTGACAATCATAATGAAGATACAGAAAATTAAAAAAGATAGATTTAACCTCTGTAAGACCTCTGTAGTTGGGTGATATTATGAGTAGGAATGTGGCTCTAAAAAAGAGCCATAAGAAGGTGAGTTTAGCAGTCTATGCTTATTGTCTGTGGCACTCATCATGCTAAGGCCAGAGGATGTCTTGAGAATTTGAGACTAGCTTGAGCAACCTAGCAAGACCCTATATCTTTTTTTTAAATGTGTGTATTAGTGTCAAGGTGTCAGATCCCTTGGAATTGGCTGCCATGTGGGTACTGGGACTTGAACCCAGGTCCTTTGGTTGAGCAGACAGTGCTCTTAATCACTGAGCCATATCTCCAGCCCTAAGACCCCATATTTTTAAAACTGTTTTTAGGTTTAGAGGCTGGTGCTATAGGTCAGAGGTAGACTACATAAAATACATAAGGTCCTGGTTTCTATTCCTAACACCATGGGGGGTGGAGTGCATATCCTAAAACTCAGTACCTATGAATAGTACCTTATTTGGAAAAAAAGAGTCTTTGCAAATATAGTTAAGGATGTTAAAATCATCAAGTAGGTCCTAAATTTGCTGTTAAGTTTGTTTATTCTTCTTAGAGAAGAAACAGAAGAAAAATGTAGAGGCTGTACATGTAGAAAAAAGAAATCTACATGTAGAAGATGACACTGCAGTTAAGGGGAGTACTTGCTCCTCTTCTAGTACCCATGTCAAATGGCCCATAACCTCCTATAAATCCAGTCTAAGACATCTTTTGCCTTCTTTGACCTCCACAGGTACCCACATACAAATGCACACACATTCACATAAATAAATAAAATAAATCTTAAAAAATAAAAATGTAGCCAAAATCCACCATATGAAACGTAAAGGTTGAAGTTGGATCAAGCCAAGGAATGCAGGCAGCCACTATAGTCAGAACACACAAGAAAGGCTTTCTGCCTGAAGCCTCAGAGGGTGCCTGACCCTGCATGCATCATGGCACCCAATACCTGGCAACCTCTGTAGACACACATGTGAGTTAATACATGCATGCTCATCACACATGTATTCACAATGGGGAAAACCACACACCTCAGGCAGCCACTTTAAACGGACTGAAACAAAGCAACATTAAAAGCCATAAGAAAGCAAAATTAAAAGAAGACTAGGGAGGGAAGTAATCCCAGACGACAACAGCGATTGAGCCAGTTAAGTAGCAGCAGCATCTTCTATTAAGGAAAGGGCTTAGCAAGGAATTAAATCAGTGACAATTTACTTTAAAGTGAAACATGGAAATTAAAATAGAAAGAAAGTGATAGGGAATAGTAATGGCTAAGGAAAAGGCGGGGTGGGTGATTCAGAATTTATGTTTTCTTCAGCTAAGTATCCTTTGTTTTAACTTTTTATTTATGTTTGAATATTTCAATGAAGAGATTGATTCTTATCTAGCACAGTTGGAAAAACGTGCTTGTTTCATTTCAGTAACTCTGAGCGAATGCAATACTTTGCCATTTGAGTAGCATCAATGTGATACCTGACAAGTACAGCTCAACCTGTTGAAACCAGATTTATAACATAGGCTGTGTATGCCCTAGTTGTGACCTCTTCTCAAGCCGTATTTCCAAGGTAGTTATTCAACTTTAAAAAAAATATGTTTGCAAGATGCCTGTTACAGAATCAGAGCTTACGACGACATAGTAATCAGTGTTACTGTGGTGGTTAGTTTTGTCAACTCTACACAAACTGTGGTAACCTTGAAAGAGGGAACCTCGGCTGAGGTATTGTCTCCATCAGTTGGCCTGTGAACATGTCTGCAGTACATTTTCTTGATCTGTGCTCAATGTGGGAGGACCTCCTTTGGACAGTGATATCCCTGGGTCTGGATTGCATTTTCCAAGCTAAAGCCTGGAATGGTGGCACAAGCCATTAATCCCAGTACTTGGAAGGCAGATATCTGTGAGTTTGAAGCCATCCTGGACTACAAAGGGAGTTCCATGACAGCCTGGGATGTTATGGAGAGAAACCCTATCTTGAAAAAGGAAAAGGAAAAAAAAGAGGAAGGAAGGAAAGAAGGAAGGAAGGAAAGAAGTTGATCAAGCCATAGAAAGCAAGCTAGTAAGCAGTGTTCCTCTGCTTTAATTTCCATTTACAGGTTCCTGCTGTGAGCTCATGCCCCAGTTTCCCCTTCATGATGGATTGCAACCTGTAAGCTAAATATATCCCTTTCTTCCCAAGTTGCTTTGGGTCATGGTATTTGTTACAACAACAGAAAGAAAACAAAGACAGTTTTATTATATTAAGTTTGCTATTGGTAATGTTACTAAAAAGCTTACCCTACTGAAAAACCAGTGCATGAAAAATGGGTACTATGGGAGAAAGAAAATAAGTTTCATTGGTAGTTCTATTGACTTGTAAGGAGATGGACATTTTAATGTCTAAAGTGTCATCTTCCAGTGTTTTGGGGAACGGTGAATATTGATATGTGCATTAGGTTAGGGATTATGGGTAGAGGTCAGTATTTTTCCAGGAGCTTGATCTAGATAGACTGGCAATTTGATGCTGTCTGGAGGTGATAATTGCTTATTTTGAGTGAAAGATGCTATGAAATGAAGACTAAATACCATATACACAGAAAGAAACAGGAAACGAAAATAAAACAACATGGACTCACTGGTGACAATAGCTTTTTACAACTGGTGTTTATGTTTCCTTATCTTCCAAAAGTGGCTCCTAGCTAACAAGAGTAACACGAGTTATGACTTTCAACACAAATTTATTGTAGTAGACACATATTGTTGTTTGCCTGTCCAGAATTCAATCTTTCTTATTTTCCATTATAAGAATTCTCTGCTTCCTCAGTTTTTATGATCTTTTGACAGGTTGACTCAATCTTGGAGATTATTGAGAAACCTAAGCATGGACATTCTGAGCATTTCATCCCTTTGGCTACTCTACATGGTTCAGAGATGAGCAAATAACTAACATTCTGTGCTTCATTTAAATCTAGTCTTAATTTTCTAACCCTTTAAAATTGAAAGTGTACATCTTCACCAGTATAATGGGAATTCAAGATCAGTTTGGGATTGGGGACACCCTTAATAGCTCCAGGCCAACACTGGCAGTAAACCCTTAATAATAACAGTTTGGCAAATCTAGGAAGAAGCTCACTCTGAGGCACTGACCCAGGTATAAATCACCACAGTAGGTATTTTCATTAGCTGTGATTGTACCAAGATGCCACAGATCAAAAACCCTTTTTTTTTTCTTTCTTTTTTTTTTTTTTTTTGTTTTTTCAATGCAGTTTATTCAGGAACCTTGAACAATCATCTGACCCTGGGGAAAGCCAGCCCACAGCTTAAATAGCCTCTGGGTAGCCAACCCCAGCATGCCACGTGGGCAATGCAGATAGGTCCACATACATGGAAGCAAGCCAGATCCTCAGCCTTAGCCAGATGTGGAGTTGTTTGTGACAGAGAGCACTCACCATCGGGAAGGTGGAAGGCGAAAACCAGCTCCATCTTTAAGGCGCAGCATTACGCAGCTCTCTACAGTTCCCCCTTTTTGTTTTAGACGCATCAGGCAAGAGTAGAGGTCTGATCTCTGATATTAGAAATAAATTGGGACTTTGTACCGATGTTCATTTAGGTGTCATCCACCCAAATAGCATCAGACCTGTCCGATACCTTTTTCTCAGAGGCGGGACCTGGGGCATCAACCCGCATGCAATCAGACATGCTCTTCTCTGGGTCCAAAGCGGCTGACCCTGAGTGCAGTGCTTAGCCTCACATCCTGAGCGTAACATTTTAGCTTTTTATGGTAGCCAACCATGCTTGGGGAGACTGTCCTGCTTCAATGGCTGTAAAGGCCTGAATGGTCATGGCTGCATTACGCTGTTGTGAGACTCTAATCTTGCATATATACCACAGGCAAACCAAGGAGACCAACACCAGAAGGCCTGCCATCAAAAACCTTTTTAAGATCATTAAATTCCCTCTTCTCAAGTCCAGTGTTTGTCAACCAAACATTTGGTTTGGATACTTGAACAAATTTGAATAGCTACTGGCAAATTTGAAAGTACCATCTGTATTAGTCAAGGTTCTCTAAAGAACTGAACTGATTGAATATAAGAATATATATTCATTCTACATATATGAGCTATATTATATATGAGATATAGTATATTGGCATATAGAATGATATAAAATAGTATAAAAATAACTGTTTTATCCAAAGATCCAATAATTTTTCAGTCCATGAGGCTGTTTGCCTTTTGATGGCCTGCTAGTTTTCAATCTGTGTTGGAATCCTAAAGACATTGATTCTAATATTGTTGAAAAAAATTTCAAAACAACAGCATAGATGAAATTGCCATTGAGGGTGAGAATAAGCAGATAAAAAGTAGTTTCTATCTTTCATGGCACCAGAAAGTGCTGCCTAAGTTAAAATTGATCTTCCTGTTTCATATAATCTTATCAAGAAAAATTCCTCACAGGAGTGTCCAGAAGCTTGGGATTTGTTGAATCAGTCAGGTTGACAACCAAGATTATTCATCACACCACCCAAACCAGAAATTATTAATACCATGACTCACTTTAAGGATTCCTTTGATTGCAAAAGTTTATAGCTAGGGTGAGGCTCAGTGGTAGAATATTTGTCTCCCATGAGTTAATCCCTGGATTCCATCCCCCGCACCATAAAAACATATTCTCAAATTTTATTTTATTTTTTTTACAGATTTATTTAGTTATGTATATCAACACTATTTCTATGTATGCCTGCATGAGAGAAGAGAGCATCAGACAGGAAAGAGCATCAAATTTTGTTATTGATGGTTGTGAGCCACCATGTCATTGCTGGGAATTGAACTTAGGACCTCTGGACAAGCAGCCAGTGTTCTTAACTGATGAGCCATTTCTCTTGCCTTCCTCAAATTTTAAATGAACTACACATTACCTTTTCTTGCAGGAGGAGTGAAGTTGGCATTTGTTATTTATGATGAATTTAGTGGACTATGTGAGTGGTTAATGAAGACTTGGGGATTAATGGACTTGTTTACTCTATTAGTTAGGGTTCTCTAGAGCAACAGAACTTTTAGAATAAATCTATATCTATCTATCTATCTATCTATCTATCTATCTATCTATCTATCTATCTATCTATCTATCTATCTATGGGATTTATTAGAATGATTTACAGGCTATGGTCCATTTAATCCAAAAATGGCTGCATATGAATGGAAGGTCCAAGACCCAGTTCCTAGAAGATCCAGTTCAGTCCACAAGACTGGATGCTTTAGCTTCAGTGTATACTGAAATCCCCAAGAAATAAACTCTAAAAGCAGTGAGAGACTGGACTTGCTAGTGAGGCAATAGCAAAAACGTCATTCTTCCATGTTCTTATATAGGCTTCTATCAGAAGATTTAGCCAGATTAAAGGCAGGTTCTTCCAGAAAAAAAAAAAATTTGGATTAAAAGTGTGTCTTTCCACCTCAAAGATCAAGAATAGAAGTAGACCTTCCCACTTCAAATTAAGCAGAAAACCCTCAAATGTAAACCCAGCCACTTGGGTTTTAGGTGATTCTAGGTTTAGTCAAGTTGCAAATAAAAATACCCATCACAGCTACTTTTCTACCTCCTTACCATTCAACTTTTTTACTATTTTCTTCATTACAGTGGTGAGTATTGGACCCAGGGCTTTGCTAGGTAAGGATTTTGTCACTGAACTATATCTCTGGCATTTTTTTTTTTGGGTACTTTCTGTAGTTGCTGGGATGTTACATATGAAAAGTGGCCATTCATATTTCTGGTAAGATATTCTAAGACACTAGTTTAATAGAGTGATTCATTATAAGGTTTACATTCACCTCTACGCTAGCAAGGGATCAAGTTTCAGAGAAAATGTGTAGAAAGTTGGACATCTAACTTATTTTACAATATGGCTTTTTACAGCATCTTCAAGACAAATAATGACATTTAGAGTACATTGCTCTTTATTAAGGAGACTTAATATTCCAGCATGAACTGGAAATATAAACTGTGAATAGATTCTCTTATATTTTTGCATATTAAATACAACAAACACTATATGTGTATTCAGTACATGGTATGGGTTAAGTAAATGTTCCTCTTTATACAACCTAAGTGCAGGATACTCTCGAAGTAATTTTATAATCATTGTACAAGCTAGATAAAGATAACCATAACGGTTGTAATATAGTTTAAATGTCAGAGCAGTAATTGAACAATTATAACAATTACAGCTTATTTTGTTATTAATTTGTCACTTTTACTATGACATTAACTTCCTTCCTCCAAATTGCTCATTTGACATTTTTCCAATGCAGGGATGTGAGATGCTTCACAATGGACATTGAGTCACTTTTTCTATATTTTTCTTGTTTTATTTATTAATTTTTAAAGCATGCCTTTCACTGGCTGCAGCTCTTGGGAGAGTGGGCTCCATGCCTTGACTGGGCAGCACAGTGGAGATGGCTCTGGAGGCATAGGGTGAGCCAGTGCCACCTGCCAAAGGCAGCATCATGGGGCCCATCTGGAACAGTCCTGGAGCGCTCATCCTGGTGGTGCGGTTAAGGGAGAGCCAGCATGCTGACCAACTCAGCTTCCACCCATGCTCAGATTCAGGACTCTGAGTTGGCCCACCCCAAAATCTACATTATCATTGAATTGTTGGAGCTTGTGAAATGGTCAATCTTGCTGATCCAAAGCTGCAGTATCTCCATGACAACAGGGCAACAACAGTGAGGATCCTATATTAATCATGTGACAGGTGGATGTGTCCATTGCAATGAAAATTCCCAAGTGAAGATATTTGGACAGAGGGGTATAGTGTGGGACATGCTGTGACACATTACCACTTCCACAATGAGATGTTCTCTATGCTTTATTTTGTTTGTTTGTTTGTTTGGTTGGTTGTTTATTTATTTATTTTGGGGGAAAGTTGCCAAGGCAGTGGGTGAATATGAAAGGACTAGGGGATGAATGGGACTGAAGTGCATGATATGAAACTCACAAAGAATCAATAAAAAGTTCTTTTTAAAAAAAGTTCTTTTTAAGGTATACAGATTTCATCACAATATCTTCTAGTAAAAATGTTCATATGAAGAAGCAGATGTTCTGTTTCATTCTCTCTCAGTCTTAATCTCCTTGAAAGTACACTTATAATTGGTTTCTGTTTCCATGTCCTGCCACTGCTTTCTGCACTGGGGTACATCTGAAAAGGCCCAAATCTGTGTTTTGTATGTATATTTGAAAAATGAGACCCCATTGTATTTGTTCCTTTGTGATTGCCATTAAAATATATTTATTTTATGCAATGAGTGTTTTGCTTGCATATATGTTTGTGTCCACATGCATGCCTGTTGTCTACATGCACAAGAGTGAGAAAAGACATTGTTTTTCCCGAGCCTGGTGTTATGGATGATCGTAAGCTGTTATGCTGGTGCTGAAAATCAAATGTGGGACCTCTAAAAGAGTAGACTGTGTTACAGTTCTCCCCTTTTAGTACCGGCAGATTCATTCATACAGCCATTCAAGAAATTCCTGTTGATCACTATTCTAGATTTCATGGTTTTTAAACAAATACTGATTTTCCTTCTCCATGACTCCAGAACGGGACTAATGGAAATGTTCCAGACCATACTAGAAACTTTGAGACGTACTGCAAATTCTAGTTTTGGGGGATTCTGTCTTCCACTAAAAGAATGGCATGTCCCATAATTCTACCAAGTCCCTGGCATAGAACAGATCTGAAGTCAAATGAAAGTCTTGGATAGAGTTGCTACAGCTGATGTTAGGATGACAAATAAGAAGTAAGTGTTTTTTTGTAGTAAGTCAATGATATCATAGAATTTCTGTGACTTGGTGTGATTAGAGCAAAGCCCACAAGTAAAGCCAACTGTTATTTGCCGTGCCTTGTTTTGGATGCTGGGGGGGTATTACAAAAATAATTCTTCATGTAGAATTTACACTGAAAAGCCATGTAGTATTTACTGGGTTGAGAAATAATCTCACTATGTAGTCCAGGTAAGCCTCAAAATTGAGATCCTCCTCTCTCTGCCACATGACTGTTGGGTTTACAGGTCTGTCATCACATTCATCTCCTTTATGTTCCTGTCACTTCTATCACATTCTTCCCATCTTTCTGCCATGTGTTCAATTCTCACTTCTTTTATGTCTATTGGAACATGGCAGTAACAGCAACTGGTACACACAATATGGTCATGCAACTTCTAGCCATGACCTAGACTTATATATCTCCAAAGGACCTTGTCTCTTCTTTTATTTCCACATTTTTTACTATTTAAAAATTTAAATTTATTGCAATTTATTCACTTTGTATCCCAGCTGTAGCACCCTCCTTAATCCCCTCCCAATACTGCCATCCATTCCTCTTCTGTTCCCATGCCCCTTCCCAGGTCAACTGATAAGGGAGGTACTTTTCCCCTTCCATCTGGCCCTATCAGGTCTCATCAGGACTGTCCAGATCCTCTTTCTCTGTGGCCTAATTAGGCCACCTCACCACAGGGAGGTGATCAAACAACAAGCCAATGAGTCCATGTCAGAGATAGCTCCTGCTCCCCTTACTAGGGTACCCATTTGGAGGCTAAGCTGCCACAGGCTACATCTGTGCAGAAATTCTAGGGTAGCTTGATGCACTGTGCTTCATTGTAGTATCAGTCTCAGAAAGGAACCCTGCACCCAAATTTTTTGGTTCTGTAGTTCTCTTTGTGGAGCTCCGGTCCTATCCAGGTCTTTCTATTCTCTGCCTTCTTTTATAAACATTCCCTGCATTCTGCACAAAGTTTGCCTATGAGTCACAGCATCTGCTTTAATACCTTCCTGGGTAGAGTATTTTTTAATTTAATTTTATTTTATTAATTACACTTTATTCACTTTGTATCCCCCCATAAGTGCCTCCCTCCTCCCCTCCTGATCCCACCCTCCCTCCCCCTTCTTCACGCAAGCCCCTCCCCAAGTCCAGTCCACTGATGGGGGGGGGTCCTCCTCTCCTACCTTCTGATCTTAGTCTATCAGATCTCATCAGGAGTGGCTGCATTATCATCTTCTGTGGCCTGGTAAGGCTACTCCCCACTCAGGGGGAGGTGATCAAGGAGCAGGCCAATCAGTTCATGTCAGAGGCAGTCCCTCTTCCCAGTACTATGTAACCCACTTGGACACTAAACTGCCATGGGCTACATCTGTGCAGGGGTACTAGGTTATCTCCATGCCTGGTACTTGATTGGAGTATGAGACTCTGGGAAGACCCCTTTGTTCAAATTTTCTGATTCTGTTGCTCTCCTTGTGGGGCTCCTGTCCTCTCCAGATCTACTATTTCCCACTTCTTACTTTAGATTCCCTGTACTCTGCCCAACAGTTGGCCATAAGTCTCAGTGTCTGCTTTGATAGTCTGCAGGACAGAGCCTTTCAGAGGCCCTCTGTGGCAGGATCCTAGGTTGTTTCCTGTTTTCATCTTCTTCTGATGTCCATCCTCCTTGCCTTTTGGGATGGGGATTGAGCATTTTAGTCAGGGTCCTCAATCTTGATTAGTTTCTTTTTTTATTTTATTTTTATTTTATTTTTTTAAAGTGTCTTTTTTTTTTTTCAGTGCAGTTTATTCAGGAACCTTGAACAATCTTCTGACCCTGGGGAAAGCCAGCCCACAGCTTAAATAGCCTCTGGGTAGCCAACCCCAGCGTGCCACGTGGGCAATGCAGATAGTTCCACATACATGGGAGCAAGCCAGATCCTCAGCCTTAGCCAAATGTGGAGTTGTTCGTGACAGAGAGCACTCACCATCGGGAAGGTGGAAGGCGAAAACCAGCTCCATCTTTAAGGCATAGCATTCCGCAGCTCTCTACAGTTCCCCCTTTTTGTTTTAGACACATCAGGCAAGAGTAGAGGTCTGATCTCTGATATTAGAAATAAATTGGGACTTTGTACCGATGTTCATTTAGGTTTCATCCACCCAAATAGCATCAGACCCGTCCGATACCTTTTTCTCAGAGGCGGGACCTGGGGCATCAACCCGCATGCAATCAGACTTGCTCTTCTCTGGGTCCAAAGCGGCTGACCCTGAGTGCAGTGCTTAGCCTCGCATCCTGAGCATAACATTTTAGCTTTTGATTATGTAAGAAATGGGAAATAGTAAGAGCTGGAGAGGACAGGGTCTCCACAAGGAGAGCAACAGAACAAGAAAATTTGAACACAGGGAACTTTCCAGAGACTCATACTCCAAACAAGGTCTATTCTTGGAGATAACCCAGAACCCCTGCACAGATGTAGCCCAAGGCAGTTCAGAGTCCAATTGGGTTACATAGTAATGTGAAGAGGGACTGCCTCTGACATAATCTGATTGGCCTGCTCTTTGATCACCTCCCCCTGGGGGGAGCAGCCTTACCAGGCCATAGTAGAGGACAATGCAGCCACTTTTGATGTGAACTGATAGACTAAGATCAGAAAGGAGAGGAGAACCTCCCCTATCAGTGGACTTGGGGAGTGGCATGCATGCAGAGGGAGGAGGGAGCATGGGATTGGGAGGGGAGGAGGGAGGGGCTTATAGGGGGATGCAGAATGAATAAAGTGTAATTGAGGAAAAATTAAAAAAAAAGGGGGGGGAATAATTTAAGAACCTTAAATGACTTTCAAAAGTGGAACAAAACATGGAGTTAGTCAATCAATTTACATGGAACATGTCTCGCCCCTGGGGGCAATGGTCTCCTGAACCTACTCAGACCTCAGACACCACCACTGCTAGTTCTAGAACTGATACAAGATGTTCCAACGAGGGGGTTAAGGCTTCCCATAATATTTCCTATAAGCGCACACCTGTTTGTTTATACCCCCCATTTTTATTCATTATTAGCCAGATAGAGCCAAGTAATTGTGGTAATGATACTTGCTTTTTTGCCCAATGCTGGAATGCTAGTGAATTTAGGTATGCCCTGGTTACTCGCATGCCTCGCTGGGTGCCTGTGCCCGTTGATGCCCCTCATGCTATGACTCTCTTCAGACAGAAAAGGGATCTTGGAACTACAGCCGCCACTGTTACTGCCATCTCATTGGCAGCTGTTGGAGATACCACCGTGGCATTACCCATGAGTCATACTGTGCAGACTGCTCAGACCCTGAATAATCTTTTAGCCAATGTAGCTCATGCCTTAGATGTACAAAAAGGAATTAATGCTCAACTAAAAGGAGGCTTGATGGTGTTCAATCAGAGGATTGACCTCGTGCAGGAGCAAATTGATACCCTATGGCAAATGGCTCAACCAGGCTGTCAATGAAAGTATGCTGGACTTTGTGTCACTAGCATACAACATGAGAATTTTTCCTGTGCTGCAAATCTGTCTAAACAATTGTCTAGCTATATTTTAGGTAATTGGACTGGAGAATTCGATACTATGATGGAGCAGCTGAGAGTGGCCATTATCACAGTAAATTCTACCAGAGTGGACGCAGGACTAGCCACAGGATTATCATCATGGATTGCTGCAGCCATGAATCATCTGAAGGAATGGGCGGGCATGGGAACGTTAGCAGGCCTTCTGGTGTTGGCCTCCTTGGTTTGCCTGTGGTGTATATGCAAGATTAGAGTCTCACAACAGTGTAATGCAGCCATGATCATTCAGGACTTTACAGCCATTGAAGCAGGACGGTCTCCCCAAGCATGGTTGATTAGTTTCTTTAGATGTTCAGATTTTAGTAGGTTTACCCTATGTTATATGTCTATATGAGTGAGTATATATCGTGTGTGTCTTTCTGCTTCTGAGAAAGCTCACTCAGGATGGTCCTTTCCAGGTCCCACCATTTACCTGCAAATTTCATGATTTCCTTATTTTTCATTGCAGAGTAATACTCTGTTATGTAGATGTACCACAATTTCTGCATCCATTCTTCAGTTGAGCAGCATCTGGGCTGTTTCCATTTCTGGCTGTTGCAAATAAAGCTGCTACAAACATGTTTGAGCAAATGTTCTTATTGTGTACTTGAGCCTCTTTTGGATATATACCTAGGAGTGGTACAGCTGGATCTTGAGGACGCGCTATTCCTAATTGTCTGAGAAAGCACCAGATTGCTTTCCAGAATGGTTGTACAAGTTTACATTCCCACCAGCAGTGGAGGAGGGATCCCCTTTCTACACAACATCTCCAGCATCTGTTGTCACTTGAGTTTTTCATCTTAGCCATTCTGATGGGTGTAAGGTGAAATCTCCGGGTTGTTTTGATTTGCATTTCCCTAATGGCTAATAATGTTGAACATTTATTTGTTTCTCTGCCATTCGATATTCCTCTACAGAGATTTCTCTGTTTAGCTCTGTTCCCCATTTTTTAATTGGATTACTTCATATGCTGCTTTTCAGCTTCTTTAGTTCTTTATATATACTGGATATTAGCCCTCTGTCAGAAAAAGGGTTGGTGAAGATTCTTTCCCAATCTGTAGGCCGTCATTTTGTTTTGATGACAGTGCCCTTTGTTTTACAGAAGCTTTTCAGTTCCATGAGGTCCCATTTATTAATTGTTGCTCTTAGAGTCTGTGCTGTTGGTGTTCTCTTCAGGAAGTTGTCTCCTGTACCAATGAGTTTTAGGGTTTTCCCCATTTTTTCTTCTAACTGATTTAATGTGTCTGGTTTTATGTTGAGGCCTTTGATCCACTTGGACTTTAGTTTTGTGCAGGGTGATAAGAATGGATCTATTTGCATTTTTCTACATGTAGACATCCAGTTAGACCAGAGCCATTTGTTGAAGATGATGTCTTTTTTCCATTGAATGGTTTTGGCATCTTTGTCAAAAATTAGGTGTCCATAAGTGTGTGGGTTTATGTCAGGGTCTTCTATTCAATTCCATTGATACACCAGTCTGTTTCTATGCCAGTACCATGCAGTTTTTAGTATGGTTGGTCTATAGTACAGCTTGAGATCAGGGATGGAGATACCTCCTAAAGATCTTTTACTGTAGAAAATTGTTTTAGCAATTCTGGGTTTCTTCTTGTTCCATATGTGGGTGAGAATTTTTCTTTCCAGGTCTGTAAAGAATTGTGTTGGTAATTTGATGGGAATTGCATTGAATCTGTAGATTGCTTTAGGTAAGATGGCCATTTTTACTATGTTAATCCTTCCAAGCCATAAGCACGGGAGGTCTTTCCATCTTCTGATATCTTCTAATTCTTTCTTCAGAGACTTGAATTTTTTTTCATACAAGTCTTTGACTTGCTTGGTTAGGGTTATACCAAGGTACTTTATGTCATTTGTGGCTATTGTGAAGGGTGTTGTTTCCCTATTTTTTTTTCTTGGCCCTTTTGTCTTTTGTATACAGGAGGGCTAGTGATTTTTTGGAGTTAATTTTTTATCCGGCCACTTTCCTGAAGGTGTTTATCAGCTGTAGGAGTTTCCTGGTAGTTTTTGGGGTTCCTCACGTATACTATCATATCATCTGCAACAGTGATAATTTGACTTCCTCCTTTCCAATTTGTATCCCCTTGATCTCCTTCAACTGTCTTATTGCTCTAGTAAGGACTTCCAGAACCATGTTGAAGAGATATGGAGAAAGTCTGTGTTTTTTTATTGGAGAGTTGAGTTCACTGATGTTGAGAAAGATTAATGAGCAATAGTTGTTAGATTCTTCGTTTTGATATTGGTTGTGCTAGTGTGTTTGTGTGCTTGGTTACTTTTAGATTTGCTTTAGTGAGGTTGTTTATTTCCTGTGTTATCTTGAATGGAGTTAGCTTTCTTGGGTTATACATTTCCTTCTATTATCTTATTTAGGGCTGGATTGTGGGTTGGTATTGTTCACATTTTTTTGTTGTTGTTGTTGAATATCTTGTTTTCTCCATCTATGAAAATTGAGAGTTTTGCTGGGTTTAGTAGCCTGGGCTGATATCTCTGTTCTATTTGTGTCTGCGTGATATCCATCAAGGTCCTTCTTTCTTTCTTTGTCTCTGCTGAGAAGTCAGGTGTGATTCCAATGAGTATGCCATTATATGTTACTTGGCCTTTTTCCCTTGCAGCTTTTAGTATTTCTTTCTTAGTTCTGTATATTTACTATTTTGATTATTATGTTGCAGGAGGATTTTCTTTTCTTGTCTAATTTATTAGGTGTGCTGTAGCCCTCTTGTATGCTTATAGGCCTCTCCTTTAAGTTGGAGAAATTTTCTTCTATGATTTTGTTGAAAATATTATCTTGGCTTTGGAGATGGGAATCTTCTTTTTCCTCTATTCCTATTATTCTTAGGTTTTGTCTTTTCATGTGGTCTTGGATTTCTTGGATAGTTTGTGTCAGTAATTTTTTTTTTTCAATGCAGTTTATTCAGGAAGCTTGAACAATCCTCGGACCCTGGGGAAAGCCAGCCCACAGCTTAAATAGCCTCTGGGTAGCCAACCCAGGCGTGCCACGTGTGCAATGCAGATAGGTCCACATACATGGAAGCAAGCCAGATCCTCAGCCTTAGCCAAATGTGGAATTGTTCGTGACAGAGAGCACTCACCATCGGGAAGGTGGAAGGCGGAAACCAGCTCCATCTTTAAGGCATAGCATTCCGCAGCTCTCTACAGTTCCCCCTTTTTGTTTTAGACGCATCAGGCAAGAGTAGAGGTCTGATCTCTGATATTAGAAATAAATAGGGACTTTGTACTGATGTTCATTTAGGTGTCATCCACCCAAAGAGCATCAGACCTGTCCGATACCTTTTTCTCAGAGGCGGGACCTGGGGCATCAACCCGCATGCAATCAGACATGCTCTTCTCTGGGTCGAAAGCTGCTGACCCTGAGTGCAGTGCTTAGCCTCGCATCCTGAGCGTATCATTTTAGCTTTTTATGGTATCCAACCATGCTTGGGGAGAATGTCCTGCTTCAATGGCTGTAAAGGCCTGAATGATCATGGCTGCATCACACTGTTGTGAGACTCTAATCTTGCATATATACCACAGGCAAACCAAGGAGACCAACACCAGAAGGCCTGCTAATGCTCCCATGCCCGCCCATTCCTTCAGATGATTCATGGCTGCAGCAATCCATGTTGATAATCCTGTGGCTAGTCCTGCGTCCACTCTGGTAGAATTTACTGTGACAATGGCCACTCTCAGCTGCTCCATCGTAGTAATTTTTTATATTTAACATTTTTTTGATGGATACATTCTTCCATTGCATCTTCTACACCTGACATTGTTTCTTCTATCTCTTGTAGTTTGTTGGTTATGCTTACCTCTGTAGTTTCTGTTTTCTTCTGAAGTTCTTTCTCTCCATGATTTTCTCTATTTGGGTTTTCTTTAATTTTTCTAATTCTATCTTCTGAATTTGAATCATTTTGTTGTTTTCCTTTACCTGTCTGACTGTATTTTCCACCTTTTCCTTCAATTCCTTCACATGTTTGTTTAAACATTCCTTTATTTTTTTTATGTCTTTCAGTGATTTACTTATTTCTCTGTGAAGGTCACAAACTGTTTGACTGCATCTTCCTGTATTTCTTTATGGATGGCAATGCATTGTTTGAGTTTGTCTTCCTGTATTTTTTTTCTTTTTTGTTTAATTCTTTTTTATAAATTAAAGTTTATTCTCTTTGTATCCCAGCTGTAGCCCCATCCCTAATTCTTTCCCAATCCCACTTTCCCTCCCTCATCTCCTCCAATGACCCTCTCCAAGTCCACTGTTAGGGGAAGTTCTCCTTTCCTTCCCTCTGATCCTAGCCTGTCATGTTTCATCAAGATTGGTTGTACTGTCATCCTCTGTGTCCTGGTAAGGCTGCTCACCCATAGGGGGAGATGATCAAAGATCCAGCCACTGAGTTCATGTCAAAGACAGCTCCTGCTCCCCTTCCTAGTGTACCCAATTGGAGGCTGAGCTTCCATTGGCTACATCTGTGCAAGGGTTCTAGGGTAGCTTCATGCATTGTGCTTCATTGGAGTATCAATCTCAGAAAAGCCCCCCTGTGCCCAAATATTTTGGTTCTGTTGATCTTCTTGTAGAGCTCCTGTCCCATCCAGTTGTTTCTTTTTCCCCATACTTTCATAAGATTCCCTGCACTCTGCCCAAAGTTTGGCTATCATTCTCAGCATCTGCTTTGATACCTTTCTGGGTACAGTCTTTCAAAGGTCTTCTGTGGTAGGCTCCTGTCCTGTTGCCCGTTTTCTTCATCTTTCAATGTCTATCCTGTTTGTCATCCTGAGTGAGGATTTATCATCTTACACAAGGTCCCTCCTTCTTGCTTAGCTTTTTTAGGTGTATAGATTTTAGTATGCTTGTCTTATATTATATGTCCAATATCCACTTACAATTGAGTATATACCATGTATATATTTCTGCTTCTGGAATGGCTCACTCAGGATGATCTTTCCTAGATCCCACTATTTGCCTGCAAATTTCATGATTTCTTTGTTTTTAATTGCTGAATAGTATTCCAATATGTAAATGTACCAAAATTTCTGTTTATATTCCTCAGCTGAGGGATATCTGGGTTGTTTCCATATTCTGGCTGTTATGAATAAAACTGCTACAAATATGGTTGAGCAAATGTCCTTATGTATAGTTGAGCATATTTTGGATATATGCCTAGGATTGCTACTGCTGGATCTTGAAGAAGCAGTATTCCTAATTGTCTGAGAAAGTGCCAGCTTGATTTCCAAAGTGATTATACAAGTATATATTCGCACCAAATATTCCACATCTTTTCCAGTATGCGTTTTCACTTGAGTTTTTTTTTTAAGTACTTTTTAAATTAAATGCTTTTTAATATTATTTACCGTTTATTCACTTTGTATCCCAGGTGTCTCTTTTTCCCTTATTCTCTCTCAATCTCACCCTCCCTCCCTCCCCTTTTTCCATTCCCTATCCAAGTCCAATGATAAGAAAGGTCCTTTTCTGACCCTAGCTTATCAGGTCTCAAAAGGACTATTTACATTTTCCTCCTCTGTGGCCTGGAAAGGCTGCTCTCCTTTGTGGGGGATGGTCAAAGAACCCGCCAGTGAGTTCATGTTAGAGACAGTCCCTGTTCCCCTTAATAGGAAACCTACTTGGATACCGAGCTACCATGGGCTATATCCAAGCAGGGGTTCTAGGTTATAGCAATGAGTGGTCCCTAGTTGGAGTATCAGTCTCAGAAAAGACCCTTGTGCTCAGATATTTTGGTTCTGTTGCTCTCTTGAATTTTTTATCTTAGCCATTCTGAAGGCTGTAAGGTGAAATCTCAGGGTTGTTTTGATTTTCATTTCCTAGATGAATAAGGATGTTGACCATTTCTTTTAAGTGTTTCTCTGCCATTTGATGTTCCTCTATTGAGAATTCTCTATTTAGCTTTATACCCCATTTTTTAAAATTGTATTACTTGATTTGTTAATGTTTAACTTCTCGAGTTCTTTATATATTTTTATATATTCTAGATATTAACCCTCTGTCAGATATAGGGATGGTGAAGATCCTTTCACAATACGTAGGCTGTCGTTTTGTTCTGAGGACAGTGTCCTTTGCCCTACAGAAGCTTTTAAGTTTCATGAGGTACAATTTATTGATTTTTGTTCTTAGAGCCTGTGCTGCTGGTGTTCTGTTCAGGAAGTTGTCTCCTGTGTCAATGAGTTCAAGGCTCTTCCCCACTTTTTCTTCTAACACATTTAGTGTGTCTGGTTTTATGTTGAGGGCTTTGATCTACTTGGACTTTAGTTTTGTGCAGGGTGATAAATATGGATTTATTTGCATTTTTCTACATGTAGACACTGAGATTGACTATTTCTTTTTTCCATTGAATGGTTTTGCTTTTATATCTAAAATCAATTTTCTGATGGTGTGTAGGTTTTTTTCTGGGTTTTCTATTGGATTCCATTGATCTACCACTCTATTTCTCTGCCAGTACCATTCAGTTTTTATTACTATTGCTCTGTAGTACAGCATAGATCATGGATGGAAGTATCTCCAGATGATCTGTTGTTGGACATGATTTTTTTAAGAAATTCCGAGGTTTTTTTGTTCGTTCCATATGAAGTTGAGAATTTTTTTTCAAGAAATGTGTTGGTAATTTGATTGGAATTGTATTGAATCCGTAGATTGCTTTTGGCTGAATGGCCATTTTCACTATGTTAATCCTACAGATCCATGAACATGGGAGATCTTTCCACCTTCTGATATCTTCTTCAATTTCTTTCTTCAGAGACCTGAAGTTTTTACAAACAGGTCTTTCACTTGCTTGGTTAGAGCCACACTAAGGTTCTTTATATTGCTTGTGGCTATTATGAAGGGTGTAGTTTCCTTAATTTCTTTCTCAGCCCTTTTATCTTTCATATACAAGAGGGCTACTGATTTTTTTGAGATAATTTTGTGTGGAGAGCCGGGGTTTGGTTGCCATGGCGCTGGCTTCCGCCCTTCTAAACTGGTAAACAAGTCCTAGAGCGCATGACCGTTATGACCGTTATGACCGTTGGGCAACCGTCGTCACGAGCCCAGCCCGGGGCGTCATATGGGGTGATGGGTGAGCAGCCAATCAGTGGATGATACATCATCTCACACCACTTTGGTGTGAGCAGGGCTTATATAAACAGTGCCACTTCGGGGCTCGGGGTCTTCCTCCTTTCATCATTTGACTGCAATAAAGCTTGCTGCAGAAGGATCCTGTTGTCCACGTGCGTTCTTGCTGGCGAGACGACCACGCTGCTTGCAACAATTTTGTATCCAGCAACTTTGCTACAGGTGTTTATCAGCTGAAGGCAATCTCTGGTTGAATTTTTGGGGTTGCTCATATATACTATCATATTATCTGCGAATACTGATACTTTGACTTCTTCCTTTCCAATTTGTATCCCCTTGATCTCCTTTAGTTGTCTTAATGTTCTAGCTAAGACTTCCATACTATGTTGAAGAGATATGGAGAGAGTGGGTAGCCTTGCCTTGTCCCTGATTTCAGTGGGACCAATTTAAGTTTCTTTCCATTTAGTTTGATGTTGGGTATAAACTTACTGTATACAATGTTTAGGAATGTGCCTTGTATCCCTGATCTCTCCAAGAGTTTCAACATGAATCAGTATTGGATTTTGTCAAATACTTTTTCAGCATCTAAGGAGATGATCATGTGGTTTTTGTCCTTCAGTTTGTTTATATGTTTTTTCCTTCAGTTTGTTTATATGGCGTATGATCCTGTGTGTTAACTGTGGTTGTTGGTAGTCAGGAGGACTCTCCTTTCACCAGGGGAAGTCCTGGAGACAATTGCCCTGCCACTGGGTTTCTTGCTCTGAATTTAGTGAGCTGTTGCTGCTTTTCTTACACTGTGTTTGCTGAGTGCAGTCCTCTTGAAGAACCAGGGAACCCTGTGGTTTGGTCAGTTTGGCTGGGTAGACAGATTGTACCTTGGAACAGTGTCTGGGGGCTGAATCCATGATCTTAGGATTCTGTAGGTCTGAGACTGGAGCACTCTGTCCCAGTTTCCAAGTGGTAATCAGTCACAGGTGAGCATAGCACACAGGCGTAGAGAAGGAGGCTAGAGTCCAGAGCCTGCAGGAATCCAGGAACTTTTCTGGGGATTAACTTGGTGTCCTGAGTTTGGACCTGATGTTTCCTCCACCGTGGGTTTCCTCCCATTAGGGAGACCCTGTCTGTTGTGTTTTGGGGTCCACAGTTCCCTGTCGGTTATATATGCGGTCCACAGTTCAATCTGGATTGGTGAGCAGAGCACCCAGGAGCAGGCCAGTGGCTCTGAGCTGGTGACTGGGCACCTGCAGGAACCTGAGAACTTTTCCTAAGCACTTTTTGGGGTGGGAGGTTGGTTGGGTGCCCTGAGTTCAGACCTGTTGTTTCCCTCCCTATGGAGTTTCCTCCCAACAGGGAAACTCAGTCTCTGGTGCTTTAGGGCCCACAGATCAGTCTGGGATGGTGATCAGAGGACTCAGGACCATGTCTCTGGGCTGGTGACTGAGTTCCTGCTTGGACCTAGGAAATCTTCTGGGGTTTAGCTTTGTGACCTGAGAATGGATCAATTGCTTCCAACACTGTGGACTTTCCTCTCACCTGGGAAAAACAATCGCTGGTGTTTTAGGGCCCAGAGTTCAGTTTGTTAGTCACTGTTCAGTCACTGCTGTCCTGCTCTTCTGAAACAGCATCCTCTTGGTGCTGCCATCTTTGATTCTCTCAGACCTTGCCTCTTCTTATCATCAAGTCTGAACTTTCATTTTCCAAACTTCATCTTCTCTTTCCTATTGTATTCTCATGTTTGGCTATATTAATGTGCTTGCTGATCAAAGCACACATTCTACAACACACTATCTTCTGAGCCACATAGAATCCCCTTCGAGGACCAATGTCCCAAATCCCCTAGCTGCTGGAAGTGTTGATGGATAATGACTTTCACAATTATTCCTCTCTAGAGGGTACACTCACTTGAAGACAGTCATCTCACCCTTAGAGTTATAGTTTCTTCTCATAGGCAACATAAATCTAATGACCACCTAAGGTAGTAGTAGTAAGGGAAGCTCTGAAGAGCTGTCTTGGGTTGGGAGGTGACAATGTTGATTAAGAGCTGGCAATGCAGGGACAAAAACCTGAGTCTAGACCATTAGGACCCATGTTTAAAAAGCTAGGTACAGTAGGTCCCTATAATCTTAGATCCCAGGAGATGGAGAAAACCAGCCTAGATGAACTGCCGAACTAGCTCCAAGTTTAGTCAGTCTCTGTTTCAGAAAATAAAGTGTAGAGGAACTGAGGAGTGCTTTCAACATCCACAGACACATGCATGTGCACACGCGCGCACACACACACACACACACACACACACACACACACACACACACACAAATATACATGGCTGTCTTGAAGCACTGAGCTGAATCCCCATCCAAAGATAATGATTCTTGAATGAACAAATGAGTAGATGGATGAGTGTAGCTGAGCCATGGGTGAAATGCTACACAAAGGATACTTACTTCTCTTCAGATACTTTATAATCATTTTTAAAGGTTAAACTGAAGGGCAGAAATGTCTTTCTTCCTCAGGTTGCCTCTCTCGGAGGTAATTGCTAGGGTAAATGGGAGGATGTCCTTTGGTATCTTACAGCGTTCATTCTCAAGGGGGCACACACACATTGATCCTATGATAGTGTTGGAAGGGCAGATTTTAAGATCTTAGTAGAGCTTTATTTTCAGTTTATTCCCCCTCTCTCTGTCTGTCGCTCTGTGTGTGCCTGTGTGTGGGCATGTATATGTGTGTGTTTGTGTCTGTGTGTCTGCATGTATGTGTGTGTGCCTGTGTGTGCATGTGCATGTGTGTGTGTGCCTGTGTGTGCATGTGCATGTGTGTGTTTGTGTCCATCTGTGTGTGTGCATGTGTGTATTGATAGTTAAGTTTCTCAGTAGGCATTAATGCTCTATGTCACAGTTTAGGTTTCCTAGGAAACAGACTCTGAGACTGAGTTAATGTACAAGTTAGTTTTTAAGGTGAGCTTCTGGGATCAATGACTATGAAAGGGAGGAGGAAACAGAAGTGGCCACAAGGAAAGACTGAGCTGCATTATAGACCCAGAGACAGCCTCTCCTCTCCAGAATTTGAAAACTGGATTGCTCTTTGAAGGTGTCTCAAATTAGGCTGAAGTGAGCACTCATTTATCCTCTTTAGACGTCATTTTCTGTGGTTTGGGCAAAGGATGATGTGATTTTATGTAAGGACATTCTCTGCAACTGTGGCTGACCCTGAACGGGCTGACACTTGAGAGAAGCATTAGCTCACTGAGCTCCCATGAAAATCAAGCATTTCCTTTAAGGGGAATTTGAGGGTGTGTCTGCATATTCAAAACAATCTGTTATATGTGCTTTACATCTTTTCCCTTCTCCTCTTCTGCTGTTGTTGTCGTTCCTTTCTGTATTAGTGGTAATAGAAGGCTCGTCATCTCTATCTTTTGTTCACACTTCCTCTCTTAGATTAGCTTTCCCTTTATTTGTTGAACTAGCTTTCACATACTTAAGGTGAATCTTTGAGCATCATCTCCTCAAGATATTTTTCTGGGTTCCTCAAAACAAAAGTAGATGATTTCAGGGTTGAGGGCAGATCAATGGTAGAGTGCAGTTCAGTCTCCAGTACCTAAAATATGTAATTATCCATAATTAAAAAAATACCACCCTGGGTGCTAGAGAGATGCCTTAGTGAATAATCATCTTTCAGAGAATTAGAATTTGGTTTCCACCACCCACTTTAGGAGACTCTAAACCACTTGTAACTCCAACTCTAAGGTATCTGACTTCCTCTTTTGGCTTTTTCAGACACTCTCATACACATACATAAATACACACATACCTGAACATAAATAAAAATAAATTCCTTAAAAATAGTCTACCCTTTGAATCCAAAGTAGACTTTTTGTACCACTCTGTTATTCTGCATACATATATCATACCATACCAGAAATTCTACCAGAGCCCAGCCCCTGGCAATATCTGATTTAGTCCCAGCTGGGGATTCAGTTCATGTTTGCCAGATTCATGGAAGAGTAGTAGCTCTCATTAGCAATAGTGTCATGTGTGTAACCCTGTTGGCTAAGAAGTTACACAATCCACCTTCGGTAACATTAAGTATATTTATTCAACTTTTATCATGTAGGGCTTGCACTTTCTGAATCCTTTGCACTTACCTGGCTATTTGTCAAATGAACAGTTTTGCTTTTCTACGCTGATTTTTAAAAATTTGTTTATTACAATTTATTCACGTTTTATCCCAGCTGTAGTTACCTCCTTTCTTCCCCCCCCAATCCTGCCCTCTCTCCTACTTCTCCTCCAATGCCCCTTCCCCAGTCCACTGATACGAGGTCCACTTCCTTTTCCATCAGACCCTGGCCTATCAGGTCTTATCAGGACTGTCTGAATTTTCCTCTTCTGTGACCTGGTTAGGCTGCGTCCCCCTCAGGGGGACGTTATCAAAGAGCCAGCCACTGAGTTCATGTCAGAGAGACCTCCTGTTTCCCTTACTAGGGAGCTCATTTGGTTACTGAGCTGACATGGACTACAACTGTGCAGGGGTTCTAGGTTAGTTCCGTGAATGGTCCTTGGTTGGACTATCAGTCTCAGAAAAGAACCCTGTGCCCAGATTTTTCACTTCTGTTGCTCTCCTTGTGGAGCTCCAGTCCCCTCCAGGTCTATCTATCTTCCCCTTCTTCCATAAGTTTCCCTGCACTCTGCCCAAAATTTGGCTATGAGTCTCAGCATCTGCTTTGATACGCTGCTGTGTAGAGTGTTTCAGAGACCATCTGTAGTAGGTTCCTATCTTGTTCTTTGTTTTCACCTTCTTCCAATGTCTATCTCATTTTGCCTTTCTGAGTGAGAATTGATTATCTTACCCAGGGTCCTCCTTCTGGCTTACCTTCTTTAGGTGTACAAATTTTAGTATGATTATCTTATATTGTATGTTTACTATGCACTTATAAGTGAGTAAAACTTATAGTTTTACTTAAATACTTATATACTATGTGTGTATTTCTGCTTCTGGGATACCTCACTCAGGATAATCTTTTCTAGATCCCACCATTTACCTGCAAATTTCATGGTTTTGTTTAAGCAACCAATAGGTTGGGGCATTTTGGTGGGTAATAATGCATAATGTTCTTAATGCATAACAATATCTTGGTTCCTCTCTGGTGCTTATTTCTGGTATGTAGGGTAGAATTAGTGGGAATTGTGGTAGAGAAAAGTGGGACAGCACAGGCAAACATAGAAGTGTGTAGAGAGCAGGCATTTAGGGCGAAGAGCACCAGTTCTAGGTTGAGGTCAGGCCACCAAGTAGGAGTATGCATACATTATCTTGTTTGTATACCTACTTTACACAAGGCTTGTGAACTAAGAGTGTTCAAACATGCACAAATGATGTCATAACTGAAGCCTTCTAGTGTGTAGCCAACTGGTAACAGCAATGCTAAACCAGGGCAAGCTGAAGGTAGAAAATCAGATGGTGAGCTAAGGATGCAGGACTACTCTGAAAGGCCACAACTAGGCAAAAGAGAAAACTAGTCCTGAGTATGGATGTGAGAATGTTACCCAAACTCTGATCATGCAAAGCTCACACTGAGTGCTTTGATGCTATTAAGCGAACACTTTTACTTAACATATCAGACTGGCAGTTAGTAGAATAATCTGTGTGGACTGGCTTTGTTTGAGTTGCCCCTGCTTCTGTTTTCTTTTTTAAGAATGAAAGTCAAGAAAGGGTTTGAGTAGTCAGACCAGTTAGGCATTTACTGCAATAATCTACATGCTCTATGACTAGAGCTTAGGGCAGATTGGCTCACAGGGCTGTTGTCTGAGAGGGACTGTTCTTATTCAGTTCCTTCCATGTAGGAGTCAGTATGCAAAAGCTAGGAGGTCATGTGGGTCACAAGGTCACAAGTGTCATAACTCAAATTTAAAGTCTGCCACATGAACTGATTGGCCTGCTCTTTAATTACCTCCCCCTGAGGGGGAAGCAGCATTACCAGGCCACAGAAGAGGACAATGCAACCAGTCCTGATGAGACCTAATTGACTAGGATCAGAAGGAAGGAAAGGAAGTCCTCCCTTATCAGTGGACTTGGGGAGGGGCATGCATGCAGAGGGTGGAGGAAGGGAGGGATTGGGACAGGAGGAGGGAGAGAACCACAGGAGGGATACAAAGTGAATAAAGTGTAATTAATAAAGAAAAAAGAAAGACAAAAAAATAAAGTCAGCAACTTATAGTTTTACTTAAAAAATGGGAGACAGGGAGGCAGTGGTAAAAGAAAATGTGTTTGTTTACTCGGGTGGAAAAAAATGTAAAGTTCTCTGTGCCTTGCCTATAACAATTATCATATGTAAATTTTCTCCAAGGTAAATGATCTGAATCTTTTCCTGGAGGAAGACCCTTCCTCTGGTGCCAGGGGTTCAGGAAATTTTCACCTGTAGTCTGGGGGAAATTTTTTAATTCTTTATAGTCCACACTACACAGTATGATTGCTCAGAACACTTAGGGCATTTTACCTTTAATATAGGAAACTATTTCCAGAAGGGAGTTCGCAATAGTTGCCTACTACAGATGTTTTCCTCAGACCACCTGAAAATTTCCAAAAGCCACCTACTGCCATTGACTTTTCCATTTGGATAGATCTGGAAAATCTCCTATTACTCACATGGTATATTCCAGTATACCCACATACTAGTCTGCTGCATACTGAACTGAGATTTTTCATAAGGAGCTGAACCCTGAGTTTATTTTGTCCGGACATGATATCTTCCTTTTCAGTCCCTTTGTTCCCTCTTAAAAAAAGTATTTTCTATAGAAACATAGCTTGTTCCAATTTTTTTTTTGTTTTATATTATTTTATTTTTATTTTTTATTTAAGGTAATTTTTTTTTTTAATTTTATTTTTCTTTTTAGTTACATTTTGTTAACTTTGTGTCCCAGCTGTATCCTGCTCCCTCATTCCCTCCCCAACCCCACACTCCCTCCCTGGTCTCTTCCTTTATTTCTTGCCACAACAAATGACTTGAATGGCTCCATATCCATGGCTCCACTCTCTCTCCAGAGAGAGAGTGAGACTGAGAGATGCTGGTACTCCTCAGCTGGCTGCCTCCCCTAACCTCTTTTTTTCTTTTTATTCGGTGCAGGGGCACAGATCCTGGGATGGTGTTGCCCATATTCAAAGTGAGTCTTCCCGCCTCAGTTAAACATTTCCTGAAACTCCCTCTGAAACATACCTAGAAGTATGTCCCCTAAATCAGTTCAAATCCAGTCATGTTGATAAGATTAAATGTCACACTTACTAATAAAGTATACCTTTTATTATATATTTTTAATTTGAAGAGTTTTTGTTTGCTTGTTTGTTTGTTTTTGTTGTTGTTTTTCCAGACAGGGTTTCTCTATGTAGCTCTGGTTGTCATGGAACTCACTCTGTAGATCTGGGTGGCCTCAAACTCAAAGATCCACCTGCCTCCCAAAGGCTGGGATTACAGGAGCACACCACCACTGCCTGGCATTTTAAAAGTTTTAAACTGATATAAAAATAAAAGTTTAATAAACTATTGAAGTACATATTTAATATGTACTTATTGTACATATTAAACTTATTGTAAAGTTTAAATCAGGTGAAGCATATCACCTCAAAACCGTTTTTGATTTGTTTTGTTTTTGTTTAATTTTTTTTTATTTTCCCCAGTGCTTCATGCAGACTAGGCAGACATTCTGCCACAGTGCTAAACTCCCTGCCTATATTTTCTTGTTTTAAAAAACATACACACTATATTATTACCTGTACTCATATGGTCTTTTTCAGAATAGTTTAAATAGCAATACAAAAATACATACTTTTTGTTGTTCTGGTTTTTGAGTCAAAAATCTCAGTTTGCAGCCCTAGCTAGCCTAGAACTATGTAGTCCAAACTATATAGCCAAACTTGTGGCAAACCTCCTGCTTTACTCCCTTATGTGCTTAAATAACAGGCATAAGTCACCACATCCAGACCCATAGTTTATTTTGAAAGGCTAAAGTCATATTACGTTTTGGAATTTACATATGGTGTATTTCATGGTTAATTTTTGCAAAATTGTGTAAGCCAGAAACAATATGGATGCACTAGGTACTTCTTGCAACAGTGAGAGGATAGGAGGAAAGCTGTGTCCCTGTGGTGAGAGGCCATCTAACATGAATACCATTGAGACTTGCTGAAAAGTAGAATTGTCAATAAAAGGCACAGACAATGTCAGTCTTTATTGCTTGGATGTAAGGCCAACTAATGTTACTATTTCCATTTGTGCATACACATACATACCTGTGTCTATATGTGTACACATATAACTGATATAATCAAAGAAAAAGAGGCTATCAATTTGAGAGTGGAGGGCATAGAAGGTCTTTGAGGGAGGATAATTTGGTAAAAGAAGGAAAGAAAAGAAAAGAGAGAGAGAGAGAGAGAGAGAGAGAGAGAGAGAGAGAGAGAAGTGGTATAATCCTATCTCAATTAAAAACATTGAAAATACAATAAAATAAACAAACAAACAAACAAAAAAAAACCAAACAAACACCTGAATTCTGGGATACGGTGTGTAACTCAATTCACAGAATGCTTGCCTGTCATGCATAAGGGTGTTTGGTCCCCAGAACTGCATAAACTAGTCATAGAGGTACATGGCTATAGTTCTGGCACTGAGGAAATAGAAGCAGGAAGAGCTGAAGCTCAAGCTCATTCTTGACTTACATAGCTAGTTGAATGGCCCTCACTTTCCTAAATTTTATTATTTTTAATTTCCTTGCTTGTCTTTATACTCTTGGTACATTTTATACATGAATATAAATAATGTATTCTTCAGTTTGACATTATAAATTTTATGTCAATAGTAAAATATTGTATATATTCAATTGCAGGTTGTTTGTGTGTGTGTTTTCTTTTGTGTGTGTGTGTGTGTACAATCAGCATTATATGTGTAACTTTAGGGCTATGGAGATTGATCGTGCATAATTCTAGGAAGAGCTGTTTACTCTCAGGTCTGGATGAATAGTATCTCTTGCAGTTATACAGCACTGAGATTCAGAGTGTTTATAAATATGGCCATAAGATATCTTCCAATTAGGGAAACCTATACTCCAGGCTGCTTGAAAGGCTGAGATAAGAGGATGGTTTGAGCTCAGCAGATTGCAATAAACCTGGGAAATATAGTGAGACTCCATCTCTAAGTGACCAAGCAAACAACAACAACAAAAAAGAAATAAATGCCCATCCCACAAGTTCTTTGTGATATATCTTGTTATGTCCCCATCAAGAAATGAGGAACAGCCCTGCTAGGCCACAGAGGAGGACTTTGCAGCCAGTCCTGAAGATACCTGATAAGCTAGGGTTACATGGAAGGGGTGGAGGACCTCCCCTATCAAAGGATTTGGAAAGGGGCAGGGAGGAGATGAGGGCGGGCGGGTGGGGTTGGGAGGGAATGAAGGAGCAGGCTACAGCTGGGATACAAAGTTAATAAGCTGTAACTAATAAAAACAATTAAAATAAATAAATAAATACATTGTAAAAAAAAAAAGAAAGAAACAAAAAAAGAAACTCTTTTTTCCCCCTATGGGCTGGCTTGGCATTAGGATTTATTTTAACTACTAAGATGTAGTAGTAAGGATACTAGGAATGTCTGAGGATACTAAATGTGAAAGCTAGAGCTTTTATTTTACTACCTGGGAGACTCATTGCCATGAGGGTACCATGATGTGAGGAAGTTTAAGCTGACCATACAGTAAGAGAGGCTACTTTGTGGAACACTAAGGTGCCACATATGCATTCTACTTTCTAGTTCAGCCCACCTTCAAATACCATCTGAGTGCAGCTGAGTGAAGGAGCCCAGCTGGTAGTATCATGTGAAATAGAACTGTACAGTTGAGCCCTGACCCAATTCCTGACCCACAGTAGCACAAGCAAATAAAACAGAACTTGGGGGAGGAACTCTTCAGAGCATTCACAGTTGTCCCAGGTTGGGCTAATTTTACACATGGACATTGGAGCAAAAAAGGTGATCTCCTTTGTTTGCAGTTCTGTGAATCTCAGACAGTCCCTGAGGACTGCTAGCTGCAGTGGGCACCACAAATTTCTTCTAAAAGAAAGATCTGAGAAATGTATAGTACCCACAAATATTCAGCTGCATAACCTGATTATAACCTTTTTTTTTTTCTTAAGATGGATATTTGGATTCCATGATCATCAGATGTTCTTTCATATTTTCTAAATATACTGAAATTTTGTGGTTTATACTCAAATTCCTTTTTAAAATTTTATTTTTGAGTTTATAATAGAATTATATTTCTTTTCCCCCTTTCTTCCCTCCAAATCCTCCAGTATGCCCCTCCCCACTATCCTTTAAATCCACGGCCTCTTATTAATTGCTATTGCATATGTGTGTGTGTGTGTTTGTATATATTCCTAAATATAACCTTCTCAGTCTGTATATTACTTCTATGTTTAAATGAACCCAAGTCATTTAGTTTTTCTGTGTGTGAAGTAAAGATCCATTTTTTGAATGCACAAATTTTTGCTAATTTGCAGAGATGTCTCTGTCCTATATCAACTGTTTTGGTGACTTGCTTGGCTGCCAGTTGGCTCCTTTATCTTTTGTTGAAGTTACATCATAGTGCCCTAATAAGTATAAATGTATAAGAATTGAACACGGCTCCTTCAACCATGCTATTACACTTCTCCAGGAGTGTCCAAGCTACTCTTGATCTTTTTTTTTAATATCATAGAGTTTAAGTACTATAATGTTTTATAAATAATTTTTATTATATTATCATTTATTATATTATTAGGTAATTTTATTCCAATAGAGATTAATTTGTGGAATGATTTTATTATATTTGTAAAGGTAAACTTTTTCTGTCTTTATAAATGAATAAAAACATCAGTGCTAGGAATGTAACCCAGTACTTGATGCATTGTAGCCTAGCACTGACCCGTACCCTAGCCTTATTCTTACATTTTTCTGATCTGTTTCTGCTTGATAAGGTTTTGCTATCTTTGTATTCCTTGGAAAGCTAGAACACTACTTTTATTTTCTTCAAGAATTTTTTACATTGGAAGAATTTCTTCTTTGAATGCTTAGTGAAACTTTATAAACCATCTAGGCCCAATGTACTTATATACTTATTTACCCCCTCAGTGTTTTTTGAACTACCCAAATTTTCTATTTTTCAGTCAGTTTAGATTGGTTATATTTCCTCTGCATTTTGCCACTGTAAGTTAAATTTTGAGATTAGAATTTTCATAGTATTATGAAACTGTTTTCGTTGTATTTTGTTTTGTTTTGAGACAGGATCTCATTCAGGCCACCATGGTCTCAAAATAGGTAGCCAAGGAAAGTTTTGAATCCCCAAATCATCTTGCTTCCAACCCTTTTGGGTGCTACTCTATTCGGGGTTAGCCTGTTCTTTTTTTTTTTTTTTTTTTCGATCAACTTCTTAAATTCAATATTTAGCTCATTTCAGCTCTGTTCACAATATTAAAACTTTAAAATTACAACTATAGAGTTAAAGTTGGGAAATTAGCACAGAGAATTTCTATGTCTATTTTACCAAGGTATTTTTTTTTCATCTTATGTGCCCATGGTACAATATCTAGGAAAACAATGTTAATGCAGTATATGTATATACAACTTTGTCACTTATATTAACTATGGAACTCCCATCACAATAAAGATTCTATCATTGCAGAGATCTCATTTCCTGCTATCTTTTAGTAGACACATCCATCTCTCGTACACCACCTTTCATCCTTAATTCTAGTTACCTACAAAATTATTTATTCCTGTAACTATGTGAATGCAGTATGTTCTGGTTCCTTCTACACAGGTAATTGTAGGGGTTGGGTTTTTTTTAATAAACATATCTTCTGGAAACTTATTTCATCCATTTTGAAGTTGTAAAAAGACCTCTGCTTTTCATGTTCCTCCCTGAGCTTGAGGAACACAGGGGATACAAGCTCCATTGTACTCTGTGAGCAATGGTTACCCTGAACCCTGAGTAGTGGTCTGCAGGCCAGGCATTTCTCAGTCTCAAAAATAATCAAACAATCAATGCTAAAGGAAGAATTCAGATGAATGCCTTGAGATCATAATTAGCTGTGAGCAAATAATTCCTCTTCAGAGCACAGGACAGGTTGTCATCATTGGGTTGTGGAGATATGAATAATAACACTGACACTTTACTGAATGCCACCTACTGCATACCATTCCTTATTATCTTTGTTGTATTACCTAGGGTCTTGCTGGGTACTAACAGAAAACTCTTCTCATTCTGGGGGATGATATCTAATTCCTGCATCTCCTTCTTAATGTTTTTTTTTCAGCCATATAACTTGCTCTCTTACTAGTTACTAAATCTGTTTTTTTTTTTTTTCAATGCAGTTTATTCAGGAACCTTGAACAATCATCTGATCCTGGGGAAAGCCAGCCCACAGCTTAAATTACTACCTCTGGGTAGCCAACCCCAGTGTGCCACGTGGGCAATGCAGATAGGTTCACATACATGGAAGCAAGCCAGATCCTCAGCCTTAGCCAAATATGGAGTTGTTTGTGACAGAGAGCACTGACCATCGGGAAGGTGGAAGGCAGAAACCAGCTCCATCTTTAAGGCGCGGCAATACGCAGCTCTCTACAGTTACCCCTTTTTGTTTTAGACGCATCAGGCAAAAGTAGAGGTCTGATCTCTGATATTAGAAATAAGTAGGGACTTTGTACCGATGTTCATTTAGGTGTCATCCACCCAAAGAGCATCAGACCCCTCTGATACCTTTTTCTCAGAGGTGGGACCTGGGGCATCAACCCGCATGCAATCAGACATGCTCTTCTCTGGGTCCAAAGCGGCTGACCCTGAGTGCAGTGCTTAGCATCGCATCCTGAGCATAACATTTTAGCTCCCATGCTTGGGGAGACTGTCCTGCTTCAATGGCTGTAAAGGCCTGAATGGTCATGGCTGCATTACGCTGTTGTGAGACTCTAATTTTGCATATATACCACAGGCAAACCAAGGAGACCAACACCAGAAGGCCTGCTAACGCTCCCATGCCCGCCCATTCCTTCAGATGATTCATTGTTGCAGCAATCCATGATGATAATCCTGTGGCTAGTCCTGCGTCCACTCTGGTAGAATTTACCGTGATAATGGCCACTCTCAGCTGCTCCATCGTAGTATCGAATTCTCCAGTCCAATTATCTAAAATATAGCTAGACAATTGTTCAGACAAATTTGCAGCACAGGAAAAATTCTCATGTTGTATGCTAGTGACTCAAAGTCCAGCATACTTTCATTGACAGCCAAGTTGAGCAATTTGCCATAGGGTATCAATTTGCTCCTGCACGAGGTCAATCCTCTGATTGAACACCATCAAGCCTCCTTTTAGTTGAGCATTAATTCTTTTTTGTACATCTAAGGCATGAGCTATATTGGCTAAAAGATTATTCAGGGTCTGAGCAGTCTGCACAGTATGACTCCTGGCTAATGCCGCGGTGGTAGCTCCAACAGCCACCAATGAGATGGCAGTAACAATGGTGGCTGTAATTCCAAGATCCCTTTTCTGTCTGAAGAGAGTCATAGCGTGAGGGGAATCAATGGGCACAGGCACCCAGCGAGGCATGCGAGTAATCAGGGCATACCTAAAATCACTAGCATTCCAGCATTGGGCAAAAAAGCAAGTATCATTACCACAATTACTTGGTTCTATCTGGCTAATAATGAATAAAAATGGGGGATATAAACAAACAGGTGTGGGCTTATAGGAAATATTATGAGAAGCCTTAACCCCCTCGTTGGAACATCTTGCATCAGTTCTAGAACTAGCAGTGGTAGTGTCCAAGGTCTGAGTAGGTTCAGGAGACCATTGCCCCAGGGGCGAGACATGCTCCATGTAAATTGACTAACTCCATGTTTTCCTCCACTTTTGAAAGTCATTTAAGGTTCTTAAATTATTTTTTTCCTTTTTTTTAAATTTTTCATCAATTACACTTTATTCATTCTGCATCTCCCCATAAGCCCCTCCCTCCTCCCCTCCCAATCCCACCCTCCCTCTTCCCTCTGCTTGCATGCCACTCCCCAAGTCCACTAATAGGGGAGGTTCTCCTCTCCTTTCTGATCTTAGTCCATCAGTTCACATCAAAAGTGGCTGCATTGTCCTCTACTATGGTAAGGCTGCTCCCCCCCAGGGGGAGGTGATCAAAGAGCAGGCCAATCAGATTATGTCAGAGGCAGTCCCTCTTCACATTACTATGTAACCCACTTGGACTCTGAACTGCCCTGGGCTACATCTGTGCAGGGGTTCTGGGTTATCTCCATGAATAGTCCTTGGTTGGAGTATGAGTCTCTGGGAAATTCCCTGTGTTTAAATTTTCTTGTTCTGTTGCTCTCTTTGTGGAGACCCTGTCCTCTCCAGCTCTTACTATTTCCCAGTTCTTACCTAAAATTCCATTCACTCTGTCCAACAGTTGCTCATCAGGCTCAGCATCTGCTTTGATAGTCTGTAGGGCAGAGGTTTTCAGAGGCCCTCTGTGGTAGGTTCCTAGGTTGTTTCCTGTTTTCTTCTTCTTCTGATGTCCATCCTCTTTGCCTTTCAGGATGGGGATTGGACATTTTATTTAGGGTCTTCTCTCTTGCTTAGTTTCTTTAGATGCACAGGTTTTAGTGGGTTTGTCCTATGTTGTATGTCTATATGAGTGAGTATATACCATGTGTGTCTTTTTGCTTCTGGTACAACTCACTCAGGATGATCCTTTCCAGGTCCCATCATTTACCTGCAAATTTCATGATTTCCTTATTTTTCATTGCTGAGTAATATTCCATTGTGTAGATGTAGCACAATTTCTGCATCCATTCTTCAGTTGAGGGGCATCTGGGTTGTTTCCAGCTTCTGGCTATTACAAATAAAGCTGCTACAAACATGGTTGAGCAAATTTCCTTTTTGTGTACTTGAGCCTCTTTTGGATATATGCCTAGGAGTGGTATGGCTGGATCTTGAGGAAGCGCTATTCCTAGTTGTCTGAGAAAACACCAGATTGATTTACAGAGTGGTTGTACAAGTTTACATTCCCTCCAGCAGTGGAGGAGGGTTCCCCTTTCTCCACAACCTCTCCAGCATGTGCTGTCACTTGAGTTTTTGATCTTGACCATTCTCATGGGTGTAAGGTGAAATCTCAGGGTTGTTTTGATTTGCATTTCCCTAATGGCTAGTGAGGTTGAGCATTTCTTTAAGTGCTTCTCTGCCATTCAGTATTCCTCTACAAAGAATTCTCTGTTTAGCTCTGTTCCCCATTTTTTAAGTGGATTACTTGGTTTGCTGCTTTTCAACTTCTTTAGTTCTTTATATATACTGGACATGAGTTCTCTGTCAGATAAAAGGTTGGTGAAGATTCTTTCCCAATCTGTAGGCAGTCGCTTTGTTTTGATGACAGTCTCCTTTGCTTTGCAGAAGCTTTTCAGTTTCATGAGGTCCCATTTATTGATTGTTGCTCTTAGAGACTGTGTTGTTGGTGTTCTGTACAGGAAGTTTTCTCCTGTACCAATGAATTCTAGGGTATTCCACACTTTTTTTTCTAGCCGATTTAATGTGTCTGGTTTTATGTTGAGATCTTTGATCCACTTGGACTTCAGTTTTGTGCAGGGTGATAAGTATGGATCTGTTTTTATTTTTCTACATGTAGACATCCAGTTGGACCAGCACCATTTGTTGAAGATGCTATCTTTTTTCCATTGAATGGTTTTGGCGTCTTTGTCAAAGATCAGGTGTCCATAAGTGTGTGGGTTTATTTCTAGATCCTCTGTTTGGTTCCATTGATCCACTATTCTGTTTCTATGCCAGTACCATGCAGTTTTTAAAACTGTTGCTCTATAGAACAACTTAAGATCAGGGATGGAGATACCTCCAGAAGATCTTTTATTGTAGAGGATTGTTTTAGCAATTCTGGGTTTCTTGTTATTCCATATGAAGTTGAGAATTTTTCTGTCAAGGTCTGTAAAGAATTGTGTTGGCAATTTGATGGGAATTGCATTGAATCTGTAGATTGCTTTTGGTAAGATGGCCATTTTTACTATGTTAATCCTGCCAAGCCATGAGCATGGGAGATCTTTCCATCTTCTCATATCTTCTTCTAATTCTTTCTTCAGAGACTTGAAATTTTTTTCATACAAGTCTTTGACTTCCTTGGTTAGGGATACTCCGAGGTACCTTATGTCATTTGTGGCTATTGTGAAGGGTGTTTTTTCCCTAATTTCTTTCTCAGCCCTTTTGTCTTTTGTATACAGGAGGGCTACTGATTTTTTTGAGTTAATTTTGTATCCTGCCACTTTGCTGAAGGTGTTTATCACCTGGTAGAGTTTTTGGGGTCACTCACGTATACTATCATATCATCTACAAATAGTGATAATTTGACTTCTTCCTTTCCAATTTGTATCCCCTTGATCTCCTTCAACTGTCTTATTGCTCTAGCAAGGACTTCCAGAACTATGTTGAAGAGATATGGAGAGAGTGGGCAGTCTTGTCTTGTCCCTGCTTTCAGTTTCTCTCCGTTCAGTTTGATGTTGGCTATAGGTTTGCTGTATATTGCCTTTACTATGTTTAGATATGTGCCTTGTATCCCTGAATTCTCCAATACTTTAAACATGAATGGATATTGGATTTTGTCAAATGATTCTTCAGCATCTAGGGAGATTATCATGTGGTTTTTTTTTTTTTTCAGTTTGTTAATATGGTGGATCACATTGATGGATTTCCGTATATTGAACCACCCCTGCATACCTGGGATGAAGCCTACTTGGTCATGATGGATGATATCTTTGATGTGTTCTTGTATTCGGTTTTGAGTATTTTGTTGAGTATTTTTGCATCAATGTTTATAAGGGAGATTGGCCTGAATTTCTCTTTTTTTGTTGGGTCTTTCTGAGGTTTAGGTACCACGGTGATTGTGGCTTCATAGAATGAGTTTGGTAATGTTGCTTCTGTTTCGATTTTGTGGAATCGTTTGAAGAGAACTGGAGTTAGCTCTTTTTTGAATGTCTGGTAGAATTCTGCACTGAAACCATCAGGTCCTGGGCTTTTTTTTTTGTTGAATGGGAGACTTTCGATGGCTGCTTCTATTTACTTGGGGGATATAGGACTATTTAATTGATTTACTTTGGATGTTGTCTTGCTGCCTTTTAGTTAGCTTGGCTAAGGGTTTGTCTATCTTGTTGATTTTCTCAAAGAACCAGCTCTTGGTTTCATTGATTCTTTGAATTGTTTTATTTGTTTCTAATTGATTGATTTCAGCCCTGAGTTTGATTATTTCCAGCCATCTGCTCCTTCTTGGTGTGTCTGCTTCTTCTTTTTCTAGGGTTTTTAAGTGAGCCATTAAGTTGCTTGAATGCGCTGTCTCAAATTTCTTCTTGAAGGCACTTAGTGCTATGAACTTTCCTCTTAGCACTGCTTTCATTGTGTCCCACAAGTTTGGGTATGTTGTGTCTTCATTTTCATTGAATTCTAGGAAGATTTTAATTTCTTTCTTTATTTCTTCCCTGACCCAGCTGTCTTTTAGTAGCAAGTTGTTCAATTTCCATGTATGTGTAGGCTTTTTGCTATTTCTGTTGTTGCTGAGGTCCAGTTTTATTCCATGGTGATCAGACAGGATACAAGGGATTATTTCAATCTTCTTGTATCTGTTGAGGCTTGCTTTGTGACCAAATATATGGTCTATTTTGGAGAAGGTTCCATGAGGTGCTGAGAAGAAGGTAAATTCTTCTGTGTTTGGGTGTAAGGTTCTGTAAATGTCTGTACCGCTGAGCTGAGCGTGCAGCTCTCTGTGAGGCAGGAGCTCAGTTGTTTTGGTGCCGGGTACCTGCCGTCCTAGAGACCTTCCGGGGAAAGACTGGGCGACCCGTGATCAGACTGGCAACTTTTTCTCAGAGGCGGGACCTGGGGCATCAACCCGCATGCAATCAGACATGCTCTTCTCTGGTTCCAAAGCGGCTGACCCTGAGTGCAGTGCTTAGCCTTGCATCCTGAGCATAACATTTTAGCTTTTCATGGTAGCCAACCATGCTTGGGGAGACTGTCCTGCTTCAATGGCTGTAAAGGCCTGAATGATCATGGCTGCATTACGCTGTTGTGAGACGCAACTTTGCTTCCCTGTGTGGTTTTCTTGCGACTGGGACTCCCAGTCTCAGGCACCCTTGTGCCCCCGGACCAGCCTTGGGAAAGTCATTGGGACAAGCACGCTTGCGGCTCCAACCCGAAGACCCAAAGCCCGAGTTACCGGGATTTCTTCCGGGTTCTAGCTGGGTAGCCGTGAGTGGACCTGGCTGATTTCCATGCCGTGGGAGCCTCCCCTCACCTGGGAAACACGATCGATGTAGTTTCAGGACCCAGAGTTCAGTCTCTTGGTCTCTGCATGGAGAGCGCTGTTCTGCTTCTCAGACGTGGTGCTCTCCTGGCGCCGCCATCTTGGCTCCTTCCTAAATCTGGTTTTTACTCAAATGGTCAAACTATTCATTCTTGGTACATGATGAATAGTAGTAGGAAGAGGTTCAGCTCTATAGCTCTCTCAGCTTCACATCCTATCACTGTTTTCCCGCTTCTCCAGCATGTGTTGCGCCATATCACAAGGAACCTGGACCTCTTGATCCTATAAATCATATAAGATGTAACTGTCTTTAAAATTCCTTCTTGGTAAAACATAGGTAGAATGATATTTCCAAAGGTGATGGGGGGGGGGGGGTAAGCCTCTCTTAGATTTCTCCTCAGAGTTTACGGAGACTGGGACAGATTTAGCTCTAGATCCATTAAAGCCCTGAAAGCTGACCTGGGAATCTCAAGTAGGTGCTTTAAAAAGTTAATATTCACCAAGGCTCTGCATTTGATTTCTCAAAACTGAAAAAGAAAAGGCTGATGTCTACCTATTCTTGGTTCTGCAGTTTGACATAGTTAAGGAACTATTTGGGCAGGATTAAGTGTCTTTACGAAGGTACAGGAAAACAACCCTGTCTTGGTAATACTGTAGGTACCTCTGTCAGAGGCAAGAACCAATAGTTTGGGTTGCTACTTTTCTTGGACCAGGTAGGGTGTTTGCTGCTGCCTGCTTATAGACAAGGCAAACAAGGCCTAGGGATGTGTCTTCCTAATTCTTCTAGGAGTTCTCTGCCTTCAGCTGTAAAAACAACATAAAATTTGAAGATCTGACAAGGAATAATAAGAAATGCTCTCACATATTGTTATGTCCAGATGGGTCACTGGCTACTGGGACATCTTCTACACATTACCTAAAGCTTTTTCTTTTCATAGATGGTCTCCTCATCCAGGGCCATATCCTCTGAAGACCCACTCACCTTGAAGTAGCCTGTTGTAAAGTGGAAGCAGATGAGAGCCCGTGGGAATGGCCAACCTTCTTGCTACCTCAACCTCTATCCTCTTCATGCTCCTCATTCAACTTCTGCTCTGCCTTTGAGTCAAAGGCAAAGGTAGAGATGTCATAATGAGGATTCTTGTAACAGTCAAGGTACTCTAGAGAAACAGAGCTTATACAATGAATATATTTGAGTATATTTATTAGAATGTCTTATAGGCTATGGTTCACCTACCCAACAACAGCTCTCTATCAATGGAAAGTCTTAGAATCCATTCACAAGGATTCGTGTTCAGTTCATGAGGCTGGATGACCAGTTTCAGATGGTCTTCACTACATGACAGAATCCCAAAAACGTAGGCTTTCATGGATGTGAAGGAATGATCTTGCCAGTAAGAGGGAGAACAAGCAGGCAAAGAGAGCAAGCTTCCTTCCTCCATGTCCTTTATGTAGGTGGTCACAAGAAACTGTGGCCCAGATTAGATCTTCTCACCTCAAAAATCTGGATTAAAGGTAAGTCTTCTCACTTCAATTATATAATTAAGAAAAATCCCTCACAAGTGTACCTAGCCACTTGGGTTTTAGGTAACTGCAGACATAATCAAGTTGAAAACCAAGAATAACCATCACATTCCCACTACTTGAGCCTTAGAGGGATTTTTGGCATGTTGATACCTCAGAACTTTCATTACCCAACTGGGGCTTGCTGCAGCAACAGTGAGGATACCCTGGTTTAAGTACGTTTTCAGTGTGCTTGTGCCATGGCTTAGCTTTTTTCACTCATTGGCACATTATGCAGAAACCCAATACTCCTCATCAGTCTTTACAGGTTGCCAGAGATCTTACTGATGAACTCGGCCTTCTGTTCATTTACAAAGCTGATGGGGCAGAAATGAGCAACGAGGGAAGCCTGAGGAGGACCGGGCTAGGAAGAGCAGCAGGGCTTCGCAGAGGCGGTCCCGCGCGCCCTGGTAGGCGGAGTGGCAGATTCATCTGAGAAAGACAGACAGCTGCGTCTCTCCCGCCGGAACTCCACACCCAGACTAGTGGCCCAGGCCCGAGAGCCCGTGTCACACCAGCGAGGACAGGCCACATAGAGCGACTGACTGAACATGGCCACACCGTTCCTATCCGCAGGGGCCACCAGGGGCGACAGCGGTGGGGAACTGAGCTCTAGGGACAACTCTGGTGATATGGAATCCCCCCAGACTCCCAAGACTGAGACGTTCCGGAGCCTGGCCGAGCAGTTTGAGAAGGCTGCCGCACACGTCCAAGGCCTGATTCAGGTGGCCAGCAGGGAGCAGCTCTTGTACCTGTACGCCAGGTACAAGCAGGTTAAAGTTGGCAATTGTAATATTCCCAAGCCAAACTTCTTTGATTTTGAAGGAAAGCAAAAGTGGGAAGCATGGAAAGACCTTGGTGACTCAAGCCCTAAACAAGCAATGCAAGAATATATCGCAGCAGTTAAAAACCTAGATCCAGGGTGGAATCCTCAGGTTTCAGAGAAGAAAGAAAAAGAAACCAATAGTGGTTTTGGTGGGCCTGTCGTTAGTTCTCTATATCAGGAAGAAGACAAAAACATATTTGATTACTGCAGGGAGAACAACATTGACCATATAACCAAAGCCATCAAATCGAAACATGTGGAAGTGAATGTGAAAGATGAAGAGGGCAAAGCTCTGCTCCACTGGGCATGTGACCGAGGACATAAGGAACTAGTGACAGTCTTGCTACAGCATGAAGCTGACATTAATTATCAGGACAATGAAGGTCAGACAGCTCTTCACTATGCTGCTGCCTGTGAGTTTTTGGACATTGTGGATCTGCTTCTCTTGTCTGGCGCTGACCCCTCTCTCAGAGACCAAGACGGCTCTCTGCCAGAAGAGGTGACGAGATGGCAAAGCATTTTCTCTGGTGCTGCAACGGCACAGGGCTAGCAAGGCTTGATCCAAAGGCTGGAAAAACACAGTCTGGCAGAATAAGACTTCAGATATGAAAGAAACTGCAAAAATAATATTTCTTTACCACCCATCTTTGGTATGCATTGGCTAATAAAATCATTTCTGAGTTAAAAAAAAAAAAAAAAGAAATGAGCAACTGTAATTCAGAAAGGGCTCTGGTGGTTACAGTTTGCATTCTCTGAATGATGGAAGTCTTGGCATTAGATTTGGATGCTGATTTGATGTGAGACTGGGAATTGACCTTACTTTCTGAGAGTACCAGATTTGGCTAGTTTGAAGCAATTTCTGGATTATCACTGTTGATTATATGCTATCCAAGATCCATGGCAGCCCAGACACTTCAGAAATACTCTGAATCTCTAAGTGACTTCCCCATTCCTGGAAGTATTGATGTCTGATTCATCATAGATACCATTCTAAGCCTCCAAGAGGATAGCTGAGATATAGGCTATGATATACTTCATGTATACGTACACACACACACACACACACACACACACACACACATATATGATATACTTCATACACACACACATATACCTCATGATATATCTCACAAACCACCTCACGATATACATGCTTTTGTAGTCTGAAGGCCTAGCTCCCAGGGACACCAATGCATACCATATAAAGATTATGGGCTAACATGATCATTGGTCCCAACAATGATCTCTTCTTCAAACTCCCATAGTCCCTGAAAAGGGGGCAATCACAGAAATGTCTGGGGCCTGGTAGTGTTGTAGGGCTGTGGAATGCCATTGTTGGGACATCCACAGGTAGACTCAATAGGTCTTTGATGTAGACACCACTGCTTACATGGAGTTCCCTGCAGCACAGAAAGGTGATACCTGATTCTTCAGCCATTTAACTTGCTTTTCATTGACTAAGCACAGCAAGAGTAGGTGGGTATGTGCAACCCCACCTCTCTCTCTCTTTCTCTCTCTCTGTGTGTGTGTGTGTGTGTCTTTGTGTTTGTTGATAGAGTTAGAAGTTCAAGGACAGCCTGGGAAACATGGTGAAAGTGTCTCAAATTAAAAGAAAATGGAGGGCTTGGATGGCTGGCAGGATGTCCCAGTGAGTAAGGGCTTTGCATAAAACTGACCACCTGACTGATATCTAATACCTACATTCTAGAAGGAGAGGTTTGACTTCTATAAGTTGTTTTCTGACTTGTACATGCATTCATTGTACAGGCACACAAATACATAAAATAAAAATTAAAAAATACAATGAATTTAGGGAAGTTGAGTACTTGTCAAGCATGTAAATATTCTGAGTTCAATCACTAGTTCCATCAAAACTAGTTATTTGGGAAATGTTCCCTCTTCTCTATTTTGGAATTTTTTTGTGTGGGGGGGGTAGATTTTATAGTACCACTTTTTAAAAAGATGCTTAATAAACTTTTCCTGGAATTCATGTTTGATAAAATTCATTTGGGCTTAGGGATTACTTTTCTGAGAATTTTAAAGTTACCAATTCAATTTTTCTAATAGTTAAGGGATTGTTCCAATTATCTCTTTCATATTGGTTAAACTGCTGTAATATGTACTTTTAAAGAAATTTTCTGATTGGGGGTATCCAAGATGGCAGAGCCAGAAGGATACTCTTTCTGACCAGCAGCACAGCAGGATCTGCACAGTGACCAGCATACGGAACTCTGGGCCCTAAAACACCAGCGATTGTGTTTCCCAGGTGAGAGAAACCCCTATGGTGTAGGATTCAATCAGCTTCAGGTCACACAGCTAAACCTCAGAACAGTTCCCAGGTCCTGCCAGGTGCTCAGAAAATACAGTTTAACAGCAGCAGCAGCAGCAGCAGCAGCAGCAGTTCATTAAATTCAGAGAAAGAAACTCAGCAGCAGGGCAGCCAATTTCAGAACTTCTGCTGAGAGGAGAGCCTTCCTGAACACCACAGTAACCACACAGGTCCATATGGCTGAGATGAACTGTGACAATTCCTGAGAAGCACCACCATTCAGTTGACCATACTCAAAAAGCTGAGGAGATCTCCTTCAGGACCCTGCCAAGGAGATTCTCCCACCCCAGGACTCCAGCAGACACCAAAAATTAACAGATGACACCTGAGACGGACAGATGGCTAGAGGCCAGTGTAAAAGAACAACAACAACAACAACAAAGACAAAGTACTATGGCCTCCCCAGAACCCAGTTATCCAGGGGCAAGTAACCCTGGATATACTAGCATAAGTGAAATTCAAGAAGATTACCTTACATCTATGGTTATGAAGAGGTTAATGAAGGAAATAAATAAAATGTATAAAGAATTAGAGGAAGATAAAATCAAACAGATTATGGCCATCCATAAAGAAATACAGGATGATGCAACCAGTTTGTGGCCTTCAGAGAAGAAATGATTAAATTAAATAAATAAAAGAAACAGAGGAATGTTCAAACAAATAGGTGAAGGAATTGAAGGAAAATACAGTCAGACAGGTGAAGGAAATCAACAAAATGGTTCAAGATATGAAGATAGAATTGGAAAAATTAAAGACAACACAAATGGTGGAAATTGTGGACAGAAAGAGTTTAGGAAAGAAAACAGGAACTACAAAGGTAAGCATAACCAATAGATTACAAGAGATGGAAGAAAGAATCTCAGGTGTGGAAGATACAATGGAAGAAATCAATGTATCCATCAAAGAAAATGATGAATCTAAAAAATTCCTGACACAAACCATCCAAGAAATCCAAGACAACACAAAAAGACAAAACCTAAGAATAACAGGAATAGAGGAAAAAGAAGATTCCCTCCTCCAAGGTCCAGAAAATATTTTCAACAAAATCATTGAAGAAAATTTCCCTAACTTAAGGGAGGGGCCTATAAAAATTCAAGAGGCCTACAGAACACCCAAAAATTAGACCAGAAAAGAAAATCCTCCCACCACATAATAATCAAAACGGTAAGTATAAGGAACAAAGAAAAAATACTAAAAGCTGTAAGGGGAAACAGTCAACTAACATATAATAGCAAACCCATCAGAATCACACCTGACTTCTCAACAGATACTATAGAAAGCAGAAGAGCCTGGACAGATATCATGCAGATCCTAAGAGAACAAAGATGTCAGCCCAGGTTACTATACCCTGCAAAACTCTCAGTCCTCATAGACGGAGAAAACAAGATATTCAATGACAAAAACAAATTTCAACAATACCTACAAACAAATCCAGCATTACAGAAGACACTGGAAGGGAAAATATAACCCAAGAAAGCTAGCTACTTTCAAGAAAATGCAGGAAATAAATAACCTCACCACAGCCAAACAATGAAAATGAAGGCACAACATACCCAAACATATGGGACACAATGAAAGCAGTGTGAAGAGGAAAGTTCCTAACACTAAGTGTTTTCAAAAAGAAATTGGAAATATCTCATTCGAGCAACTTAACAGCTCACCTAAAATCCCTAGAGAAAAAAGAAGTAGACACACCAAAGAGGAGTAGATGGCTGGAAATAATCAAAGTCAGGGTTGAAATCAATAAATTAGAAACAAATAAAACAATTTAAAGAATCAATGAAACCAAGAGCTGATTCTTCGAGAAAATAAACAAGAAGACAAACCCTTAGCCAAACTAAATAAAAGACAGAGAGACAATACCAACTTAACAAAATGAGAAATGAAAAGGGGAACATAACAGACACTGAGGAAATCCAAGCAATCATTAGGACTTACTTCAAATGTCTATATGTCACAAAATTTGAAAATCTAAATGAAATGGACAATGTTCTTGATTGATTCCATTTACCAAAGCTGAATCAAGACCAGGTAAACCAATTAAATAGTCCTATATCCCCTAAGGAAATAGAAGCTGTCAACAAAAGTCTCCCATGCAAAAAAAGCCCAGGGCCAGATGGTTTCAGGACAGAATTCTACCAGACCTTCAAAGAAGAGCTAACACCAATACACTTCAAATTATTCCACAAAATATAAACAGAAAGAGCACTACAAAACTCATTCTATGAAGTCACAGTCTCCATGGTACCTAAACCTCACAAAGACCCAACAAAGAAAGAAAATTTCAGGCCAATCTCCCTTATGAACACTGATGCAAAAATACTCAACAAAACACTTTCAAACTGAATACAAAAAAAGATCAAAGATAACATCCACGATGACCAAGTAAGCTTCATCCCAGATATGCAGGGTTGGTTCAATATAAAGAAATCCATCAATGTGATCCACCATATAAACAAACTGAAAGAAAAAAACAACAACATGGTAATCTCCTTAGTTGCTGAAAAAGTATTGGACGAAATCCAATATCCATTTATGTTTAAAATCTTGGAGAGATCAGGATACAAGGCACTTACCTAAACAAACTAAAGGCAATATATAGCAAGCCTATAGTCAAAATCAAACTAAACAGAGAGAAACTTAAAGCAATCCCACTGAAATCACTGACAAGGCAAGGCTGCCCACTCTCTCCATATCTCTTCAACATAGTTCTTGAAGTCAGTGCTAGAGCAATATGACAATTAAACGAGATCAAGGGGATACAAAATGGAAAAAAGAAGTCAAAGTATCACTATTTGCCAATGATATGGTAGTATACCTGAGTGACCCCCAAAAAGTCTACCAGGGAACTCCTACAGCTGATAAACACCTTCAGCAAAGTGGCTGGATACAAAATTAACTCCAAAAAATCAGTAGCCCTCCTGTATACAAAAGACAAAAGGGCTGAGAAAGAAATTAGGGAAACAACACATTTCACAATAGCCACAAAGAACATAAAGTACCTTGGTGTGACCCTAACCAAGCAAGTAAAAGACTTGTGTGAAAAAAATTTCAAATCTCTGAAGAAAGAATTAGAAGACGATATCAGAAGATGGAAAGACCTCCCATGCTCATGGCTTGGCAGGATTAACATAGTAAAAATAGCCATCTTACCAAAAGCAATCTACAGATTCAATGCAATGCCCATCAAATTACCAAGATAATTTTTTTACATACCTTGAAAGAAAAATTCTCAACTTCATATGGAATAACAAGAAACCCAGAGTTGTTAAAACAATCCTTGACTATAAAAGATCTTCTAGAGGTATCTCCATCCTTGATCTCAAGCTGTAGTATAGAGCAACACTTATAAAAACTGCATGGTACTGGCAAAGAAACAGAATGGTGGATCAATGGAATCAGACAGAAGAGCCAGAAATGATCCCACACACTTATGGACACCTGATTTTTGACAAAGATGCCAAAACCATACAGTGGAAAAAAGACAGCATCTTCAACAAATATTGCTGGTCTAACTGGATGGCTACATGTAGAAAAATACAAAAAGATCCATATTTATCAACCTGAACAAAACTAAAGTCCAAGTGGACCAAAGACGTTATATAAAACCAGACACACTAAACCTGTTAGAAGAATAAGTGGGGAGGAACCTTGAACTCATTGGCACAGGAGACAACTTCCTAAACAGAACACCAACAGCACAGGCTTAAGATCAACAATTAATAAGTGGGACGTCATGAAATTGATAAACTTCTGTAAAGCAAAGGACACTGTCATCAAAACAAAACAACAGCCTATAGACTGGGAAAGGATCTTCACCAACCCTATATCTGACAGAGGCCTGATATCCAGAATATATAAAGAACTCAAAAGGCAAACAGCAACAAATCAAGCAATCCAATTAAAAACTGGGGTACAGAGCTAAACAGAGAATTCTCATTAGAGGAATATAGAATGGCAGAGAAACACTTAAAGAAATGTTCAACATCCTTAGTAATTAGAGAACAGCAAATCTAAAAGACCGTGATATTTCACCTTACACCCATCAGAATGGCTAAGATCTATAACTCAAGTGACAACACATGCTGGAGAGATTGTGGAGAAAGGCAAACCCTCCTCCACTGCTGGTGGGAATGTAAAATTGTACAACCACTTTGGAAATCAATCTGGTGTGCTCTCTGACAATTACGAATAGCGCTTCCTCAAGATCCAGCTATACCACTCCTAGACATATATCCAAAAGATATTCAAGTTGAGCAAAGACATTTGCTCAACCATGTTTGTAGCAGCTTTATTTGTAATATCCAGAAGCTGGAAACAGCCCAGATGCCCCTCAGTTCACAAATGGATACAGAAATTGTGGTACATCTACACAATGGATTATTATTCAGAAATATAAAACAAGGAAATCATGAATTTTGCAGGTAAATGGTGGGATCTAGAAAATAACATCCTGAGTGAGGTATCCCAGAAGCAAAAGAAATACTCATAAGTGGATGTTAGACATATAATATAGGATAAACATACTAAAATTTTTATGCCTAAGGAAGTTAAGCAAGAAGGATGACTCTGGCTAAGTGACTCAATCCCCATTCAGAAAGGCAAAGAGGATGGACATTGCAGGAGGGAAAAAAACAGGGAGCCAACACAAGAGACCCTCTGAAACCCTCTAACTTGCAGGTTATTGAGGCACATGCTGAGACATATAGCTAAACCTTGGGTAGATTGCAAGGAATCTTATAATAGAAGTGGTTAATAGAAATACCTGGAGAGGACAGGAGCTCCACAAGGAGAGTAACATATCCAAAAATATCTGGGCACAGGCTCTTTTCTGAGACTGATACTCCAGCCAAGGACCACTCATGGAGATGGCCTGGAACCCCTGCACAGATGTAGCTCATGGCAGTTCAGTGTCCAAGTGGCTCCCATAGCACCTGGACTGTCTCTGACAAGAACTGATTGACTTGCTCTTTGATCACCTCCCCCTGAACGGGGAGCAGTCTTACCAGGCCACAGAGGAATACAATGCAGCCACTCCTGATGAGACCTGATAGACTAGGATCAGAGGGAAGGGGAGGACGACATCCCTTATCAATGGACTTTCGGAGTGGCATGGAAGAGGGAGGGAAAGTGAGATTGGGGTGGGGAGGGAGATACAGGAGAGGATACTAAGTGAATAAACTTTAATTAATAAAAATAAAAATAAATTAAAAAGAAATTATCCTATTTAACTTATTTGATGAAATGAATGCGTGTAGAGTTGTTTACCTTATGTCATTTTTATTCTTTTAATATCTGCAGGGACTATAGTGATATGCTGTGTGCTATTTTTTTTTTTTTTTTATGCTTGGCTAGGAATCCGTTGATACTATTTTTCTTTCAGAGCCAGCTCCATACTTACTGATTATTTTCCAGGTTTTTTTGTTTGTTTGACATGCCATTGATTTTTTGCTTTCATTTATATTGTGTCTTCTTGTTCATCTTGCCATTCTCTCTAATTGTAAATAACTTTGAGACAGGGTATCACTGTCTAGGCCAGGCTCGTCTCATGGTCCTCATGTTCCAGCCTCCACAGTAGAGGAATCACAAGCATACAGGTATTCACTCCATACTGTGTCTGCTGCCTTCAGTTTTTTTCCAGCTCTGGGGCTTGAAACCAGAACTCTCAAATGGTAGACAAATGCTGTACCACTATGTCACACCTTCAGTTCATGCATACATTTTTAAAGAAGATTAAGCAACTGATTTGAGACTTTTCTTTCTTTTTTAAAGGATGTAACTATCATAATTAACATTTTTCTTCTTAGCACTAGTTTAGTATCGCACAAATTTTGATATTTTACATTTTTATATTGAACTAAACTTATTTTTGTCAACTTTAAGTTTTTGTTATTTGGAAATGCGCCTTTTGCTTTTAAATGCATTAGTATCTGATGAGAGGCTACTTTCATCTCAGTAATAATAGAAGTCTAACTGAGACAGAAATGGGGAAAATATTCCAGGCAAATCTTTAATTGAAAGCCACATGATGGCACATCCCTATTATGATAGAATTTAAGAAGCATCAGCAGGAATTCAGAGCCAGTCTGCCTGCAGAGTGAGACTTTGTATCAAACAACAAAGAAACAAGCACAGAAAACAAAACAAAACAAAAAGATAGGAAGAGAGAATAATGGTGGCAGGAATAATTGGGCAAGGCATAGGAGGGGACAGAACAGGAGGGATGGCAAAGGGATAACTAGCATTAAGGCCATTTTGGAAAGGCTATATAAAACTAATATTTTATAAACTTGCACATATGCAATAGTTTGAATGGAGTTACTCTACAGGGGGCAGAATGGTTCTCCCAGAAGTCTGGAGAAGTAGGAACTGAATGAGATTGAAATACAGTATGTGCATGTATGAAATTCTCAGTCAATAAAAAGAGGGAAAGCTTTAATTGTAAGGAAAAGGGGTCCAGGAGAAGAGAGACTTCATTGCTAGGAGATTTAGACTACTCCCAATTAGAGGAAGAAGGTGGTTCTTATGTCTGGTTGCTAAAGTGGCCAACACTTTCCAGTGAGTTATAAAAATGGCAAGTTTCAAGAATTATCCTTCTTGCTTAAGAGATTTCCATTTTCCTTGTGCAATATTGATCAATGGCCAGTTCCACTTTGGAAACATTGTGGCATCACTTTGCAGCCAGTAGGTTTTCTGTTCTCTCTCTCTCTCTCTCTCTCTCTCTCTCTCTCTCTCTCTCTCTCTCTCTCTCTCTGTGTGTGTGTGTGTGTGTAGCACATGTATGGAGATGAGACCATATAGCGGACAAAGTTTACCTCAGGTATCTTCCTTGATTATTCTTCCCCTTCTTTTTGAGACAGAGTCTGACCTAGAGCTCATTACTTCAGCTAGACTGCCTGGCCAATGAACTCCAGGCTCCATCTGTCTTCATTCTTCCAGTGCTTTGGTTATAGATGAATGAACCTACATGCCTGACTTTTCCATGTGTTCTGGGGCTCTGAAATTCGATCCTAATGCTTGTATGGCAAGCACTTTACTGACTGAGCTTTCCTTCCAGTCCTTTATGTCCTATTAATAAGAGGAGGGTGGGGATTATGTTTACATATACTATTGCTAAGATGAGATTTTTTTATTTTTTACCTAAATTAATTTATTATTTTTTTTAAGATTTCATTTTATGTGTTAGAGAGCTATGCTTGCGTGTATGTATGTGAACCCTGTGTGTGCCTGTTCCCCATAGAGGTAAGAAAAGGGTATTATATCATCTGGAATTGAGGTCCAGAAGGTTGTGAGCCACCATGTGGGTGCTTAGAGATAAACCAGAATCCTTTTCAAGGGTGGCCAGTGCTCTTAACTTCTGAACTATCTGTTAATTCCTGTTTGGTTGTTTTTTGAGACAGGGTTTCATTTTGCCATGCAAATAAAGGTCAGTGTGACTGTTACATCTCAGTCTTAAGGTGCTCCTTTTATTTACAGTCTCACTTACAGGGGTTACATCTGATGAGAAGCCCATCTGTCTGATATTTCTGTTATGACATGGTATATTCACAGATGTGGTTGCTATTGGCATACATAAATGATTAGTTTGTGCTTCCTGGTGTTCTGGCTGAAGGTAGCTGTTTTACTTGTATAGACAGGACACAGAAACATTATGGGATTGCACTTGAACTCAAAAAATGGAGTCATTCGGGTTAAAACTGTTGTTTGATAAAATAAAATGGCTACAGGATAGGCATAACTTAAAGATGCTATTCTGTACAACATAAGTTACCCAGAGAAGGCCCTGTCTGTTCTATTTATGTGTCCATTGTTGTAGCCTTTAAGTTTTGATTATTATATTTTCCAGTTCTTAAATCTCCATCTGCTACTTTCAATCCTTATTGACAGTTGATGTTTTTTTGCTTTGACTTTTCTGTTTTCTCAGTTTGTTTCAATTATCTGCATAATTTTGTTCCTTGAAGTACATTTTCTTTTCTGTTGCTTTAAAATTAATTTTTTTTCCGTGTGAGTTTAATGGCCATCATAATTATGTGTTTTCTTTCTCTCTTTTTTTTAAAATCTTTATTAATTACACTTTATTCACTTTGTATCCCCCTTGTGGTTCCCTCCCTCCTCCCATCCCAATCCCTCACTTCTTCGACCCTCCGCATGCATGCCCCGCACCAAGTCCACTGATAGGGGAGGTCTTCTTTTTCTTCCTTCCAATCCTAGTCAATTAGGTCTCATCAGGAGTGGCTGCAGTGTCTTCTTCTGTGGCCTGGTAATGCTGCTTCCCCCTCAGGGGGAGGTAATTAAAGAGCAGGCCAATCAGTTCATGTCAGAGGCAGTCCCTGTTCCTATTACAACCCACTTGGATACTGAACTGCCATGGGCTACATCTGTTCAGGGGTCTTAGGTTACCTCCATGCATAGTCCTTGGTTGGAGTATCAGTCTCAGGAAAGACCCCTGTGCACAGATTTTTTTTTTTTTGGTTCTGTTGCTCTCCTTGTGGAGTTCCTGTCCTCTCCAGATCTTAATGTTTCCCACTTCTTTTATAAGATTCCCTGCACTCTGCTCAAAGGTTGCCCATAAGTCTCAGCATCTGCATTGATAGTCTGCAGGGCAGAGCCTTTCAGAGGTCCTCTGTGTCAGGCTCCTGGCTTGTTCCCTCTTTTCTCCTTCTTCTGATGTCCATCCTCTTTGCCTTTCTGGATAGGAATTGAACATTTTAGCAAGAGTCTTCCCTCTTGATTAGTTTCTTTAGGTGTACAGAGTTTAGTAAGTTTATCCAATATTATATGTCTATATGAGTGAGTATATACCGTGTGCATCTTTCTGCTTCTGGGATAGCTTACTCAGGATGATCTTTTCCAGATCCCACCATTTACCTGAAAATTTCATCATTTCCTTGTTTTTTATTGCTGAGTAATATTCCATTGTATAGATGTACCACAATTTCTGTATCCATTCCTCCACTGAGGGGCATCTGGGCTGTTTCCAGCTTCTGGCTATTGCAAATAAAGCTGCTACAAACATGGTTGAGCAAATGTCCTTATTGTGTACTTGAGACTCTTCTGAGTATATGTCTAGGAGAGGTATAGCTGGATCTTGAGGAAGCGCTATTCCTAGTTGTCTGAGAAAGTGCCAGATTGCTTTCCAGAGTGGTTGTACAATTTTACATTCCCACCAGCAGTGGAGGAGGGTTCCCCTTTCTTCACAACATCTCCAGCATGTGTTGTCACTTGAGATTTTCATCTTAGCCATTCTGATGGGTGTAAGGTGAAATGTTAGTGTAATTTTGATTTGCTTTTCCCTTATGACTAAGGAGATTGAACACATCTTTAAGTGTTTCTCTGCCATCCAATATTCCTCTATTGAGAATTCTCTGTTTAGCTCTGTACTTCATTTTTTTAAATGGGATTACTTGATTTTTTTTGCTGTTTAACTTCTTTAGTTCTTTATATATACTGGATATTAATCCTCTGTCAGATATAGGTTAGGTGAAGATGCTCTCGTAATCTGTAGGCAGTCCTTTGGTTCTGATGACAGTGTCCTTTGCTTTACAGAAGCTTTTCAGTTTCATGAGGTCCCATTTATTGATTGTTGCTCTTAGAGTCTGTGCTTTTGGTGGTCTGTTCAGGAAGTTGTCTCCTGTGCCAATGAGTTCAAGGCTCTTCCCCACTTTTTCTTCTAAGTGATTTAGTTCTTCTGGTTTTATGTTAAGGTCTTTGATCCACTTGGACTTTAGTTTTGTGCAGGGTGATAAGAATAGATCTATTTGCATTTTTCTACATGTGTGCATCCTGTTAGACCAGCACCATTTGTTGAAGATGCTGTCTTTTTTCCATTGAATGGTTTTGGCATCTTTGTAAAAAATCATGTGTCCATAAGTGTGTGAATTTATGTCAGGGTCTTCTATTTGAATCCATTGATCTACCAGTCTGTTTCTATGCCAGTACCATGCAGTTTTTAGTATTGTTCCTCTATAGTCCAGTTTGAGATCAGGGATGGAGATATCTCCTGAATATCTTTTACTGTAGAGAATTGTTTTAGCAATTCTGGGTTTCTTGTTGTTCCATATGAAGGAGAATTTTTCTTTCAAGGTCTGTAAAAAGTTGTGTTGGTAATTTGATGGGAATTGTATTGAATCTGTACATTGCTTTTGGTACGATGGCCATTTTTACTATATTAATCCTGCCAAGCCATGAGCATTTCTTCTAATTCTTTCTTCAGAGACTGGAAATTTTTTTTCATACAAGTCTTTGACTTCCTATGTTAGGTTCACACCAAGATACTGTGTAATTCCATTATTTGTTAACATCTTATAGCTGGCTTCTGTTAATGGCCATTTCTTATTGAAATTTGTTTCTCTCTGTGTAGGATGGTGATTCTCAGTTCTATCCTGAATGTTTTCAGTATTTATGACTACAATGGTTTGAATAAGATTTTCCCCTATAGGCTTGGCTATTTTCTGGTAGTTCTATTTAGGAGGATTCAAGAGGTATGACCTTGCTGGAGGAAGTATGTCACTTGGGGTGAACTTTGGGAGCTTAGAGACTCTTGCTATTTCTAATTCATTCTCTCTGTTTTCTGCTGTGGTTCAAGATGTGAATCCTCTGCTTCTCACTCTTGCCAAGTTGCCTGTCATTTTCTGCTGTTTTCCTCCTACTCTGATGGACTCTTACTCTTCTAGAAATGTAAGCAAAATAATCTCTTCTTTGTATAAATAGCCTTGCTTGTGGTATTTTATCACAGCAATAGAAAAGTAAATAATACAATGACACACTTAATTATCTTTTAGTAATCATCTATGATATCATACTTTCAGGCTATCTTGGTTAATTCTCTCATTACTGTGACAAAATACCTTGCAAAATAACTTTAGGAAGGATTTATTTCAGCATACAGTCATCTATGCTGCAAAATACATTATTACTTGCTTTCTTTTTTATTACCAAATAATATTGAATTGTATGTTTATACTGTATTTTAGCTATCAGTTGATAGACCTGTAGGTTGTTTTCACTTTGGGGTATTGTGACTGATGTTGTTATGAGCATGCATGTACAAGTTTTTATGTGAACATAATTTTTCATTTCTCTTGGGTATGCTATTAAGAGTATTGTTCTTGTTCACATGGTAACTTTATAGTGAATGTTTTAAGAAACTACTAATTAATTTTCCTCAGAGGCTGTGATACTTTCCATTCCTATCACCAGTGGATAAACCTTGTAATTTTTCTACATCCTTGTCATCAACTCAAATCATTGTCAACAGCCTTTATAATCTTTCTATTGTAGCTGCCCCAATTAGGTGAAATGTTATCTTCTTTTTGTTTGGGGTTTCATTACACTAATGAGTTCTGTTGACTATTTAATGGACTTTCTGGACAATTGTGTATGGTCTCTTTAGAAATATTTTCTGAAATTCTGTGCCTGTTTTTAAACATTGGGATGTCTAGGGACTGATAAGATGGTTCAGTGGGAGATAAATAAAACTGAACTCCATCCCTGGGCATCATAGTGGTGGAAGGAACTGATTCCTGTGGTTATCTCTTGACTTCCACATGCATGTCATAGTATACTCAAGTACAGGCGTGCATATGTGTGAGCATTCATGTGTTCCCGAGTGTATGTGTGTGCGCACACACACACCAGAATCTAAATAGATAAAATGCAATTATAAATTTTATAAATTGAGATACCTAGGCAGGTAATGGTGTCACAAGCTTTTAATCCCAGCACTCGGGAGACAGAGGCAGGTGGATCACTGTAAGTATGAGGGAAGCATGGTCTACAAAAGCAAGTTCACAGCAGCCAGAACTATACAGAGAAACAATGTTTCAAAAAACAAAACAAAATAAAAAGAACAACAAAAAACAAATTGAGATATTTGTCTTTTTGCTGCTCCCTCATAAGAGACTGGATTTGGAAATGTTTTCTCCCAATTTGCTCGCTCTCTCTCTCTCTCTCTCTCTCTCTCTCTCTCTCTCTCTGTCTCTCGTTCAGGAGATGGAAACCTCAGCTTCATTTGTACAAGCTATACCGGTCCTCTACATCTCCACTCCTCCTCTTCATATTCTTTGCCTCTTCCTCTTCCTTCTTCTGTTTTGTTTGTTTTTAAGATAGTGTCTTGCCACTATGATCCAGGATGGACTATAACTTGTAGTTGTGATGGCTAACATTATATTTTCAGTTTAAATTACCGTGCTTAAAAGATGCCTATAGGCAAAATTGGCTCTATAAATGCTAGGTTCCTGGGAGGCAGGGTGGGTTGTTGTTTGTTGTTTGTCACAGTTATGTGCAAAGAAGAAAGAAAGAAGAAGAAGGAGAAGAAAAAAGAAAAAGAAGAAGAACAAGAGGGAAGAAGTAATTAGATATCCTGATTTTGAATATCAGACTTACCCCAAGGAGCTCAATGGTCCTAATCAGCAGGAAGTAGTCTAGTGATAACATGGCCCCCTTTCCTCTCAGTTTTTCTCTCCTAGCTAGTGTTAGAGGGTGGTAAGTATGGAAGAAAAGGGGTGGAGAAGGATGGAAGAAAGAAGAACCTATAAAATAGGTTACTGAAATTTTGTCTCAACAACAACAAAACAAAACAAAACAGAAATTCAAATCATTGTAACTATTCTGTGTCCTTGAATTTTGGTATTGGTGGAAATAGACAATGTGTAGATCAGTTTGGAGAGTATAATGATCTTAACAAAATTAAATCTTCTGACCCCAAAGCAGATTGGATCCCCATTCGTTTTTTTAATTACTTAATTTATATATAAGAGGACACTAGATCTGATAAACAGTTGTGAGCCATATATGGTTGCTGGGAATTGAACTCAGGACCTTTGGAAGAACAGCCAGTGCTCTTAACCTCTGAGCCATCCCTCCAGCACCCCTTCCCCCCAATTTGAACTAGAGGAAGATCACTTAGGAAGTTTGGTAAAACACTGGGAGAGAAGGAAATAATTTTGAAAGTCTGGAGGTGAGAGCAAGGATACAGGAAGATTGGGCTTACTGGAGAAAAAAAGCTAAGAACTTAATAAAAAACTGGTTCTCTGAAGCTACGAGGATGTGAGAATGGGGAGGGGGTATGAGATAGGGACTAAGAGAAGAGGAGGGGTTGTCTTTAGGCTGTAAAGTTATTAAAATAGATAGACAGACAGACAGACAGACAGACAGATAATATAAGAGGAGTGGGCTGCAGGTAGGGCTAGAAACAACTCCAACAGGAAAGGTGTGTGAGGCAGAATGACTGAGGAGTCAGTGGGCTACTAGTACATTGCCTTCGAAGGCAAAACTGTTTCAGAAAAGATCCACAATATCCTTGTCACACACAACAGTCAAGTAATCAAGATCAGTGTCTCAGGAGAGGATGACTTGCAGCTCACTGGGAACCTGGAGGGCTCAGCTACAAAGTGTGTGGTAAAAATCAGGATGCTTCTAGAGTACGAACTGGATAGGTTTGGTTCAGTAGCTGTTGTAGTTTGGATGTTGCTTGTCCCCCCAAATGTTCATGTGCTGAAAGCTTGATCTTTTATGTGACAACTGGTGAAAGCTTTATGAGGTGGGGCTTAGTTTGGTCTCTCAGGATTAGATGAGTAACTACAACACTCTGCCATTTAGCTATTTGCTAACTGACCTTTGATGCACTCAGACACAAATGTCACTGTCTTAGTTATCTGCCATGTCATGACACAGCATGAGAATTGCACCAGACATTGCTGTCCTGGCAGAAACAAGCCTCTTTTCTTTATGAACTATCTGGTCTCATCTATATTATTACAGCAACATAAAATGGACTATTATAGTGGTGTATGAAGAGACAGGAAGAGTGGGGAGGCCATGATTTGAATGCGTGTAATAAATAGGTACATTGGCTGTAGGGAATTTAAAGCAGTATCATTCTGTCCACAGCAGCCAGAAGATGATGCTACTGGAATTAGAGATAGAGGTAGTTGTGAGCTTTCCAACATGGGTGTTGGGAACCCAGCTTTGTTCCTTTGGAAGAGCAGTACATGCTCTTAACTGCTCAGCCATATCTTTCTCTAGTCCTATCCATCCACTTTTTATTTTTAGTTTGCATCAGCAATTCTAAATGTCATTGATAAAATAGCTTTTGCCTCACAATATTTTGTCAGTCTAGAGCAGCACTAGCTAATAGAAATATGTTATTTTTTAAAAGCAAAAATAAGTTGGTAAACTTCGTTCTTTTTCTTCTGCACTGCCCCTGTTGAACTTAATTTTAATAACCTCATTGACACAATAAGTGTAAATTACTATCACTTTAACACAGAATCAGATTAAAATTATTAGCAAAGTAGTTTATCTTTTTTATAAGAAGTGTTCAAAATGTGGTATTTTCTGCTATGGCACACCCTAATTTAGACAAGATATGTTTCCAGAGCTCAGTAATGACATGTGGCTCACAGCTTCTGTATTACATAGTATGTGTTTACATCTGAATAAAACTGTAGTTACCCTTTCCTTGTAATAATATGTTAGGAGATTCAACTTGGCACAGTATTATTACTTGCCCTTTAATAAACATTGTAGTTACATGAGAATCAGTTTAGAGAACTCCTAAATATGGGGATTCAGGGGAATGAGATGGCTTGCAGATTAAGCTTGTGGTGGTTCATAGATATTAGAACTGATTTAGGCACAGTTTATTATTTTTATTGCTATTGTGTTTTCTTTTTCTAGTTTTGTAAAGACTGGGTTTCACTGTGTAGTCCAGGCTGGGCTGGAACTTGATGCTTCCTGCTTCAGCTTTCTACGTTCTAAGATTACAGGTGTACACAACTGTGCCTAGCTTCAGGTACTGTTTTCATTTATATTACTATGATATTGCAAATTTCTAAAATAAGACAGCAGATTGGAAACTACACAGCCACTAGACAGCAGTTACTCCAAACAGAAGTCAATCATGAGATGGGTTAAATCTAGCTTATGCTGTTAGTTTGAGTTTGTATGTGTTTTTATGTTTAGTTTTATCATTTTAAACTTTGTTGTTTCCTGAGGTGTTATCTCTGGAGCTAAGGATGGTCTCTAACTCTTTATGTAGTTGCAGATGAGCTTGAGTTCCTGATCTTCCTGCTTCCAGCTCCAGGTTCCAGGATTACAGGAATGTACTATGACAGCCACCTGGTTTTTATATTCTAAAACACTGATGCAAAGTATAAATTACATGATTTAATATTTTTTGGGCAAACAGAAACACTGCTTCATACATGAAATATTTTAGTCTATTTAGATAACATTGATTTCTTGGTTTTCATATTGTTATGGCAAAATGTCATAGACTATTTAGTTTATAAAGAACAGAAATTAATTTCTAACAGTTCTAGAAACTGGAAAGTCCTAAGCCCAAGGTGCTGGTAGATTCCACGGCATGAGTTCCTCTTTCCTGTTTCACAGTGATTTTGGTGTTCTCACACAGTTGACAAAAGCAAACAATCTCCCTTAGGCCTCTTTAATAACACTAATCCTACCTAACAGAGCACACGACCTAATTATCTTCCAACCTTGAACACCACCAGCTTTGTGATTAGGATCTCAACATGAATTTGGGAAGGCAGAAACACTCAGACAAGAGTAATTGTTAAAGTTTAAATATATTCTTCTGAACTGTTAGTGACTTATTTTTAAACTAAATAATAAAAAAGAATGATGAATATATTTTCTTATATATATGTACATATATATTTGCTTTATTCCATAGTCTTCCTCTTCACCATATATATATATATATATATATATATATATATATATATATATATATATTAAAAGTAAGATGTGCTGTAATCACTTGGAAGGCTAGATAGGAAGGTCTTGAGTTCCAGACATGTCTGTGCTTATGGCAAAATCCTGTCTCAAAGAAGTTATTATAAACAATACTGTGATCTTCATATCATGGTCTGTGTTCAAGTACACATGACATTCACAGCCCTTGAACACATTACTCTTGCACAAATGTTACAGCAACTACTATTGTTGAAATGAATCATTGAGAAGGTTGAAGCACAGCAAAGGACTGCAGCTCAGTGACTGAGAGAGAAAACATAATCTCCATGCAATTGTGTTTAGAGAAAAGCAAAACTAAAAATAAATTTACCAGCTTAAACAATGACTACCACAATGTAAGGAGATGAGAAAGAAATGAAACCATTTCTAAATCTTGGGCTTAAAGAACAAATACCACTTTGTGAATGAGAATTTTGACAAGAAATATTCCCATTAAGCAAGCCTGGATAATTTACAGGATCAATCTTGGGGCCTAAAACCAAAGATAATATAATAAAAACCTGTTATAACTGTTGATTCGTTTTCTGTTGTAACCATCCTGTACCTGTGTTAATACAGAAAAGATTCCACTTTTCACTGCCTAGATATCTGTTTCTCCTGCAATATTAGGAAGAAATGGGTAAGTTCCATTTCTTCCTGTTGCTTAGCTCTCAAAACAACAACAATCCAAGTGTTTCATTTTATCTGTATCTTTATCTGACCTTACAAGATTCTTTCTTAAAGACAGCTATTGTTCACCAACATTAGTCATAGTATTGTAAGTCTACTTTGAGTGGCAGTTATTACAACCTGCCACTTAGAAATCTTCATATAGATTCCCCCTCTCACAGGTATTAAAAACCATAAAATGCATCAGAATGTGGGTACACTGTGCAACACCACAAATCTTGATATTTCTATGCAATCTATGCAGCCAGAATCCCAAACTATTTGAGATGGCAAATCTGCCCCTTCATATAGCTGCAAATAAAACACATGGTCTTTAACTAGATAAATTGTCAATAAGTGTAACATTCAAATGCAGAAGGAAATTATTGTGAAGTGACTTCCTCTTTGGATCTGTGATCTTGTGATCCTTTGGATGCTTCCCTTCATTGAGAAAAAAAAAAATTAAAAACATTGTTCACTTGCTATAAAGATCTTGGGCATAACATGACATTTATAATGTATAAAGTATGCATTTCATGTTTATTTATCATGTATTTACTCAGTTAACAAAACCTGAATATGCAATCTACAACATCCAAATAAACGATTTGACATATTTTATACAGCACATGTTCAAGTAATTAATTTTTCTCATGGAAATGTCATACCATTTAACTCATAGCTATGAGCCAAATATTTGTATGAATATATGCATAATCACAGATTTCCCCTACTAATTCTGCTCTCAAATGTAATTGAAAGGGACAGAATTAGAGTCTGCTGCACTCTAATTATCAAATGGTTGGTGTATAGTAGACTGTCAATAACATGATTGAACCATTTGGCAGATTTTACCACATTTTATGAATTTAGTTTTTGCCTTGTTTCATTGGAATCTCACTCTATTATTAAATATAACTATATGAGATGTGTTTTGAGAATACTTGATTGTCTAGAAATGTAGCAAAGTAATTATACGTATACAGGAAAAAATAATGATATAAAAACCCAATGGAGTAGGGAACACCTAAATTATATCAGTTGTTTCTAGCAACAGGTAACAGAAATAAGATACAAAGTGACTTAAAAAATGAAAGTTCATTGCCACAAAGGAAGACAAGCTTCAAAAACTGCATGGGCAAAGAGTGTGCATTCTGATACTTGTTCAAAGAGGTTGAAATTTTTATTTAGGAACTACTTCTGGGAGCTTGGTGGTTAAGACACATACTACTCTTGAACAGAGCCTGGGCTCCATTCCCCATACCCATATCAGATGGCTAACAGTCACCTATAACTCAAGCTCTCAGGAATTGGACACTGTCTTCTGGCCTCCAGGGGAACCTACATATATGGCACACATAAACTCATGTAGCAATATACATATAATAAATAGAGAAAAAAATAAACCATGTTTAAGTTTTTTTAAATGTAAAGAAGCATTCTTCTAGCACCACAAAAATTAGGACTCATTTTCTCCTAAACATCTATTCATCAGTGAATTGAGGACAGAATGGGAAAATGTAGTTAGTCCTCACCAAGTTTTGAATTTTTTAATGGTTATTTTCTCCTTAGTTGGTGTATATTAAAACCCAATGAAAGATAGGGTACATCCCATTACAGTGCTTGCCTAGAGCAAGGCTCTGGATTTGATCTTTAGCCTTGCAAAAGAAATGACACCCTAGTTTTTGTTTGTTTGTTTTATAAAGAGAACTCGTTACCTAGTCGTTCTCTCTCTGTTTTTTTTTTATTTTAATTCATTCTATGCTCTCTCTGTGTGCACAGAGGTGACCGAGAACTCACTATTATAACCCAGGTAGGACTTGAACTTATAATGTGTCTACCACAGTACTCAAGTGCTGAGATTCCAGGAATGTACCATCTTGCTCAGACAATTTTTTAATTAAATTTTTATTTTCCATATTAATTACAGTTATTCACTTTGTATCCCAGCTATAGCCCCCTTCCTCATTCCCTTCAAATCCCACCCTCCCTCCCTCATCTCCTCCCATGCCCCTCTCCAAGTCCACTGATAGGAGAGGTCCTCCTTCCCTTCCATCTGATCCTATCTTATCAGGTCTCATCTGGACTGGCTGCATGGTCCTCCTCTGTGGCCTGGCAAGCCTGCTCTCCCCTGAGGGGGAGGTGATCAAAGCACCAACCATTGAGTTCATGTCAAAGAAAGTCTCTGTTCCCCTTACTGGGGAACCCATTTGGATACTGGGCTGTCATGGGCTACATCTAAGCAGGGGTTCTAGGTTATATCCATGAATTGTCCTTGGTTGAAGTATCAGTATCAGAAAAGACTCCTATGTCCAGACTTTTTGGATCTGTTGCTCTCCTTGTGGAGCTCCTGTCATATCCAGGTCTTCCTATCTCCCTTTCTTTCCTAAGATTCCCTGCACTCTGCCCAAAATTTGGTTGAGTCTCAGCAACTGCTTTGATACACTGCTGGGTAGAGTCTTTCAAAAGCCCTCTGTAGTAAGCTCCTGCTGTGTTTCCTGTTTCCCTGTTTTCTCCTTCTCTTTTATGAGCTCTGTACCTTCCTCAGCTAAACTTTATTAGGGAAGGAAAAGAAGGAGGAGGAGGAGAAATCTTATCTTCCTTGTCAGTTGTTATTGAAAATAATGTGATTATTGGCTGCATCATACAGTCTTCCCATGTCTTCCGTACTTATTCAACATTTTCTGAAATGGCTTAAGAAAGTGACTTAGCTGGGGGTTGGGAAAACAGTTCAGTTGATAAAGTGCTTACCTAGCATACATGACTTCCTACGTTCAATCCCCAGCTTGCACCACATAAGGCAAGGAATGCTGGTGCATTCCTATAATTTCAGAATTCAGGAGGTAGAAGCAGGAGGACTCAGAATTCAAAGCTCTGAATCTTGGCTACATAGCAAGTATGAGACTAGCCTATGCTACACAACCTTTCTTCAATGGAAAAAAAAAAAAACTTGAACAGAAAATCCCATGGGTTTGGCTTCAAAATCATGATTGAGCATCGGGTTTAAAGAACAAAGAAATGGTTGCTGGGGGTGTCATCCCACTCAAGGACCACTTTCAGGGTTCTGGTCACTTGTGCAGAAGGACAAAAACTAAAGGAAATGTTAACTGAAACAAACAGAGTAACGGGGAAGAAAATCAAGCAGGCTCCAGGCTCTGGGCTCCAGTCACTTTCTATGCAATCCACTACAAGAAAGACTTTGGATTACTCTAGAGGACAAATAGCTATGTTTTGTTGTTTTCGGAAAGAATGATGGCCTTCCAAAAAGCCCTACTTTCAATGTGATCCACCACATGAACAAACTGAAGGAGAAAAACCACATGATCATCTCCTTAGATGCTGAAAAGGCATTTGACACAATCCAACATCCATTCATGTTTAAAGTCTTGGAGAGATCAGGGATACATGGCACAGTCCTGAACATAGTAAAGACAATATACAGCAAGCCTATAGCCAAGATCAAACTGAACGGAGAGAAACTTAAATCATTCCCACTGAAATCGGGGACAAGACAAGGCTGCCCACTCTCTCCATATCTCTTCAACATTGTACTTGGGAGTCCTTGCTAGAGCAATAAGACAATTGAAGGAGATCAAGGGGATACAAATTGTAAAGGAAGAAGTCAAAGTATCACTATTTGCAGATAATTTGATAGTATACCTGAGTGACGCAAAAAATTCTACCAGGGAAATCCTATAGCTGATTAAAACCTTTAGCAAAGTGGCCGGATACAAAATTAACTCCAAAAAATCAGTAGCCCTTCTGTATACAAAAGACAAAAGGGATGAGAAAGAAATTAGGGAAACAACACCCTTCACAATAGCCACAAAGGACATAAAGTATCTTGGTGTGAACCTAACCAAGCAAGTCAAAGAGTTGTATGAAAAAAATTTCCAGTCTCTGAAGACAGAATTAGATATCAGAAGATGGAAAGATCTCCTATGCTCATGGCTTGGCCGGATTAATATAGTAAAAATGGCCATCTTACCAAAAGCAATCTACAGATTCAATGCAATTCCCATCAAATTACCAGCACAATTCTTCACAGAACGTGAAGGAAAAATTTTCACCTTCATATGAAACAATAAGAAACCCAGAATTGCTAAAACAATGCTCTATAGTAAAAGATCTTCAGGAGATATCTCCGTCCCTGTTCTCAAACTGTACTATAGACAACAATACTAAAAACTGCACGGTACTGGCATAGAAAGAGACTGGTGGATCAATGGAGTCGAATAGAAGACCTGACATAAATCCACACACGTATGGACACATGATTTTTTACAAAGATGCCAAAACCATTCAATGGAAAAAAGACAGCATCTTCAATAAATGGTGCTGGTCTAACAGGATGTACACATGTAGAAAAATGCAAATAGATCCATGCTTACTACCCTGCACAAAACTAAAGTCCAAGTGGATCAAAGACCTCAACATAAAACCAGACACACTACACCGCTTAGAAGAAAAAGTGGGGAAGAGCCTTGAACTCATTGGCACAGGAGACAACTTCCTGAGCAGAATACCAAGAACACAGATTCTAAGAGCAACAATTAATAAATGGGACCTCATGAAACTGAAAAGCTTCTGTAAAGCAAAGGACACTATTGTCAGAACAAAACAACAGCCTATAGATTGGGAAAGGGTCTTCACCAACCCTATATCTGATAGAGGACTAATATTCAGTATATATAAAAACTAAAGAAGTTAAACAGCAAAAAATCAAGTAATCCAATTAAAAATGGAGTACATAGCTAAACAGAGAATTCTCATTATAGGAATATCTAATGGCAGAGAAACACTTAAAGAAATGTTCAACCTCATTAGCCATCAGGGAAATGCAAATCAAAAAGACCCTAAGGTTTCACCTTACACCCATCAGAATGGCTAAGATGAAAATCTCAAGTGACAACACATGCTGGAGATGTTGTGGAGAAAGGGGATCCCTCCTCCACTGCTGGTGGGAATGTAAAATTGTACAACCACTCTGGAAATCAATCTGGTACTTTCTCAGACAACTAGAAATAGCACTTCCTGAAGATGCAGTTATACCTCTCCTAGACATATACTCAAAAGAGTCTCAAGTACACAATAAGGACATTTACTCAACCATGTTTGTAGCAGCTTTATTTGCAATAGCCAGAAGCTGGAAACAGCCTAGATGCCCCTCAGTGGAGGAATGGATGCACAAATTGTGGTATATCTACACAATGGAATATTACTCAGCAATAAAAAACAAGGAAATGATGAAATTTTCAGGTAAATGGTGGGATCTGGAAAAGATCATCCTGAGTGAGCTATCCCAGAAGCAGAAAGATGCACATGGTATATACTCACTCATATAAACATATAATATTGGATAAACTTACTAAACTCTGTACACCTAAAGAAACTAATCAAGAGGGAAGACTCTTGCTAAAATGTTCAATTAATATCCAGAAAGGCAAAGAGGATGGACATCAGAAGAAGGAGAAAAGAGGGAACAAGCCAGGAGCCTGACACAGAGGACCTCTGAAAGGCTCTGCCCTGCAGACTATCAATGCAGATGCTGAGACTTATGGGCAACCTTTGAGCAGAGTGCAGGGAATCTTATAAAAGAAGTGGGAAACATTAAGATCTGGAGAGGACAGGAACTCCACAAGGAGAGCAACAGAACCAAAAAAAAAAAAAAAATCTGTGCACAGGGGTCTTTCCTGAGACTGATACTCCAACCAAGGACTATGCATGGAGGTAACCTAAGACCCCTGAACAGATGTAGCCCATGGCAGTTCAATATCCAAGTGGTTCCATTGTAATAGGAACAGGGACTGCCTCTGACATGAACTGATTGGCCTGCTCTTTAATTACCTCTCCCTGAGGGGGAAGCAGCATTACTTGGCCACAGAAGAAGACACTGCAGCCACACCTGATGAGACCTAATTGACTAGGATCAGAAGGAAGGAAAAGAATACCTCCCCTAACAGTGGACTTGGCATGGGGCATGCATGCAGAGGGTGGAGGATTGGGATGTGAGGAGGGAAGGACCCACAGGCAAGATACAAAGTGAACAAAGTGTAATTAATAAAGAATTAAAATATAAAAAAAGAACAAAGTGTTGTTTCTGTCCTACATTCCCTTAATTGAAGCTCAGGCTGAATCTAGGACACAAACTGGTAGAAGACTGGGTACACTGTGTTCACACTGAGGGTGTGCATCAAAAAGGCAGAGTGGTTCTTTCTCCCTCGCCCTGTTTTTAGACTTCTCTCTGTCTCTATGCCCCTCTCTGTCTTTCTTTCTCATGTGAGTGGGTGGGTGTGGGTGTATCTGCCTGTCTGTATAAAGTCACATGGAGATCTTTCCAGGGTCAGGACTATAGACTTACGATGTCTGCATGGGCTAAGCCTGAGATAAATAATTGAATCCGCATTAACATTTTTTTTTATTTTTGTGGAAGTTTTTCAGAAGGATTTACATGTCTCTGAACAGAGATAGAGTGAAGCCATAAAAAGCAAAACAGTCCCAGGTGTCTTCAAGAGTTACTGATACAATCCTGAACCTTCACAGTGAGCTGCTTACAGAGCCCTGATGTTTTATCTTAAATAGATTTTCCAGAAAGCTAGGTAGAGATGCATGGCTGTAATCCTAGTACTTGAGAGGCCGAGACAGGGCAATGGCCATGAGTTTGAGACCAGGCCAAGACCTTGACTGGAAAACCAAAACAAACTGTGCTTGAGAGAGTTAAACAAACAAACAAACAAACTAACAAGCAAACAAACACTTACTGTTCTTGTAGCGGTGCAGAGAATACAGGTTCAGTTCATTCCTGGCACTCACATAGCAGTTCACAGTAGCCTTCATCTCCACTTCCAGGAGATTTGACTCCTTCTTCTGGCTTCTGTAGGCTCCTGCATGCATGTGGTATACATAAACTCACAGATTCATACACATAAATAAATGAAAAGCATTAAACTAAAACAAAGAAACACATGTACATGTATGGGTGGGTGGATAATGTTGGGTCTAAAACCTGAAAAGTCTTTTTTTTTTTCCTTTAGTGATATTATTGCTGTTTAAACAGAGTATTTATTTTCTGTTAACACCAGAAGAGAGACATAAAAATAACTCACAGAAGTTACAGGAGGGAAGAACCTGGGATTCTACAAGAACATGGGAGGACAACTTTGAAAAAGTTCTGTGGGCTTTATGAGATCCTTGCCCCACTCTGGGCCTCAAGTGAATTGGGTGGTTAAAACTGAAAGAAGAGAATAAAAGGAGGACAAATGCAAATACTGAAAGATGGAGGATGATTATTTCCTCCATAAATACCGGGGGAAAGACTGGGGATGTAGCTTAAAGGAAAATCATGTACTTACATTTGCAAAGCCTTGGGTTCAAGCTCCATCACAACATAAAGATGCATACACCACACATTCCCTGAGAATATGACCTTTAAAAATACTGCAGTTTACAAAAATTCTGATTGTAGAAGAGAAATGATGTCTTGGTGTGAGAACTATAATCAAATGTATATTGATGTGCTTAGAGGAATAAAAGTGCTGTGCATATTGAAAGCATCATTATTATTCAGTCCTTAAGGGAAACAGTGCAGTTTCACCATTAAAACATACCTGAATAGAAATAGATATAACTAATCCCACAGTAGCTGTAGATCTCATAATAAAAACCCCAATTCCACTGGGGACTGGGTGAGTTTACACTACATGTTTGGGTCCCATGGGTACATAACTTATTCTGCCTGCTTCTTCCAATTCTTAATGTCTATCCTTTTAACTTGCTCTCAAGAAAATCTCAAATGGTATGTATGAAGGCAAGGCATCAGTATAGCTACAGGGGATGAGTTAGAACACACATTAACCCTTCCAGAGACTTGCTGGTGTCAGAGCACATATCTGATATTCCAGCACTGAGGCAGGAGAGCTGCTGTGCATTTAAGGATGCTAGCTTGTTCAGTGTAGTGAGTTCAAGGCCACCCTGAAATACATAATCAAACCTTAATGCCAAAAAAAATTAAAAGGAAGGCAAGGAAGGAGGGAGGCAGAAACAGAGAGAGAGAGAGAGAGAGAGAGAGAGAGAGGAGGGAGGCAGAAACAGAGAGAGAGAGAGAGAGAGAGAGAGAGAGAGAGAGAGAGGAACACAGAGTTAGTTCAAGTTTCTGTCTATTCTTGACCTGCAAGAATCTGATTGGAGTAGGGAGTATTTTAAATTCAGGTATCTAAAAAAAAATTGGGATCATGTGTGTGGGTATAAAATGAGTTCTCTTTGAGAAATAATTTTTTCCTTTTCTTTTTTGCTTTGAAATAGGATCTGAATAATATCCCAGGTTGACCTCAAATTCATTGTCTTCCTTTCCTGGCCTGCCCAGGTTACAATTACAGGTGTGTACCACTATGCCTGGCTAATTTTCATAAGGAAAACAACAGTTTCTTTTTCTGTTGCACAGCCTACCTTCTTAGGCTGTTGGTTATATTTTGTCAAGTTGACACAAATTTGAGTCACCTGAGAATAAGGAACTTCAATGGAAAAAAATTTCACCACTAGACAGGTCTGTGGGTAAGCCTGTAGGGGCATTTTATTGATTGATGGTTGATTGCAGAGGGCTCAGATTACTGTGGATGGTGCCAACCCAGGGTCCTGAGTTGTATAAGAAAGGTAGGCTGTGCAACAATCTCATTCCCTTTTTAACTTTGTTCTGAGCCCTTCATTTCTGTTATGCTGTATAATACACATAAACCTGTTTGATAGGGTATGGTTCTTGGTTGTCAACTTGACTACATATGGAATTAACGAAAACCCAAAAATAGAGTGCACACTTGTGAGGGATTTCTGATTAATTTGAAGTTGGAAGATCAACTTCTAATCTAGATTTTTGAGGTAGGAAGACATACCTTTAATCCAGATCTAATCTGGACTATGCATTTTGTTGGAAGCTTATATAAGGACACGGAAGAAGGAAGCTTTTGCTCTTTTTCTGCTTGTTCCCACCTTCCTAGCAAGTCCATTCCTTCATTGGCATTAGAACCTACTTCTTCTGGATTCCAGCATATACTGAAGACCAGCTGAGACATCAGCCTTACAGAATGAGCAGTTCAATCCGTTTACATATATACATATACATATATGAGATATTTATTATATTTATATATTTATCATATTTATATATGATATATTATAACATAAGTCCTGTTATTCTAGAGAATCCTAATAATAGGGCTATGCAAAGGAGTGACCTGAGACTTGGAGTGTGTATAGAACTTGGCCAATGTCACAAAACTGGAAGAGATATAGTTGATCTAACTCTACAAAGCCTGATCAGGTCACTCTCTGTCTTAGTTTGCTTTTTATTGCTATGATAAGACATTCTGATTAAAAGCAAATTGCAGGAGAAAATGGTTTAATTAGCATACACTTCCATGCCATAGTTTGTCACTAAGGGAAGTCTGAACAGGAACTCAGAGATCATGAAGAAATACTGTTTGTTCCTCATGCCTTGCTCAGCCTGCTTTCTTATACAACTCAGGACCCTGGGTTGGCACCATCCACAGTAATCTGAGCCCTCCACAATCAACCATCAATCAATAAAATGCCCCTACAGGCTTACCCACAGACCTGTCTAGTGGTGAAATTTTTTCCATTGAAGTTCCTTATTCTCAGGTGACTCAAATTTGTGTCAACTTGACAAAATATAACCAACACAATCAATTCCTTGACAATTTGACACACAAACACATCACTATTAAATTATAAACATTTTTTTGTTGATCCTCAAGATCTCTTGTTAACATCACAATATAAAACACAGTATAACTTTGAAAGTATCATGGGTCTTTAAAATTTCAAACACTTTAAAATTTTAGAATGTCAATAAAATTTCCAAAGTCACATAACTTTAAGTTCCCTGTTAAAAAAAAAAAAGGTTAAATACTTTTTTACTTCAGTACAGAGGAACCAAGCCACAGTCTTAATCAAACCAAAGCAAAACAAAATGTCAGCAGTGTAAATAGCTTAATGTCTAACATCGTGAACTCAAGATCTTCTGTTGTCTGAAGGGCTTATGTAGCCCTACATCTTTGGCTTTGCTAGCTGCAGCACACAAAGCTTGCCTTATCAGCTCAGACTGGTTCTTCTCTACACCTGCTGCCTCTCCTTGGTGGTCATTCCATGATACTGGCATCTTAATATACTCTGTTCTCCACTGCACTTTCATTAGCGGCATCTCCTGGGCTCTCTTAAAGGACTTCTGACCCACCACATGCTTCCAAGACCCATATTCTCTCTATGACCTCTTTAATTCTTAAGTTTTCATACTGTCAAAACCAGTACCACGTGTGAGACTCATATATTACCAAGTTTCATAGACAGCTTGATATGCTCCTGACTACCAGAGCTTTTTTGTGCTAACCCTAAGGAAATGCTCCCCAGGAGATTTCACCTCAATGATGGTGGTCTCTTTAATTGCAGCTTATTTCTCAGAAACAGCTGAGCAGCATTAATTGACCTAGTATGGGTAAAGCAAATTCTTTACTCTAGTGGTGCTGGTCTCTTGTTAATCCCATTTGAGTCTTCAGCCTTACCTTACCCAAATTACAGGAATAATTTATGATTCTGGTACCAATTTCTGTCCTAGTATACTTTTCATAGCTGTGATAAACACATGACCTTTTGGGCAGGAACTGAAGGTGAGAACCTGGAGGCAAGAACTAAAGCAGAAGCATGGAGGAATGTTTACTAGCTGGGTCACCATGGCTTGCTTGGCTTGCTTTTTATACAACTTAAGACCATCTGCCCAGAGGTGGTAGCTAGGTCCTCCCACATCAATCATTAATTTAAAAAATGCACCATCAAGTTGACTACAGGTAATCTGATAGATGAAGTTTCTCAATTCCCTTTTCCCAGATGACCTTAGGTTGTTTCAAGTTGACAATAATTCTGGCCAGCACACTCCCCCTCTGAACCATGTTTCTATGCCTATGTTCATTTGGATTCTCCAAGAACCAATACTGAGACAAGGATTGGAAAGAGTAAAGTTGAGAGGTGACCCTAGGAAACACTAGTGGGGAAATGGAAAAATAAGGTAAGGAAGGAGAGTAGTCAAGACTCAATGGGGGAAATCAGAGCTCTATCCTGGAGGGTGCATTAGAAACTGAATTATCCCACAAAAAGGACAAGAGGGCTGGTACACTCACACTGCAACCACCCTTATCTCTTGCTTGTGGCAGGCTGCTGGGTTGAGGTAGGGTGGGTAAGGAAAGGGACTGTCATTCTCCATTTGTCAGTGGCCTGGAACTTGGCTTCCAGATGAAGAATGGAATTAAAGGTCCCAGATCACAAGAACAGTCAGAGAACTGTGGGGTGAGACCTATGCACTAGGCTGGGGTTTGAAAAGAGTTTACTTACCACTGAGTGTTACAGTTAGTTAGCTCTTTTATAATGATATTGCCTGTAGCAATGGAAGTTCCAAAGTTTATGGAGATATCAAAGTGCTACAACTCCTTGGTTAAGCTGCTGTGCTAAGCACAGAGGGGCCCAAAACCAGCAAGAAGGCAGATCTGGTGAGACACAGGTTATTGGCTGCAGGCCAGTGAACATGTGGCCTGACAATGAGTCGACAAATCCCGGTCCAGAAGCTCATAGTAGTCAGGTAGGCTCCAGCTAGCCTACCTGGCAGCCAAGCCCTGGGAGTTCAGTATTAAATTTCCGGAGAGGAGGGGATCCCTTGCTTCCCCCAAAATAAATGGCGAATCTTAGCCATGGTATAAAGCTGATGGTATTGTGTAGTATACTGCATGCAGCATCCAGAATGCAGGACCCATCTTTATTTCTTTTTTTTCCAATTTATTTTCAATATGTTCTTCACTTTACATTTCGATTGTAGTCCTCTCCCTCATCTTCTCCTGGTCCTGTACTCCCTCCCTTAGTCCTCAGAAATAGGGAGTCCTCCTCCCCTACCATCTGATCCCAGCCTATCAAGTCTTGTCTTGAATTCTCTTCTTTTGTGTCCTAGCAAGTCCCCCATACCCTCACCAAGGTGAAGCAATAAAAGAGCAGGAAACAGAGTCCATGTCATAGACAGCTCCTGCTGCTCTTACTAGGGGACCCACATAGAGACCGAGCTGCCAATAGGCTACATCTGAGCAGGAGGTCTAGGAACTCTTCATGCATGGTCCTTGGTTGGTGCATTAGTCTCCGCAGCCCCCCCTGGGCCCCAATTTGTTGGCTCTGTTGGTCTCCTTGTGGAGCTCCTGACCCCTCTGGGTCATCCTATTCCCTTCTTATTTCATAAGACTCCATGTGCACTTCCCAAAGTTTGCCTGTGAGTCTCTGCATCTGCTTCTATCACCTGCTGGGTGGAGTCCTTCAGACGACATCTATGGTAGGCTCCCATCCTGTTTCCTCTCTTCATCAGCGTCAGATGTCTATTATATTTGCCCTTCTGAAAGAGAATTAAGCATACTCCCTAGGATCCTCATTGTTGTTTAGCTTCTTTAGGTCTGTGGATTGTAGTATGGGTATTCTGTATTATATGACTAATATCTACTTATAAGTGAGATATGCCATGCATGTCTTTCTGGGTCTCAGTTACCTCACTCAGGATGATCTTTTCTAGTTCGATCCATTTGCCTGAAAATTTTATTATTTCCTTGCTTTTAATAGTTGGGTAGTATTCCATTGTGAAAATGTACCACAATTTCTGTATACATTCTTTGGGACATCTAGGTTGTTTCCAGATTATGGCTATTGTGAATAAAGCTGTTGTAAACATAGTTGAGCAAATGTTCTTGTTGTATGGTTGAATATCTGTTGAGTATAGGTCCAGGATAAATATAGTTGGGTCTTGAGTGGTATAGTTATTCTCAATTTTCTGTGAAAGTGCCAGATTGATTTCCAAAGTGGTTGTACAGGTTTGCATTCCCACCAGCCATTCTCATGGGTGTAAGATGGACTCTCAGTCCTTTTTATTTGCATTTCCCTGATGACTAAGGATGTTGAGCATTTCTTTAAATGTTTCTCTGACATTCGCTACTTCTATGTTGAGAATTCTCTTTAGCTCTGTGCCCCATTTTTTACTTGGATTATTTGGTTTGTTGGTGTTTAGTTTCTTGAATTTTTTAAACACATATTTTGGATACTAGCCCCTCTATTGGATGTAAGGTTGGTGAAGATCTTGTCCCATTCTGTAGGCTGCTTTTTCTGTCCTATTGATAGGGTACTTTGCCTTACAGAAGCTTTTCGGTTACATGCGATTCCATTTATTAATTTTTTTTTACCTTAGTGCGTGAGCTGTTTGTATTCTGTTTCGAAAGTTGTGTCCTGTGCCAATGATTTCAAGGCTCTTTCCCACTTATTCTTCAAGTAGATTTAGTGTGTCTAGTTTTATGTTGATGTCTTTGATACACTTGGACTTTAGTTTAGTGTAGTGTTATAAGTATGGATCTAATTGCATTTCTACATATAGATATCCAGCTAGACCAGCACCATTTGTTGAAGATGCTATCTTTTTTCCATTGTATGGTTTTGGCTCCTTTGTCAAAAATACAAGTGTCCATAGGTGTGTGGGTTTATTTCTGGGTCTTCAATTCCATTGATCCACCAGTCTGTTTCTATGCTAGTACCATGCAGTTTTTATTACTATTACTATATTGTACAGCTCAAGCTCAGAGATGGAGATACCTCCTAAAGATTTTTATCATACAGGATTGTTTTAGATATCCCTGTTTTTTTTGTTCTTCCATGTAAAGTTGAGAATTTTTCTTTCAAGGTCTGTAAAGAATTGTGTTGGTATTTTGTTGAAGATTGAATTGAATCTGTCGATTGCCTTTTTACTATGTTGATCCTACTAATCCATGAGCATGGGACATATTTCCATCTTCTGAGATCTTTTACAATTTCTTCTTCAGAGACTTGAAGGTTTTTTTCATGTATGTCTTCACTTGCTTGCTTAGGGTTACACCAAAATACTTTATTTTCTTTGTGGCTATTTTGAAGCCAGTTGTCTCCCTAATTCCTTTTTCAACCTGTTTGTCTTTTGAATACAGAGGGCTACTGATTTTTCTTGTAGTTAATTTTGTATCCAGCCACTTTGCTGAAGGTGTCAATCAGCTCTAGGATTTCTCTAGTAGAATTTTTGTTGTCACACATGTATACTGTTATATCATCTTTGAAAAGAGATACTTTGACTTCTTCCTTTCTAATTTGTATCCCCTTGATTTACTTTCAGTTATCTTATTGCTCTGGCTAGGACTTCCAGTACTATATTGAAGAGATACAGAAAGAGTTGGCAACCTTGCCTTGTACCCAATTTCAGTAAAATTGATTTAAGTTTCTCTCCATTTAGTTTGATGTTGGCTATAGGCTTGCTTTATATTGCCTTTACTATGCTTAACTATGTGCCTTATATCCCTGATTTCTCCAACACTTTAAACAGGAACTAGTGTTGGATTTTGTCAAATGGTTTTTCAGCATCTAAGGAGATTATCATATGTTTTTTTCTTTCAGTTTTTTTATATGGTAGATTACATTAATAGAGTTCCATATATTGATCCATCCTGCATGCCTGGGAGGAAGCCTACTTGCTCATAGTGGATAATTTTTTTGATGTGTTCTTGCATTCAGTTTGGGAGGATTTTATTTAGTATTTTTGTATCAATGTTCTAGGAGAAATTGGTCTAAAATTCTCTTTCTTTGTTGGGTCTTTGCTTGATTTGGGTATCAAGGTGACTGTGGCCTCATAGAATGAGTTTGGTAATGTTCCTTCCATTTCTATTTTGTGGAATAATTTGAAGAGTATTAGTATTAACTCTTCTTTAAAGGTCTGGTAGAATTCTGTGCTAGAATTATCTGACCCTGGGCTTTTTTTTTTTTTTCCTTTTTTGGTTGGGAGACATTTGTTTACTATTTCTTTTCTTTTTCTTTTTCTTTTTTTGGGGGAAATATAGGACTTTTAGTTTGTTTACCAGATCTTGATTCAACTTTGGTAAGTAGAATCTATCAAGAAAATTGTCCATTTCATTTTGATTTTCAAATTTTGTGGCATATAGGTTTTTAAAGTAAGACCTAATGATTGTTTGGATTTCCTCAGTGTCTGTCATTATGTCCCCCTTTTCATTTCTGATTTTGTTGATTTAGATGGTGTCTCTCTGTCTTTTAGTTAGTTAGGCTAAGGGTTTGTCTATCTTGTTAATTTTCTCAAAGAACCAACTCTTTGTTTCATTAACTCTTTGACTTGTTCTCTTTGTTTCTAGTTTATTGATTTCAGCCCTGAGTTTGATTATTTCCAGCTGTCTACTGCTCTTGAGTGTGTCTGCTTCTTTGTGTTATTTTTCTCCCTCTGGGGATTTTAGGTGTGCCATTAATTTGCTTGTATTGGATGTCTCCAATCTCTTTACAAAGGCACTCAGTGCTATGAACTTTCCTCTTAGCACTGCTTTCATTGTGTCCCATAAATTTGGGTATGTTGTGCCTCCATCTTCATTGAATTTAAGGAAATTCTTAATGTCTTTATTTCTTCACTGACCCAGTTGTCACTGAGTAGAGTTTTTCATTTTCTCTGTGCATAGGCTGTTTGTTATTTCTGTTGTTGTTGAGGTCCAGTTTTAGTTCATGGTGGTCAGATAGGATACAAGGCATTATTTCAATATTTTTCTATCTTTTGAGGTTTCCGTTGTAACCTATTATATGGTCAATTTTGGACAAGGTTCTACAAGATACTGAGAAGAAGGTATATTCTTTTGTGTTTGGGTACAAGTTCTGTAGATGTCTGTTAGGTCCATTTGATTCATGACATATGTTAGTGTCATTATTTATGTGTTTAGCTTCTGTTTTGTTGACCTGTCCTTTAATGAGAGTGGGATGTTGAATTTTCCCACTATTAATGTGTGGAGATTGATGTGTGGTTTAAGCTTTATTAATGTTTCTCTTATAAATATCGGTACCCCTCTATTTGGAGCATATATGTTCAGAAATGATATGTCATCTTGGTGGAATTTTCCTTTGATTTGTGTGAAATATCCTTCCTCATCTCTTTTGATTAATTTTGGTTGAAAATCTTATTAGATATTAGAATGGCTACTCCAGCTTGCTTCTTGGGTCTGTTTTCTTGGAAAATATTTTTCCAGCTTTTTCCTCTCAGGTAATGTCTATCTTTGTGAATGAGGTGTGTTTCTTGTATGGAGTAGAATGTTGGGTTCTTTTTATGCATTCATTCTCTTAGTCTGTGTCTTTTTATTGAAGAGTTGAGTCCATTGAGGTTGAGTGACACTTAGTTCATTTTGTTTTCATGTTGGTTGTGGTAGTTTGTTTGTGTGCTTTTCTACTTTTAGTTTTGCTGTAGTGAAATTATTTCCTGTGTTTTTAATGGGTATAGTTAACCTTCTTTGGTTGGAGTTTTCCTTCTAGGATCTTTCATAAGACTGGATTTGTGGAAAGGTACTGTTTAAATTTGTTTTGCCATGGAATATCTTGTTTTCGAAATTCAGGATGATTGAAAGATTTTCTGGGTATAGTAGTCTGAGCTGACATCTGTGTTCTCTTAGGGTCTCATGAAATCTGTCCAGGCCCTTCTAGCTTTCATAGTCTCTGTTGAGAAGTCAGGTGTGATTGTGATAGGTTTGCCATTATATGTTACTTGACCTTTTCCCCTTGAAACTTTCAATGTTTTTTTTTTTTTTTCTTTATTCTGTACATTTAGTGTTTTGATTACTATGTGGCAGGAGGATTTTCTTTTGTGGTCTAATCTATTAGGTGTTCTGTAGGCATCTTGTAGGCTTATCAGCATCTCTTTCTTTAAATTGAGGACATTTTCTTCAATTATTTTGTTGGAAATATTTTCTGGGCCTAGGAGATGGGAATCTTCTCTTACCTCTATTCCTATTATTCTTCCGTTTCATCTTTTCATGGTGTCCTTGATTTCTTGGATGTTTTGTGTCAGGAATTTTTTAGATTTAACATTTTATTTGAATCAGTTTTTTTTCCATTGTGTCTTCTACACCTGAGAATCTTTCCTCCATCACTTGTATTCTGTTTGAGATGCTTACGTCTGTAGTTCCTGTTTTTTTCCCCTAAGTTTTCTCTTTCCAGAATTGCTTCAGTTTGTGCTTTCTTTATTGTTTCTATTTCCATGTTTAGATCTTGAACTGCATATTGATTGTTTGCACTTTCCTGTATTTCTTTGAGTGATTGATTCATTTCTTCTCTACAGGCCTCTCTAATGGCCTCAGTCTATTTGACTGGATCTTCCTGTATTTCTTTAAAGATTTTATTTGTTTATTCTCATGTCATCTTCATAAGCATAGATGTAAGGTCATTTTCTTGTGTTTCAGTTCTGTTAGTGTATTCAGGGCTCCTTGCCTTGGAATAATGGGTTCTGGAGATGCCATATTGCTTTGGCTTCTTTTGACACTGATTCCTGTATCACCAATGCCCATGTGAGATTCGCAGGTGAACCAAGCACCATCAGAGTTTAGAGTAGAGACCACTGTAAATGCTGTTAAACTTAAAAAAGAAAAGAAAGCCTCACAGCTAACCATAAAGACTGTGCTGAGTTTACCATCCAAAGGAAAATATAGTTTGGAACCACTTTTCCTTTCACTAGGTATATTGAATCTAGTACTGCCTTGCCCACACTAGATAAGTGTTTTACCAGTGAGATATGTCCAGAGGTCTTCTTTGGATCCCAGATATTCTCCAAATGCTCATCTGATAGATGCTTGGGACCCAGATCATTGTGTTTGAGGGCAGGTTGGTGAACCTTTTGAAAATAGGGTCGAGTAGGAGGTCTGGTAGTTACTGGGGATATTCCCTTGAGTGAGACAGTAGAACCCAGCCTCATTCTTTTGCTCTGAGGTAAATTTCTTTGCTCTGCCACATGTTTTCACAATGGTGTGCTTGCTTTTAGTATTGGCTGAAAGCAATGGAGTCCATTGATCACAGACAGAAATCTCTAAATCTGTAAGCCAAGCTAAGCATTCCCACTTATAAGCTGATTTTTCTCACATTTTTCTTTTTTATAATTAACAGAAAACCTGAATTGAAGATGAACAAAATCAAAGAACAGGGTTAATTACACTCTCCAATCTAAATTCTAGTTGCAAGTTTGTTTGTTTTTCTGTTTTTTTGCACCCCTGAGTGCAAGAGTACTTCAGAGACCTGAAAAGTAGAAAAGCCCCACAGGGGATATGCTATTGCAAATCACACTTATAGAGAAGGTGTAATTTGAAAATGAATACTTGAAGGTGATGTTCCATCACATTGAAACACAAATTTACAGCTTGGTGAGCTGTTACTGTTAGTTTGGCCAATGTGTCTATTTTAGTAACACAAAATTCATTGGCCTTGAAAAGATGACAGGGTGATTGAGTCTGCTGAAGGCCATCAGAGCCAACTCTGAGCCATAGAAATAAGGACATTTTCTTTTTATTTTATTTTATTTTATTAATTAAATTTTATAAACTTTGCATTCCTGCAAAAGCCCCTCTCTCCTCCCTTCCCGGTCCCAACATCCCTCCCCCTTCTTCACCCATGCCCCTCCCCAAGTCCACTGATAGGGGAGGTCCTCCTCTCCTTCCTTCTGATCTTAGTCTATTAGATCACATCAGGCTGCATTGATGGAGCCTGCATTGTCATCTTCTGTGGCCTGGTAAGGCTGCTTCCCCCCTTAGGGGGAGGTGATCAAAGAGCAGGCCAATCAGATTATGTCAGAGGCAGTCCCTCTTCCCTTACTATGTAACCCACTTGAGCACTAAACTGCCATGGGCTACATTTGTGCAGGGGTTCTAGGTTATCTCCATGAATAGTCCTTGGTTGGAGTATGAGTCTCTGGGAAGACCCCTGTGTTCAAATTTTCTAGTTCTGTTGCTCTCCTTGTGGGTTCCTGTCCTCTCCAGCTCTTACTATTTCCCACTTCTTACATAAGATTCCATGCACTCTGACTGACAGTTGGCCATAAGTCTCAGTGTCTGCTTTGATAGTCTGCAGGGCAGAGCCTTTCAGAGGCCCTCTGTGGTGGGTTCCTAGCTTGTTTCCTGTTTTCTTCTTCTTCTGATGTCCTTCCTCTTTGCCTTTTAGGATGGGGATTGAGTATTTTAGTCAGAGTCCTCTCTCTTGATTAGTTTCTTTAGATCTTCAGATTTAAGTAGGTTTATCCTATATTATATGTCTATATGAATGAGTATATACAGTGTGTGTCTTTCTGCTTCTAGGACAGCTCACTCAGGATGATCCTTTCCAGGTCCCACCATTTACCTGCAAATTTCATGATTTCCTTATTTTTCATTGCTGAGTAATATTCCATTGTGTAGCTGTAACACAATGTCTGCATCCATCCTTCAGTTGAGGGGCATCTGGGTTGTTTCCATCTTCTGACTATTGCAAATAAAGCTGCTACAAACATGGTTGAGCAAATGTACTTATTGTGTACTTGAGCCTCTTTTGGATATATGCCTAGGAGTGGTATGGCTGGATCTTGAGGCAGCACTATTCCTAGTTGTCTGAGAAAGTGCCAGATTGATTTCTAGAGTGGTTGTACTAGTTTTGAAACAAAACAAACTGTTCTGTATTTCTTAATTTCTTTGGAAGAAAATTGAGGGTTCTAGTACTAGAATACACAGATCCCAGTGTACCAGTTTTCATCTGGGGATATAGCTTAGTCAGAGAGCCCTTGGAAGAGCATGTCAGGGCACCGAGGGCCTTCAAAAGTGGGAACACTGAAAAATGGGAAAGGGTCATACTCATATTAAGTGATTCCAATCCATTCTGGGATTGAGCTATTCAGCTGTAATAAATCATCCAGGTGATTTCTGAAATTCTCCTGAACATTTAGGAAAATTAGTAAGTCATCTTCCCAGAGAAGAACTTTTGGCCTGAAAATGACATGAAGGTCATGTAAGCAGGAAGTATTTGTGGCCCTAAGAGATTTCTGATCTACGGAAAGTGATATTTCTTTTCACACTGTGTTCATCTTGTGTGAAAATTTTACCCAATAGGGATCATATTTGATGTGCCACCCTATAATATTATATTTACTGAACAATAAAGGATAGATATTTCAGTTTCAAGTGTAGACAGTTGACATTTTAAGGGCTCTATAGTATGTCCACTGTGTATAATTTTTTTTTACCATCACTCCTTTTTATAGACACTAAATTCATCTTCCTTCTCATCCCTTCCTTTCCCCCATCCTTTTCCACAGGGTCTCACTCTATAGCCCAGGACATTCTTGAACTATTGATTTTTCTGTTTCAACTTACTGGGTGCCAAGGTTAAAATGCATGCCAATATGCCTGACATTTTATGTTTTATTTTCCCCTGTGGTAAAAAATACCCACAACTGAGGCCCGTGTTTCAAGCACTGTTCAACACTCTGTCTTATAACTAACTTAATTCTCATAGCAAGGCTTGTGAATTAAATATTATCATTATACATTTTGCAGTATAAGCTTCTGTGTTACTGGTAATTGAACACAGGGCCTTGCACATGCTGGGAAAAAAAGCTCTAACAGAGCTGTACTCCCAAACAAATTATCTCATTATGGGTGTGGAGCTGAGGTGAAAGGGGAGGATAACTTGATCGAAATTAGTAAGCAGCTATACCATGTACACTGGTTTTCAAACTCATTGTTCTTTCCTATCTATTTCTCCTTTGTCCTTCTCCTGATATTTGACTAGAAAACCAATTTTCATCCTCCCTGATGTTCTTCGAACCTAAGAAAAATCAATGTGACATGTTACAAGTAGTGGTATCTATTGAATGCTTTACACTTCCAGTCTGTAGTCTTAAATACAGAAGAGATGATTGCAGATAACGCACATCACCATGGCAGGCCTGTCAGGTTAAGCTGGCAAACCAGTGCCTGGAGTCGTTTAAATTTTCATGGAGTATAAGAAAAAAAAAATTCTGGTTTCTTAAAGCCATTGTGAATGTGCTTCCCTGTAACTTATAGCTGAAAACAATCCCTCCTGTTACATTCCTCTTTCCACTTTTCTTTCTTTTTTTTTTTCCAGTGCTGAGGATAGAACCCAGGACCTTGTGTATTTTAGGCAAGCTCTCTACTATTGAGCTACACTCTTAAGACCAGGATAGACTTTGTATTCCAGTATCTAGGACACTTGGTGAAATATAATTGTTGGAGTTGCACGTGTGAGCATCTTCTTCTTCAAAGTTGTAGTGATTACATAATATATGGCAACTTCATCTGAATTTTTAGAATAGGCAAAGGCACTTATAGTAGAAGAATATACAGTAGTCAGTTATTCTGAGAATTGGACTAGGGACTAACTAGGGAAAGGTGTAAAGAGAGTTCCTAAGGGTGAGAATGTGGTTCAGTGGTTGGGCACTTGACCAGTGTGCACCAGGCCTTGTGATCAATTTCCAACATTATAAAACAAAAACAAAATATCTTTCGGTATCTTGGTAAGGACTGGGGTTACAAAGAGGTAGATATATCAATCAGGCTGTGCCATGTTCTAGATTACTGTATATCATACAAAGCAGTAGCTCTCAGACTGTGTCTCATCCTTGGGAAGCCCATTTTATAAGCATATCTGGCTCTGTTTTGAGTGTAAATGCAGAAGCAAAATGACTTTAACCTCATTGTGAACATAAACAACATCACATTTTCAGCACCATCCATAAGGCACAGACTGATAACTTGTTCCTATAAGTAAGAAGTACCACCTGGGGCTGGATAGATTGCTCAGTGCTTAAGAGCATTGGCTTCTCTTTGGAAGGACTTGAGTTCAATTTTCAGCATCCACATGACATCCACAACTGCGTGTAACTCAGGTTCCAGGGAATCTGATATTCTCTTATGTTCTCTGTGGACACCTGCTACACAGGTGGCATATAGACCTACATGCAGGCCTTCATACACACACATTAAATAAATAATAAATTAATTATTCTAAGAACAAGTAAAAAGAACAGAAGATTTCACCCATTAAACTTACCAAAATAGATACACCATGTGGGCATATTAAAACCACATCAGAAATACCAGGCTTCTGAAGTTATTAAACACATTTGACTATAGAAGGTGGCAAGACCCTTACCTGGACCAGATAAAGAAGAGGGTACCTAACACTGAAGTGATGACCACTCCCAACAACTTGTCATCTGATCAGCCAATATGTACATCAAAGGACCAACTGTCCCTGGGGACAGTTCATCTTAGGTTTCCATTCAGTTCATGCAAATTGCTTTTCCCCCATCCATTTGACATTCTGGAGCCGGCTTGCAACTTGTACGAATATGGCCCTGCAGTCATGCACTGAGACTCCATGACTTCTACTTCCGTGATCCCACACCTTGTCTCTGAAGCTCAACTCAGCTCTAAGATCCAGTTCAACCCTGTGACCTTGAAGCCCCTGGAGCTCAACTCTGTTGTTCTGTGCCTCCAGCATTTCTCCAAATGAGTTCAGTGATACCTAAATACTGCAGGGATTCTCTTTATATCAATGCTCTCTGTCTCTCCATCGAGTGAAGTGCATTTGAACTCCTTGAACCCTGTTTCAGCCACATCCTTTGTGTAATCTAAATATAGCTAGCTGACTAGACATACAGATGTATAAATAGACAGACCACTAATGGATATAATTGTTGTGTAAGGTGATATGAGAGTTAATATTAGTAATCGATATTAGGATAAAAGTGCGTCAAAACCTAAGACTGAATTTCACATTCATCAACACACATGTTAATGTTTTTTTAAAAAGCAGAAACATGATAACTGGCCTTGGTGAGTGTTGGACTTTGCTGTTAAGGTCAAAGTCTGACATTACCAGATAGCCCCTGAGCTCTGTGCTAAAATGGTGGGCACCCTTCCTTAGCTGGGTGACATCCTCTCTGCCTGATCTGGAGAAATCCCAGATCCTCTCAGAAGGCACTCGTAGCCTTCAGGGAGATTTCAGACCCAATCCTTTCCTGATATGAAATCTGTTTAGTATGCTCCTGGGTATTCCTGAAAATACCCTCCCACAAGCTAATGAGATGTCTTAGTACCTTAGCTTTCAGTCAATGACCTTTTTCCATACCTCTAAACCATACCTGGTATTTTCCCCCTACCCTCCCAGTCTCACTTCCCCTAGTATAATTAAGAACTTAGTACCCCATGTTATGATAGGGCTGTGATGCTGCATGGAAATGAAGTATTCCTGGCTCTCCAATCCCCAGTGAATCAAGCATATTTACCCCAGAAATCCCTCCCACTGCCCAAGGTTTAAAAGTCCCTCTTTTACATGAAATAAAGAGGGTCACCACCTTCTATTCTACTATTACTGTCTGCAACTCAGTATTTATTTTGGGGAAGGAAGGACTCCCATCCTTCATGAAGGATTTGCTACTGGACCAGCGTTTGGCTTCTAGCCAGTCAGCCATAGCTGCATTGGCCTGCTCTACTGCTTAGAGCTACTGACCATCACAAAATGGCCACCAAACCTTCCCTCTGGCTGTGAACAGATCAGGCACAGGCGTTTGTCTACACCCTCTACCCATTAGCATGGTGGCTTAATCAAAGTGCTGTGACATTGAGTTATTACCATTGGCTTTGAAACCCCCACCACTCATGGGATATCAGGGTAACAGTGAGGATTTCTGCCCACATCTTTCTCAGACAACTCCACCTGTCCCAGTGCCCATCTGCAAAGGTGAGCAGCTGGCTATTCTCGAAACAGCAATTCTGTCTGCCTGAACCAAACTGGGCTCAGGCTACTGCCTCTCAGTTTTGGAGCTCTGAGATTCTTTCACCTGCTGTTTTCGAAGCATCAACAAATTCACCCGAGTTAAGGTGGGCCCTTGTTGCCACCAGGCTCAGGAGCCCTGAGCTCCTCACTTCCAACTGGCCTGCTGCTGGCAGCTCAGTTAAAAGAGCAGTAACACTTATTGTGGATAAATCTTTTCTCCCAAATCTCTAGCTGAACTAGAGATCTTCTGGCTTGGATCTCAGTTCTATGTTCCACCCTTAGCCTAGACACTGACATTCTTGGGAGATGTAGAATCTTTATTTAAAAAGTTGAGTGGCGAAGATGGCAGCACCTGGAGGATACTGTGTCTGGCAAGCAAGACACATAATGACCATAATGACCAACAGACCAATCTATGGGCACTAAAACATCAGCAATTGTGTTTCTGAGGTGAGAGGAAGCCCCACGGTGTGGGAAGCAATCAGGTTCACATCACGTAGCAAAACCCTGGAAGAGTTCCTGGGTCCCAGCAGGCACTTGGTCACCAGCAAAGAGCCACAGGCCTGTGTGTTCTGATCACCATCCCAGACAGAACAGTGAGTATCACAACACCAGAGGCTGGGATTTCCAGTCAAGAGAAAACCCCATGGTGAAGGAAGCAATCAGGATTGACCTCAGGTCACCCAGACAATCCCTAGAAAAGGTTATGGAGTCTGGCAAGCACTTAGCTACCAGACCAGAGATGTACCTGCACTCTAGACTCGCTGTCCCAGATAGAACTGTGGGCCCCAGGGCACTAGAGATTGGTTTTCCCTGTTGGAAGGAAACCTCATAGTGAGGGGAATGTCAGGTCCAACCTCAGGGTGCTAAGCCAACCCCTTAACCCTACCCTGAAAAGTTCTTGGGAAAAGTTCCCAAATTCCTGAAGGTGCCCAGTTGTGAGCACAGAGCCACTCACCTGCACCTGCATGCTCTACTCACCATCTCAGACAGAAGCGTGGACACCAAAACACCACAGACTGGGTCTCCCTGTCAGGAGGAAACCCCATGGTGGGAGAAATACCAGGTCTGACCTCAGGACACCAACCTCTGGAAAAGTTCCCACAGGCTCCAAGCTCTAGCCTCCTGCTGCACAAAACAGTGCTGTGCTCACCTGCCACCGATATTGAGTATTGAGGCACAGAGCTCCAACCTCAGACTTACAGAAGCCTGAGAGCCACTGGATCAGCCCGCAGATACTGTTCCAAGTTTCAACCAGTTATCCCTAGCTAAACTGGCGAAACCACAGGGCTCCCTGGTACTTCAAGAGGGGTGTACCCAGCAAACACAATGTAAGAGCAGCAGCAACAGTTCACTAAATTCAGAGCAAGAAACCCAGCAGCATGGAAGCTGTCTCCAGGACTTCTCCTGGTGAGAGGAGAGCCTCCATGACTACCAAAGACTATAGTTACCACACAGGTCCATACGCCTGAAATGAACTCTGGCAATTCTTGAGAAGCACCACCATTTGGTTAACCATATAAAAAATCTGAGGGGGCCTCCTTCAGAATCCTGCCAAGGGGATTCACCACACCATAGGATTCCAGCAGCCACCAGAAACTAACAGCCAACACCTGAGACAGCAACATCGGTAGAAGCCAGTATAAATGGGCAACCAACAAAAGTCAAAGCAATATGGCATCTCCAGAATCCAGTTATACAGGGGCAAGTATTCCTGGACACCCTAACATAAGTGAAATTCAAGAAGATGACCTTGCATCTACGCTTATGAAGAAGATAATGGAAGAAACAAATAAAATTCATAAACAATTAGGGGAAGATAAAGTCAAACAGATTATGGCTATTCCTAAAGAAATACAAGAAGATGTAGCCAAACAGGTTGTGGCCATCAAAGAGGAAATGATTACATCACTGAAAGAAATAAAAGAAACAGAGGAATGTTCAAATAAACAGATGTAGGAATTGAAGAAAAAACAGGAAAATACAGTCAGACAGGTGAAGGAAATCAACACAACGGTTCAAGATATAAAGACAGAATTAGAAAAATTAAAGAAAACGCAAAAGGAGGAAATCATGGAGAGGGAGAACTTAGGAAAGAAAACAGGAACTACGAGCTAAGCATAATCAACAGATTACATGAGATTGAAGAAAGAATCTCAGGTGTGGAAGATACAATAGAAGAAATTGATGTATCCATCAAAGAAAATAATAAATCTAATACATTCCTGACACAAACCATCCAAGAAATCCAAGACAACATGAAAATACAAAACTGAAGAATAATAGGAATAGAAGAAAAAGAATACTCCAAGGTCTGGGAAATATTTTTAACAAAATCATAGAAGAAAATTTCCCCACTTCAAAGAAGAGGCCTATAAGCATACAAGAAGCCTACAGAACACCTAATAAATTAGACAAGAAAAGAAAATCCTCCTATCACATATTAATCAAAACAGTTAAGTATACAGAACCAAGAAAAAATACAAAAAGGTGCAAGGGAACAAGGCCAACTAACATAATGGCAAACTCATCAGACTCACACCTGACTTCTCAGCAGAGAAAATGAAAGCCAGAAGGGCCTGGACAGAAATCATTCAGATCAAAGGAGAACACAGATTTCAGCCCAGGCTACTATACCCAGCAAAACTCTTAGTCCTCATAGACTGAGAAAACAAGATATTCAATGACAACAACAAATTTCAACAAAACCTACACACAAATCCAGCATTACAGAAGATAGTAGAAGGAAAAATACAACCCAAGTAACTAACTACATTCAGGAAAACACATGAAAGAAATAACCTCACTGCAGCAAAACTAAAAATAGCCAAGCACACAAACAGACTACAACAACCAAAATCAAAATCAAAGGGTATAATAGCCACTGGTCACGGATCTCTCTCAACGTCAGTGGACTCAACTCTCCAATAAAAAGACACAGACTAACAGAATGGATGTGTAAACAAGACCCAACAAACTGTTACACACAAGGAATACACTGAAGTCACAAAGATAGATATTACCTGAAAGTAAAGGGCTGGAAAACAGTTTTCCAAGCAAATGGACCTAAGAAGCAAACAGGAGTAGTCATATTAATATCTAATAAAATAGATTTTCACCCAAAATTAATCAAAAAAGATGTGGAAAGTCACTTCATACTCATCAAAGGAAAATTCTACCTAGAAAACATCACAATTCTGAACATGTATCCCCCAAATACAAAAGCCCCCACATTTGTAAAAGAAACCTTAATAAAACTTAAACTACACTTAGACCCGAAACATTAATAGTGGGAGACTTCAACACCCCACTCTCAACAAAGGACAGGTAAACAAATAGAAATTAAACAAATAAACAATACTCTAACAGAGGTCATGAAGCAAATGGGCCTAAGGGACATCTACAGAATCTTTCACCAAAACATGAAATAATTTACCTTCTTAGCATGTAAGGGAACTTTCTCAAAAGTTGACCATATAGTTGGACACAAAGCAAGCCTCAACAGACACAAAACATGTGAAATAATGCTTTGTATCCTATCTGACCACCATGAACTAAAGCTGGACTTCAACAGAACAGAAATAGCAAAAAGCCTACACACACATGGAAACTGAACAACTCACTACTCAATGACAGCTGGGTTAGGAAAGAAACAAGGAAATTAAAGTCTCCCTTGAATTCAATGAAAATGAAGGCACAACATACCCAAACTTATGGAACACAATGAAATCAGTGCTAAGAGGAAAGTAAATAGCACTAAGTGCCTTTGAGAAGAAATTTGAAATATTTCATACAAGAAACTTAACAGCTCACCTGAAAGCCTTAGAAAAAAAAGAAGCAGACATACCCAAGAGAAGTAGATAGCTGGAAATAATCAAACTCAGGACTGAAATCAATAAATTAGAAACAAATAAAGCAGTTCAAAGAATCCATGAAACAAAAAGCTGTTTCTTTGAGAAAATCAACAAGATAGACAAACACTTAGCCAAACCAACTATAAAGCAGAGAGACATGATACAAATCAGCAAAATCAGAAATGAAAATGGGGAAATAAAAACAGACACTGAGAAAATGCAAACAATCATTGGGTCTTACTTCAAAGGCCTATACAGCAAAAAATTTGAAAACATAAATGAAATGGACAATTTTCTTGATCAATCCCACTTCCCAAAGCTGAATCAAGACCAGGTAACTCAATTAAATAGTCCTATATCCCCTAAGGAAATAGAAGCTGTCATCAAAAGTCTCCCCTCCAAAAAATAAAAGTAGAAAAAAAAAAAGCCAAGGGCCAGATGGTTTCAGTGCAGAACTGTAACAGATCTTCAAAGAAGAGCTAACTCCAGTTCTCTTCAAACTATTCCACAAATTAGAAACAGGAGCACTACCAAACTCATTCTATGAAGCCACAGTCACGTTGATACCTAAACTTCACAAAGACCCAACAAAGAAGGAGAATTTCAGGCCAATCTCCATTATGAATATTGATGAAGAAATACTCAACAAAACACTGGCAAACTAAATCCAAGAACAGATCAAAGATATCATCCACTATGACCAAGTGGACTTCATCCCAGGTGTGCAGGTGTGGTTCAATATACAGAAATCAATCAGTGTAATCCACTATATAAACAAACTGACAGAAAAAAAAAAAACTACCTGATAATCTCCTTAGATGCTGAAAAAGCAGTTGACAAAATTCAATACCCATTCATGTTTAAAGACTTGCAAAGATCAGGGATACAAGGCATTTACCTAAACATAGTAAAAGCAATATACAACAAACCTATAGCCAACATCAATCGAAACGGAGAGAAATTGAAACCAATCTGACTGAAATCAAGGACAAGGCAAGGCTGCCCACTCTTTCCATATCTCTTCAACATAATTCTTAAAGTCCTTGTTAGAGCAATAAGACAATTAAAAAACATCATGGGGATACAAACTGGAAAGGAAGAAATCAAAGTATCACTATATATATATATGATATTATACATGAGTGACCAGAAAAATTCTACCAGGGAACTCCTACAGCTGAAAAACACCTTCAGCAATGTGGCTGGATACAAAATTAACTAAAAAAAATCAGTAGCCCTCCTGTATTCAAAAGACAAATGGGTGGAGAAAGAAATTAGGGAAACAACACCCTTCACAATAGCCACAAGGGACATAAAGTACCTTGGTGTAACTCTAACCAAACAAGTCAAAGACTTGTATGAAGAAAAAAATTCAGTCTATGAAGAAAGAAAGATGGAAAGATCTCCTGTGTTCATGGCTTGGCAGGATTAACATAGTAAAAATGGCCACCTTACCTAAAGCAATCTACAGATCGAATGCAATATCCATCAAATTACCAACACAATTCTTACAGACCTTGAAAGAAAAATTCTCAACTTTATATGGAATAACAAGAAACACAGAATCACTAAAACAATCTTCTACAGTAAAAAAGTCTTCTGGAGGTATCTCCATCCCTGATCTCAAGCTGTAGTATAAAGCAACAGTATTAAAAACATCATTGTACTGGCATAGAAACAGAATGGTAGATCAATGGAATCAAATAGAAGACCCAGAAATAAACCCACACATTTATGAAAACCTATTTTTCTTAATAGAGGAGCTGAAAGCATACAAGGGAAAAAAGATAGCACTTTCAAGAAATTGTTATGATCTAACTGGATGTCTACATGTAGAAAAATGCAAATAGATACAGCTTATCACCCTGCACAAGACTGAAGTCCAATTGGATCAAAGACCTCAACATGAAACCAGACACACTAAACCTGTTAGAAGAAAAAGTGGGGAAGAGCCTTGAACTCATTGTCTCAGGAGACAATTTCATGAAGAGAACACCAACAGCACAGGCTCTATGATCAACAATCAATAAATGCAACCTAATGAAACTGAAAAGCTCTGTAAAGCAAAGGACACTGTCATCAGAACAAAATGACAGCTTACAGATTGGGAAAGGATCTTTACCAACCCTATATCTGACAGAGGGCTAATATCCAGTATATATAAACAACTCAACCCTGAATAATCATTTAGCCAATGTAGCTCATGTCTTAGTTGTACATAAAGGAATTAATGCTCAACTAAAAGGAAGCTTGATGGTGTTCAATCAGAGGATTGACCTCTTGCAGGAGCAAATTGATACCCTATGGCAAATCGCTCAACCGGGCTGTCAATGAAAGTATGCTGGACTTTGTGTCACTAGCATACAACATGAGAATTTTTCCTGTGCTGCAAATCTGTCTAAACAATTGTCGAGATATATTTTAGGTAATTGGACTGGAGAATTCGATACTATGATGGAGAAGCTGAGAGTGGCCATTGTCACAGTAAATTCTACCGGAGTGGACGCAGGACTAGCCACAGGATTATCAACATGGATTGCTGCAGCCATGAATCATCTGAAGGAATGGGCGGGCATGGGAGTGTTAGCAGGCCTTCTGGTGTTGGTCTCCTTGGTTTGCCTGTGGTATATATGCAAGATTAGAGTCTCACAACAGCGTGATGCAGCCATGATCATTCAGGCCTTTACAGCCATTGAAGCAGGACATTCTCCCCAAGCATGGTTGGATACCATAAAAAGCTAAAATGATACACTCAGGATGCGAGGCTAAGCACTGCACTCAGGGTCAGCCGCTTTGGACCCAGAGAAGAGCATGTCTGATTGCATGCGGGTTGATGCCCCAGGTCCCGCCTCTGAGAAAAAGGTATCGGACTGGTCTGATGCTCTTTGGATGGATGACACCTAAATGAACATCTGTACAAAGTCCCAATTTATTTCTAATATCAGAGATCAGACCTCTACTCTTGCCTGATGCGTCTAAAACAAAAAGGGGGAACTGTAGAGAGCTGCGGAATGCTATGCCTTAAAGATGGAGCTGGTTTCCGCCTTCCACCTTCCCGATGGTGAGTGCTCTCTGTCACGAACAACTCCACATTTGGCTAAGGCCGAGGATCTGGCTTGCTTCCATGTCTGTGGACCTATCTGCATTGCCCCCGTGGCACGCCTGGGTTGGCTACCCAGAGGCTATTTAAGCTGTGGGCTGGCTTTCCCCGGGGTCCGAGGATTGTTCAATGTTCCTGAATAAACTGCATTGAAAAAAAAAAAAAAAAAGAAAGAAAGGCTCTGCCCTGCAGACTATTAAAGCAGATGCTGAGACTTATGGCCAACAGTTGGGCAGAGTGCATGGAATCTTATGTAAGAAGTGGGAAATAGTAAGATCTGGAGAGGACAGGAACTCCACAAGGACAGCAACAGAACCAGAAAATTTGAACACAGGGGTCTTCCCAGAGACTCATGCTCCAACCAAGTACCAGGCATGGAGATAACCTAGAACCTCTGCACAGATGTAGCCCCTGGCAGTTTAGTGTCCAAGTGGGTTACATAGTAATGGGAAGAGGGACTGTCTCTGACATAATCTGATTGGCCTGCTCTTTGATCATCTCCCCCTGAGCGGGGAGCAGCCTTACCAGGCCACAGAAGATGACAATGCAGCCACTACTGATGAGATCTGATAGACTAAGATCAGAAGGAAGGAGAGAAGGACCTCCCCTATCAGTGGACTTGGGGAGGGGCATGCGTGAAGAAGGGGATGGGAGGGTAGGATCGCGAGGGGAGGTAGGAGGGACTTATGGGGGGATACAAAGTGAATAAAGTGTAATTAATAAAAAAAGGAAAAAAAAACAACTCAAAAAGTTAAACAGCAACAAATCAATTAATCCAATTAAAACTGGGGTACATAGCTAAACATAGAATTCTCATTAGAGGAATATCAAATGACAGAGAAACACTTAAAGAAATGTTCAACATCCTTAGTCATCAGGGAACTGCAAATTAAAATGACCATGAGATTTTACCTTACACCCATCAGAATGGCCAAGATAAAAACTCAAGTGACAACCCATGCTGGAGAGGATGTGGAGAAAGGAGAACCCTCTTCCATTGCTGGTGGGAATGTAAACTTATACAACCACGTTAGAAATCAATCTGGTGCTTTCTCAGATAATTAGGAATAGTACTTCCTCAAAATCCAGCTGTACCACTCCTAGGCGTATATCCGAAACATGGTCAAGTATATAACAAGGACATTTGTTCTGCCAGATTTGTAGCAGCTTTCTTGTAATAGTCAGAATCTGGAAACAACACAGATATCCATCAACTGAGGACTGGAAACAGAAATTGTGGTATTTTTACACAATAGAATACTACTCTGCAATTAAAAACAAGGAAATAATGAAATTTGCAGGCAAATGATGGGAACTAGAAAAGATCTTCCTGAATGAGGTATTTCAGGCAGAAAGACACACATGGTATATACTCACTTATAAGTGGATATTAGACTTATAATGTGAGATAAAAATACTAAAATCTGTACTAAAAGCTAAGCAAGAAGGATGACACAAGGACATCCTTATTCAGAAAGGCAAACAGGATGGACATTGGAAGAGGAAGAAAACAGGAAATAGGACAGGAGCCAACCATAGAGGGACTCTGAAACATTCTATCCTGCAGGGTATCAAAGCAGAGCCTGAGTCTCATAGCCAAACTTTGGGCACAGTGCAGGGAATCTTATGAAAGAAGGCAGAGAGAGAAAATCCTGGAGGGGACAGGAACTCCACAAGGGGAGCAACTGAACTAAGAAATATGGGCACAGGGGTCTTTTCTGAGACTGATACTCCAACCAAGGAAGATTCATGGAGATAACCTAGGACCCCTGCACAGATGTAGCCCATGGCAGTTCAGCGTCAAATGGGTTCTCTAGTAAGGGGAAGAGGGACTGTTTCTGACATGAACTCAGTGACTAGCTCTTTGATAACCTCCCCCTGAGGTCGGGGCAGCCTTACCAGGTCACAGAGAAAGACAAGGCACCCAGTCCAGATAAGACCTGATAGGCTAGTGTCATATGGAAGGGGAGGAGGACTTCCCTTCTCAGTTGACTGGGGGAGGGGCATGGGTGGAGAAGAGCATTGTAGGGTGGGATTAGGAGGGGACCAAGGAGGGGGCTACAGTTGGAATACAAAATGTACAAACTGTAATTAATATAAAAATTAAATAAATTAAAAAATGTTCAGTGGCATAGAGACAAGTGGAGGAGTTTCTGCTTGAAGATGATAGGAGCTGTAAATATTAGAGAATGTTTTGCTTTCTCAAATATTGTAGCTACCCTCATTCCCTCCAGTGGGAACTGATTAGCTCAGAGTATTAATTTTCTATTTCGGAAATCCAAAGCAATGGTTTTCTCAAGAAGAAGACATGTAGCTCATGCCTTAGTTGTACATAAAGGAATTAATGCTCAACTAAAAGGAAGCTTGATGGTGTTCAATCAGAGGATTGACCTCTTGCAGGAGCAAATTGATACCCTATGGCAAATCGCTCAACCTGGCTGTCAATGAAAGTATGCTGGACTTTGTGTCACTAGCATACAACATGAGAATTTTTCCTGCGCTGCAAATCTGTCTAAACAATTGTCGAGCTATATTTTAGGTAATTGGACTGGAGAATTCGATACTAAGATGGAGCAGCTGAGAGTGGCCATTGTCACAGTAAATTCTACCGGAGTGGACGCAGGACTAGCCAGAGGATTATCAACATGGATTGCTGCAGCCATGAATCATCTGAAGGAATGGGCGGGCATGGGAGTGTTAGCAGGCCTTCTGGTGTTGGTCTCCTTGGTTTGCCTGTGGTATATATGCAAGATTAGAGTCTCACAACAGTGTGATGCAACCATGATCATTCAGGCCTTTACAGCCATTGAAGCAGGACATTCTCCCCAAGCATGGTTGGATACCATAAAAAGCTAAAATGATACGCTCAGGATGCGAGGCTAAGCACTGCACTCAGGGTCAGCCGCTTTGGACCCAGAGAAGAGCATGTCTGATTGCATGCGGGTTGATGCCCCAGGTCCCGCCTCTGAGAAAAAGGTATCGGACGGTCTGATGCTCTTTGGGTGGATGACACCTAAATGAACATCTGTACAAAGTCCCAATTTATTTCTAATATCAGAGATCAGACCTCTACTCTTGCCTGATGCGTCTAAAACAAAAAGGGGGAACTGTAGAGAGCTGCAGAATGCTATGCCTTAAAGATGGAGCCGGTTTCCGCCTTCCACCTTCCCGATGGTGAGTGCTCTCTGTCATGAACAACTCCACATTTGGCTAAGGCCGAGGATCTGGCTTGCTTCCATGTATGTGGACCTATCTGCATTGCCCCCGTGGCATGCCTGGGTTGGCTACCCAGAGGCTATTTAAGCTGTGGGCTGGCTTTCCCCGGGGTCCGAGGATTGTTCAATGTTCCTGAATAAACTGCATTGAAAAAAAAAAAAAAGAAAATAAAATAAAATAAAATAAAATCAATTAAAATAAAAAAAAAAAAAAGAAGAAGAAGACATGGACCAATCTTACCCAGTGAAATATATGCTTTATTTTTCCGTCTCTTTTCCCCAGAGCCAGCAAATAAGACTGGCCCAGGGGGCAGAGTAGATGCCAATGATCTTAACACATTTCTGAAGTAAAACAGGAAACTATTTTACTTAATTGAGAAGCACTAGGCAAAGGAAATACCCAATGTTTATTATGAAAGCTTAAAATGTACACTCCTGTCTAGATTTTGGTTACACAATCTAGCTTGTAATTGCAACACTAGAAAGTGAAATATGGATGATCAGGAACAAGAAATTGAAGCAATTTCCCCACAAAAAAAATGCAGTTTGCTAACATAGGCACTTCTAGACTGAGGGTGGATTGGAGCCCAGTGGCCACTAATGACATCACAAAGTCTGTTGTCACAAAGGCCTTTTCTGATCACGAACAGCAGATAGGACACTTTAGACTATAAAAGGTGAAATATTTAGAGACCCAGGTTAGAAGAGAGATAGCTCAGTCAAATAAATCAAACACAATGGAAGAGAAAAAACGAAAAGGGTACATATCCTGCTCTACAAGAGCTGAGCTCCGATTTCCTGTTAACCATGTGGACTGCTCCCTGAGAGAAGGAAACTACTCCCAATGCCTGTGCTCTTCTGCGCCCCTCTTTCTCACCTTCAAGTGTGCTCGAATACTTGACTTCTAATATTCTTGAGTTGGCCTGCAAGGAGGCCCACAACTAGGGCAAGAACATCATTTCAGTGCATGTAATCCAGGCAATACGAAACAATGAAGAGCTCCGTCAGTTTTTCAAAGACGACAAAACTGAGACTGAGACATCAGAATCTGAAAACTGATGATACCTGTGTGTCACAGTGGCTGGAGGTCCATCCTTACAGCTCGAATCAGGCCCAATGTCCTCCTTGCTGAGGAGTTAATCAGATATTTTATTAGTGTCTAAACCATTACTAGTGGTTCTGATTCATTTCAGTTGGTCATTTTGAGCTAGAGGGTGGTGGGTGTGGGATGGGGTGGGGGTGAGGTGGGTGTTGGCACAGAAACTCTGCTCAGCATGGGGCTGATTCCTGGAGGAAGTTTCTAATGGGGGTGGTGTGAGCAGTGGCCTTGGTACAAAGAGGTGGCTGAGGGAGAGGACAGTGTTAATTATTGCAGCTCCAAAGAGAAAGGCTTCCCCTATAGACGTGTTACAGCACTGCTACAACTGCTGTGGCCAAGCCAAGTGTAGCTCTCACAGGGAATAGTTTCTTCAGTGAAAACGTTATAGCTCAGCTCTGGCTGGGGGACAGTTTCCCCGAGGGAATGTATAACAGTTCTCCCCCAGGGAAATGTTACAGCTCGGTTCCTGCAAAAGTGTTGCTGCTCTGCTGGACAAGGATCCTGGCAATCTAGAGCGCCAAAGAATACCACAAAGTCAAACCACACAACAAACTTCACAGGGGAGATTTTTTTGGGAGGGAAAGAGCCAGCAGGATGACTGCCTCTGCCCAGGCAAGAAGCAGCAGGGAATTTAGCAGAAAGCAGGGTTTATATGGGGTTTCTTGGTATGTGTGTGTGTGGGGGGGGGGGGCTTCCAGGGTGAAGATTTCCAGGGTGAGGATTGGTTGGATTTCAATTCCAAACATGGGTGAGCTCAGGGATTGGTGAGTTTTCCTGTTCAGCGGTCGGGTTTTGTGTTCAGGGATTGGTGGGTTTCTGTGGCAAGCTCAGGGGTTGGTGGGATTCTGTTTCGTGGCCCTGGTCTTGGTCTTAGGGTCAAGTCTGGGTTAGTGTGTTCTTTCTTTGGCCTTGGCCTTCGAATCAAATCAGGGACACAGTGTTTTCCTATGCTCTTTTATCCTACACAGAGAAGCTGGTGGGCTGTGCGCATGAAAGACCTTGGGAATTACCAGTATGGTACTGCCGTCTGGAGAGGGGTTAGTGAAAACATGGACTGTGGTGGGGAAGACTTAATTCTTGGGTGAGAATGCTTCAGGTCAGCGGGTGATGGCAGTTTGTGGGAGAGGCCATGGAGTAGGGAGGGGCACACTGTTGGCATGAACCTCAAAAATCAAGATTATTGACTGAGCACTGAGGGGTAATGGTGAAACTGGAAGGAAATATACAAAATAGAAACTACGTTCTATGTTTTTCTTTCGAAAAATTTAATTATCTACCTCATTTTTAAAAAGATGATGTACACAAGGGTTAGTACCTATAGTGCTAAGATATTGTGTGGAATATAAGCTTCAGTTTTCTGTGCACACTGGTACATTAAAAATTTGTATATAAAAGCTATTTGGCCTAATACCTGCAATTCAGTCAGGTCTAACTGGTTGCAGAATATTGACTTCTTCTAGTCCAATGACCTTCAATGAGAATGCCATGGAATTAGTCATTTTATTCAGATACCTTTTTTTCAAGTAACATTCTTTGGGTGAAACCAGATTATTTCTTAGGCCTAGAGTACTCTGGTGGTTAAACTGATGCTGAAAAGCCATTTATTTGGCTTAGGCCTGTGGCTTATAGTAGTCTAAAACACAGCCCTCTGGGTATGTGATAGGACAGGAACACAGAGGAACTGACTTACTATGAGAGAAGTTACAGTAGATAGGTTGGTTAAACATGTGGGATAAACAGTTCTCTGAAGACTTAGGTTAAGGCTCCAGTAGGTTAAGGCTCCAGTAGGTTAAGGCTCCAGGCCTCCTGTTCTGTCTGAGATAGTTTCTTTTTTTTTTTATCAGTTACATTTTATTAACTCTGTATCCCAGCCATATCCAGATCCCTCATTCCCTCCCAGTCCCTCCCTCCCTCCCTCATCTCCACCGTGCCCCTTTCCAAGTCCACTGATAGGGGGGACCTCCTCCCCATTCATCTGATCCTGTTTTATCAGGTATCTTCAGGACTGGCTGCAAAGCCCTCCTCTGTGGCCTAACAGGACTGCTCCTCCCTTGGGGGGTGGGGAGGCCAAAAAGCCAGTCATTGAGTTCCTGTTAAAAATAGTCCTTGTTCCCCTCACTTTGGGAAACCAATTGGTTACTGAGCTACCACAGGCTACACCTGAGTGGAGGTTCTAGGTTATATCCATACATGGTCCTTGGTTGAATGTCAGTCTCAGAAAAGACCCTGTGCCCAGATATATTTGGTCATTGTGGAGCTCCTATCCTTTCCCCATCAGACTAACTCCCCTTCTTTCTTATGATTCCCTGTACTCTGCCAAAGGTTTAGTCATGAGTCTTTGCTTTGAAAACACTGCTAGTTAGAGTCTTTCAGATGCGCTCAGTAGACTCCTGTCATACATTCAATGCACATCCCATCTGTCTTTCTAAATGAGGATTGATCATCTTACCCCATGTCCGCTCAATTGTTTATCTTTTCTTAGGTGTATAGATTTCATTATGTTTATCATATCTTATAGGTCTATATAAGTGAGTATATCCCATGTTTGTCTTTCTCCTTCTGGGATATTTCACTCAGAATGATCTTTTCTAGATCCCACCATTTGCCTGCAAATTTCATGATTTCCTCCTTTTTGATTGCTGAGTAGTATTCCATTGTATAAAAATACCACAATTTCAGTACCCATTCCACCGTTGATGGACATCTGGGTTGTTTCCAGGTTCTGGCTATTACAAATAGAGCTGCTATAAACATGGTTGAGCAAATGTCCTTTTTGTGTACTTGAACAAACTTTGGGTATATACCTAGCAGTGGTATAGCTGGGTCTGGAGGAAGCACTATTCCTATTTGTCTTAGAAAGCGCCAGATAGCTTTCCAGAGTGGTTGTACCAGTTTACATTCCCACCAGCAGTGGAGGAGGGTTCCCCTTTCTCCACAACCTCTCCAGCATGTGTTATCACTTGAGTTTTTCATCTTGGCCATTCTGATGGGTGTAAGGTGAAATCTCAGGGTCGTTTTTTTTTTTTTTTTTCAATGCAGTTTATTCAGGAACATTGAACAATCCTCGGACCCCGGGGAAAGCCAGCCCACAGCTTAAATAGCCTCTGGGTAGCCAACCCAGGCGTGCCACGGGGGCAATGCAGATAGGTCCACATACATGGAAGCAAGCCAGATCCTCGGCCTTAGCCAAATGTGGAGTTGTTCATGACAGAGAGCACTCACCATCGGGAAGGTGGAAGACGGAAACCAGCTCCATCTTTAAGGCATAGCATTCCGCAGCTCTCTACAGTTCCCCCTTTTTGTTTTAGACGCATCAGGCAAGAGTAGAGGTCTGATCTCTGATATTAGAAATAAATTGGGACTTTGTACAGATGTTCATTTAGGTGTCATCCACCCAAAGAACATCAGACCCGTCCAATACCTTTTTCTCAGAGGCGGGACCTGGGGCATCAACCCGCATGCAATCAGACATGCTCTTCTCTGGGTCCAAAGCGGCTGACCCTGAGTGCAGTGCTTAGCCTTGCATCCTGAGAGTATCATTTTAGCTTTTTATGGTATCCAACCATGCTTGGGGAGAATGTCCTGCTTCAATGGCTGTAAAGGCCTGAATGATCATGGCTGCATCACACTGTTGTGAGACTCTAATCTTGCATATATACCACAGGCAAACCAAGGAGACCAACACCAGAAGGCCTGCTAACACTCCCATGCCCGCCCATTCCTTCAGATGATTCATGGCTGCAGCAATCCATGTTGATAATCCTGTGGCTAGTCCTGCGTCCACTCCGGTAGAATTTACTGTGACAATGGCCACTCTCAGCTGCTCCATCGTAGTATCGAATTCTCCAGTCCAATTACCTAAAATATAGCTCGACAATTGTTTAGACAGATTTGCAGCACAGGAAAAATTCTCATGTTGTATGCTAGTGACACAAAGTCCAGCATACTTTCATTGACAGCCAGGTTGAGCGATTTGCCATAGGGTATCAATTTGCTCCTGCAAGAGGTCAATCCTCTGATTGAACACCATCAAGCTTCCTTTTAGTTGAGCATTAATTCTTTTATGTACAACTAAGGCATGAGCTACATTGGCTAAATGATTATTCAGGGTCTGAGCAGTCTGCCCAGTATGACTCATGGCTAATGCCCTGGTGGTAGCTCCAACAGCCGTCAATGAGATGGTAGTAACAATGGTGGCTGTAGTTCCAAGATCCCTTTTCTGTCTGAAGAGAGTCATAGCGTGAGGGGCATCAATGGGCATAGGCACCCAGTGAGGCATGCGAGTAACCAGGGCATACCTAACTTTACTAGCATTCCAGCATTGGGCAAAAAAGCAAGTATCATTACCACAATTATTTGGCTCTATCTGGCTAATAATGAATAAAAATGGGGGATAAAGACAAACAGGTGTGGGCTTATAGGAAATATTATGAGAAGCCTTAACCCCTCGTTGGAACATCCTGCGTCAGTTCTAGAACTAGCAGTGGTGGTGTCCGAGGTCTGAGTAGGTTCAGGAGACCATTGCCCCCAGGGGCGAGACGTGCTCCATGCCAATTGACTAACTCCATGTTTTCCTCCAATTTTGAAAGTCATTTAAGGTTCTTAAATTATTTTTTTCCCTTTTTTCTTAAATTTTTCATCAATTACACTTTATTCATTCTGCATCCCCCCATAAGCCCCTCCCTCCTCCCATCCCAATCCCACCCTCCCTCCTCCCTCTGCTTGCATGCCACTCCCCAAGTCCACTAATAGGGGAGGTTCTCCTCTCCTTTCTGATCTTAGTATGTCAGTTCACATTAAAAGTGGCTGTATTGTCCTCTACTGTGGCCTGGTAAGGCTGCTCCCCCCCCCCAGAGGGAGGTGATCAAAGAGCAGGCCAATCAGAGTATGTCAGAGGCAGTCCCTCTTCACATTCCTATGTAACCCAATTGGAATCTGAACTGCCCTGGGCTACATCTGTGCAGGGGTTCTAGGTTATCTCCATGAATAGTCCTTGGTTGGAGTATGAGTCTCTGGGAAGTTCCCTATGTTCAAATTTTCTTGTTCTGTTGCTCTCTTTGTGGAGACCCTGTCCTCTCCAGCTCTTACTATTTCCCAGTTCTTACCTAAAATTCCGTTCACTCTGCCCAACAGTTGCCCATCAGGCTCAGCATCTGCTTTGATAGTCTGAAGGGCAGAGGCTTTCAGAGGCCCTCTGTGGTAGGTTCCTAGGTTGTTTCCTGTTTTCTTCTTCTTCTGATGTCCATCCTCTTTGCCTTTCTGGATGGGGATTGGACGTTTTAGTTAGGGTCCTCTCTCTTGCTTAGTTTCTTTAGATGCACAGGTTTTAGTGGGTTTGTCATATGTTGTATGTCTATATGAGTGAGTATATACCATGTGTGTCTTTTTGCTTCTGAGACAACTCACTCAGGATGATCCTTTCCAGATCCCACCATTTACCTGCAAATTTCATGATTTCCTTATTTTTCATTGCTGAGTAATATTCCATTGTGTAGATGTACCACAATTTCTGCATCCATTCTTCAATTGAGGGGCATCTGGGTTGTTTCCAGCTTCTGGCTATTACAAATAAAGCTGCTACAAACATGGTTGAGCAAATGTCCTTTTTGTGTACTTGAGCCTCTTTTGGATATATGCCCAGTAGTGGTATGGCTGGATCTTGAGGAAGCGCTATTCCTAGTTGTCTGAGAAAGCGACAGATTGATTTCCAGAGTGGTTGTACAAGTTTACATTCCCACCAGCAGTGGAGAAGGGTTCCCCTTTCTCCACAACCTCTCCAGCATGTGTTGTCACTTGAGTTTTTGATCTTGGCCATTCTCATGGGTGTAAGGTGAAATCTCAGGGTTGTTTTGATTTGCATTTCCCTGATGGCTAATGAGGATGAGCATTTCTTTAAGTGTTTTTCTGCCATTCGATATTCCTCTGTCGAGAATTGTCTGTTTAGCTCTGTTCCCCATTTTTTAATTGGATTACTTGGATTGCTGCTTTTCAGCTTCTTTAGTTCTTTGTATATACTGGATATTAGTCCTCTGTCAGATAAAGGGTTAGTGAAGATTCTTTCCCAATCTGTAGGCAGTCGTTTTGTTTTGATGACGGTATCCTTTGCTTTACAGAAACTTTTCAGTCCCATTTATTGATTGTTGCTCTTAGAGCCTGTGCTGTTGGTGTTCTGTTCAGGAAGTTGTCTCCTGTGCCAATGAGTTCTAGGCTGTCCCCCACTTTTTTTTCCAATTGATTTAGGGTATCTGGTTTTATGTTGAGGTCCTTGATCCACTTTGACTTTAGTTTTGTGCAGGGTGATAAATATGGATCTTTTTTCATTTTTCTGCATGTAGAATCCAGTTGGTCCAGCACCATTTGTTGAAGATGCTGTCTTTTTTCCATTGAATGGAATTGGCTTCTTTGTCGAATATCGAGTTATTCATAGGTGTGTGGATTTATTTCTGGGTCTTCTATGCGGTTCCATTGATCCTCCTTTCTGTTTCTATGCCAATCCCATGCAGTTTTTATTACTGTTGCCCTGTAGTACAGCTTGAGATCAGGAATGGAGATACCTCCAGATGATCTGTTGTCATACAGGATCGTTTCGGAGATTCTGGGTTTTTTGTTTCTCCATATGAAGCTGAGAATCTTTTTTTCAAGGTCTGTAAAGAATTGAGTTGGTATTTTGATGGGAATTGCATTGAATCTGTAGATTGCTTTTGGCAGTATGGCCATTTTCACAATGTTAATCCTACCAATCCATGAGCACGGGAGATCTTTCCATCTTCTGATATCTTCTTCGATTTCTTTCTTCAGAGACTTGAAGTTTTTCTCAAACAGGTCTTTCACTTGCTTGGTTAGAGTCACACCAAGGTACTTTATGTTATTAGTGGCTATTGTGAAGGGTGTTGTTTCCCTAATTTCTTTCTCAGCCTTTTTGTCTTTGGTATATAGGAGGGCTTCTGATTTTTTTGAGTTGATTTTGTATCCTGCCACTTTGCTGAAGGTGTTTATCAGCTGAAGGAGTTCTCTGGTTGAATTTTTGGGGTCGCTCATGTATACTATCATATCATCTGCAAATAGTGACACTTTGACCTCTTCCTTTCCGATTTGTATCCCCTTGATCTCCTTTAGTTGTCTTATTGCTCTGGCTAGGACTTCAAGTACTATGTTGAAGAGATATGGGGACAATGGACAGCCTTGTCTTGTCCCTGATTTCAGTGGGATTGATTTAAGTTTCTCTCCATTGAGTTTGATGTTAGCTATAGGCTTGCTATATATTGCCTTTACTATGTTTAGGTATGTGTCTTGTATCCCTGATCTCTCCAAGACTTTAAACATGAATGGGTGTTGGACTTTGTCAAATGCTTTTTCGGCGTCTAAGGAGATGATCATGTGGTTTTTCTCCTTCAGTTTGTTTATGTAGTGGATTACATTGATGGATTTCCGTATGTTGAACCACCCTTGCATGCCTGGGATGAAGCCTACTTGGTCATGGTGGATGATATCTTTGATGTGTTCTTGGATTCGGTTTGCAAGTATTTTATTGAGTATTTTTGCGTCAATGTTCATAAGAGAGATAGGCCTAAAGTTCTCTTTTTTTGTTGGGTCTTTGTGTGGCTTAGGTATCAAGGTGACTGTGGCTTCATAGAATGAGTTTGGTAGTGTTCCTTCTGTTTCTATTTTGTGGAATAGCTTGAGGAGAATTGGAGTTAGCACTTCTTTGAAGGTCTTGTAGAATTCTGCGCTGAAGCCAACTGGTCCAGGGCTTTTTTTGGAGGGGAGACTGTTAATGACTGCTTCGATTTCCTTGGGAGATATAGGGCTATTCAGTCTTTCTACCTGATCTTGACTTAGTTTTGGTAGATGGAATCTTTCAAGAAAATTATCCATTTCATTTAGATTCTCAAATTTTGTGGCATAAAGGCTTTTGTAGTATGACCTAATAATTGTTTGGATTTCCTCAATGTCTGTGCTTATGTCCCCATTTTCTTTCTTTTTCTTTTTTTTTTTTTTTTGACTTTTCAAAGAATACATTTATTTTGAAAATATATCATTTAAGTAAAATTGTTTTAGATATTGCAGGGTGAAACAATATTGAGAAGCTTCGACAAAAATTTCATTAAGCTATTAAGTACCAGAGTAATCACTCCAAAAAGTTTGTACATATTATTATAGATCAATATATATTATCTATAATGAAGAAAAGCCTGTCCATAAAAGAGATGGAACTACAGGGACAGGGAGATACTCTTGCCTGATGCGTCTAAAACAAAAAGGGGGAACTGTAGAGAGCTGCGGAATGCTATGCCTTAAAGATGGAGCTGGTTTCCGCCTTCCACCTTCCCGATGGTGAGTGCTCTCTGTCATGAACAATTCCACATTTGGCTAAGGCTGAGGATCTGGCTTGCTTCCATGTATGTGGACCTATCTGCATTGCCCCCGTGGCACGCCTGGGTTGGCTACCCAGAGGCTATTTAAGCTGTGGGCTGGCTTTCCCCGGGGTCCGAGGATTGTTCAATGTTCCTGAATAAACTGCATTGAAAAAAAAAAAAAAAAAAGAAAAGCACCATCTTTATCTAGCCTCCCACCAAGTTGTCATTCCTATGTCCCCATTTTCATTTCTGATTTTGCTGATCTGGATAGTTTCTCTCTGCTTTTTAGTTAGTTTGGCTAAGGGTTTGTCTATCTTGTTGATTTTCTCAAAGAACCAGCTTTTTGTTTCATTGATTCTTTGGATAGTTTTATTTGTTTCTAGTTGATTGATTTCTGCCCTTAGTTCGATTATTTCCAGCTGTCTGCTCCTCTTTGGTGTATCTGCTTCTTTTTTTTTTTCTAGGGTTTTCAGTTGGGCCATTAAGTTGTTTGTATGTGATGTTACGAATTTCTTCTTGCAGGCACTTAGTGGTATAAAATATCCTCTGAGCACTGCTTTCAATGTGTCCCATAAATTTGGGTATGTTGTGCCTTCATTTTCATTGAATTCTAGGAAGTCTTTAATTTCTTTCTTTATTTCTTCCTTAACCCAGCTGTCATTGAGTAGTAAGTTGTTGTTTCCATGTGCGTGTCGGCTTTTTGTTGTTTCTGTTGTTGTTGAGGTCGAGCTTTAGTTCATGGTGGTCAGATAGTATACAAGGGATTATTTCAATCCTTTTGTATCTGATGAGGCTTGCTTTGTGGCCCACTATATGGTCTATTTTGGAAAAGGTTCCATGCGGTGCTGAAAAGAAGGTGTACTCTTTTGAGTTTGGGTGAAATGATCTGTAGACGTCTATTAGGTCCATTTGATTTAGGGATTCAGTGAGTGCTTTTATTTCCCTATTTGGTGTCTGTCTAGTTGATCTGTCCCTTGGTGAGAGTGGAGTGTTGAAGTCTCCCACTATCAAGGTATTAGGATCAATGTATGATTTAAGCTTTAATATTGTTTCATTTACGATTGTAGGTGCTCTTGTATTTGGGGCATAGATATTCAAGATTGTGATGTCCTCTTGGTGGATTTTTCCTTTGATGAGAATATAGTGGCCCTCCTTATCTTTTTTGATTAACTTGGGTTGAAAGTCTATTTTATTAGATATTAGGATGGCTACTCTAGCTTGTTTTCTGGAACCATTTGCTTGAAAAACAGTTTTCCAGCCCTTTACTCTGAGGTAGTGTTTGTCTTTGTTGCATAGGTGTGTTTCTTGGATGCAACAGAATGTTGGATCCTGTTTCCTTAACCATTCTGTTAGCCTGTGTCTTTTTATTGGTGAGTTGAGTCCATTGATATTGATAGATAATAGTGACCAATGCATGCTAGTTCCTTTTGTAATGGAGTCGATGATCTAACCCTGTTTCATTTCTTGTTTTCTTTTCATTTTTGTTGGGATATTATCTTTATGCCCTGTTTTCTTGGGTGAATTTGTTTTCATTGGATTGGAGTTTTCCTTCTAGTATCTTCTGTAGGGATCGTTTGCTGTGTAGATATTGTGTAAATTTAGTTTTCTCATGGAATATTTTGTTTTCTCCATATATGTTGATTGAAAGCTTTGCAGGGTATAGTAGTCTGGGTTGACATTTGTGATCTCTTAGAGTCTCCATGATACTTGCCCAGGCCCTTCTGGCTTTCATAGTTTCTGATGAGAAGTCCGGTGTGATTCTGATAGGTCTACCTTCATATTTTACTTGGCCTTTTTCCCTTGCTGCTTTTAATATCTTTTCTTTGTTCTGTAGATTTAGTGTTTTGACTATGATGTGACGTGATGTGTTTCTTTTCTGGTCTAGTCTATTTGGAGTTCTGTAGGCCTCTTGTATATTTATGGACATATCTTTCTTTAAGTTGGGAAAATTTTCTTCTATGATTTTCTTGAAAATATTTTCTGGACCTTGGAGTCTGGAGTCTTCTTTTTCGTGAATTCCTATTATTCTTAGATTTTGTCTTTTCATAACATCCTTGATTTCTTGGATATTTTGTGATTGGAACTTTTCTGATTTTACTTTTTCTTTGAGAGAAGTATCCATTTCTGCAAGTAGTTTCTTTTCTGGGCATAGTTTAAAGGTTGGACTTGATTCAGCCATGGCTGGCAAGGCTGTTGTAGAGTCAAGGATCAAGAAGGATACTGTTCTCACTTTAAAAATTGTGTTGAGCTATGCCTATGGGTTTTCATAGGAAACATGGGGCCCATGAAGAGCACAGTAAAAGCCAAATGAAGCTCCTGTCAAACATCCATTCTATAAGCACAAGGTATCCAACTCTTAGAGGAGGTAGAGAGTGTGAACATTGATGATCTTAGGAAGACATGAGCTCATGCCTTTATGACATGAGGCATGAACACTTTATGACTATGAGAAGTGAAAATAGAGAGGGTGAGGTTGGATTCCCTGTAGCTTGGACTCTTTGAGACGAACCAATGTCTATTAATGGTCTGTTGTAAGAAATAGGTTTACACTAAAGTCTACATATTTTCCAATAAGCTTTTAATCAGGTTCCTGATCACATTAATGTCAAGGTAGGTGAGGATCAGGAGTTGACTTGGCTCAGTTTAGCACACAATGTCATATGTAAGAATTGGTGTGCCCAGCCAGAAGTAGAGTCATATACCTATATAGATGATGGCACATGGGAAGCTAAGGCAGGATAATAAGTAGTTCAGGGCAGTCTTTGCTACACATAGCATATTTGAAGGCAGGCTTACTTCATAAGACCTGTTTCAAAATGTAAAACCAACCAATCGAATGAAAAAAAAAAAAAAACAGTGTTCTAGTAGAACAATAACTTAATTGGGGCTTGCTTAAGTTTCAGAGGTTTAGTTCATCATCACCATCGTGGTACACAGGCAAAACTGGTGCTAGAGGTGTAGCTGAGAACTATATTTTGATTTGCTTGCTGATAAACTCTAGCTAGGATCAGCATGGGATTTTGAAATCTCAAAGCCTGTGACACAATTCCACTAACAAGTCCACACCTTGTAATCCTTTCAAATAGTAATATTCCCTGGTGACCAAACATTTAAGTCTATGATGCTTTAGGAACCATTCATATTCAAACTGCCAAACTGCCACAAACACCAGCTAAGCAAGAAAACAACAATTAAAAAAAAACAATTGACAGGAGGAACTTAGAGGGTAATATTTACTTGGGTGGGAACACAAGGCTTGAGGGAAAAAAATGACTTCAAGTAATGAATTGCTTTTGGGAACAGAGGTGTTTTGAAATTCCAGATCTGCTGATGCTTACTGATTTCCTTCAGTATGCTGCTATGGGAAACTCACTTTTCAGAAAGAGCCTTTAGTATATCCAAAATAGGAGTCTAATAAGAAGTGGTTTTATAATACCATTCAATGTCTCATTTCCTAGTGTAAAAATTACAAAGCAGCGGGTCAAATTTTAGTCTAGGTATCAGTTGTGACCATTACGACTGGCATGATTCTTTAGAATGAACATCACTTGGCTACAAATACATAAAACTCTAGATATTTCTATATGACAAAAAACCAAAACAAAAAGAAAGGGACAAGTGGGTGTCTTATGATTTTATTGCTGTGAAGAGACACTATGACCACAGCAACTCTTTTTTTTTTAACTTCAAGCAGAATTTAATTTCCTCAAGCAGAAAAAATAATGTATTAGATGCAACCTATTAAATGTTTAGAAAATGCAGGGTATCAAATTCACAGTTCTATTGACATCATTGTTGGATATTCTCCATTCCACCTGGTCTCCTGATATCTCAACCTCTTTTTGAGGCTGGAAGAATGTGATCCACCAGGCCAACTCTCATTACTAACCTGGAAATGCCAGCTCTGAACTTTTCAGCCTCCCCATGGATGGACTCACACATTCTCGCATCTCCATTACCACCCGTGTCTTGGAGATGGGTGGTACTTGTAGGAGCGAAGACGGCCGCTGTGGTAGCCTCAGTGTCAGGGACCTCAGCAGTGCAAACTGCAGCGTCTGCTGTTCAGAGATAGCATCTCTGTACAATGCTGTGGGCATTGGCCTCAGCATGAAGCTTCCCCACAGATTTGTGAGCTGTCCGTTATCTCTTATAATGGACAACATTTAATTGGGGGATGTATTAGAGTTTAGAGGTTTAGTCCATTATCATCATGGCAAGGAGTATGGTGGCATGCAGGTAGACATTGTATTGGAAAAATAGCTGACAGTTCTACATCTGGTCCACAGGCAGAAGGAAGAGAGATGGACATTGGACCTGGCTTGAGTATCTGAGACCTCAAAGTTTGTCCCAGTGGCACATTTCCTCCAATAAGCCCACATCAACTTCAACAAGGCTGCACCTCCTAATAGTACCATTTCCTATGAGACTATGGGGATCATTTTCATTCAAACCACAATAACAGGCAAAAGGTCATATATGACATGAAAATGGAAAGGAAACTATTGGGCGTAGGAAGGCACAAAAGAGGACAAGGGGATGGGGAAGAAGAAGGACAAAGAAGCACTAAAGGTAAAAATAAACAATAAAATTTTTGCTTGTAAAGGTTCATGACTAACTCTGTTGTAAGTAAGCTCTTATTATGTATAAATAAATAAATAAATAAATAAATGAAACTTTTGACTAATTTAAACAAAACAAAAAATAACGGTATATTCATCAGTCTCTGCAGGACCCCTTGGGCCCAGATTTGATGCATATACTGTTAATTTTTGTTTTGTTTAAATTATTTGATGGGACTTGATAGGCTAAGGTCAGATATTAGGGAAAGAGGACTCTCTCTTTTCAGTGGACTAGGGGACGGAAAAGAGGTAGGGAGGGAGTCACTGGGAGGAGATGAGGGAGTGGGCTACAATTGGGATAGAAAGTAAATAAATTATAAAAATAATAAAGTGAAAATTAATAGTATATAAAATCTCTCTTTCATAATGATGGTTCATTCAGTTGTCATTTTTATAGGACTGTCAGTGATTATTTTCTTTTCCTTTATTATTCATGTGGATGGGTATGCACATATAAACGTTCAGGAGAGTGTGCATGTGTATGTGTGCGTGTATGAAAGGTAGGTGTCAATATCAAGTTCTCCCCAGTCGCCCTCCAATTCATGCTTGCACAACAAGCACATACACTCACTGAACCATATCCCTAGCCACTTTCAGTAGCTTTTATAAGTGATACTTTTGTGTTAGAAATGGGATACAGCTTAGATTTCTAAGAAATAAGGAGAATATAATATTTATGAAGCCAAAGACTGGAGTAATTTTTTTCAATTGATTTTTTTTTTGGTTGTATCCTTTTTAAAATTTAACAGTTGATCCAGGAGATTAAAGATTGTGGGGAAAATTAAAGTGTGCAATAGGCTAAATTTTACAAATATATTATACTATTTGTCCATCTAAGTGAGTTTCACAATCACTATGTAATTTGCCAGGAATGTCTCAAGTAGAAATAGTTCTTTTCAATAGAACTTTTCTTATTGTTAAGTTGGTAGCTTTCTTACAAATGAAGGTCTTAACCCAAAGAAAAAGCATACAGGCATAGCAATTTTATTTATATCTGCATGGTGAAAGGATTTGGATAAAATAAAATTATTAGTTTTTAAATGGCTCATTCAATAAAGAAACAAAAAAGAATTCTTTTTCTAAGCTAAGTTTAAAAATCTTTTTACTAAGGAAAGACTGATATTTTAAGAAAACCTTATTGTAGGAAATAGAGAATTGGGCTTCAGGTCTGCACCACTGTGCTGAATTTTGGCCTTCAGAATTTTTAATAACTTTCAAGAATAGCCAACTTAGTTATAGCCATGCCGTCATTTAAAAAAAAAATGACTTTAACCAACCTTCTTCCACGTGTTTTAACTTTTTATTTTAGTCCTCACCTTTATTACTCATTTTGAAAGAATGCTTTAAGACATAATCTCATTTTAACCATAAAAAATCTTTTATTTATCTACAAGCATTTTTTAGCAAAAAAATATATCCCATATCTATAAATATTTCTATTTTATGACTGATGGCTTATTTTTGTTTTATTTTTTTCCACAAGTTATTTTTAGGTCATTTTGTTAACAAAATAAAATAGCTTTATATTTTAATGAAAACCTATGGAGCTGCATCTGAAAATATGGGCAAACCACATTAAGAATCCTGGACACATTTGTTTTCTCTTATCATTAAATCTAAATTAACTAACTGGTTAAAGATTTAAGTCTTATCGTAACAGGCACTCAGAAATTGGTTTTGCTAAAAAGCATTGGCTTCTCATTTTGGACCACAAGACACCAGAGACAGGTTAAAAGTTATATCACTGTGTCTATCTCCTTAATTTGGGTCAGATTCCTGCTTGTCTCTGCAATTAGCATGTTCAATTAGACACTCAAGGAGTGTCTGTCTAAATTATCTACTTTATCCCTTTAATGCTAAAAGTACAGACATAAGCCATTATCTTAAATTTTCAGCTACCTTGGATTCCAGAACACTGCAGCTTCCCAGGAAAGACGATCTCCCACAAGAGGACAGTTGTCCATGAAGTTGAGGCTCTATCCTGGAGCAACATCAACTGTATCTGGAGAAAGAGCTGCCTGTCTTTTCAAGCAATAAGGACATCTTAGTCATCACATCCTGCAGGACCAGAGCTCAGACAATGATCATACTTTGACTAGCACTGTGTAATTATATATATTTCTTGTCCATTGTGCTAATTTTCTTTCAAACTTAAATTCAAAGAGTATACCAGTACTCTGAAAATGACTACGAAGTTACTAAACACTTTCTTTTGTCCTTCCCACTATGGGCACACAAACTTTGCTTCTTTGCCACTAGTCATCTCTCAGAGAGGCATATTGGGACAGGCAGTCAAGCCTAGCCTGTTGAGGCTGCAAGAGCTGGGACTTTTGACACATTCTTGTTCATTATGAACTAGAAGGAATTTGGGTTACTGGAATAAATTTATGTGCATATTTATTCACTTACAATCCAATTCGAATCCCTCCTTGGGGAAGACTTTGTCAATAAACATATCATATAACATACCTAAAGTTGCACACAGAAGCATACATACAGATAGATCAAGGTGGTGTAGCTAGTCTTTATGGTAAAATTTAGTCATAAGGCAAACTAAAATAAACTTTCCAGTTTTAAAACAGGAGTAGGCATCTAAATTTATCACAGAATGAATGCATTAAGATCACCTCTTTATTGACCATGCTCTAAAACTGTTATTAGAAAATTTGGGTGAGATTTGCCAGAGTCACCACATGTTACTAGGGAAGTTGGAGTTCTTAACTGGGGTTCATAGTATTCTGAAGAAAGCAGTTTAAAAATGGGCTCAAAAAACAGCCTGAGAATAATTACATTAGAGCTTAAAAGAAAAATCCCAGGGCAGGCAAGCTGCAAATCAAGCTGTAGGCAGCTTTCCAGAGGACAGTGGTCGAAAAAGAAAGACAGAAAGCCATGCCTTTTGAGTTGGGCCAGCATGAGGTCAACAACCACATAGCAGACCAGTAGCCACACAGTATAGAGTACTTTAAAGAAAGTAAAAGAGGGCAAGTGTTGGGGACAGCATCTTCGAAAATAGGTAGAAAAAAGAAAGTATGCTTTTCTAAGGAATTTAGAAAAGTGGGCAGATTTCTGAAGTTGAGTGGCAACAGTGCCATAAGCTACTGCACTAGGTAGAAGGAATTCTGGGAAGGAAAAGTACAGTATCTTACTCAATAGATAATTATTCCCCTGGTTTATTTTACGTGGCTTAAGGTGAACCTTCCTTCCTGAGGGGTGGTCCCTTAGAGCTTGAGGGGGATAATTATTTTATCTTTGAAGTGGCTTGGGATTTTTCATTACCATCCAGGTACTCTCCACAGAACACAGACATCATGACCAAGGCGACTCTTGTAAAGGACAACAGTTAATTGGGGTTGGTTACAGTTTCGGAGGTTTAGTCAATTATCATAATGGGAACCATAGTAGTGTATAGATCAACATGGTGATGGAGGAGCCAAGAGTTCTACTTCTTGATCCAAAGGCAGCAGGAGGAAAATAGAAAATATCTTCCTCACTGGGCAGAGCTTGAGGAACACACACACACACACACATGCACATGTATGTATGTATGTATGTATGTATGTATGTATGTATACATCCTCAAAGCCTACCTTCATGGTGACACACTTTCTCTAACACTGCCACACTTATTCCAATAAGCCCACACCTCCTAATAATGCCACTCCCTATGGCCAAGAATTCAAACACATGAATCTATGGGTCCAAAGCTATTCAAACTACCACAGAAGCAAAAGGTCAAGTTTGTTTTGCAGACTTAGCTTAAAATCTTTCACTGTTTTAAGAGTTAATCAACAGAAGCAGAGATGTCTTTACAAATGGAAATTTGATATGACCCAGGAAAAAAATACATAATCAAATATATAATCAACTATAATCAAATCTTTCAACGTAGTTTTAGTCCAGGGAGTGCAGCAGCTGATACCAGGATCTCCTCTATCTTAAAAGAGACCAGAAAAATCTTTCCCCCTGATAGGGAATTTTGTTCTGCTTAGACATTACTAGAAGGAGAGGGTGGTAAGGAAGGAAGAGGCAAGGGCAGAGACAGATAGATGAGGGTAAGGTACTGAGAAAAGTTGGATTCCTCAGAATTTATCTTTAATTCTAACACAACCTTTAAGATGTTCTTATTAGTGTTCTGTTCTGTAGGATATCTTTCCTTTTTATATAGTTTCCTAAGAATGTTCTTATTAATCTCTTATAGGTTAGCATCTTGGATATTTCTTCTCTTACATGTTTGTAAACTTCACATAAAATACGGTGCACATTTATCTTCACTTCTACTACTTAGGCCTTCTGGTTTAGTATATAATACCCCACAAAACAGATCTGAGAATTTCTAATGTTCCCAATTTTCTCAAATACTTGCAAGTTGAATTAACATAATTCTCAAACATAGAACCAGCATACTAGCAAATAATGTTTTTAATAATCTAATATTTTATTAAAATATATTTTTAACTTAACATTTAAAAATACTATAACAACAATAATAAAACAACAACAAAACAATTGAAAAGCAATAAAATATTTGGAAATAATAGTCACTTCTCCAGGTTGTTTTTTTGATACAGGTATATACCCTACAAATGTGCAACTTGCTGAATAACTAACTAGTCTACCAAGTCTTGTCTGAAATGTCCTATCAAAATTCTCAGGTAGATTCATCTACTTTAAGTATTGCTTATATGTGATACAAGATTTAACTCAAAAATTTACAATGATAACAAAAATATTATTTACTAAAATAGTTCATGCCAGGGTAACAACTAGGCAATTATTGAACATTATTTATACATTATAAATACTTTGAAGATTTATTATGGGTTCACTGTGTTGGTGAACTACCCCAAAACTTCATTATATTATATGAAAGTTGCTTCATACAGAGATGTTAGTTGTTTTTTCTCATGTATGAGTTCAAGTAATAAAAAAATTATAGATATATGATTCTGGATGAACTTTTGAAACTAACACTGATGGTATTTCCTGTACAACATGTGCTAGAATGTAGAATGCTAACTGGAAAAGTAAAATATAGATGTTGACACAGATAGTACATTTGAATCAAAGAGATAATGCCTGCAGCATGCTAATATCTCTTCTGAGACCCTTTTTTTTATTTTATTTTTCTTTTTAGTTATATTTTGTTAAGTCTGTGTCCCAGCTGTATCCTGCTCCCTCATTCCCTCTCCAATGCCACACTCCCTCCCTGGTCTCCTCCCTGCCCCTTTCCAAGTCCACTGGTAGGAGACGATCTCCTCCCCTTTCATTGGACCCTGTTTTATCAGGTATCTTCAGGGCTGGCTGCAAAGTCCTCCTCTGTGGCCTAACAGTACTCCTCCTCCCCTGGGGGGGGGGAGGTCAAAGAGATTGAGATTCTGTTAGAAATAGTCCTTGTTCCCTTTACTTTGGAAAACTACTTGGTTACTGAGCTACCACGGGCCACATCCGAACAGAAGTTCTAGGTTATATCCATACATGGTCCTTGGTTGAGTGTCAGTCTCAGAAAAGACCCTGTGCCTGGATAAATTTGGTCCTTGTAGAGCTCCTATCCTTTCCATATCATACTAACTCCCCTTCTTTCATATGATTCCCTGCACTTTGCCGAGGGTTTGGTTATGAGTCTTAGTGTCTGCTTTGAAACACTGCTAGGTAGAGTCTTTCAGATGACTTTTGTGCTAGACTCCTGTCATACATTCAATGCACATCCCATTTGTCTTTCTAAATGAGGATTGATCATCTTACCCCGTGTCTGCTTTCTTGATTATCATCTTTAGATGTGTAGATTTCATTATGTTTATCATATCTTGTAGGTCTATATAAGCAAGTATATACCATGTTTGTCTTTCTCCTTCAGGGATACTTCACTCAGAATGATCTTTTCTAGATCCCACCATTTGCCTGCAAATTTCATGATTTCCTACTTTTTGATTGCTGAGTAGTATTCCATTGTGTAAAAATACCACACTTTCTGTATCCATTCCTCCACTGATGGACATCTGGGTTGTTTCCAGGTTCTGGCTATTACAAATAAAGCTGCTACAAACATGGTTGAACAAATGTCCTTGTTGTGTACTTGAACAAATTTTGGGTATATACCTAGGAGTGGTATAGCTGGGTCTTGAGTTAGCACTACCCCTAATTGTCGGAGAAAGTGCCAGATTGACTTTCAAAGTGGTTGTACCAGTTTACACTCCCACCAGCAATGGAGGAGGGTTCCCCTTTCACCACAACCTCTCCAACATGTGTTATCACTTGAGGTTTTGATCTTGACCATTCTGATGGGTGTAAGGTGAAATCTCAGGGTCGTTTTGATTTGCATTTCCCTAATGGTTAATGAGGTTGAGCATTTCTTTAAGTGTTTCTCTGCCATTCGATGTTCCTCTATTGAGAATTCTCTGTTTGGCTCCGTTCCCCATTTTTTAATTGGATTACTTGGTTTGCTGCTTTTCAGCTTCTTTAGTTCTTTATATATACTGGATATTAGCCGGCTGTCAGATAAAGGGTTGGTGAAGATTCTTTCCCAATCTGTAGGCAGTTGTTTTGTTTTGATGATGGTGTCTTTTGCTTTACAGAAGCTTTTCAGTTCCATGATGTCCCATTTATTGATTGTTGCTCTTAGAGCCTGTGGTGTTGGTGTTCTGTTCAGGAAGTTGTCTCCTGTGCCAATGAGTTCTAGGCTGTTCCCCACTTTTTATTCCGACTGATTTAGAGTATCTGGTTTTATGTTGAGGTCCTTGATCCACTTCGACTTTATTTTTTTGCAGGGTGATAAATATGGATCTTTTTTCATTTTTATGCATGTAGACATCCAGTTGGTCCAGCACCATTTCTAGAAGATGCTGTCCTTTTTCCATTGAATGGATTTGGCTTCTTTGTCAAAATCGAGTATTCATAGGTGTGTGGGTTTATTTCTGGGTCTTCTATGCAGTTCCATTGATCCTCCTTTCTGTTTCCACGACAATACCATGCAGTTTTTATTACTGTTGCCCTGTAGTACAGCTTGAGATAGGGGATGGAGATACCTCCAGATGATCTGTTGTTGTACAGGATCGTTTGGAGATTCTGGGTTTTCTGTTTCTCCATATGAAGCTGAGAATCTTTTTTTTTAAGGTCTATAAAGAGTTGAGTTGGTATTTTGATGGGAATTGCATTGAATCTGTAGATTGCTTTTGGCAGGATGGCCATTTTCACAATGTTAATCCTACCAATCCATGAGCACGGGAGATCTTTCCATCTTCTGAGATCTTCTTCAATTTCTTTCTTCAGAGACTTGAAGTTTTTCTCAAACAGGTCTTTCACTTGCTTGGTTAGTGTCACAACAAAGTACTTTATGTTATTAGTGGCTATTGTGAAGGGTGTTGTTTCTCTAATTTCTTTCTCAGCCTTTTTGTCTTTCATATACATGAGGGCTTCTGATTTTTTTGAGTTGATTTTGTATCCTGCCACTTTGCTGAAGGTGTTTATCAGCTGAAGGAGTTCTCTGGTTGAATTTTTGGGGTCGCTCATGTATACTATCATATCATCTGCAAATAGTGACACTTTGACCTCTTCCTTTCCGATTTGTATCCCCTTGATCTCCTTTAGTTGTTTTATTGCTCTGGCTAGGACTTCAAGTACTATGTTGAAGAGATATGGAGACAATGGGCAGCCTTGTTTTGTCCCTGATTTCAGTGGGATTGATTTAAGTTTCTCTCCATTGAGTTTGATGTTGGCTATAGTCTTGTTGTATATTGCCTTTACTATCTTTAGGTATGTGCCTTGTATCCCTGATCACTCCAATACTTTAAACATGAAAGGGTGCTGGACTTTGTCAAATGCGTTTTCGGTGTCCAAGGAGATGATTATGTGGTTTTTCTCCTTCAGTTTCTTTATGTGGTCGATTACATTGATGGATTTCGGTATGTTGAACCACCCTTGCATGCCTGGGATGAAGCCTACTTGGTCATGGTGGATGATATCTTTGATGTGTTCTTGGATTCGGTTTGCAAGTATTTTATTGAGTATTTTTGCATCAATGTTCATAAGAGAGATAGGTCTGAAGTTCTCTTTTTTGTTAGATATTTGTGTGGTTTAGGTAACAAGGTGGCTGTGGCTTCATAGAATGAGTTTGGTAGTGTTCCTTCTGTTTCTATTTTGTGGAATAGTTTGAGGAGAATTGGTTTTAGCACTTCTTTGAAGGTCTTGTAGAATTCTGCGCTGAAGCCATCTGGCCCAGGGCTTTTTTTGGAGGGGAGACTGTTAATGACTGCTTCAATTTCCTTGGGAGATATAGGGCTATTCAGTCCTTCTACCTGATCTTGACTTAATTTTGGTAGATGGAATCTGTCAAGAAAATTATCCATTTTATTTAGATTTTCAAATTTTGTGGCACATAGGTTTTTGTAGTATAGCCTAATAATATTTGGATTTCCTCAGTGTCTGTAGTTATGTCTCCATTTTCATTTCTGATTTTGCTGATTTGTATCATGTCTCTCTGCTTTTTAGTTAGTTTGGCTAAGGGTTTGTCTATCTTGTTGATTTTCTCAAAGAACCAGCTTTTTGTTTCATTGATTCTTTGAATAGTTTTATTTGTTTCTAATTGATTGATTTCAGCCTTGAGTTTGATTATTTCCATCCATCTGCTCTTCTTGGGTGTATCTGCTTCTTTTTTTTCTAGGGTTTTCAGTTGGGCCATTAAGTTGTTTGTATGTGATGTTACGAATTTCTTCTTGCAGGCACTTAGTGCTATAAAATTTCCTCTGAGCACTGCTTTCAATGTGTCCCATAAATTTGGGTATGTTGTGCCTTCATTTTCATTGAATTCTAGGAAGTCTTTAATTTCTTCTTTATTTCTTCCTTAACCCAGCTGTCATTGAGTAGTAAGTTGTTCAGTTTCCATGTGTGTGTCGGCTTTTTGTTGTTTCTGTTGTTGTTGAGGTCGAGCTTTAGTTCATGGTGGTCAGATAGTATACAAGGGATTATTTCAATCCTTTTGTATCTGATGAGGCTTGCTTTGTGGCCCACTATATGGTCTATTTTGGAGAAGGTTCCATGTGGTGCTGAAAAGAAGGTGTACTCTTTTGAGTTTGGGTGAAAAGATCTGTAGACGTCTATTAGGTCCATTTGATTTAGGGATTCAGTGAGTGCTTTTATTTCCCTATTTGGTGTCTGTCTAGTTGATCTGTCCCTTGATGAGAGTGGGGTGTTGAAGTCTCCCACTATTAAGGTATTAGGATCAATGTATGATTTAAGCTTTAATAATGTTTCATATACGAATATCGGTGCTCTTGTATTTGGGGCATAGATATTCAAGATTGTGATGTCCTCTTGGTGGATTTTTCCTTTGATGAGAATATGGTGGCCCTCCTTATCTTTTTTGATTAACTTTGGATGAAATTCTAATTTATTAGATATTAGGATGGATACTCCAGCTTGTTTTCTGGAACCATTTGCTTGAAAAAAGTTTTCCAGTCTTTACTCTGAGGTAGTGTTTATCTTTGTTGCAGAGGTGTGTTTTTGGATGCAACAGAAGGTTGGATCCTGTTTCTGCAACCATTCTGTTAGCCTGTGTCTTTTTATTGGCGAGTTCAGTTCATTGATATTGATAGATAATAGTGACCAATGCATGTTCCTTTTGTAATGGAGTCAGCGATCTTACCCTGTTTCATTGCTTGTTTTCTTTTCATTTTTGTTGGGATATTATCTGTATGCCGTGTTTTCTTGGGTGAAGTTGTTTTCGTTGGATTGGAGTTCTCCTTCTAGTATCTTCTGTAGGGTTGGTTTGCTGTGTAGATATTGCGTAAATTTAGTTTTTTCATAGAATATTTTGTTTTCTCCATCTATGTTGACTGAAAGCTTTGCAGGGTATAGTAGTCTGTGTTGACATTTGTGATCTCTTAGAGTCTCCATGATACTTGCCCAGACCCTTCTGGCTTTCATAGTTTCTGAAGAGAAGTCCGGTGTGATTCTGATAGGTTTACCTTCATAAGTTACTTGGCCTTTTCCCCTTGCTCCTTTTAATATCTTTTCTTTGTTCTGTAGATTTAGTGTTTTGACTATGATGTGACGTGATGTGTTTCTTTTCTGGTCTAGTCTATTTGGAGTTCTGTAGGCCTCTTGTATATTTATGGACGTCTCTTTCTTTAAGTTGGGAAAATTTTCTTCTATGATTTTCTTGAAAATATTTTGTGGGCCTTGGAGCCTGGAGACTTCTTTTTCATCAATTCCTATTATTCTTAGATTTTGTCTTTTCATAGCGTCCTTGATTTCTTGGATATTTTGTGATTGGAACTTTTCTGGTTTTACCTTTTCTTTGAGAGAAGTATCAATTTCTGCAAGTGTGTCTTCAGCTCCAGAAATTCTCTCTTCCATCTCTTGTATTCTGTTGGTGATGCTTACTTTTGTGGTTCCTGATCTTTTCTCAAAGTTCTCCAGCTCAAGGGTTTTCTCATTTTGTGTTTTCTTTATTGATTCTCATTCTGTTTCCATGCCTTGCACCATTTCTTTCATTTGTTTGAATTTGGATTCCTGTCTCTCTACGATGGTCTCTATTTCTTTTTTCATTTCCTTTTTATATGCCACTAATTTTATCTCTACTTGTGCCTCTATTTGTTTGGTTATGTTTGCCTGTGTTTCTTTTTTTTTTTTTCAATGCAGTTTATTCAGGAACCTTGAACAATCATCTGACCCTGGGGAAAGCCAGCCCACAGCTTAAATAGCCTCTGGATAGCCAACCCCGGCGTGCCACGTGGGCAATGCAGATAGGTCCACATACATGGAAGCAAGCCAGATCCTCAGCCTTAGCCAAATGTGGAATTGTTGCCTGTGTTTCTTTAAGGATTTTGTCTATTTCTTCTTTCTTTACCTCCAATTGACTGGCCAACTCTTTGAAAGATTTGTTCATTTCCTCCTTATGAGCCTCAAATAATTGGGTAAGCATGGCTTTAAAGTCATTTTCCTGTGCTTCTGATGAATTGGAGTATCCATCAATTTTGGGGTTTGCTGGTGAAGTCATGATGTCCTGATTTATGTTGGAAGTGTTCTTTTGCCTACTCCTGGCCATTGGCTTATCTGAAACCTTCCCTGTTTGTTTTTGGATTCTGCAGATCAGACTGGTACTGTATCTCTCTGGCGTCTGGAGAGTTCTTCAGGAAGCTGAGAACTCAGTGTGTGCTGAGGACTAGCTCTATAGGCAGGTCACTTGGCAGAGATCCGGGTATCCGGGCTCTCTGCTCTCTGGTTTGGCCCTGCTTCTTTGATGTGCTCCCCTAGCTCCGTGCTGCTGTCACTGCCAGGTTATGAGGTCTTGCTGCAGCTGGAGATTTGAAGGTGGTCACGTCAGTAGGGATCGGGGTAACCAGGCTCTCTGTTTTCTGGTTTGGCCCTGGTTAGTCTTAAACTGGAGGGCTGATGTACCCCGCCAGCTCAGTGCTGCTCCGCCTCCAGGTTAGGAAGTTCCACTGTAACTGGAGACTGGGTTGCTAGTCCAGATGCTTTCTGGGAAGTCCTGGGGTCTCTTCACTGTGCTCTCCAAGCTTGGGAGGCCCAGCGCCTGGTGTGTCTAGCTTGTATGGCGTTTCTGCCTGGTTTTGGTGAGTATATAGCATATTCTATGTCACTGTAGGATTGGGCGGGCCGTACCATCAGTGATCACGATCCTGTGGAGCTAGTATGGCGTCTAGCAGACTCGGGCCCTGGGAGGATGGTGCAGCCGCCATGTGAATCTGGGACTTCGGAGACTGGTACTGCTGGTATTTGCCACTAAAGGCCAAATCATGGTTTTGCTTTGAACACTTCTACCTTACTTGACTTTTGGTTTTTCAATTTTATACCTCCCGTCTTTAATGAAAATCTATGCTTCTATGGTAGCTGGAGGGCTCTGGGTTTTCTAGTCATGCCTTCAGGTTTCAACCTAAGGTCAGGTTTCTCCTGCATGTTTTCAGGAAAATGAGAGATCTCAAGGCAATGGATGATAGATCACCCCTGATGTGTGTGTCAGCTGAGCCAATGAAGGTTTCTGTGAGGGTATTGTGTGAATTGGAGAATTCCTCTTCAAACTTCCATCATGGAGGAAATAAACACCCTGTATTTTCCATCTCTTTGTGGTTAGACCTTTATAGAATTTCTAAACTCTGAATTTTTGAATATTGGTGTTTCTCTAGTGAATTTCTGTTTATATTTTAAAAGCAAATTTGTGGCTCACCTAAATTTTATTCCCCTTACCTACCCTGTCCTATACACCTAGTAATATTGTTGTTATTTTTCTTTAATTCATTTGATTTTTCCATTAGACTTTTAACTGCTTAGAAGGGGGTTCATTTTTCTCCTTCCCTGCTCCCTCTTTTTTTCTCTCTCCAGGTCTGGGCATGTTGACCTTGAACTCACAATAGACCTGTCTCAATCTCTCAGGTATTGAGATTACAAGCATGCACAATCACATCTGTATAGCTTTATATTTTATACCCAACATTTAGAAGGCATATTAAAGATATTAAATCTATGTTTAGTGCGTGAATGAATAAAAGACAAGTACATAATCAATTAAAATGAATAGAGGAGGTAAACATGCAGGGAGCTCACTATTCAAGCTTATCTTCTAGGACTAAAAATTGGAAATAATTGATCTGTGATATTTAAAAAAGAGATAACACAGAAGAAATTTCAAAAAGTCTTAATTGAACAATATGTGATTATCATTGATTTAACCTCTTTCTTTGCCCTGGAAGCTTTGGCTTTCCTTTATATAGGACTGTGTGCTATTGACATATCAGTCACCCAGGAAATAAATGAAAGCAATAGCTAGATCTGAGAGAAAACTTAGAACTAAAAAATACAGTCACTATTGGGATCTGTAAACAGGCATCTTTATGGCCAGTCCCAAGGTATCTGACAAACAGGATATAAGGCATCTGTGAGGCTACCTGTGGGCCACCTGAAATCACCTGCACATGTTCTGGGTCAACTTATAAGAGAACTCAGCACCACCTGCCCCCCCTCTCCTACCCTGCCCAGAGTAGGTCTCTGTGACAGCCTCTCCCTTCCTTTAAGAAAACCTCGCACGTGGAACCAGTCACAAGTGTGATTTGTGAACCAGCTACGTAAATTTGCTGCACAATCTTAATATTGGTGCTTTGGCCAAATAGGTGCTTTCAGTGGCCACACCGCATGGTGATTATGTTTGGAGCCAGCACCTCTGGAGCTGCTAGAAACCTATCTCATTTCAAATCTGCCCGTGACCCGCTTTCTGGAAACCAGATCACTACCTCCTACATGCAACACCAGCTGGACTGGTGAGTTCCCCTCATTGGTCAGAATGAATGTCTCTCTTGATAAGGGAAGATTGATCATGAAGCATTGAGCAACTTCCTGGTACCTTTTGAGACAGAGGAACCCCCAGCTATGGCCTTCACTGGCCATGGTTGACCCTTTTTGCTGACCTCCAATTTAGTGCTTCCTTTTTTCCTTGGGTGAAATTTTTCTCCTTCTGCTAGCATGGTTTTTCCCCAATCACCCATTCCTCTACAAAAATCCTTGTGCTAGGTAAACTTTGTCTGCTTGCTACAGGCAGGTGTGCTCTTGATCTCTGGCCAACACTGACAAGCTGTTGGATCAGGTAGTGTCATACTCCTCTACTGAGCCAACCTTGCCTTTGGGATGACTCTGGCAGGTCACTGACTCCTACCCAACCAAGGGGAACTGCCCATTCCTTCCTCCAGCATCCAGAAGGCATGGGATGTCTTCTGGAGAATTTTTAAACGTTACAGGGGCGATCCAAGATGGTGGTGAGCAGTGCTCACTGTATCTGAGGGGCACAGTATCTGAAACCGCAAAATTGGTGAGTGGAGCAGCAGCTGAAGCCAGAACATCAACACTGAGGCTTCCTGGGCAAGTGGGGCCAACCCGAGAGCTGAGATCATTTAGATCCCAGCTCACCTGCAAACATCTCCAGGGACTGAGAGTGGTGAATATTCAACCCCTACACTTCCCCTTCCCCCAAGCACGGGCCTCCCTCCTCAGCAGAGGTGGCCCACACTGCCTGCTACTTCAAGTACCCACCTCCCTGCTCGGCGAAGACTGCAGTGATGCCCCAAGCAAAAGCCTCCTTTCTCAGTAACTGAGACAGCAGAGACGGCCTCCCAGTTCTGCAGCAGCAGAGGGTAGCTCTAGGGGCTTCCCAGCTTGTAGCTGTACTGGCCTCCTAGTTCTGCTTCAGCAGCCCACTGTACGGGCCTCCCAGATGTGCAGACAGCTTCCCTAGTCCTCCCAGCAGGTGACTGTACTGGCCCCCAGATCTGTGGCTACCGCAGGGTGGCAGCTAGCCCTAACAAGGGTCTCCATGCTTAGTGACTGAGACAGCAGAAGTGGCTACCCCAAGTAAGGGTTTCCCTACCCAGAGGACAAACAGTGGATACCACTGAGCTGACAGATCTCCTACATTCTCATTTGCCCTTGCAGGACCAAATTTGAGCATAGAGAACAGGGGAAAACCCTGTGCTTTCCAATTACGCCTGATAGCAAATGAGTGAACCTTTAAGTGAGTGCATGCAGAGGCACAGATCCAGGGTCCCTCTATGCTAGCAACCAGACATCTGCTCCCTCACAACTACACCCTCACCATGGGCAACACAGGAATACTTGGGACATCTTTCTCAACATTGAAGAGCTTGTTCTGAGGGTCTACAAGTGGAGTCTAAGCAAACAATTCCTGGAGCCTAGACAGATCTGAATAACAGGAGGACAGTATGACAGGCTTGTGGGCCACTGAGGTATTCAGAGACCCTGAGCATGCGCATTGTGCCCTTGAACATCACCAGCACCCGCATCCTCTCCCATGATTAAGCTCCACCCTTCTAGGCATCTACATGTTCTAGCACCCTCTCTCTCAAGGCACACTGCCATGCACAGGCCCACCCTTTCTCACATATGCCTGCAAACTTGCTCCCTTAGCTACAGCTGAAAAACCTACATAGACTCAAACCGGTGGACCTCTCTCAACTTCCTGAAGAATACTCCAGACAGCAGAGAAAGACAGACCCAGTCTGAAGTACATACTTCAGGAACAAACAGTGAAGGTTACAGATGAATAGATGGCTAAAGGTTGGGCTAAGATCACATCCAACAAAAGTCAGGACATCATGGTTTTACCAGCATCTCCCACAATCAATGGACATGTTAAGTCATTAGAAACACAGAAAAATGTTCTCAATTCTAGGTTTATTCAGATATTAGAGGCACATAAAAGGAAATGAACAACGCTCTCATGGAATACAGACAAATATAGACAAACAAATAGAGGCACCAGTAAAGACACAATTCAAGGCATATAGAGAGGGAACAAACAAAGTTCTCAAAGAAATACAGGCAACAACAGCAAAACAAATAGAGGTACAAGTAGATGCACAAGTAGTGGCATATGTAGAGGAAATGAACAAGAAAAATAGATACCATCATGGAAAGACAGGAATCCACATTTAAACAGATAAAGGAAATGATGAAGGACATAAAAACAGAATTAAAAACAATACAGGAAACACCAACAGAAAAAAAAAAAAACCTGGAGCTGGAGAACCTGGAGAAAAGATCAGTAACGACAAAGGTAAGCATCACAAACAGAACACAGCAGATGGAAGAGAGAATCTCAGGTGGTGAAGATACACTTGCAGAAATTGATACATTTCTCAAAGAAAAAGTAAAATCAGATAAGTTCGAAATACAAAACGTCCAAGAAGTCAAGGACTCCATGAAAAGACAAAGTATAAGAATGACAGTAATAGATGAAAAAGAAGATTCCAAACTCCAAGGTCCAGAAAATGTTTTCAAGAAAATCATAGAAGAAAAAATATTCCAACCTAAAAAAAGAGATGTCCATAAACATACAAAAGGCCTACAGAACACCAAATAGACTAGACCAGAAAAGAGACTCCTCATGTCACATCATAGTCAAAACAGTAAATCTACAGAACAAAGAAAAAATATTAAAAGCAGCAAGGGAAAAAGCCCAAGTAACATATAAAAGTAGATCTATCAGAATCACATCAGACTTCTTCAACAGAAACTGTGAAAGCCAGAACTCATGCAGACTCTAAAAGACCAAAGATGCCAACCCAGACTACAATACTCAGCAAAGCTTTCAATCAACATAGATAGAGAAAACAAAATATTCCATGACAAAATTAACTTAAACAATATCTACACAGCAACCCAGTACACCAGAAGATTCTAGAAGGAAAACTCCAATCCAATGAAATTAACTATGCCTAAGAAAACACAGGATACATTAACTTCACAACAAAATACTAAAAAACAACAACAAAAACACACCTCACCACCAACTCCACAATAAAAGTAACTGACATTCCTTGGTCACTATTATCTATGAACATGAATGGATTCAACTCTCCAATAAAAAGACACAGATTAACAGAACGGCTGCAGAAACCGAATCCAACATTCAGCTGTAACCAAGAAACACACCTTTGCAAAAAAAAAAGATAAACAATCCCAGAGTAAAGACCTGAAAAAAAGTTTTTCTAAAAAAGGACCCAGAAAAGAAGCAGGGTAGCTATCCTAATATCTAATAAAATAGACTTTCAACCAAAAGCAATAAAAAAAGATGAGGAGGGGTACTTCATTCTCATCAAAGAGATATCCACCAGGAGGACATTATAATCCTGAATATCTATACCCCAAGTACAAGAGCACCTACATTTGTAAATTAAACATTATTAAAGCTTAAATCACACATCAGTCCCAACACCTTGATAGTGGGAGACTACAACAGTCCAATCTCTTCAAGGGACATATTACCTGGACAGAAGTTAAGTAAGGAAACACTTAAGAGGTCCTAAATCAAATGGACTTGATAGATGTCTACAAAATTTTTTCACCCAAACTCAAAACAGTATACCTTCTTCTCAGCACCTCATGGAACCTTCTCAAAAATTGACCATATAATCAGACACAAAGCAAGCCTCAACTGGATCAAGAAGATCAAAATAATCCCTTGTATCCTATCATAGCACTATGGTCTAAAAGTAGGCCTCAACAATAACAGAAAAAAACCAAAAAGCCTACGTGCACATGGAAACTAAACAACTCTCTACTCAATGACAGCTTGGTCAGGAAAGAGATGAAAAAAGAAATTAAAGACTTCCTAAAATTCAGTAATGTCACAACATACCCAAACTTATGGGACACAATAAAAGCAGTGCTTAGAGGAAAGTTCATAGCATTAAGTGCCTCCAGAAAGAAGTTTGAGACCTCTGATATAAGCAACATAAGGGCACACCTAAAAGCCTAGAAAAAAAAAAAGGAGACACACCTAAGAGCAGTAGACAATTGGAAATAATCAAACTCATAGCTGAAATCAATGAAACAAAGAAAACAATTCAAAGAATCAATGAGACCAAGAGCTGGTTCTTTGAGAAAATCAACAAGATAGACAATCCCTTAGCTAAACTAACTAAAAGGCAGAGAGAAACTATTCAAATCAGCAAATTCATAAACAAAAATGGGGGCATAATGACACTGAGGAAATCCAAACAATGTTTTGGTATTGCTGCAAAAGCCTATATGTCACAAAATTCGAAAATCTAAATGAAATGGACAATTTTCTTGATAGATTTCATTTACCAAAATTAAATCAAGAACAGGTAAATAGAATGAATAATCCTATACTCCTAAGGAAGTAGAAGAGGTCATCAGCAGTCTCCCTTACAAAAAAAGCCCGGGGTCAGATGGTTTCAGCTCAGAATTCTACCATACTCTCAAAGAAGTGCTAACTCCAATTCTCTTCAAACTATTCCATAACATACAAACAGAAGGAACATTACCAAACTCATTCCATGAAGCCACAATCACCTTGATACCTAAACCACACAAAGACCCAACAAAAAAAGAGGACTTAAGACCTATCTCTCTTATGAACATTGATGCAAAAAATAATAAAAAACTTACATCCCGAATCCAAGAACACATCAAAGATATCATTCAACATGACCAAGTAGGCTTCATCCCAGGCATGCATGGCTGGGTTAATAAACAAAAATCCATCAATGTAATCCACAAAGTAAACAAACTAAAGGAGAAAAACCACACGATCAACTCCTTAGATGCTGAAAAATCATTTGACAAAATCCAGCACCCATTCATGTTTAAAGTCTTGGAGAGATCAGGGATACAAGGCACATACCTAATCATAGTAAAGACAACATACAGCAAGCCTATAGCCAACATCAAATTAAATGGAAAGAAACTTAAATCAATCCCACTGAAATCGGGGACAAGGCAAGGCTGCCCACTTTCTCAGTATCTCTTCAACAGAGTACTTGAAATCCTAGCTAGAGCAATAAGACAACTAAAGGAGATCAAGTGGATATAAACTAAAAAGGAAGAAGTTAAAGTATCACTCATTGCAGATGATATGATAGTATCCAAAACTGACTTTAAAAATTCAACCAGAGATCTCCTTCAGCTGACAAACAACTTCAGCAAAATGGCTCTATACAAAATTATCTCAAAAAAATCAGTAGCCCTCTGGTATACAAAGATAAAAGGGGTGAGAAATAAATTAAGGAAACTAAACCCTTCATAATAGCCACAAATAATATAAAGTACCTTGGTACGACTCTAACCATCCAAGTGAAAGACCTGTTTGAAAAAAACTTCAAGTCTCCTAAGAAAGAAATTGAAAATATCAGAAGATGGAAAGATCTCCCATGTTCATGGATTAGTAGGTTTAACATAGTGAAAATGGCCATCCCGCCAAAAGCAATGTACTGATTCAATGCAATTGCCATCAAAATACCAACACCATTCTTTACAGACTTTGAAAGAACAATTTCCAACTTTATACAGAAAAAAAAAAAACAGAATTTTTAAAAACTATCCCATAAAACAACAGATCCTCTGGAGGTATCTCCATCCCTGATCTCAATCTGTACTACTGAGCAATAGTAGTAAAAACTTCATGGTACTGGCATAGAAACAAAACTATTGATCAACAGAATCAAATAAAAAACTCAGAAATTACCCCACACACCTAGAAATAATTATTTTTTGACAAAGAAGCCAAAACCATACAATCGAAAAGACAGCATCTTCAACAAATGGTGCTGATCTTACTGGATGTCTAAATGTAGAAAAATGCAAATAGATTGATATTCATCATCCTGCAAATCCAAGTGTATCAAAGACTTCAGCATAAAACTAGATACACTAAATTGGTTAAAAGAAAAAGTGGGGAAGAGCCTTGAACTCATTGGCACAGGAGACAACTTCCTGAAGGGAACACCAACAGCACAGGCTCTAAGAGCAACAATCAATATACCCTCCTTACCATCATCCTCTTCCCAGCTCCTCACTTTTCTTAATTTTGATTTTTATTTTTTATTTAATTACAGTTTATTCACTTTTTATCTCAGCTGTAGCCCTCTCCCATATTCCCTCCCAATCCCACCCACCCACTCTCATCTCTTTCTATGCCCCTCTCCAAGTCCACTGTTAGGGGAGGTCCTCTTCCCCTTCCATCTGACCCTATCTTATCAAGTCTTATCAGGACTGGCTGCATTGTCTTGTCTGCGGCCTGGTAAGGCTGCTCCCCCACTTTTTAATAAACAAAAAGGAAGGAATGTTGGGATCCATAAGCAGGCATCTCTAAGGCCAGCCCCAAGGGACTTGACAAACATGATATCAGACACCTGTGAGGACACCTGTGGACCACCTGAAACTGCCTGCCCATGCTCTGGGCCGCCTTATAAGAGAACTCTGCACCATCTGTTATCTCTCTCTCCTACCTGACCAGAGACAGTCTCTGTGACCACCCCCTTCCCATAATAAAACCTCCCACATGAACCAGTCACATGGCATGATTTGTGAACCCACCATGTATCTTTGGTGCACAATCCTAATAGTCACTATCATACATAGCAATAAGGTCTACATATTAATGAAAAATATGTGCCTGGAATAAAAAAAATAAAATAAAAAACTCTTACTTATGGATATACTTTATTTTTTATTGGGTTGATGAGTATAGAAAACTGATTTTAAGAGAAGCTGGAACAAAGTCTAATAATTGAGAAATTATTTTGAAATAGAACATCCACAGTTCATCTAATTACTTCTGTGCATAAGAGCTTCAAAATGAACCAGTTAAAAAGAAAAAAATTCTACACAAGCACCTGTAACACCAGTGTTCAGGCCGTTTCAGAAATGAGGACCATTTTCAGTGCATATGCATCCAAGCAAAAGATCTTTCTCTCTCTCTCTCTCCTTACCTTCCTCTCTCCCCCTCCTTACCTCCCTCTCTTCCCCTCTTTCTTTCTCTCTCTCTCCCCTCTTCCTGAGTTTAAGTGTTGGGACTAGGTCTAATTTTCTACCAGTTCCCATATATACTTCAGTAAGGGAGACAGAGTATCCTTCTGGAAATGATGATTTGTTGAGGAGGTGGAAACACCTTTTCCCCCACACTTTTGGAGGTCTCTGGCTACATCTGGAAATTTTCTTGACAAAACAGAATAACAAAAGACCAGTCTTGTAAATTTCTTGATTTTATGTTTATTCTTTCACAGTGTCATACACATGCAAAAGATTTCATATCATTCTTACCTCTCATTTTCCTCTCTTCTCTTTTGCGCCCTCCTTCTTTCCCACAACTCTCCCTCCTACTTGCATGTTTTTTTGTGTGTAGCTAGAATTGCTTCATGTTTGATATGACATGTTAACCTTCATAGAAAAATGAATTTCCTAAGAAATGGTGAAATCTGAGTGGCCTTATTCTAGGATTGATGAACAGTGCAATAATGGACTAATAAGAAAGATTACTGTGAGTCAGGTATGCTTATCTGAGGGATGCTCGGCAACAGAAGTTTATTTTGGTTCCTTTTGGTATCCCTTCACCTTCGAAGATGAAAGCATTCCTATAGATGGGACACCTATCATGTAGGGGGCTTATAATCTCCTGCAGGGGAAGTCAAGTAAGTCCTTCCTGGCCACATAGATTCTCTAGTTCCTTTGCCTTAAAATACTTACCGTAAGCAAGTGCTCAATTTTAAATACTATGCTCTGAACTCTGCTGTCTCGCAATATTAGATGAATTACAGGTGTTGTGTGAAATTTTCTCATGTACATAAAGAAGCATCTCTTACTCCAGATAGAGGGGACACCAATAGACCAAAGAAAGGATTTTCATCCAAATTTAGGTTAGTGAACCAGTGAGTTTATTGGGGTTACTTATAGAAGTACATCTGAGTCACAGGTAGCTGTGTCACCAGGAGTGAGTTGGCTGACTTACAGGTAGTCACACACCCCCAAAAAAAGTCCCATCTCAGTCAGTTGTTTACCTCTTATAATGGTGATTGAAATCTTGGGGAAGCATTAAACATTTGTTTGCAGGACCTTTCATTAATTATGATGTTATGAGACATAATGGGTGCTTTTTTTAAAACTGAAAAGCATTGGACATTACCCTTATTATTAATCATCATCATAACTGAAAGTGGAAATTTTTATTAGTATGTAACAATATAAGTTCTGGCTTTTGGAAAATCCACAAGGTGAGAATACCTCTTTAGCACTCACTGTGGAGCTAGGCAATATCTCATGACATAATATTTCTTTGTGTACTGATCAGATGTGATCATAAAAAAAAAGTGGCAAAGAGCTAATAGTACTGCCACCTCAAAACAAATCAGATAACAAGAAAGCACTATAGGATAATGTTACTAAACTGCTAAAGAGATCTGCTTATCAAATAAGATGACCTCTCATTGTTTGATCCTCTGTGAGATCTGTGGCTATTGCTTACCTTATTTTTGATTGACTTATGCATCGTAAACATGAATACTGTTGAGTGATACCTAAAGACCGTTTCTTGAAAATTTCCCTTTCATTCTAAGACTCTGCACTCCTCTAGCCAGTCACCTTTCTGTCCTTCCAGTTCTCCTGCTCCTTCCCCATTTTCTTTGTTCGCTTCCCTTTCCCACCCCTCAAATGTGTTTGCTCACTGTTGTACTATCCTCAGCCTTCTCCTTGATGTGGAAAAGCACCAACTACTTACTACTTATTTTATTTCTCTAACTATCAGTAATGGTTAATCTTGATTGCGGACTTGATTCGATTGGGAATGCACCTCTAAGTCTGTTTGTGAAAAGTTTATTTTTTCCCTGAAATGATTAGATCATGAGGGCTGTGCAACAACAAAAAGCTTAACCTACTGGTGGAGCCAAATTTTGATCAGAGTATGGGGATGTGGTTGAAGTTCAGAAGGTGGGGAAATGGGCTGCTCTGAGTTTCTCATTAAAATTTATATTTTGCTGTGGCCAAAACCTGTTACTACTCAATTCTGCTTCCTGACAATCATGAGATGAAGACCCTAGCTCTGTCACATATGTTAGCCACCATGATATTCTGTCCAAGTGCATGGGCCAAACAACCATGGACTGACACCCCTCAAACCATGAACCAAAATAAATCTTCTGTGAAGTGTTGTCACTCGTTGTTGGTTCACAACATCTGACAAGTGCACTGTTATGCAAGTTTTACTTTATAAGACACAAAGAGGTTAAATAATCACTCAAGAGACCCTGGGTAAGATGCTCAATCCTCATTTAGAAAGGCAAAGGGGATGGACATCAGAAGAGGTTGAAAACAGGGAACAGGACAGGAGCCCACCACAGAGGAACAGTGAGAGACTCTACCCAGCAGAGTATCAAAGCAGATGCTGAAACTCATAGCCAAACACTGGACAGAGTGCAGGGAATCTTCTGAAAGAATGGGAAGACAGAAAGACCTGGAGGGGTCAGGAGTTTCACAAGGAGAACAACAGAACCCCAAAATGAGGGCAAAGGGGTATTTTCTGAGACTGATACTCCAACCAAGAACTATTCATGAAGATAACCTAGACCCCTGCACAGATGGAGCCCACGGCAGTTCAGTGTCCAAGTGGATATCCTATTAATGGGAACAGGAACTGTCTCTGACATGAACTCAGTGGCTGGCTCTTTGATCACCTCCTCCTAAGAATTGAACAGCCTTGCCAGGCCACAGAGGAAGACAATGCAGCCAGTCCTAATGAGACCTGATAGACTAGGGTCAGCTGGAATAGCAGGAGGACCTCCCCTATGAGTAGGCTGGGGGAGGGGCATGGGAGGAGAAGAGAGTGGGAAGGTGTGGTTGGGAGAGCATGATAGAGGGGCCAAAGCAGGGAAACAAAGTGAATAAACTGTAGTTAATTAAAAAATTATATTTAGGAAGAGTATTCTTTAGTGTACTATAACAAAGAAAAGTGAATATATTCTGCTGTGTATTTTAAGTAGATATGAAAAGAAATTTTGAATATTCCTAATATTTGAGGTGATGAATGTACTAATTATGGAGGTTTGCTCACTAGATATTGGGCTCATACATTCAGACAAACTGTATCCAGTAAATATACTTTATATCAATTAAAAAAAAATAATCACTCCAGAGTCACATGGCTTCCAGAGAAGAAGCTAGACTCAAAATTCAACCTGATTAAAGTCCTGGCTCTTAAGTGCTTCTTACTTTTTTTTTTTTTAAAGAAAACACATATAAAGCAAGATCCTTTGCTTTAGGGCCTGGATGCTGGTTGCAGGAGAATACAGAGTCTGGAAGAATTAAGGGGTATGCAGTCCCTGCAGAATTCCCTAAAGGAATCTTGTAATCAGTTTACTGTCAACACTAGCCACTTACTCTGAAGCTATGATGATGTGCAGTGGAAACAGTCTTTATTTCTCTGATCCCAGCTGACTTCCTCATCTCTGTTACTGGTGCTAACATTGCTACTGGCATCAGAATCTAAATCAGAGGTATTCTGTTTGTTCTCCTTCATTTTCCAAATCCAATCTGTTGACTAAGCCTGAAAACAGTTTTTCATAGATTTTTGTCTTTCATATGCACTTCAAATATGCTTTGTTATTTCTGCTATAATGTTCATTTATATTGTCTGCTAGCCAAATCTGGCCACTTTCTAATTCTACATGTCAGATCTGTGCTAGCTCATAAACAATACTCCCCCTGTCTTTACTTAGAAGCCTCTTTTTAGTCTGGGGCCAACTTCCATTCTCACCATTCCCTCATGCCAATATTCCAAACCAGCCCAACTCCTCTGTCAATTTCTGAATGAATCTTGACTCTCTTCATGTTCTCCATTTTGTGGGAAATCTTTCTGCTGTCTCCATCTATTGGAATTCTGTTCATATCCTAACACAATTCTCTACTGACTAATCCATCTACTATCAATTCTTTTTTTTCTTTTTTCTTTTCTTCTCTCTCTCTCTCTCTCTCTCTCTCTCTCTCTCTCTCTTTCCTTCTTTTTCTTTCTTTCTTTCCTTCTCCAAATATGCATCCCTAGTGTTTGGAATTTGAAAGCTATAGAAAGCCTTGTTTCAACAAATAAAATGAAACAATTATTTAACATCACAAACTGCTCTAGATTGTCAGTGTAAAGAAGTCCAAAGCTTGGCCTTGTTTTCCAAATATCTATAGGTCCATAGTGAAGAGACATGGATAATACATAGTCCATACATGTACACAGTACTAAGGGAAGAGAGAGAGGAGACTCCACATCCTTCTGTTTGAATAATCAGAGTGGAAAAAAAATAATAACAGGTGTTTATTTGAGCTCCAGGACTCTGCAATCCAAAGTGGACTCATAACACTCTATTTATCCTCAATGTGACATCTATATAACTATCATACCTTGAATGGTACTGGGAAACCATGTTATCTTTTTTGAAAGTTTGAGAAATTTCTACCCTATTTTGTGTCCCTTAAAAACAGGAACAGTGGCTTTCTTACAGCCAACTTTTTAAGGTCCCCAACTCTGCAGTTCTTTAATTAGGCAGACCTGTTTAATTCCATTGATGGAATCAGCATTTTTGGACAGGAAAACTCGAATGTAGTGAAAGGCTTACTTCAGGATTTGTGATTTTTTTTTTTTGGCATCACTTTTAAGGAGTTTATTAAATTCTAAAAAGATTGCATTTAGAGACTTTCATATTGAACCCAGAGTTAAAGTAATGAAAATCAATTTTGCAAAGTTAAAGAAACAGTGCAACTCTTAATTGTTTTTGAATTCCCTGTTGCTTAACTCAATACATTTTGATTCTAAATGAAAACTTTTCTGTACCCCCGGGAGCTCCCTTATGAATCCTAAAGTTACACAGTCATTGAAGTTGCTAACTACTCTGCCAAGTGAAAATCATTTGCCTGGGAGTTCGAATCACTTTTAAATGCACAATAATATTGCTTTGGAGAAGGCATTTATAAATGGTTCAGAGAATTCCTCTAGACTTGCCTCATTTTCATTCTCACATTACGATAGTATTAATTTTCATGTTTCAACCAAGTATGGTGGCTCACACCTGCAATTTCAGGAACTCAGTTGGTGAAAGACAGTTCAAAGTTTGCCTGGGCTATGTAGTGACATCCAGAACACTGGCTTGTCACATTTTTTGTTTCTTTTCTTTTCTTTTTTCTTTTTTATTCCCATCTCTTTTTTCCCCTCTTTCTTTTTTTCTTTTTTATTGAGGTAGAGTCTCAGACTATAGCTTAAGCTAGATTAGAATTCAGTATGTAAGCCAAGCTGGCATCCAACTAATGCCAATCCTCCTGCCTTATCTTCCCAAGTATTTAGTTGGTTGTTTGTTTTTGCCGTAACTATTTGTGCTCAAATTCTTTTATCATAAAATATTTACCATGCCAAAGTATGATATTTGGGATAGCATGTCTGAGTACTGTTAATTCCAAAGCTAAGAGAAAGTTACAGGTTAGGGTCTTGATTAGGAAGTACTTATAGTAAAATCCCAGAGGTCAAACCCACTTACTCCAATGGATAGATCACAGAGACAGAAACTAAGTGGGGTAATAATACAACTAACAGTTGTCATGAATCAAACGGACTGAGTAGATATCTACAGAATATTTTACTGAAACATAAGAGAATATTCTTTTTTCTCAGAACCTCAGGGTACATTATCCAAAACTGACCATATACTGGGTCACAAAGCAAGCCTCAACAGATATGAGAAGATTGAAATAACCCCCTGAACTAATCAGACCACCATGAATTAAAGCTGGAACACAACAACAGAAACAATAGAAAGTCTATATACTCATGAAAAATGAACAACTCCTTACTCAATGACTACTGGGTCAGGGAAGAAATAAAGAAATTAAAGCCTTTCTAGTATTCAATGAAACTGAAGGCACAAACATACCCAAACTTATAGGACAGTGAAAGCAGTACTAAGAGGAAAAGTCATAGCACTAAGCACCTTCCGAAAGAAATTGGAGAGATCCCATACTACTAACCTAGTAGCACACATGAAAGCTTTAGAACAAAAGAAAGTGAATACTCCAAAGAGGAATAGACAAAAGGAAATAATCAAACTCAGGGCTGATTATTGTAATAAATAATCAATATTCAATAAAATAATCACAAACCAAATCTAAGAACACATTAAATACATCATTCACCATAATCAAGTAAGTTTCATATCAGGGATGCAGGGATGGTTCAACATATGAAAACCTATCAATAAGTTGGAAACAAAGAGAACAATACAAAAAAAAATAATGAAACCAAAGCTGGTTCTTTGAGAAAATCAACAAGATAGACAAAACCTTAGCCAAACTAATTAAAAAACAGAGGGAGAGTACACAAATCAACAGAATCAGAAATAAAAAGAGGGACATAACACCAGACAATGAGGAAAGATAAAAAAATCATTAGGCCTTACTTCAAAAGCCTGTAATTCACAAAATTGAAAAATTTAAAGGAAATGGATGATTTTCTTGATAGATTTCACCTACCAAAGTTAAATCAAGATAAGGTAAACAGTTTAAACAGACCTATAACCCCTAAGGAAATAGAAGCAGTCATCATCAAAAGTCTCCCAATCAAAATAAGCCCACAGAATTCCACCAGACATTTAAAGAAGAGCTAATACCAATACTCCACAAACTATTCTACAAAATAGAAACTGAGGAAACATTGCTAAACTCATTCAATAAAACCACAGTCACTCTGATACCTAAACCACAAAAAGAGTCAACAAAGAAAGAAAATTTCAAACCAATTTCAGTCATGAACATCAATGCAAAAGTTCTCAATAAAATAATGGTAAACTAAATCCAAGAACACATCAAATATTTCCTTCACTGTGAACAAGCATGTTTCATACCAGTGATACAGGAATGTTTCAAACATATGAAAACCTATCAATGTAATCCAACATATAAACAAACTCAAAGAAAAAAAATCAAACGATTATCTCATTGGATGCAGAAAAATGCTTTGACAAAACCCAACAACCTTTCATGATGAACGTCGTGGAGAGATCAGGTATACAAGGCATATACCCAAAAATAATAAAGTCAATATACAGCAAGCCAATACAATAGTAAACTTCAAGTTAAATGGAGAGAGAGTATTCTCACTAAAATCAGGGACAAGACAAGGCTTACCACTCTCACAATATGTCTTCAATATAGTACGTGAAGTCCTAACTAGAGCAATAAGATAAGTAAAGGAGATAAAAGGGATAGAAATTGGAATGAAAGAAGTCAAAGTATTGCTATTCACAGATGATATGATAGATTATGTAAGTGACCCCCAAGATTCTACCAGAGATCAACTCCAGCTGATAAACACCTTCATCAAAATGTCTGGATATAAAATTAACTCAAAAAGTAAATCAGTAGCCCTCCTTTATACAAGCAACAAAAGGGCTGAGATAGAAATTAGGGAAACTGGGGACTTGAGAGATGGCTCAGAGGTTAAGAGCATGGGCTCTTCTTCCAAAGGTCCCGAGTTCAATTCCCAGCAACCACATGGTGGCTCATAACCATCTATAATGAGATCTGCTACCCTCTTGTGGCATGCAGGCAGAAAACTGTATAAATAATAAATAAATCTTAAAAAATAATCAGGGAAACTACACCCTTCACAGTAACAAAAAAATAATAATATAAATTAACTTGGTATAACTGTTAACAAGCAGGTGAAAGACCTGATCACAAGAATTTCAAGTATCTGGAGAAAAAAAAAAAAACAACAAACAAACAATGGAGAGGATGGAAAGAACTCCCATGCTCATGGATAAGTAGAATTAACATAGTAAAAATGTCCATCTCCCTACCCCTCTCTTCCTCCATAAGACTCCCTGCACTCTGCCCAAAGTTTGACCCTCAGGATCTGTCTGCTTCGATCCTCTGTTGGGTGAATCCTTTCAGAGGACCCTTTATAGTAGGCTCCCATCCTTTTTTCTCTCTTCCAATGCTTCTAGTGTCTATTTTCCTGTTTGCCATTCTGAATGAGATTTAGGCATCCTTGCTAGGGTCCTCCTTAGTGTTTAGCTTCTTTAGTTCTGTAGATGGCTATTCTATATTATACAGCTAGTATCTACTTATACATGAGTGTACACCAAGCCTGTCTTTCTGTTTCTGGGTTACCTCACTCAGGATTATCTCTTCTAGTTCTATCTATTTACCTGAAAATTTCATGATTTTCTTGTTTTTAATAGCTGAGTATTATTCCATTGTGTAGATGTACCACAATTTCTGTATCCATTTCTCCATTGAGAGACATTTAGATTGTTTCCATATTCTGACAATTACAAATAAAGCAAATGTCCTTATGGAATGGTGGGGCATCTGTTGGGTATACGTCCAAGAACAGTATAGCTGGATCTTGAAGTAGTGGTATTCCCAATTTTTTGAGAAAGCGCCAGGTTGATTTCCAAACTGGTTGTATAAGTTTGTACTCCCACCAGCAATGGAGGAAGGTTCCCCTTTCTCCACATCCTCTCCAGCATGTGTTGGCACTTGAGTTTTTAAACTTTGCCATCCTGATAGGTATAAGTTGGAATCTCAAAGTTGTTTTGATTTGGCGGAGACAGGAGCCCAAAAACAAAACTAAAATGTCTGAACCCAGAGGGTTCTGCAGAGACTGATGCACCAAAGGAAGACCATGCATGGAGAAGACCTAGACCCACTGCTCAGATATGGCCATTTGGCAGCTCAGTCTCCATGTGGATCTCTGAGTGAGGGAAGCAGTGGCTGCCTCTATCTTGAATTCAGTTGACTGCTCTTGATCAATCGCTGCTGGTGATGTCGCCTTACCAGGTCAAGGAGGAAGAGGATCCAGGCAGTCTTGATGAGACTTAACAAGATATGGGCAGACAGTAATAGTGGAGAACTCCCCCTTTCAGTGGACTAGGGGAAGGGGATAGGAGAAAAAGAAGGGAGGGTGGGACTGGGGAAGTTGAGGAAGGAGGCTTCAGTCAGGATATATAATGAATAAGTTGTGAAGAAAAAATTAAAAATTAAAAAAATGGCCATCTTTCCAAAGCAATCTACAGATTCAGTGCCATCCTCCTCAAAATACCAACACAGTTTTTCACAAACCTTGAAGGAACAGTTCTCAACTTAATATGGAAAACACACATGCACACACACACACACACACACACACACACACACAAATAGCTAAAACAATCCTAAATAATAAAAAAACATCTGAAGGTACCTCCATCCCTGACTTCAAGCTATTCTAAAGAGTTATAGTAATAAAAACTGCATGTTATTGGCACAAAAATAGACTGATTAGTCAATGGAATTGAATAGAAGATGCAGAAATAAACCCATCTACCTATGGACACTTGATTTTTCACAAAGGGGCCAAAACCATACAATGGAAAAAAGAAAGCATCTTCATCAAATGGTGCTGGTCTAACTGGATGTCTACATGTAGAAAAATGCAAGTAGATCCATATTTAAGTGGATCATAGACCTAAATATAGCACCAGATACACTAAATCTATTAGAAGAGAAAGTGGAGAAGAGCCTTGGACTCATTGGCTCAGGACACAACTTCCTGAAAAGAATACCAGAAGCTCAGACTCTAAGATTTAATTAATTAATGGGACCTCTTAAAATTGAAAAGCATCTGTCAGGCAGTAGACACTGTCAACTGAATGAAATGACAGTCCACAGATTGAGAAAAGATCTTTACTAATCCTACATGTGGCAAAGAGCTAATTTCCAAAATATATAATAAACTCAAGAAATCAAACACCAATAAAGAAAATATCCCAATTTTAAAATGTGGCACAGAACTAAACAGAATATTCAACAGAGGAGTATCAAATGACTGAGAACCATTTAAAGAAATACTCAATTTACTTAGTCACCAGGGAAATGCAAATCAAAACAAATCTGACTTTCCACCTCACACTGGTCAAAATGGCTAAGATAAACATCTCAAGAGACAGCCAGGCCATGCTGGTGAGGGTGTGCAGAAATGGAAAGCTCCTTCATTGCTGATGGGAGTGCAAACTTATATAACCATGTTAGAAATCAACCTGGCACTTTCTCATAAAATTGAGAATAGCTTTACCTCAAGACCCAGCTATATCACTCTTGGGTATATACCCAAAAGACGCTCCACCATACAACAAGGACACTTACTCAGCTATGTTCATAACAGCTTTATTTGTAATAGCCAGAATCTGGTAACAACCTAGATGTTCCTCAACCAAAGAATAGATAAAGAAACTGTAGCACATTTACACAATGGCATACTACTCAGCTATTAAAAGCAAGGAAATCATGAAATTTGCAGGCAAATGGATGGAACTAGAAAAGATCATCCTGAATGTGGTAACCCAGGCCCAGAAAGACATATATGGTATATAATTACTTACAAGGGGATTTTAGCCCTGTAATACAGGATAAGCATATTACCAAACATAGACCCAAAGCAGATAAATAACAAGGAGTATCCAAGAGAGGATTCATAAAGCTCACTAGGGAGAGGAGATATAATAGACAGAGGTAATGGCTGAAGAAATGGAACAAGGTAGGAGAGTGGGTGCAGAGAGCTAAGATGTGGAGCTCAAACCTGGGGAGAGTGAAGGCAAGAAGACAAAAGGCCTGTAGAGAAAAGAGAAATGGAGTGTGGGGGTATCTTTTGTGACAAGCTGGAAACCTAAGTCAGGGTAGGCTTCTGGGAGTTTATAAGGGGCACTCAAGCAGAGACTCCTAGTAGCATAGGCAATAGTTACTGAAGAGGACACCTTCTAACTAGACTAGCCTCCTAGTAGAGGGAGGAAAACTCCAATCCACCCACAAAAACTTCAACCCTAAATTTACCCTGCATACAAGATATGCAGAGGTAAAGATAGGGTAGAGATTGAGGGAATACCCAACCAATACCTGGCCCAACTTACCCCATGGGCATGTAAACCCCTAACACTATGAATGATATTCTGCTAAACCTGCAGACTGGAGCCTGTCAGTTGTCCTCTGAGATACTCTACTCAGAAGTGCCTCAAAACAGATGATGAGGCTCATAGCCAAACATTGAGCAATGCATAGTGAGTCTTGTGGAAAAGTTTTTGGAAAGAGAAAAGGGCCTGGAGGTGACAGGAGCTCTATAAGAAGACCAATAGAACCAATAACCAGGGCCCAGAGGGGTTTTCTGAGACTGAAATGTTAACCAAGGGCCATGAATGAACTGGACTCAGGCCTCCTACAAAGATGTAGGAGATGAACAGCTTAGGCTTTGTGTGGGTCCTCTAATAAGGGAAGTAGGGATGCATTGGACATGGACTCACTTGCTGACTTCTTGATCACTTTCTCCTGGTGGGGACTGCCCTAGTAGGCCACAGGGGAAAAGGAGACTTTAAGACATAAAGCAACTTGATGAGCTGGGGGTGGATGGGAAAGGGAGCCCACTTTTTTGAAGAAAAGGGGAGAAGGAAAGGAGAGAGGGTGGGGCTGGGAGGGGAGGAAGGATGGGCCTACAACCAGGATGTAAAGTGAATAAAAATAAATAAAATTTAAAAACGAATAAGAAAATAGCATTAAAAAAGTCTAGAGATCAGATAAAATCAGTCAGAGAAGCCACATGAAGAATTATGAACTGATAACTAAGATCATTGAGAGACATGGAAAAGATAGAGGCCTGACAAGATTTCCCAGTGATTAAATACATTTGTTGTCAAGTCTAATGACCTGAGTTTTATCCTCAGTTCCTATGTGGTAGAATGAGAGAAGTAACTCTTGAAAGTTACTGTACATTTTATTTATGTATTTATTTTTAGAGACAAGGTTGCACTGCATATCCCTGGCTGGCCTAGAACTTGTTATGTAGCCAAGGCTGGACCCAAACACAGAAATATGCCATCCTCTGTTCCCTAGTGCTAGGGTTAAAGGCATGTACCACCATGCCCAGCTATATATATTTTATTTTGTGATTATACTTTCTTTCTTTGAGGCAAGACCTTGCTATGTAGCCTTGGCTGGCCTAGTACTTCTTAACATACAGTTCTCTTGCCTCAGCCTCCCAAATGCTAAGATTATAGGCATGAATCACCATGCATGACAAAATTGTGTTTTTTAAATGAGTATGTTATACTGTTATACAATGTTTATATTACCCATTGCAATAAAGTAATTATACAGTAATTTGACTTTTCTTTTGATGTCTGGTCAGTTTTTTTTTTAGAGAAATTCTCATTTGTTGCCTTCATGGGCCTTGAATTCCTGAGCTGAAGTGACCTTCCTGTCTCAACCCCATGTGAAGACAAGACTACAGGTAGAAGCCACAGTGCCAAGTCAGGTTTATTAATTTACATGTAAATTTGTGTCACTCCTGCTATAAACAATATACAGAACTGTATCTGGTGCCTCAAACTTTCTCATGCTTCCCTTTTCAGTCACATATGGCCTCCATATCTATGTCCTGGTATCTTAGATCTTTTCTCCCTTATTATGCCTTTGTACTATCACAGATGTCATATAAGTGAAATACAATATGGAATCTTAAGTTGGGCTTGCTTTCACTTAGCAAAAAGAATGTGAGATTTTCATCATGGGATAGTGCATGCTAGCAACATGTTTTTATAGCTGAGAAGCATGAAATTTTATGAATGCAATACTATTTGTGCATTTGAAGAACATTTGGGTTGTTTCTAATTTGAGGCAATTATGGGTGATGATACCTTTGCAATCAGGTTTGAGAATACATACAAGTTTCATTTCTGTAGGGTACATACCTAAGAGTGAGATATCTGTATCATATGCTAAGTATTTATTTGTGAACTGGAGATAGCTTATCAGCTAAGAGAACTTCAGGCTCTTGCAGAGAACCCAAATTTGGTTCCAAGCATCCACATTGGTTGCTGGGACCAGCTCCAGTGATGATCAAGTTCCAAAGAGGAGTTAAGAAGTTGGCGAGGGAAGAGTGAGTCAGGCACTTGGGTCAGCCTGACCAACTGGCAGTTGGGGTGATTTTTTATTTACACAGAATTAAGTATGCAGGAATAATTTTCTGTTGTTCCAAAAAATAGATCATATCAGTTTTGTTCTCAGACACGTGTTTTAACTTCTTCTTGGTCATAAGTATAGTCATCATTGAGAAATTATGACAAAAGAGAGTTATCTTTCATAATTTTCCATCATCAACTCCATTACTCAACTTTTAAGAATCTTGTGGTTTCAAGGGCACTAGACATAAAGAAAGTCTACAAGACAGCCTTGGCAGATAGCTATACCCCAAGCAATGTGTTATAAACTTTTAATGGTCAGAGTGCCAGTTGTCATTAGGCCTGAGAAAAATCTTCAGGCCAAAATTGTTGCAGTTATTATTCAATTTATGGCATAATAAAAGGTTTATATTTTATATATTTGTAGAATTTATTTATATGTCCAATCTTGGTATTCTTTTGTTCCCTGGCCACTCTATACCACAGTGGCCCTGTATGAGCTAACTTTTCTTATTTTTTTTCATGAATTAATTTCTTTATTTACTTTTCATCCTGATGGGAGCTTCCTCTTTTTCCTCTTCTCCCAATACTCCCTCTCTCCTCCTCTATGCCCTCTTCCCTTTCTCCTCTGGAAAAGGGAGACCTCCCATGGATATGAACCCACCTTAGCATATCTAGTTGTTACATCTTCTTCTATTGAGGCTAGATAAAGCCTTCCATTTAGGAGAAAGGTATCCAAAGGCATACAATGGAGTCAGAGAAAGCCTCTGCTCCTGCTGTTAGAGGTCCCACATAAAGATCAATTGTACAGTACACATATGTACCGTTACATGTGTGTAGGGGCTCTAGGAATGTCCCATGAAAGCTTCTGGTTGGCAGTTCAGTCTCTGTGAGTCCCTATGAGCTCAGGTCAGTTGATCCTGTAGGTTTTATTGTGGTGTCCTAGACCTCTCTAACTCTTTCAATCTTTCTTCCCCCTCTTCCTTAAGAATTCCTGAGCTCCTTTGATCACCTCGTCGTACACCTAATGAGGGAGCAGACTTACAGGCCACAGGGTAAAACAATGCAGCTAGTCCTGATGAGACCTGATGGATAGGGTTAGAGGGAAGGGAAGGAGGACCTTACATATTAGTGGACTTGGGAGGGTCACAGGAGGAGATGAGGCAGGAAGGGTGGGATTAGGAAGAGATGAGGGAAGGGCTACAGCAGGGAAACAAAGTGAATAAACTGTAATTTTAAAAAATATAAATAATTTTTAAAAGAGAAAATAGAAAAAGGAACTCCTAAGTTCCACTGCCTAATGGTTGGCTGTGGTTCTCTGCATCTGTTTTCATCAGCTGCTGGGTGAAGCCACTCAAATAACACTTATGCTGGCCTGCTGTCTGCAAGCATAGCAGAATATTATTAGTAGTGTCAGGGACGGACCCCTTCTCATAGGACAAGATTCAAGTTGGACCAGTCATTTGGCTGGTCATCCCCTCACTTTCAGCTCCCTCTTTATCCATGCACCTTTTACAGGCAGAAAACATTGGGTCAAAGGTTTTTTTTTGGCTCAGATGGTAGTGCCATCCCTCTATTGGAAGTCTTGTCTGGTTACATGACAGTTTTGTGTTTCATATCCCCTATTACTAGAAATTTTAGCTAGGATCGCTCTCATAGATTCCAGGGAGTTTCCGTTCCAGATTTCTAGTTTGTTTCTGAGATACCTTCCACTGATTTCAGTTCTCTCTCCCAAACTCCTCCCTTTACTTGATCCTTCCTATTCCCCTTCCCATCTACTCTTCTACCCAGTTCTCTTCCTCCATCCATCCCAGATTTCTATTTATTTCCTCTTCTCAGTGAAATTCAAGCATCCTCCCCTGGGCTACTTCTTACTTAGCTTCGTTGTGTCTGTGAATTGTAGTATGGTTATCCTGTAGTTTATGATTAATATCCATGTATAAGTCAGTTTAAATATATATGCTGTTTATCTTTTTGGGTCTGGGTTACCTCATTCAGGATGGATGATCTTTTCTAGTTCCATACATTTGCCAGAAAATTTTATGTTTTTATTTTTTAAGAGGAACAGTACTCCATTTCTAAATGTACCACAACTTCTTTATCTGTTCTTCAGCTGAGGGACATGTGAGTTGCTTCCAATTTCTGGTTATTACAAATAATGCAGAGATGAACATAGTTGAGCAAGTGTTCTTGTTGTATGGAGCATCTTTGGGTGAAATCTCAGGGTTGTTTTGATTTGCATTTCCCTGGTGACTAAGGATGTTGAGCATTTCTATGTGTGTTTATCTGCCAGTGATATTCCTCTGTAGAGTATCTGTTTAGCTCTGTATCACATTTTTAATTGGATTACTTGATTTGTTGCTTTTTAACTTCTTGAGTTCTTTATATATTCTGGATACTAGCCTTCTGTCAGATATAGGTATGGAGAAGATCCTTTCTCAATCTATAGGCTGCTGTTTAGTTCTGATGACAGTGTCTCTTGCTTTATAGAAGCTCCTCAGTTTCATGAGGTCCCATTTATTGTGTTGAATTTAGAGAAGTTGCTGTTTGTGTTTCTGTTCAGGAAGTTGTCTCCTGTGCCAATGAGTTCAAGGGTATTCCCCACTTTTTCTTCTAACTGATTTAGTATGTCTGGTTTTATGTTGAGGTCTTTAATCCACATGGACTTTAGTTTTGTGCAGGGTGATCTGTATGGATCTATTTGCATTTTTTTCTACATGTAGATATCCATTTAGACCAGTACCATTTGTTGAAGATGCTATCTTTTTTTTTTTCATTGTATGGTTTTGGCATCTTTGTCAAAAATCAGGTTTCCATAAGTGTGTGGGTTATTTCTGGGTCTTTATTCGATTCCTTTGTTCTACCAGTCTATTTCTATGCCAGTACAATGCTGTTTTTATTACTGTTGCTCTATAGTACAGCTTGAGACCAGGGATGGAGATACCTCCAGAAGATCGTTTATTGTAGAGGATTATTTTAACAATCTGGGTTTCTTGTTATTCCATGTGATGCTGAGAATTTTTAGAAAGGCAGTTCTTAATACGTCATTCTTTTATCATTTATCGACACCCTTTTTTTGTCTATCAGTATAACCGCATATATAGGGCAGAGATAACTCCAGCCAATCTAACTTTGTTGCTATATTTTTTCCTCAAGGGGCATACAATAGGCTGCCCCCAATTTTATATGCTATGTAAAAACCTGAGCATATAGCAGGAAGATATTTTATCTGATGCCATCTCCTCTACCCTGTTGAATCTTTGTCTTTATTTGTTGGGCTGGGACTTAGCTCTCTGTTGGGGTCCTGGAACTCAGCTTCCAGACAGAGAGCAGGGTTCCATTTTGGTTTGTTTGTTTGTTTTTTTCAGCACAGTTAGAACACTCTAGGGTAAGGCCAGAGTGCACTATGCTAGAGTGTGGAAAAGGTTTTCCACAAAGTATTCTAATTTAGCTCTTTTAGCATGAGATTGGCAGTGGCAATGGAAATCTCAGATGTTCCAAAGCCAATGTCTGTTACCAAAGTTTTACAGCTCTTGATTAGGCTGCTGTGCTAAACAAGGTAGAGGTGTGGGCCATTTCTAGGAATTCCAAGATGCTTGCTAGGGCAGTTTCTTCATCAGTAGAAGGGTCTGGCCTGTAATCTGCCCTGAGTGCTATGTGACTTCCTTAAAGGACCTGGAATCACCCAGAGCAGGGGAGAAAACAGAATCTATCATCATAGATGTAGTAGAAACAATTGGCTCTCAAGAGATGACCAATTTCAACCTTTTTCACCAGAGCCCCACTAATTTTGTTTACATTTTTAAGGTTATTTTTTATTATCTTGTCCCTGAGTATGTACAGGAGTAGATGTTCCAAGAGTATCTTGGAGCCAGAACCTAAAAAGGAGATCTCTGGCATATTTGTTTGAGTCTCAACCTCCAGGGCACAAGGAAGACCTTCAATAAGGGCAGATAGAATATCTTCCTAAAAGCAGGGGTGTGGGGTATGCTCAGGAATTTCCTGGGGATGTTTAGAAGTAGTACTACTGGAAGAAGCCATAAATGTTTCGTAGAAAATTTCCCATAAATCCAACGGCCCCAAATTTTAAAAAAATATTTAAAGCCCATGAAACATGAAACATGTGGATGTGAAAGATAGCACGGCAGTGATTACATCATGTGTCCCAGCTTTGCCAAATCTTTGTCAAGCAGCTGTGCTGGCTTTATGACTTTTGCTGTTCTAACTAGATATGTATGGCTGTGCCAGTAGGTCAGCTCACAACCACTTGTAATTTCATCTCTAGGGATCAGATGCACCCTTCTGGCTTTCTTAGTCACCTGCACATATATGTGCATGCTCACAAATACACATTCTCTATATTTTCCTATGGAGAATTCTCTGTTTAGCTGTGTACCCCATTTTTTAATTGGATTACTTGGTATATTAGTGTTTAACTTCTTAAGTTCTTTATATATTTTGGATATTAGCCAACTGTCACATATAGGGTTGGTAAAGATCCTTTCTCAATCTGTAGGCTGTCATTTTGTTCAGATGACAGCGTCCTTTGCTTTACAGAAGCTTTTCAGTTTCATGAGGTCCCATTTACTGGTTGTTGATCTTAGAGCCTGTGTTGTTTGTGTTCTGTTCAGGAAGTTGTCTCCTGTGCCAGCCAATGAGTTTGTTGTGCCTGATTTTTGAGACCCCAAAAGACCACCACCTGGAGTCGAGTTCATTGCAAAACACATAAGGATCTTTTTATTACAAGCTATACCTTGGGCTCACACACCCTCACAGCAGAAGTGGTGAGGACCAAAAGCCTCGTGCTCAGTTTATTTGTGCGATTAAAATAGTCAGTCCCTCTCACTATGCCCAAATCAGGGGGATTCCTAACTGGCGAGCATCTATTGGGAAAAACACAAAAGGGGATGCTGCATTTTTAACTGATTGGCTATAAGAATGCCCCACAAACCATTAATGATCTAGCTCCCTTGTTTGGCTGCCCTAGAGGAGAGGGGCTGGTTTCCTAGCAACTGTATCTCTAGTGGGCAAGAAAAGAATACAGTAAGGCTAGTTCTTCCCCTAAATGCATTAAGGCTAGTTCTTCCCCGAAGATGGCTGGACATGTCTCCACCTGGCTGGCCTTCATTCAGGATTGTGCTTTAAACTTTAAATCAATACCCAATATTCTTTTGTCTCTCATTCCTCCCCTCCCATGATCATTTGAAGACCCAATGTTGATGTACTACAGATTTACCTTTCCATAATGAAATCTGAGTACCATTACTGTATTGCTCCCAAACAAACCTTCATAAAAGCCATCAAGTGATTTAAAGTACAAAGCCCAAAGGGAAAAATCAAAATGAGTAGGGGTACCTTCAGGGTGGATATAAGGGTAGTAAGCCAAGGAGAACTATTATACCAGGATTTAAACCATCCGTTGGAATCTTTTCTCTCAAGGGTCTCTCTCCAGGCTTTTTGTCCAGTTCCTGCAATACTATTTCCTACTCAAGCTAAGCAGGTTTCCAAGATAATAGCTAATATCAGGGAGTCCCTTTTGACCTAGCATTTCACCCTGTTAGGTGGGATTATGGACCAAAAAAAATCTCTTATTCTGAAATCGCTTCAATTCTGACAGTAGGACCATTGACATCAGGGGCTAGGAAGGCTGAAATGCCAGTCAAAAGCTAGGCTACAGGGTACTATCTAATTAGTTGAAGAGACAAGGAGCTATCACATTGGCTGGACTTGTTTACTTCAGCTTCCAGCAAGTCCAGATTTCATCTTGTAGTCCATAGCTGTTAACCGAACAATCTCTCAGCCAGATGAAAATCTGCTGAGACAAATTCAGACTAGAGACAGAAGTTAAAGTTTGTCTGTTAAATGGAAAAAGTGAGGAATCCCAAGACCAAGGGAAAAACTTATCTGGGTTCTGTTTGAGCTATGCCAGATCCAGGTCCATGACTCATGATTTTAGTATGTTTAGCTTATATTATAAGTCTAATAGCCACTTAAAAGTGAGTATATACGTGTGTGTCTTTCTGCTTCTGGGATACCTCAGTCAGGATCCCACCATTTACCTGCAAATTTCATTATTTCCACGTTTTTAATTGCTGAATAGTGAGGATCTTTTTATTATAAGCTAGAGCTTGGGCTCTCACACCCTCTGGGAATGCTGCATTTTAAACTGATTGGCTATAGGAAGGCCCCCAAACCATTAATGGTCTAGCTTCTCTTGTTTGGCTGCCCTAGGGGAGAGGGGCCGGTTTCCTAACAACTGTATCTCTAGTGGGCCGGGAAAAGGATGCAGTAAGCCTAGTTCTTCCCCTCAGGGCATTAAGGCTAGTTCTTCCCCACAGGTGGATGGACATGACTCCACCTGGTTGGACTTCATTCAGGCTTGTGCTTTAAACTTTAAACCAATACCCAAAATTCTTTGGTCTGTCAAGTTCAAGGATCTTCCCACTTTTTCTTCTAACAGGTTTAGTGTGTCTGGTTTTATGTTGAGGTTTTAGATCCTTGGTCTTTAGTTTTGTGCAGGGTGATAAATGCGGATCTATTTGCATTTTTCAACATGTAAACATCCAATTAGACCAGCACCATTTGTTGAAGATGCTTTCTTTTTTCCATTGCATGGTTTTGGATTCTTTGTAAGAAATCAAGTATCTGCAGATGTGTGGGTATATTTCTGGGTCTTCTATTTGATTCTGTCAACCCATCATTCTGTTCAATGCCAGTACTATGCGGTCTTTATTACTATTGCTCTGTAGTACAGCTTGAGATTAGGGATGGTGATACCTCCAAATGATCTGTTGTAAGGATTGTTTTAGCAATTCTATTTTGTTTGTTTGTGTGTTTGTTTGTTTTTCCACATGAAATTGAGAATTGTTCTTTCAAGGTCTGTAAAGAATTGTATTGGTATTTTGATGGGAATTGCATTGAATCTGTAGATTGCTTTTTTTCAGGATGGCCCTTTTCACTGTGAATCCTACAGAATCATGAGCATGGGAGATCTTTCCATCTTCTGAAACCTTCTTCAGTTTCTTTCTTCAGAAACTTGAAGTTCATTCCATCAGGTCTTTCACTTGTTTGGTTAGAGTCACACCAAGGTCCTTTATGTTATTAGTGGCTATTGGGAAGGGTGTAGTGCCAGAGCCCAGAGCAGAGCCAAACAGTTCTAGAGTTGGGCATGAGGATTGAAATTAATAAACAAACACACAACACATGGGACCCTTCTGAGAGGCTCTAGTAGAAGCTAGACACCTTGCATTCTTTATTCCAGACTCTTTTTAAGTCAGCAAAATCACCTCAGCTGATTTTGAATTCCTTGTAAATGAATGAATTTACAAGGAAGTCAAGCAAAAGGTGTGACTTTGACAAAATATCCCACCTGCTGTCTCAAACAAAAGGAGACAGACTTGATAGCTTATCACTATCACTTATCACTCACTTTCACTGAGTCCAGTGAAAGCGAGGATGAAAGCAGTCTTTCCTCTGAGACCAAAATAACAAAGCAGCCTGGCAGACCGGTGGCTCACAACAGTGAAGTTTCCCTAATTTCTTTCTGAGCCATTTTGTGTTTTGTATACAATAGGAGTATTTATTTATTTATTTTGAGTTAATTTTGTATGCAGCCACTTTGCTGAAGGTGTTGAAGAATTCTCTAGATGAATTTTTGGGGTCTCTCAGGTATATTATCATATCATCTACAAATAGTGATACTTTGACTTCTTCCTTTCTGGTTTGCATCCCCTTGATCTCCTTTAGTTGTCTTATTGTTCTAGCTAGGAATCCAAATATATGTTGAAGCGATATAGAGCATGTGGGCAGCCTTGCCTTGTCCCTGATTTCAATGGGATTGATTTAAGTTTCTCTCCATTTAATTTGATGTTGGCTATAGGCTTGCTGTTTGTTGTCTTTACTATGATTAGGTATGTGCCTTGTATCCCTAATATCTCCAAGACTTTAAAAATGAATTCGTACTGGATTTTGTCAAATGATTTTTCAGCAGCTAAGGAGTTGATCATGTATTTTTTTCTCCTTTAGTTTGTTTACATTGTGGATTACATTGATGGATTTTTGTTTATTGACCCAGCCATGCATGCCTGGGATGAAGCCTACTTGGTCATGTTGGATGATATCTTTGATGTGCTCTTGGATTCGGGTTGTAAGTTTTTCATTGAGTATTTTTTGCATCAATGTTCGTAAGAGAGATAGGTCTTAAGTCCTCTTTTTGTTGGGTCTTTGTGTGGTTTAGGTATCAAGGTGATTGTGGCTTCCTGGAATGAGTTTGGTAATGTTCCTTCTGTTTGTATTTTGTGGAATAGTTTGAAGAGAATTGGAGTTAGCATTTCTTTGAAGGTCTGGTAGAATTCTGCGCAGAAACTGTCTGGCCCTGGTTATTTATTTATTTATTTATTTATTTTTGTAAGGGAAACTTTTGATGACTACTTCTATTTCCTTGGGGGATTTAGGACTATTCAATCTATATATCGGATCTTGTTTTAATTTTGGTTAATGGAATCTATCAAGAAAATTGTCTGTTTCATTTAGATTTTCAAATTTTGTGGCATATACTCTTTAGTAGTAAGACCTAATGATTGTTTGGATTTCCTCAGTGTCTGTTGTTATGTCTCCCTATTTGTTTACGATTTTGCTGATTTGGATAGCTTTTCTCGGCCTTTTAGTTAGTTTGGCTAACTATCTTGTCTATCTTGCTTTTCTCAAAGAACCAGCTCATGTTCTGATTGATTCTTTGAATTGCTTTCTTTATTTCTAATTCATTTATTTCAGCTCTGAGTTTGATTATTTCCAGTGGTCTACTCCTCTTGGGTGTATCAGGTTCTTTTTTCCTTTGGGCTTTTAGGTGTTCCCTTGAGTTGTATGTGATGTCTCAAACTTCTTTCTGGAGTAACTTAGTGATATGAACTTCCCTCCTAACACTACTTTCCTTGTGTCCCATGAATTTGTGTAAGTTTTGCCTTCATTTCCATTGAATTTTAGGTAGTCTTCAATTTCTTTTTTTATTTCTTCCCTGACCAGGCTGTCATTGAGTAGAGAATTATTTAGTTTCATATGTATGTAGGCTTTTTGTTATTTCTTTTGTTGTTGAGGCCTACTTTTAGGCCATGGTGGTCTGACAGGATATAAGGAATTATTTTGATCTTCTTGTATCTGTTGAGGCTTGTTTTGTGTCTGATTATATGTTCAAATTTTGAGAAGGTTCTGTGAGGTGCTGAAAAGAAGGTATACTCTTTTTAGTTTGGGTGAAATGTTCTGTAGACATCTATTAGATCCATTTGATTTAAGACCTCTGTGTCATTATTTCCTTATTTAGCTTCTGTCTAGATGATCCATCCATTGGTGAGAGTGGAGTGTTGAAATCTCCCACTATTAAGGTGATGGAATTGATGTGTTATATAAACTTTATTAATGTTTCATTTACAAATGTAGGTGGTCTTGTTTGGGGGCACAGATGTTCAGGAGGACTGTAATGTCCTCCTGGTGGAGTATTTCTTTGATGAAAAGAAGTGCCCCTCATAATCTTTTTGATTCATTTTGGTTGAAAGTGTATTTTATTAGATATTAAGTTAGCTACCTCAGCTTGTTTTCTGGGTCCTTTTGCTTGAAAAATATTTTACCATTTCTTTCCTCTGATGGAGTGTTCATATATGTTGCAGAGGTGTGTTACTTGAATGCAGCAGAATGTTGAATTATATTTCTACAAACATTTTGTTAGTCTGTGTTTTTATTGGAGAGCTTAGTCCATTGATATTGATAGATAATAGTCACCAATGAATTTTAGTTCCTATTATTGTGGAGTTGGTGGTATTACTATGTTTCTATGCTTGTTTTCTTTTAATTTTTTGTTGTGAAGTTATATACATCCTGTGTTTTCTTGGGTTTAGTTGCTTTTGTTGGATTGGAGTTTTCCTTATAGTATCTTTTGTAGGGCTTGATGGCTGTGTAGATATTGTTTAAGTTTAGTTTTGTTATGGAATATTCTGTTTTCTCCATCTTTGTTGATTGTAAGCTTTGCTGGTTATAGTAGTCTGGGTTGGCATCTGGTATCTTCAAGTCTGCATGACATCTGCCCAGGCCCTTCTGGCTTTCATAGTTTCTGTTGAGAAATCTGGTGTGATTCTGATAGGCCTACCTTCATATATTACTTGGCCCTTTTCCCTTGTTGCTTTTAATATTTTTCTTTGTTGTGTAGATTTAATGTTTTGACTATTATATAACATGAGGACTTTCTTTTTTGGTTTAGTCTATTTGGTGTTCTGTAGGCTTCTTGTATGTTTATGGACATCTCTTTCTTTAAGTTGGTTAAATTTTCTTGAAAATATTTTCTGTAGCTCCTTCTCTCTTCTCTTCCCAATCCTACCTTTCTTTCCTTTTCTCCACCCCTCCCCCAGTCCACTGATAGGGGATGTCCATCTTTCCTTCCATCTGATCCTAGTCTATCTGTTCTCATCAGGAGTGACTGCAATGTCTTCCTCTGTAACCTGCTAAGGCTGCAACCCCCTGAGGGGGAGGTGATCAAAGAGCAGGCCAATCAGTTTATGTCAGAGACAGTTCTTTTTCCCTTTACTAGGGTACCCACATGGATGCTGAACTGCCATGTGTTACTTCTGTGCAGGAGTTCTAGGTTATCTCTACGCATGGTCCTTGTTTGGAGTATCAGTCTCAGAAAACACCCCTGTGCCTAGATTTATTGGTTCTCTTGCTTTCTGTGTAGAACTCCTGTCCCCTCCAGGTCTTTCTATCTCCCCCTTCTTTCATAAGAGCCCCTGTACTCTGCCCAAAGTTTGGCTATGTGTCTCCGCATCTGCTTAGATACTCTGCATGGTAGAGTCTCTCAGAGGCCCTCTGTGGTAGGCTCCTGTCCTGTTCCCTGTCTTCCCCTACTTTTGATATCCATCCCCTTTGCCTTTCTGAATGAGGATTGAGCATCTTACCCAGAGTCCTCCTTCTTGATTAGCTTCTTTAGGTGTACAGATTTTAGTATGTTTATCCTACATTTTATGTCTAAAATCCACTTATGAGTGAGTAATTACCCTGTTTGTCTTCCTGCATCTGGGATACCTCACTCAGGAAGATCTTTTCTAGGTCTCATCATTTGTCTGTAAATTTCATGATTTCCTTGTTTTTAATTGCAGAGGAAGAGGGAGGGAGCTACAGGTGGGATACAAAGGGAATAAATTGTAATTAATAAAAATAAAATATGATAGTAATAATAAATCCATGGAATGATAAAGGGGTAGCATGGACAAGTAAACAACAATGTCAAGCTGTGGAACCAGCAAAGCATTCAGAAACACCATGGCATAAGAAAATACAGAGAGAACTAAAATAATTTCAAGTACTCAAACTGATGGAACTTAAAAGTGACTGGGTAAGGTTTTACACATTGCTCCTTGCCCAAGTAAAACTCAAGCAAAGAGACCAACCAGTTATCTGGATTGTGGATAAGTGCACACCAGGTATGGGAACCATGAAACCATGCTGCTTTCTCTTCAGCCATGGGAGCGCCTTCCTTGGGCAATTGCAAGTGCTCTCAGCTTGCCCTATCAGCATTGCATGTGGACAGCAGCATTTTCTTAATTCACCAAGAAGTATTGCAAGGACTAATGCCAGCCTTGAACACACAGACTATGTGGAGAAAGGTGAAGGAAAGATCTGTAACTGTACTAGTTCTACAGTAGGATAAAACCACCTAGCTTGTACTTTTTAATTTTAGGCATACTATGTGGTAGAAATTGTTAGTTTTGGTGTAAAAGTGGGCAAAACATGGTGTTTGTTTGTTTGTTTTTCACCATTTCCCTCCCTTACAAACCATTATTTTATAATAGGAAATTTGTTCTTCTTTTGAAAATGTACTAAAGTAAATCTACCATATGCTCTTTGGAACTCACATTCCAATAATTCTTTGTCTTTGGGGCATTAAATTATTCTGAGATAATGCAATATTTTATTTTTTTAAAAAAGAAAATATTTTCGTGACTTTAGAGCCTGTAATTTTCTTTTTCATCTATTCCTATTATTCTTAGATTTTGTCTTTTCACAGCATCCTTCATTTTTTGGATGTTAGGTTTTGGAGCTTTTCTGATTTTCCTTTTCCTTTGAGAGAGATATCAATTTCTGCAATTGTATCTTCAGTGCCTGATATTCTTTCTTCCATCTCTTGTATTCTATTGGTGATGCTTATCTTTGTGGTTCCTTATCTTTTCTCTAAGGTCTCCAGCTCCAGGATTTTCTCTGTTTGTGTTTTCTTTATTGATTCAAATTCTGTTTTCAAGTCTTGCACCATTTCCTTTATCTGATTGAGTGTGGATTCCTGTTTTTCTATGATGTTCTTTATTTTGTTGTTGTTGTTGTTTGTTTGTTTCCTCTTTATACCCCACTTTGTGCCTTTACTTGTGCCTGTGTTTGTGCCTCTATTTGTTTGGCTGCTTTGCCTATATTTCTTTGAGAGCTTTCTTCATTTCCTCTCTATATTCCTCTAATTGTGTCTCTACCTGGGCCTCTCTTTGTTTGGCTGTATTTGTCTGTATATCTTTGAGAGCTTTCTTCATTTCCTCTTATGCTCTAATAATCAGATAACCATAGATTTGATATCATTTTTCTGTTTCCAAAGAATTAGCACATCCATTGGTTTTTGGCATTGCTGGTGAAACCATGATGTCCTGATTTTTGTTGAATGTGTTCTTACGTGGACCTCTAGCCATCTGCCTATCAGTAACTTTCGCTGTTTGTTACTGGAGTCTATACTTCACTCTGGGTCCATCTGTTTCTGGTGTCTGGAGTATTCTTGAGGAAGATGAGAGAGGTTCACCAGTTTGCGAGTGGATGTTGTTTTTCAGCTGTAGGTAAGAGAATAAAGTCACAGGCCCATGTGGACAAGCATGGTCGTGTGTAGGGAAGTTAGTCTTGAGTGACATGGTGCTAGAATGTGTAGATGCCTGGAAGGGTGGAGCTTAAGTGCTGGAGACAGTGAAAGTGCCAGCACTCTTCATGGGTACCATATGCATGCAGAAGTGCCCTGAATATCTCAGTAGCCTACAAGCCTGTCTTACTGTACTCCAGGTATTCAGATCTGTCTGGGTTCCAGGAATTATTTGACCTGGACTCCACTGGTAGACCCACAAAACAGGGATTTCAATATTGAGAATGCTGTCCCATGGATCCCTATGTTGCCTACAGTAGGGGTTTGTGGTTTTGAGGGATCTGATATCTGGCTGCTAGCTTAGAGGGAAGCTCGTTCTGGGTCTCTGCAAGCACTCATTGAATTCACACTCACTTGCTTGCATGCTTAGTCAGAAAGCACAGTGGTTCCCCTTATTTTCTACTTTCAGATTTGGGCCCACAGTGGCAAATGAGAGTGTAGAAAATCCATCAGCTCAGTGGTTTCCATTGTTTGGCTGTTATGCAGGGAGTCCTGTACTTTGGGTAGCTGCCTCTGCTGTCTTACTCACTGAGCTTGAAGGCTCCTGCTTGAGCTAGGTGTTGCCCTGTTGCAGCCAGAGCCCTGGGACACCTGCTTGTATGGTTTCAGTCACTGATTGTGGAGACTTGAGTTTGGGGCAACCACTGCTGCCTAAGCTGAGCATGAAGGCCATTGCTTGGGACAAAGGGAAGTGCAGGAAACTTGAATATCTGCCACTCTCAGTACCCGAAGATGTCCACAGGTGACTTGGATCGAAACAGACCTAGCTCACAGGTTGTTCCCTTTCACCCAGGAAGTCTCAAAGTTGATGTTCTGGCTTCAGCTGCCCCTCCAATATCAGAGTTTTTGATCCTGTGCTTCTCAGATATGGTGTTTCTGGTCTCCACCATCTTCCCAGAAAATATTTTTTAAATAAAATATAAGAAGAAAATTTTCCTAACCTTAAGAAGACGATGCCTATAACGGTACAAGAAGGTTACAGAACACCAAATAGGTTAGATCAAAAAGAAAGCTCTCCCCACTCCATATAATAATCAAAAACAATAAACATATAGAACAAAGAAAGAATAATAAAAGCTGGAAAACAGGCCAAAACATGTGGAAGCATACTTCTTAAAATTACATCTGACCTTTCAATGGAAGTCTTCTAAAATCCAGAAGGGACAGGACATATTATGTCTTTCAGACTCTTAAAAGACCACAGATGATTGCTCAGACTAGTATACCCTACAAAATTTTCAATCACTATATTTGGAGAAAACAAAATATTTCATGGAAAGGTCAATTTGGAACAGTATCTATTCACAAATCCAGCCCTACAGAAGGTGCTAGAAGGAAAACTTTTAACACACACACACACACACACACACACACACCTCTTCCACAAACAGGAGGGTATCTGTAATGAGAATTGCGTAATTTTGGTTTCTTTAAGTAACAAAGAAATATTATGGGAATTTGTTTTCATTTTAATCCCAGATGTGGCTAAGATTATATGAGGCTGCTTCACAACAGGAGACTATGATTTGCCTCGTGCTCTAGAAGGGCCATGGTTTTGCCAGCTGCAGATAGTTTCTGCAAGTGTAGACATTTGGAATTCTGGGAACTTTTCAGAGGATATATTGGTGCTAGAGTCCCAAAAGTTGGCAGGTTGGTTGTTGGAAGGTGGTTGCAGTTTGTTAAATATAAGGAAACGAGAAGAAGAAATTAGATATCTTGTTGGCAAAGATTTAACTTGGCCCAAAGAACTCAATTCCCGTAATCAGCAGGAAGTAGTCTAGTGATAATGTTGCCTTTCTCTCCTGTACTTTTTTCCTCTATTATCTAGTGTTATGGTTTGAAAGAGAAGATGTAAATGTGCAGAGAAGGGTGGAAGAGAGAAAGGAACCTACGAAGAAGCAAACACAGGCTACAGGTCCCAACATTTGTAAAGGAAACATTACTAAAACTTAAATAACACATCAAACTCCATGCATTAATTGTGAGAGACTTCAATACCCCACTCTTACCACTGAACAGTTCATACAGACAAGCACTGAACAGAGAAATGCTGGAGCTAACAGATGTTATATTTCAAATTGGCCTAACATATCTTCAGAACATTTCATCCAAACACAAAAGAATGTACCTTCTTCTCAGCACCTCACAGAACTTCTCCAAAACATACCACATTCTCACAAAGCAAGTCTCAACACATATAAGAAAATCGAAATAACAACTTGTAGCTTATCAGACCATCATGGATTAAAACTGGATTTCAACAGCAACATAAACAATGGAAAGCCAACAAACTCATGGCAACTGAGGTAATCCTGGAGATGTAAAATGGAGGTATGTGAACAGGAACTACAGATGCAAACATTACCAACTGAAGAACTCTGACTCAATTACTACTGGGTCGAAGAAGAAATAAAGAAATTTTACCCCTCTGGTTCCTACAATCCTTCCTCCCCTTCTTCTGCAGGGTTCCCCAGGTTTCACCCAGTGTTTGGCTGTGGGTCTTGCATCTGTTTCCATCAGTTGCTAGGTGAAGCCTCTTTGAAGACAGTTATACTAGGCTCCTGTCTGCAAGTATAACAGAATATTATTAATCATGACAGTGGTAGGCTCCCTCTCATGGAATGGGTCTTAAGCTGGACCAATCATTGTTGGGTACTCCCTCAATTTCTACTCCATCTTTACCCCTTGTAAGTCGGACAAATTGTAGGTCGAAGATTTTGTGGCTGGGTTGGTGTCCCAATCTCTCCATTGGATGTCTTGCCTGGTTACAGGAGATGGTTCCATGTTCCCCATTGCTAGGAGTCTTAGCTACGGTCACCCTCAGAGATTCTTGGGAGGTTCTATTGCCTTAGGTTTCTAGCTTGTCCCAGAGAGACCCCCTATTGCAGTTGACTCTCCCAGTACTCTCTCCATCCTCCCCACACCTGATCCCTCCTGTCCTCATCCCTACCTCTGCCCTGACCCAGTGTCCTCCTACCATCCACCCACAATGCCTATTCTATTTCTCCTTCTCGGTGAGATTCACACAACCCCATTTGAGCCCTCCTTGTTACTTAGTTTCTTTGGGTCTGTGAATTGTATCATAGTTATCCTTTACATCACAGCTAATATCCATTTATAAGTGAGAACATACCATGTTTATCATTCTGGGTTATCTTACCAGGATGGTCTTTTCTAGTTCCATCCATTTGCCTGCAAATGTCATTCTGTCATTGTTTTTAATAATACTCCATCATGCAAATATCCCACATTTTCTTTAGCCATTCTTCCATTAAAAGGCATCTAGGTTGTTTCCAGTTGGCTATTATAAATAAAGAGGCGATGAACATGCTTGAGAAAGTGTCCTTGTGGTAGGATGAAGCATCCTTTGGGTATATGTCCAGGTGTGGTATAGCTGAGTCTTGAGGTAGATCTATTCCCAGTTTTCTGAGAAACAGCTAAATTGATTTTCTTTTTCTTTTTCTTTTTTTTTCTATAATTTTATTTTTCTCATTAGTTACATTTTGTTAATTCTGTATCCCAGCTGTATCCCTCATTCCCTCCCCAATCCCACCCTCCCTCCTTCATCTCCTCCCTGCCCCTTTCCAAGTCCACTAATAGGGGAGGACCTCCTCCCCTTTCATATGACTCCCTTTTGTCAGGTATTTTCAGGACTGGCTGCAAAGTCCTCCTCTGTGGCCTAACAGTACTGCTCCTCCCTTGGGAGGTGGGGAGGTCAAAGAGCCAGGAAACCTACAGAAACTAGTCCCATGGGGGCTCACAGAGACTGAACCGCCAACCAGGCAGCATGCATGGGACTGATCTAGGTCCACTACATGTATGTAACAGTTGTGTAGCTTAGTCTTCCTGTAGGATTCCTAACAGCAGGAGTAAGGGATGTCTCTGACTATGCCTGCCTTTGGACTCCTTTCCCCTATTTGGGCTGCCTTGTCTAGCCTCAACAGAAGAAAATGTGCCTACTATAACTTGATATGCCAAGGTGGTTGATATCCACAGGAGGCCTCCCATTTTCTGAAGAAGAAAAGAAGAGGAGTGGATAAGGGTGTGGGGGAAGGGCTGGGAGAAGAAGAGGAATGAAAAACTGCAGTCAGGATCTAATTAATTATTTGAAATAAAAATTCCAAATACAAGAGATTTATCAAGGGAACCCAAAATTGCTCTGCTGTTTTGTTTTCCTTTATTTTTCTCTATTGTAATCAGCTTAAACTTTTTACATAACTATAGCTCCTCCGTTGAGACCTACTGTAGTTCTTAGCATAACTTTAGCTCTTCTGTTAACAACTGCTGTCTCCTTTAGCATATCAGAAGCCATTTTACTTCCAAGTATCCATTTTGATCGTAAGGTAAAATTGAGTTCAAGTTCTCAGTGCCTGAGACCAGGGTCCACTCCAATAGTTCAATAATTGCTGTTTAGAATAAAACAATAGATGATTAAAAAAAAGAAATAAAGAAATTAAAGACTTCCTAGAATTAAATGAAAATGAAGGCACAACATACCAAACGTGTGGGACACAATGAAAGTGGTGCTAAGAGGAAAATTTATGGCACTAAGAGCCTTCATAAAGAAATTAGTTAGATTTCATACTAGCAATTTAAATGCACACCTGGAAGCTCTAGAATAAAAAGAAGTAACCTCCCCCAGAGGTGTAGATCCTATTAGATACCCTGTTGTTGCCCTTTGACATGGAGATCCTGCAGTTCCTCTAAAACCCAAAACAAGACAAGTTTGCCCACTCTCACCAGTTCTAGCTGGAACAATAAGACAACTAAAGGAGATCAGGGAGATACAAATCAGAAAGGAAGTAGTCGAAATATAGCTATTTGCAGATGATTTATAGTATACATAAGTGACCTTCTATATACAAATGACAAATGGGCTGAGAAAGAAATGAGGGAAACCATACCCTTCTCAATAGTCATAAATAATATACAGTATCTTCTTGTAACTCTAACCAAGCAAGTGAAAAAACCTATATGACAAGAACATCAAGTGTCTGAAGAAAGAAACTGGAGAAGATACCAGAAGATAGAAAGATCTCCCATGCTCATGGATCAGTAGGATTGACATGGTAAAAAATGGAGGTCTTATCAAAATCCCAACACAATTCTTTAAATCTTTATTTGCTATTTATGGAAGCCATTTGGTTATTCATTTATCAGTCATTACTCATCTTCCTCAATGGCATATTGTCTTTTACTCAAATTCTCATTTTTTTTAACTTAAACAGTATTGTTAATGTGTATTTGCAGTCTTTATTTCTGTGTCAATCCCAGATTTGCTCTCTTTGATTGCGTTCTCATTTTTGTTTTTCTTTTTCCTATAAAATAAAATAAAATAAAATAAAATAAAATACATCTTTATTTAAAAGAGGAATTCATTAAAATACCAAGTAAAATGTAAGGTAATTTGGTAGCAGAAGGCCGTGAAGAGATGAGTTTGTCAGCCTCTTCCCTATGATTTTCTCTAATGGAGCCTGCCAGGAAATACAATCACTTTGTAATTATATACACCAAACCATGTTATTTCTGTTTTGCTTTTGTCTTTGAGATTATGCCAGACCTAGCAGAACACGGGAAATGGAAAACTTACATATGTTAATTTTCTGTATAAATATTCTTTAAGTATTTTCTGCAGGGAAGGGGCATGTTGCTAGGGACTGGTACCAGGGCTTTGACCATACTGTACTGTGTAACACTGGGCTGTGTATCTAGCTCGATTTCTTTAGTTTTATTTTAAGAACTGTTATGAAGTTGGGATTATGTGTTTGTGTGTGTGTGTGTGTGTGTGTGTGTGTGTGTGTTTATGCCTGGGTTATGTTCATGTAAGTTTGGCTGTTTCCAGAAGCCAGAAGAGAGTATTGTATTCACTGGTCCTGAAGTTACATGTGGTTGTGAGCATCCCAATATGGGTCATCTGTAAGTGCAACAAGTGCTCTTAACCATTGATCCATCTTTCCAACTCCCCATTTCTTTAGTTTTAAATGTTCACATTTAAAAATGAAGTAGCATTTATTGTCTATTTTGTGCTGTTTAGTGCTAGGTCAGTTACATTAATTTTAGTGTAGTCTTCATCACTATTTTTTTTTTTTTAGATCAAAACCCTACAATTTGTGGCTACAAAACAGCTCAGCAAGTAAAGGCACTTGCTGCTAATCCTCATGGCCTATGTTCAATCCCTAGGACCTACATGGTGGAAGGAAAAAATAAACTCTCACAAGTTGTTTTCTGATATCTGCATATGTCCCCACAGAAAATAAGTAAGTTAATGTAAACCTTTGTTTGAAAAATAGAACGCAAAACACCTGTTTTCCAAAGATCACTGTTAATAAGCAACAGGGCTGGTGTGGTGTTTGAAAACAGGTCTTTCTTTCTCTAAACTCTGTTCTTTTTGTCAAGTCATTTGATTTTGGTAAGAAGTAGCAGCAATAAATAGAGCTACTTTCCCAGGTTTGTTCTCCAGTTAGCATCTTTTATAACCTCCCATGAGATAATTAATTTTCAGGTTAACAGTTCTTTGTGTGTGGCTTACTCCAAAGTACTCTGGCTTCAGTCCTAAAAAAAAAAAAAAAAAAAAAAAAAAAAAAAAAAAAAAAGATATACTAAATTAAACTCAGTTTCTCCTATGTTCTCACTAATCAATACAGAAGATTTCTGGCATTACACAATTACACATTTGGCAAATTTCCCCATACATCAAATATCAAAAACCCTCTAGCAGACACTAGATGGGCATAAGTTAATTCAGTTATTTATGTCAAATCATACAGTCTAAGTGTTAGGTCCTCAAGATTTTAAATGCTAGTCCTAGAACCTGACTGTATTATCACTTATGTTTCTGACTTATGGCCTGTAACCATGGCTCCCACAACTTCGTCCATGTGTTAGAGTGGCTCCCAGAACTCAGAAATGTTTACCTTACTGGTTTACTGTAGCAGATACTACAAAGTGGGCAGGGGAACCAAAGTGAAGTGAAGCACAGAGCAAGGGACAAGAGGCTCTCTCTTTAGCACTCCATTCTCCAAGAGCCTAAACGGATTCAGTTATCTAGAAGTTTTTGAAATCCTCTTCTTGTTGTGTACTTGAGCAAATTTTGGGTATATGCCTAGCAGTGGTATAGCTGGGTCTTGAGGAAGCGCTATTCCTAATTGTCTGAGAAAGCGCCAGATTGACTTCCAAAGTGGTTGTACCAGTTTACATTCCCACCAGCAATGGAGGAGGGTTCCCCTTTCTCCACAACCTCTCCAACATGTGTTGTCATTTGTGTTTTTCATCTTGGCCATTCTGATGGGTGTAAGGTGAAATCTTAGGGTCGTTTTGATTTGCATTTCCCTAATGGCTAATGACGTTGAGCATTTCTTTAAGTGTTTCTCTGCCATTCTATATTCCTCTACAGAGAATTCTCTGTTTAGCTCCGTTCCCCATTTTTTAATTGGATTACTTGTTTTGCTGCTTTTCAGCTTCTTTAGTTCTTTATATATACTGGATATTAGCCCTCTGTCAGATAGAGGGTTGGTGAAGATTCTTTCCCAATCTGTAGGCAGTCGTTTATTTGTAATAGCCAGAACCTGGAAACAACCCAGATGTCCATCAACGGAGGAATGGATACAGAAAGTGTGGTATTTTTACACAATGGAATACTACTCAGCAATCAAAAAGTAGGAAATCATGAAATTTGCAGGCAAATGGTGGGATCTAGAAAAGATCATTCTGAGTGAAGTATCCCAGAAGGAGAAAGACAAACATGGAATATACTCGCTTATATAGACCTAAAAGATAGGATAAACATAATGAAATCTATATACCTAAAGAAGATAATCAAGAAAGTGGACACGGGGTATGATGATCTATCCTCATTTAGAAAGACAAATGGGATATGCATTGAACGTATGACAGGAGTCTACCACAGAAAGCATCTGAAAGACTCTACCTAGCAGTGCTCTAAAATAGATACTAAGACTCACAACCAAACCTTCGCCAGAGTGCAGGGAATCATATGAAAGAAGGGGAGTTTGATGTGGAAAGGATAGGAGCTCCACAAGGACCAAACGTATCTGGGCACAGGGTCTTTTCTGAGATGGACACTCAACCAAAGTCCATGAGAGGATAAAACCTAGAACCTCTGCTCAGATGTTACCCATGATAGCTCAGTAATCAATTGGTTTCCCATAGTAAGGGGAACAAGTACTATTACTGACAGGAACTCAATGACTGGCTCTTTGACCTCCCCACCTCCCAAGGGAGGAGCAGTACTGTTAGGCCACAGAGGAGGACTTTGCAGCCAGTCTTGAAAATACCTGACAAAAGGGAGTCATATGAAAGGGGAGGAGGTCCTCCCCTACTAGTGGACTTGGAAAGGGGCAGGGAGGAGATGAGGGAGGGAGGGTGGGATTGGGGAGGGAATGAGGGATACAGCTGGGATACAGAATTACAAAATGTAACTAATGAGAAAAATATAATTATGGAAAAGAAAAAAAAAAGAAAATGAAAAAAAAAAAAAGAAATCCTCTTCTTGTGAGTTTATGGAGGCTTCAACTACTGAGATGTGAGTGATGCTGAGGACTGACTACTGGGATAAATCATTGTTTTACCATTGATCTGCATTTCAGTTCCAGTTTTTTAGACAAATTCAAATGATTAGTTTTATTACGTGTCATTGGTGATCATTTGAAACCTTAGCTCTTCTTCCCAAATCAGGGGCTAATCCCGATCCTCTGATCCTGCAGTAGTCTTTCGGGTGACCAGTCCCCATTCTGAAGCTACTTAGGAACTGCCAGCCAGCAGACACCATTAACCTGCAAAAGATACTATTCCCTGAAAGATTGCCAGGGGTTAGGAGTTTTACAACAGTAAACTTTTAAATGTCCTCTTATATTAATATGAAAGACTTGAAACTGGCTGTTATTAAAAAGCAAAGCAAAGAAAAACCCTAAATTTTCCTAGTATATGGCTACTCAATAAATTCATGCACATTTTATTTACTTTTACAACATAGCCACAATTCAAATTTATCACTGAACATTCATAATCATTATTAACATCATTGCAGCAATAATAATTTTGGTACTTATATAACATGATGCACATACAGACTAAACACAATTGCACATAAAATATAAATAAATAAATCATAGAAAAAAAGCAGTTTAAGGTCATGCTTGACTACATAGCAAGAGTAAGGTCACCGTGGGCTACATGACACTGTCTTGGAAAGCAGAATAACATTCTTACAGTAAACAGTGAATACTCCTATTTGTAGCAGCCTATGTTAGACATAGGCCATAATCATTATCCTTGAATTTTAGTTACCTTCCTTTCAACTATGTCCTCTGAAATTTATTTCTGGTTGTCAAGTCTTTTTACTTAGTAATTTATATAGCTAAACAACATATTGTTTCTTTGGCATGTTCTTGAAATTTATATAAATGTATCTTTTGCAACTTACCTTTTGCCTCTGCAATTTATATCCCCTGTAGAATTGTCACGGGAATGACCCTGAAAATTATTAAGGTACAACTTAATACATTTTGATAGTTTGTCACTTTTCTCCTAAATATCCTGCCCATCTTTTTGCTAGATTTAGTCTGAAATACAAATTATTTTTATGTTAATCTAAATGTTTTTTTTTAATTTAATGTTATTTATATATTTATTTATTACAAATTATTCATTTTGTATTTCTGCTGCAGCCCCCTCCACTTACTCCTCCCAGCCCAACCCACCCTCGCTCTTCTCCTCCTATGCCCTTTCCCTCATCTCCTGATAGGGGCGAACCTCCTCTCCTTCTATCTGACCCTAGCTTATCAGGTTTCATCAAGGCTGGCTACATCATCTTCTTCTGTGGCCTGACAAGGCTGCACCCCCCAGGGGGAGGTGATCAAAGAGGTGGCCACTAAGTTCATGTCAGAGACAGCACCTGTACCCCTTACTAGGGAACCCACCTGGAAACTGAGCAGCCAGTGGACGTCCTTTCAACAAGGGGGTCAAAGTCCTGTCCATGCATGGTCCTTAGTTGGAGTATTAGTCCCTGCAGGCCACCATGTGCCCAGGCATTCTGGTTCTGTTATTCTCCTGTCCCTTCCAGGTCTTTCTCTCTTCCTCTTCTTCCATAAGGATTCTGTCACTCTGCTCAAAGTTTGGCTATGAGTCTCAGTACCAGCTTTGATACCCTGGTGGGTAGATTCAGAGGTCCTCTGTGGAAGGCTCTTGTCCTGTTTGTTGTCTTCTCCTACTTCTGATGTCTACCCTGTTTGCCCTTCTGAATGAGGATTAAGCATCTTCCTTAGGGTTCTCATTGTTGTTTAACTTTTTAAGGCTACAGACTTTAGTATGTTCACAGTATATTATATGCTACTATACACTTATAAGTAAGCATATATCATATGTGTCTTTCAGCTTTTGGGTTACCTCATTCAGGATGATCTTTTCTAGTTGCCACCATTTGTCTGTAAATTTCATGATTTCCTTGTTTTTAATTGCTGAGCAGTATTTCACTGTGTAAATGTACCACACATTTCTGCATCCATTCTTCAGTTGAGGGACATCTAAGTTTTTTTCCAGATTCTGGCTATCACAAATAGAGCTGCTACGAACATGGTAGAGCAAATGTCCTTATTTAATGGTTGGGCATCTTGGGTAAATGTCTAGGAGTGCTATAGGTGGATCTTGAGGTAGTAGTATTCCTAATTTTCTGAGAAAGCACCAGATTGATTTCTAAAGTGGTTGTACAAGGTTACATTCCCAACAGAAATGGTTGAGGGTTTCCCTTTCTCCACATCCTCTCCAGCATGCATCATCCCTTTAGTTTTTGATCTTAGCCATTCTGACAGGTGTGAGGTGAAATCTCGGGGTCGTTTTGATTTGCATTTCCCAAATGACTAAGGATATTGAACATTTCCTTAAGTGCTTCTCTGTCATTCCATATTTCTGTATTGAGAATTCTCTGTGTAGTGTGGTACCCCGTTTTTAATTGGATTAATTAGTTTGTTAGTGTTTAACTTCTTCATTTCTTTATATATTCTGGATGTTAGTACTCTTTCAGATGTAGGGTTGGTGAAGATATTTTCCCAGTCTGTAGGCTGTCGTTTTCTTCTTATGACAGTGTCGTTTGCTTTACAGAAAGTTTTAAGCTTCATGAGGTCCAATTTACGAATTGTTGATCTTAGAGTCTGTGTAGTTGGTGTTGGGTTCTTAGTTGATTCAGTTTGGTAGTTGTCTTCTCTGCCAGTAAGGTCAAGACTCTTCCCCACTTTTTCTTCTAATAGATTCACTGTGTATTATTTTATGTTGAGGTCTTTGATCCACTTGGAATTTTACTTTATGCAGGGTGATAAATATGGATCTATTTGCATTTTTCTACATGTAGACATCCAGTTAGTCAAGCACCATTTTTTGAAGATGCTGTCTGTTTTCCATTGTACAGTTTGCTTTCTTTGTAAAAACCAAGTATCTGTAGGTATGTGGGTTTATTTCTGGCTCTTTGATTCAATTCTTTTGATCCATGAGTCTGTTTCTATGTCAGTCCCATGCCATTTTATTACTGTTGCTCTATAATACAGCTTGAGGTCTGGGATGGAGACACCTCAAGATGACCTTTTATTGTACAGGATTGTTTTTAACATTTCTGTTTTTTTTTTTTTTTTTTTGTTTGTTTGTTTCTTAATATGAATGTGACAGTTCTTTGAAGTCTGTAAAAAATTGTGTTGGTATTTTGATGGGAATTGCATTGAATCTGTAGAGTGCTTTTGGTAGGATAGCCATTTTCACTATGTTAACTTTACCAATCCATGAGCATGAGATATCTTTCTACCTTCTGATATCTTCTTCAATTTCCTTCTTCAGAGTCTTGAAGTTTTTTCATATAGGATTTTCACTTGCTTGGCTGGAGTTACACCAAGGTACTTTATGTTATTCGTGGCTATTGTGAAGGGTGATGTTTGACTAATTCCTTTCTCAGCCCAGTAATCTTTTGTATACAAGAGGGCTTCAGAATTTTTTGAGTTAATTTTGTATCCAGCCACTTTGCTGAAGGTGTTTATCAGTCGAAGGAGTTCTCTGGTTGAAATTTTGGCATCACTCATGTATTCTATCATATCATCTGCAAGTGGTGATACTTTGACTTCTTCCTTTCAGATTTGTATCCATTTGATCTTCAGTTGTCTTATTGCTCTAGTTATGATTTCAAGCACTATGTTAAAGATATAGAGAGAGAGTGGGTAGCCTTACCTTGTCCCTGATTTAGGATTGAAATCAGGGACAAGGTAAGGCTCCATTTAGTTTGGCTCCATTTCTCTCCATTTAGTTTGATGATGGCTATTGGCTCACTGTATATTGCTTTCGCTATGTTTAGGTATACCTTGTTTCCCTGAGCTCTCTCAAATTTTAAACATGAATGGATGTTGTATTTTGCCAAATGTTTTTTTTGACATCTAAGGATATGATCATGTGGCTTTTTTTGTCTTTCAGTTTGTTTATATGTTCAAATACATTGATGGATTTTTGTATGTTCAACCACCCCTGCATGCCTGGGATAAAGCCTACTTGGTTGTGTTAGATGATATCTTTAATGTGTTCTTGGATTTGTTTTGCATGTATTTTATTGAATATTTTAAAGTCAATGTTAATAAGAGAGATAGGTCTGAGGATCTCTTTCTTTGTAGGGTCTTAGTATGGTTTAGGTATCAATGTGACTGTGGCCTTATAGAAAGAGTTTGGTAATGTTTCTTCTGTTTCTATTTTTTGGAATAATTTGAAGAAAATTGGTATTAGCTCTTCTTTGATGGTCTGGTAGAATTCTGCACTGAATCCTTTTGGTCCCAGGGTTTTGTTGGATGGGAGAATTTTTATGACAACTTCTATTTCTTTAGGGGATTTAGGACTATTCAATTTATTTACCTGATGTTGATTCAGCTTTGGTGAGTGGAATCTAGAAAGAAAATTTTTAATTTTGAAGATGGTGGTGACAAGCGGGTACCTTATCTGAGGGACACAAGATCTGAAACTCTGAAATTGGTGAGTGGAGGGGCAGTAGAAGCCAGGACATCAACACTGAGGCTTCCTGGACAAGAGGACAAAACCTGTAAACTGGGACAGTTTGGATCCAGGTCACCTGTGGACGTCTCCAGGATTGAGAGTGGCAATTCAACCTCCCTGCACTTCACCTTGCCCCGAACACCGGCCTCCCTGCCCAGCAGAGGCGGCAGTGGTTGCCCCAAACACAAGCTTCCACAATCTGTGACTGAAACAGCACAGACAGATCTCCAAGGGCTGTGGCCAATGGAGAGGGGTGGCAGCTAGTTCAAGCAGGAGCCTCCATGCTTGGTCACTGAGACAGCAGAGGCACCTACCCCAAGTACATACCTCCCTGCCCAGCAGCCACACAGTGGACCCCACTGAGCTGATGGATCTCCTATACTCTCATTTGCCTCGGTGGGCCCAAATATGAGAGTAGAGAACAGAAGAAACCCCTGTGCTTTCCAATTAGGCCTGCCAGTGAGTGATTGCACCTTTAAGTGAGTGCATGCATAGCCTCAGATACAGGGTCCCTTTACACTAGCAGCCAGACATTTGATCCCTACCATCAACACCTACACTATGGGCAACACAGGGATCCTTGGGACAGCATTCTGAACATTGAAGATACTGTTCTGTGGGTCTATCAGTGGAGGTCAGGTAAATAATTCCTGGAGCCCAGACAGACCTGAATACCAGGAGGACAGTAAGACAGGCTTGTAAGTTACCAGCACCTGCACATTGCACCTTCAATTAGTGCCAGCAACGACACCTCCTCCTGCACTTAAGCTCCAACCTTCCAGGCATCTACATGCTTTAGCACCCTGTCCCTGAACACATAGTTCCATGCACAAACCTGTGCTTGCACATCTATACCTGTGACCTTCCTTCTTTACCTGTAACTGAAACACCAACATCATCTCTCAAACCGGGGGACATCTCTCATCTTCCTGAAGAATACTCCATACCACTAGACAGACCCAGTATGTAGAAAAGACTGCAGGAACAAACAGCGAATAAGCAGATGGCTAGAGGTCACTATAAGAACACATCCAACAAAAACCAGATCATTGCTTCCTTCACCAGCCATGCCAAAAATTAAGGGATATGCTAATTCATTGGAAACTCAGGAAAATGATCTCAAATACATGCTTATCCAGTTCTTAAAGACACAAAAAGAAGAAATGAACAAAACTCTCAAAGATATACAGGCAAATAAAGGCACAGGTAGAGGTGCAATTAGAGGCATAAAGAGAGGAAATGAACAAAACTCTCAAAACAAAAACAGGCAAATACAACCAAATAGGAGCACAAGTAGAGCCTCAAGTAGTGGCATGTAGAGAGGCAATGAACAAAAAAAAAAAAAAAAGAAAAAGAGAGATGCCATCATAGAAAGAAAGGAATCCACATTCAAAGACATGAAGGAAATGGTGCAAGACATGAAAACAGAATTAGAAACTATAAAGAAAACACAGAGATAACTTAGGAGTTGGAGATCTTAGAGAAAATACCAGGAACCACAAAGTTAAGCATCACCAACAGAAAACAAGAGATGGAAGAGAGAATCTCAGGTGCTGAAGATACACTTACAGAAATGGATACATCTCTCAAAGAAAAATTAAAATTGGAAATTGGAATAGTTCCAAACATGAAACATCCAAGAAATCAATGAAGCCATGAAGAGACAAAAATCTAAGAATAATAGGAATAGATGAAAAAGAAGATTCCAAACACCAAGGTCCAGAAAATATTTTCAAGAAACTCATAGAAGAAAAATTTCCCCAATTTAAAGAAAGAGATGTCTATAAACATACAAAAGGCTTACAGAACACCAAATAGACTAGACCAGAAAAGAAACTCTTCATGTCACATAATAGCTACTCTTCATGTCACATAATAGCTAAAATACTATATTTACAAAACAAAGAAAAAATATTAAAAGCAGCAAGGGAAAAAGGCCAAGTAACATATAAATGTAGACCTATCAAAATCACACCACACTTCTCAACAGAAACTATGAAATCCAGAAGGGCCTGGCCAGAAGTCAAGTAGACTCTAAGAGATCACAGATGCCAACTCAGACTACTATACCCAGTTAAGTTTTCAATCAACATAGATGGAGGAAACAAAATATTCCATGACAAAACTAAACTTATCCAATATCTACACAGCAACCTAGCCCTACAAAAGTTACTAGACAGAAAACTTCAATCTATCAAAACCAACTACACCCAAGAAAACACAGGATATAGATAACCTCACAACAAAAAATAAATGAAAGAAAACAAGCATTGAACACAGTAACACCACTAACTCCACAATAAAGGATATAACATTCATTGGTAACTATTATCAATATCAACAGACTCACCTCTACAATAAAAAGACACAGACTAACAGAATGGTTGCAGAAACAGGATCCAACATTCTGCTGCATCCAAGAAACACACCTCTGCATCAGAAGAAAGGGCTGGAAAAATATTTTTCAAGCAAACTGACCCAGAACACAAGCTGGAGTAACTATCTTAATATCCAATAATATAGACTTTCAACCAAAATTAATCAAGTAAGATGAGGAGGGGTGCTTCATGAGGCTGCCCACTCTTTCCGTATCTCTACAACATAGTACTTGAACTCCTAGAAAGAGCAGTAAGACAACTATAGGAGATCAAGAGGATAAAAATTGGAAAGGAAGAAGTCAGAATATCACCCTTTGCAAGTGATATGATAGTAAACATGAGTGACCCCCAAAATTCAACCAGAGAATGCCTTCTGCTGAATAACACTTTCAGTAAAGTGGCTGGATGAAAAAATTAACTAAAAAAATCAGTAGCCCTCCTGTATATTGAAATTAAACTAACTACACTCTTCACAATAGCCACTAATAACATAAAATACCTTGGTGTAACTCTAACCAAGCAAGTGAAAGAGCAGTTTGGCAAAAGCTTCAAGTCTCTGAAGAAAGAAATCGAAGAAGCTATCAGAAGATGGAAAGATCTGCCATGCTCATGGATTGGTTGGATTAACATAGTGAAAATGGCCATCCTGCCAAAAGCAATCTACAGATCAATGTAATTCTCATCAAAATAACAACACAAGTCTTTACTGAACTTGACAGAACAATTCTCAACATCATATGGAAAAAAAAAAACTAGAATTGCTAAAACAGTCTTGTATAATCATAGTCCATCTGGATGTATTCCCATCCCTCATCTCAAGTTGTCCTACAGAACAATAGTAATAAAAATTGCATGGTACTGGCATAGAAATAGAAAGGTAGATCAATGGAATCAAATAGAAGACCCAGAAATAAATCCACACACTGTTGGACACCTGATTTTTGACAAAGAAGTCAAACCACATAATGAAAGAAAGACTACATCTTCAACAAATATTGCTTGTCTAATTGGTTGTCTACATGGTGGAAAATGCATATAGGTCCATATTTATCACCCTGCACAAAAGTAAAGTCCAAGTGGATCAGAGACCTTAACATAAAACCACACACACTAAATCTGTTAAAAGAAAAATTGCAGAAGAACCTTGGACTCAATGGCATAGGAGACAACTTCCTGATCAGAACAACAACTGCACAGGCTCTAAGATCAAGAATCAATAAATGGGACCTCATGAAACTGAAAAGCTTCTGTAAAGCAAAGGACACTGTTGTCAGAACAAAACGACAGCGTACAGACTGAGAACCAACCCTGTATCGGACAGAAGGCTAATATTCATAATATATAAAGAACTAAAGATGTTGAACAGCAGCAAATAATGTAATCCAATTAAAAAATAGGGTACACAGCTAAACAGAGAATTCTCAATAGAGGAAAGTGCAAATGGCAGAGAAACACTTTAAGACATGTTTAATGTCCTTAGTCATCAGGAAAAGGCAAATTAAAACAACCCAAAGATTTCACCTCACACCTCTCAGAATGGCTAAGATCAAAAACTCAAGTGACAATGCATCCTGGGAAGGATGTGGAGAAAGGGGAACCCTCATCCTTTGCTGATGAGGGAATATAAACTTGAACAACAATTTAGGAAATCAATGTGGTACTTTCTCAGAAAATTAGGAATAGTGCTACCTCAACATCCAGTGGTACCACTCCTAGGCATATCTCCAAAAGACGCTCAAATATACAACAAGGACATTTGCTCAACCATGTTCACAGCAGCTTTATTCATAATAGCCAGAATCTGGAAACAACACAGATGTCCCTCAACTAAGGAATGGATATAGAAATTGTAGTACATTTACACAATGGAATATTACTCAGCAATTAAAAACAAGAAATAATGAAATTTGCAGGCAAATTGTAGGAACTAGAAAAGATCATCCTGAGTGAGATATCCCAGAAGCAGAAAGACTCACAAGGTATATACTCACTTTTAAGTGGATATTAGACATGATTTAGTATAAGCATACTAAAATCTGTATACCTAGAGAACCTAAGCAAGAAGGGGATCCTAGGTAAGATGATCAATCCTCACTCAGATAGGCAAATGGAATGAACATTGGAAGACTCAGAAATTAGGGAACAGGACAGGAGCCTACCATAGATTGACTCTGAATGACTCTACCCAGCAGGGTATCAAAGCAGATGCTGAGACTCATAGCCAAACTTTGGGCAAAGTTCAGGAAATCTTATGAAAAAAGGGGGAGAAAGAAAGACCTAGAGGGGACAGGAGCTTCACAAGGAGAGCAACAGAACCAAAATGTCTGGGCCCAGGGTTCTTTTCTGAGACTGATACTTCAGCCAAGGACCATTTATGGAGATAACCTAGAATTCCTGCACAGATGAAATCCATGGAAGCTCAGTCTCCAAGTGGATATCATAGTAAGGGGAACAGGGGTTATCTCTGACATAAACTTAGTGGCTGGCTCTTTGATCACCTCCCCTTGATGGTGTTGCACCCTTGCCTGTCCACAGAGGAATACAATACACCCAGTCCTGGTGAGATCTGATAGGCTAGGATTAGAGAAAAGGGGAGGAGGACCTCCCTTTTCAGTTGACTTGGGGTGGGTCCAGGAAGATATGAGGCAGGAAGGGCCAGATTGGTAGGGAATGAGGAAGGGTGTTATAGCTGTGATACAAAGTAAATAATCTGTATTTAGTAAAAAATATTTTTTTTTAATTTTTAAAAAGAGATTCAAATATCAGGACAGTGGTGTTTAGAAAGGTAGAGTGAGTGAAACCAAGAAGACATTTAAGAGAGTATTAATAATGTACATAATATTTTATTTCCTTTTGAAGCAGATATGAAGAAATATTAACATAGTAATTGTATGAGTCATTATGTTATTATTCTTTGTGGATTTTGAAACAGTCTGTAATTTGGAAAGTAAAACATGATATTTACTGATTGCTCGAGATAAATCACTTTTATGACGAATGTCCTCAGAATCCATTATTGCTAAATTGGATGGTGTAAAGTGGTGGCTGCATGCCAAATCCAAACTTCAGACAGACTGATTCTTTGTGCTGTTAAAAAAGGGACCTGCAATGCCAATGATAGTGCTTTAGAATCTGGTTTTCTAAATTCAGTTTAAATAATCTGGGATGGAGATGTCACTCAGACATTTTAATTGAAGTGACCTCTTAGGTTTGGTTGTCAACACTGCAACAAGAACAACAAAAAAAATCTGACAATGGCAAATTTCTGAGTGGATTTCTAAGTGATGATACAGTAGCTGTCTCTTTTCACTGTTTATTCTGACAACTGTCAAAATTTTTTGAAGGTAGATGAAAATAAACCCTCAGATACCAATCAAGTACGTTCAACAATTACAGGTTCATGATGATGGTTTTATATTTGTAGGATTTTTATGAAAACATTTTATATATTCATTTACTTATTAAGTGCTTGAGAAGGAATCCAGGGCCCTGCTGATGCTATGCATATGTTGCAGCCCTGAGCTATAGCCACTAAAAGACATTTACCTTTGTGAAGCTGGTGCTAGAAACCAAGGCATCATATATGGTAGGAAGTGCTCTACTGTTATATTCCATTTCAGCCCCAAGGTTTATTTTGTACTTACTAAACAATTATTGTATGTTTTTATCAAAGACCACATGTTGTTTTGAAATAGTCTACATTGCAGTATTGCTGGATGGAAGGAATAAACACATTCATTACCTCACACATTCCTTTTTGTGGTGAGAACACTTAATATTTACTCTGTCACCAGTTGTCAAGAATACATTGTCAATAATTATAGTCATTATATTGTACAACAGAGACCCTGGCCTTGTTCTTCTTAATTGAAATTTTATACATTGATCAAAATGTCTTTCCCTCTCCTTCTCAGCTCTGAGAACCAAAAGTCTGTTCTCTGCTAATAAGAATTCAACTACTTTAAATTTTACATTTATGTGAGAACATGTGTAATAGTTGCTCTGTGCAGCTTTATAATATCCTTTACATTCATCCATGTTGCCATTAATGACAGGTTTCCACAAAATGAACAGTATTTTGTAATGTGTATATGTCTTTCTTCCCTCCCACCTCTAATACATGACCCAGAGATATGACTTCTGGATTTATTGACAACAAAAATTTGAGCACAGGGGTCTTTCCTGAGACTGCTGAGACACACTAGTTCCTGAGACACACTAGTTCCGTGTGCTCTGCTTAAGAGGCTGTTAGGCCAAGATTTTTTTGTAGACACTGCTTCTACCAGGTTACTCTTTCAGTTAAAATATAAACTTTGTAAATGTTCCAAGGGATATGTCAACTTTAAGGTGCTTCTTTGTAAAATTACTATAAAAGTGTTGGCTTGACTTCAGTAAAGCGCAGAAGATCCAAACCAGTACTACCTGGTGTGGGTCTGACTGTCATTTTGTCTATCTTTGCCTTCCTGATATCCGAATTCCCTGATTCTGCCAGGGTACCCAAGGGGGCCGGTCTGCAGCAAAACCCTTCCCCTCAAGGCTCAGGAAATTCTGTAGAAGAGGGGGAGAAAAGAGTGTAAGAGAGAGAGGGGATGGAGGATACCAGCAGAAGAAAGCCCTCTAAATCAATATGAACAAAGCTCATATGAACCCACAGAGACTGAAGCAGCATGTACAGGGCCTTCAAGGGTCTATCAGGTCCTCTGTGTACATATTAAGGCTTCCAGTTTAGTGTTTGCATGGGATTCCTGAATATGCAAACAAGAGGGTCCCTGATTCTGTGCTTTTGTTTGAGGTCTTTTTCTTGTTGTTTTGTTTTGTCCAATTTCTATGTGTTAGTTTTTGTTTTATCTTATTTTGTCGTTATAAACCTTAGAAACCTATTTGTTATCTTAATGAAACTTAAAAAGGAAGTAGATCTAGATGGAAGTGGAGGTATGGAGGAACTGGGAGTTGGAGAAGGAGGGGAAACTGCAACCAGGATATATCATGTGAGAACAAAAACTATTTTCAATAAAAGAAAGTAAAGGTATTCCATGTCAAGAAAAGAATAATTCAGTGGCTACTAGTATGATATAGAATTATGCACTGTTCTCCATCTATTGACATTACATCTAAAAGAAATGTATTAGCAGCCACTTCTTTTTAACTGCTTTAAATCACATTTATTTGTTTGTTTGTTTATTTATTTATTGTGTGCATGAGTGCTCACGATATGGCACACCATGAACTGTTGGTCAAAGGACAGCTTGTGGGACTTGCTTCTGTCTTTCTGCCATGTAGATTTTGGCCAGCAAACTCAGGATCCTGCCTAATTTTTGTGCAGCCATATGCTTTTAGTTTTTTTTTTGTTTTTTTTTTTTTTTTTTTTGTTTTTTTTTTTTTTTTTACTGTATACCTAGAATTGGAATATTTTAAGTCAGTGTTTAATTTTTAAGGGGACAAACAAATGGTTTCATACTCCTACTAGTGATGTATGTGGTCTGCAATTTATATCCTCATCAACATTTATAATTTACTTTTTTCATTTTAAGACTATCTACATGATTCTAAAGTGATATTGTAGTTTTGATTTTCATTTCTCTAACTACTAATAATAAGGAATCATCCTATGCCATTATTGGCTATTTGTTTATCTGTTTAAGAAAAATGTCTGTTATAATTCTTTGTATCATATAAATTATTTTGTAAATTTATTTATTTCTGTGTGTATGTATGTGTATACAGTTCACAAGTGGAATCACAAGACAAGTTGAGCAATTGAGTTCTCTTCTTTCACCATGTGAATCAAGGGGACTGAACTCAGGTGATCAAGTAGGGCAGTGGGGGTCCTTCCTTATAAAGTGTGCCATCTCACAGGCCCAGTAACAATTTTTAAAATTAGCCAGTTGGTTTGAGGAGTATCTCAGTGGGAGAGTACTTTTTTTTAACACGCATGAGGCTTTAGGTTCAATCTGTAGTGCAACAAAAACAAACAAACAAACAAAACAAAAAAACCCTGAATTTCCCCAAATACCACCATAAATTTGGTTATTTATAGATTTTTTTTCTCTATTTTTTGTATTGTTTTGAGACTGAGTCACACTAGAGCTTGATATGTAGATCAGCTGACCTCAAACTTGTGGAAAATCTTGCTCTGCAACTCATCCTCTGCATCCAGCTTTGATATTACTGGTTATTGTCATCACACTAAGTATATGAAATTATGCACTGAGTTGTACATCCATCTCAATGAAATACTTCCATTCTTAGTTTGTTGGTCGAGTGTTTTCATAGAAAAATTGTGTGGTTGGGTTTCATCAGTTTTTTTTTTTTTTTCCTGTGTATGGTCATGTAAGTTCTATCCCTTATCTTAGAGCTTCTTCAATTTTTTTCCACTTGTGAGCCCTGTTTGACCAAGAAATTTTGGTGCATCCCTAGGTATATTGAAATATAAAACAGGTATATCAATGAAATATTTGCTTATCATAAATCAAAAAATTTGTAAAAATAAATTCTTTTGTTCATCTGTAATGTCACTCCTCATTTAAAACTAAGTCAACTTTGCTTGCTAATGAGATAGATATGACCAATTTTACATAAAGAATCAAATCTTGGCAGAGTGTTTGATACACAGGTCACACAAACATGTACAAATGTGTACATAGCACACATACAAATATAAAATAATAAACTGAATGGTAAAATACTTTATTATGATTGAAAAGTAACAAAATCACAGAATAGTGTAGTCATTCCAATTCTGAATGCATGTAATAATAAAGGCCATAAATGTTTAGTATACATAATAATGGATTAGAATTGCCCAGTAGTATTTTTTGTCCACCTAAACATGATTTTTTTTTTTTTTTTTGTGATTCTGGAAAGCAAACTAAGGGTCCTACACATGCTAGGACCTACATGTATTCAATGGTATACTACCATGGAGCTACATCCCTAGCCTTAAAATTAGATAAATAGGAAAAAAGTAAACATTTTTCTGTGACTAAAGTTTCCTGAGTAGATTTGTTTCAATTTATCATATCTGTAACTTTCTTTTGGGGGAATAAATATGAAAAGCACATTTTAAAGAAGAGCAGAGAACTTTAAAAAACTTAACTCATAATATACAGTAATCTCACATCTGAGCTGCAGGCTGGTTAGTGCTGTGTGGTGTAATGAGGTACATAGTGCTGCATGTTCAGAACTAAGGTTACAGTAAAGTCATGATATAATAGATAGAAACTCTGCCAGAAACACCTTGGATTCATGAGCCACTTAATTTTGAGTTAATTTTCTGTCATTGCATGTTTAGAAAGCTTTGACTGCCACCACTATTTTTGAGCCTCCACATCCAGTTAATACGGCACATTACATCATTTTCTTTTTAAGATTCTGAGCCAACTTTGAATTCTTGGAACAAATCTCACTTGGTTTTTGCTCTGTAATCTCTTTTCTATGTTGCTGGATTTGCTTTGCTAGTATTTTATTGAGGGTATCTGTTTCTTTGTTATTGTAGCTGAGGGTGCAATCTGGGACTGTATGTATGCCAGGCATGTACTCTACCGCTGAAATGCACTCCAGCCTCTCATTTCTTTCTGAGGCTTTAGTGGTAAGTGATACCCCAGTTTCCTTTAATGGTGATAGTTTTGTCTGGTTTTGGTTTCGGGAAAATACTGGCCTACCAGAATGATTTACTGTGTCTCTATTTTTTCTGTTTCTGTGAAAGAGTGGTGTTACTCCTTTAGATGTTCAGGATGAGGAATTGAACATAAATAAAGCCCTTTAAAGCACCGCATGATAATGATGAGTGGTTGGTTTTCAGTAGGTGAGGAGAACAGGGAAGAGTACTGATGAAAACATTCAGGTAGAGAGGAACTGACAGGCAAGTTTGCCCTAGAGGAGAAAAGGAAGTTTGCACATATTATCTATCCATCAAAGGCATTCCCCTCTGCTGCATCTTGAAAAAAGGATCTAGCTTGTAGGATAATCTCATTCCTCAAAAAAATTCTCCACCTGAGCAAATATTGCATTCTTCTAGGCCAGTTGGAGCTTGCTCAAGAGTGTTAGAGCTACTGATCTCCTTTGTGATTTTTTCCTCCTATGGGGATGTTTAACACACTCTTTGAACATCAATAACAGGGTTGTCTAGCACTGGTCTTGACATGCCCAAAGATATCTTATTTCTGGGGTGTCTTATAATTCTCTAAAGTAGTTCACTTTAATTTTCTTTCAGAGAAGAATTATATGCCATTTTAGATAATGCTCAGTTGTGGGTGCGCCAGGGAGACAGAATAGGATGATATGTGCTATGAAATGAAAAAGAATGTAAGGTAATACAATTTTTAAACTACAAACACTCAAGAATCTTGGATTTTAGGCATCCAAAAGTGTCACTTTATGTAACAGAATGCTTGCCTAGTAATGGTTTCTGAAGTAGGGTAAGACTAAGCAAGGATTCTAGTCACTTATTTATTATAGTACTTGGGAAAGGTCTTGATCTATCAGAATATTTGTTCAATAAATACTTATTTAAATACAACTATTGGACCAATAAGTCTTTGTGCATATGAGAGAATAGATAGGATGTGAGGTTTATACATAAGGGTAGATGTAACAATAGGCCCCCAAAGAAATGGAAGGTATGAACATGTAGAGTGAGAGGTGATTATGTGTGGCATTCATATATCCTAGATTATTTTTGAGCCATCTCTACTTTTATGACTCTCTCCCATATTAGAACTCTCAGCCTAGAAGAAATAGACCTGTTTGTAAAGAATATGGTTGTTACAAAACAGTGGGGCGTTTACATGGACTATGGCATAGTAGAGAGAATACTGCATACATCAGAAGGAGTTAGTCACAGCTTTGTTGAGGGTAGATTGTTGGTCATTTTATCAATAATCTAATCTCCTGTGTTCATGGGACATCACTTCCCTTCTTTCTTGAGCCCTCTGTACCCTAGATTCAACCAAAAGAATTTTTTTTTGAAAATGGCATCTACACTAAACATGGACAGACTCTATTCCTAGCCATTATTACCCAAATACTTCATTATAATTGTTTTAAATGTATATTTTAATTGCCAGATAATAATTGAATATATTCAGGACATATCATATCGCATTTCAGTACACATATCTGATGTAGAATAATCATATCAAGTAATTGACATATCCATCACTTCAGGCATTTTTTGTTTCTTCATGTGGAGAACATTCAGAATCCTTTGCCAGCTTGTGTAAAATATATAATTTTTATTAGCCATGGTTATCCTACTGTATTATTAAACATTAAAAGGGTGTAATGCTTACTTATGAACCCTTTATATGGTATTAGGTATCACGGATGTCTTAGTTTGCTTTCAGTTACTATAATTGATCAAAAGCAATTTGGAGAAAAAAGAATTTGTCTTATATGTACCAAGCACAGTTCATAAGGAAAGGAAGTTAGCATAAAAACTCAAGGCAGAAAACTGGAGGTAGGAACTGAAACAGAGATCATAGAAGTACACTGTTTACTGGACCGCTCTCCATGGCTTGTTCAGCTTCTTTCTTATACAACCCAGGGCCACCTGCCCAGAATTAGCACCACCCCACAGTCATCTGTGCTACCCCACATCAATTATTCATCATGAAAATGTTCCAAAGGCTTGCTTCATCATCTCAGTGGTAGAATGTTATCCCAGCATGTACAAGATCTTGAGTTCCATCTGTTAAACTGTAAGAACAAAGAAATGTCATATTATTATATTATTTGGAAAGTGGAGACTAATCATATATCTTCTCTCTTAAAAAAGTAAATGATTTCCATGGGGTTGACATTAGAGGCAGTTGTTAGCCACTGGCACCAGGCATAGGTAGAGGGAACTAAGGTCAAGTCTTCTCTAAGAGCAGTTCTTAATTGATGAGCCAGGAAAACCATTTTACAATGTAATGTAATAGTTATAAAAAAAATCTATGCCACCAAATAACCATCATTAACTTATTTTGCTGGGGATGAAGCGCAGAGCTTCATGCATGCCAAGCAAGAGCTGTAACATTGATGCACATCCCTCTCCCTAGACATTTTTAAAAGCAGGAGCTAAGGTTCCAAGGAGATACAGATGGAAATACAGGCTAGTAGAAGTTTTCAGCACAAAGAAGATCAAGTATCATATACAGCAAGGATACAGAAACAGCAAATGATATAACTAGACAACAGTGGTCTGCATTGAATTTAGGACCCAATAGAGACCTTCCTTCTCAACTGCACAAATAGTAGATCACAAAGAAAACATCAGTAAACTCTATACCATTTCAAAGTTTCCAAACCTCCCTCTTAGTGTAGTGGCATAAGCTAGAATAAAAACAAAATATAAACTCCATTTATGCCTTCCAACTAAAAAATAATTTAAGTACTAGAGATGAGAGAATATTGGATACTTTTAGAGATGACAAGAAAATCTGTAGCTTTAAACACTTATGTCAGTAAGTATAAATAAAATATGTGAATTGTGTTAACATTGAAAGTCAGAAATGCAAATGTACCCAAAGAAACCATAAGGAAGAAAATAATAAGTATGGAAAGCAGAAAAGTAATGAAGATTTAGAATAGGAAATGGGTCAAATTAATGAAAGTTAAAAAATATATAAATCATTTGCCAAATTAAATAGATCAAATTAGGACAGATACAAATTATATATAGTATAACAAGAATAAAGTGGAATATCAATAGATGAATAAACAAACTGTCTTACAAATAGTGAGAGAGGGGAACAATCCAAGACATTTTTGAGTTTGGTATTTTGACTACAAACATTAATTCTAAAGGCTAAGTACTGTGAACAAGTAGTGAAACCCCATAATACATCTGAATTTCACACAAACCTAAGTTAGATGCTTTTTACTCCCATAGTTCTGGGAAGAAACTAAGGGCCCCCATACACTACACAGGTATTCTTCCACAAAGTCATCCATCACCCACATGGACGGCCTAAAACTACCTTGTAGTCTTGTATTTGATAGTCATTTGAATCAGGATTCTAAAGTGTGAAATGCAGAAATGGGAACACTATTGCTGGGGACACAGCTCAGTAGATAAAGTCCTTGCTACATAAGCTTAAGGACTAGAGTTCGGATCTCAATAGCCACATAGAGAGCTATCTAGAACTTGTGAAACCTGTAATCATAAAGAAGGTAGAGATGGCATCCCCAGTGCAAGCTGGCTAGCTAGACTATCCCCAACAGTGAGCTCCTACTTTAGTGAGAAACTCTGGCTCAGAATATAAAATGGAAAATTATCTGCAAAGATATCAAACATCAAACTCTCACCTCTACATACATGTATAATACATCTACATGCATATGTGAACATGTATACGTATAGCCCACACATAAACATGTGTAAAGGGGGAAACAAAAGAAGATACTCTTTTTTGCTGATTGAAGGTAAAAGTGCTAGTAGAAACTCCTGGGTTGTGACATTTTTCTTTCTGTGTATATCTATATGTGTTTTTCTGTCTATTGACAAAAACTTAGTATACTGCATCTTATCCCAAGTGATTATCACCAATCATGGTAAGATCACATATTTGCTCCTTTGCTGAACTGAGAGAACATAACTTTTCTCTGTGGCATTTCAGCCCCAAGTCATAATCCAAAGGGAATGTTAGTTATCATAAGATGGAGGACTTCACCCCAGTATGTGGATTATTCTTTGGAAAGACATCAAGTTTGGAGGGAAAGAAGATGGAAGAGCTATTCTAGATTAAATGAGAATAATGAGCCATGAAAACTAAGAGCCACACATGATTATGGATAGAACTTTGGACCAGAGGACATTATTTAGGAGAGTTGACAAAATTTCTATTGTAGATTAGATAATGGTGTCTGCAGGTTTACAATAGGAAAGTCCAAATACAGAGAGAATGGTAAAAACCATTGTACTAACAGACAAACAGTTGTCTAAATGGGAGTTAGTTGTACTATTTTCTAATGGATTATCCTCTGATTTTTAGATTAGCACTCTACACTGAAGCACATTTCTAGCCTGTTTATTTTTATTTATTTATTTATTTTTTACTTCTTTACTTTTATTTTGAGATAAGGTCTCTAAATAGCCTAGGCTGGCCTCAAACTCACTTGAGCTTGTGATCCCCTTTCCTTCAAAGTAGCTGACATAACCTTCCTGTGCTACCAGGATGAGCTTCTATACACTGCAGCTTTCTTAGTATTTTGAAAATAGTTCAATTTAGAAAGTAATAAAAGGAAGTATTTAAAAAAGTAATTTAGGAGAACTTGGGCTGGGTGACATACATTTATAAACCTAACACTCAGAAGGAAGGGACAAGAGGACTACCAGTTTGGCAGTTTGAGCCCAGCCTGAGCATCATGATGAGATTGTATAAAAACAAAAAAAACAAAAAAAAAAAGAAAGAAAGAAACAAAGAAATAAAGAAACAAGGAAAGAAAAAGAAAAGAAATACCCCCAAACCAAAAAAGAAGCCATTCACTGCATTATTGTTAATGATTAGTAAAAAGTTAGAAACAGTAATTTTCATCAATTGATGACAGTTGATGGATAAGTGATTTGTGTTCTAATCACAGAATGCACATTAGGTGGATTAACTGTTTATTCACATGTGTCACCATGTTAAACTTGAAAAAAGAGTGAAAAGAGTAGACAGCAGGGGGTTAGGTTAGTCTGGTTGGAGGGCGAGCCAACGGGAAAAGGAGTGTGTGGGAGGCAAGTAAAAGTCTAAACTCTATAAATACAGAAAATAAAAAAAATAAATATAGAGATTGTTGAAGAGCAATCTCTGTCTTTGAAGAATTTAAAGAAAATTCAAAGAATCAATGAAACCAAAAGTTGGTTCTTTGAGAAAATCAATAAAATAGACAAGCCCTTCACCGAACTAACTAAAATGCCGAGAGAAACTGTCCAAATCTGCAAAACCAGAACCAAAAAGGGGGGACAAAACAACAGTCACTGAGGAAATCCAAATAATCATTAGGTCTTACTTCAAAATCCTATTCACCACATAATTTGAAAATCTAAATGAAATGGACAATTTTCTTGATAGATTCCACTTGCCAAAATTAAATCAAGATCAGGAAGAAAGATTGAATAATCCTATATCCCCCAAGTAAATAGAAGCAGTCATCAAAAGTCTTCCTTCCTTCCTCCCTTCCAAACAAACAAACAAACAAACAAACAAACACCCAGGGACAGATGGTTTCAGTGCAGAATTCTACCAGGACTTCAGAGAAGGGCTAACTCATATACTCCTCAAACTATTCCACAAAATAAATACAAAAGAAACATTACCAAACTCATTCTATGAAGCCACAGTCACCTTGATACCTAAACCACACAAAGACCCAACAAAGAAAGAGAACTTCAGACCTATCTCTCTTATAAACACTGATGCCAAAATACTCTATAAAATACTTACAAACAAAATTCAAGAACACATAAAAGATATCATCCAATATGACCAAGTAAGCTTCATCCCAGGCATTCAAGGGAGGTTGAATATACAAAAATTCATCAATGTAATCCACCATGTAAAGAAACTGAAGGAGAAATAAAACCACATGATCATCTCCTTAGATGCTGAAAAAGCATTTGCCAAAACCCAGCACCCATTCAGGTTTAAAGTCTTGGAGAGATCAGGGATACAAGGCACTTACATAAACATAGTAAAGGCAATATACAGCAAGCCTATAGCTAACATCAAACTAAATGGAAAGAAACTTAAATCAATCCCACTGAAATCAGGGACAAGGCAAGACTTCCCACTCTCTCCGTATCTCTTCAACATTGTACTTGAGATCCTAGCTAGAGCAATAAGACAACTAAAGGAGATCAAGGGGATACAAATTAAAAAGGCAAAGGCAAAGTATCACTATCATAGATGATATGTTAGTATACATGAGCAACCCCAAAAATTTCACCAGAGAACTCCTTCAGCTGATAAACACCTTCAGCAAAGTGGCTGGATAAAAAATTAACTCAAAAAAAAAAAAATCAGAAGCCTTCCTGTACACCAAAGACAAAAGGGCCACTAAAAACATAATGTACCTTGGTGTGACTCTAACCAAGCAAGTGAAAGACTTGTTTGAAAAAACTTCAAGTCTCTGAAGAAAGAAATTGAAGAAGATATCAGAAGATGGAAAGATCTCCCGTGCTCATGGATTGGTAGGATTAACATAGTGAAAATGGCCATCCTGCCAAAAGCAAACTACAGATTCAATGCAATTCCCATCAAAATATCAACACAATTCTTACAGACCTTGAAAGAAAAATTCTCAACTTCATAGGGAAAAACAAAAAAACCCAGGATTTCCAAAACGATCCTGTACAACAACAGATTGTCTAGAGGTATCTCCATCACTGACCTCAAGCTGTACTACAGAACAATAGTAATAAAAATGGCATGGTATTGGCATAGAAGCAGACTGGTGGATCAATGGAACCGAACATATGACCCAGAAATAAACCCACACACCTATGGATACTTGATTTTTTGAAAAAGAAACCAAAACCATTCAATGGAAAAAAGACAGCATCTTCAACAAATGGTGCTGGTCCAACTGGATGTGTACATGCAGAAAAATGAAAATAGATCCATATTTATCATCTTGCACAAAACTAAAGTCCAAATTGATCAAAGACCTCAACATAAAACCAGACACACTAAATCAGTAAGAAGAAAAATTAGGGAAGAGTCTAAAACTCATTGGCACAGGAGACAACTTGCTGAACAGAACACCCACGGCACAGGCTCTGAGATCAACAATCAATAAATGGGACCTCATGAAACTGAAAAGCTTCTGTAAAGCAAAGGACATTGTCGTCAGATCAAAACGACTGCCTACAGACTGGGAAAGATCTTCATCAACCCTACATCTGACAGAGAGCTAATACCAAGAATATATAAAAAACTCAAGAAGTTAAAAAGCAACAAGTCAAGCAATCCAATTAAAAAAGGGGGTACAGAGCTAAACAGAGAATTCTCTATAGAGGAATATTGAATGGCAGAGAAACACTTAAAGGAATGCTCAATATCCTTGGCCATCAGGGAGATGTGATTAAAAACAAATCTGAGATTTCACCTTACACCCATCAGAATGGCTAAGATAAAAAACTCAAGTGACAATACATGCTGGAGAGGATGTGGAGAAAGGGGAACCCTAATCCACAGCTGGTGGGAATGTAAACTTCTACAACCACTTTGGAAATCAATTTGGTGCTTTCCTTGTCAATTAGGAATAGTGCTATCTCAAAAATCCAGCTATACCATTACTACCCATATATCCAAAATATTCTCAAGTACACAAGGGCATTTGTTCAACCATGTTTGGAAAAGCTTTAATCGTAATAGCCAGAACCTGGAGACAGCCCAGATGTACCTCAATGGAGGAATGGATACAGAAATTGTGGTACATTTACACAATAGAATACTACTCAGCAATTGAAAACAAGGAAATCATGAAATTTGCAGACAAATGGTGGGATATAGAAAAAAATCATCCTGAGTGAGGTATCCCAGAAGTAGAAAGACACACAAGGTATTTACTCACTTATAAGTGGATGCTAGACCTATAAGATAGGGTAAACATACTAAAATCTATACACCTAAAGAAGCTAAACAAGAAGGAGGTCCATGGGTAAGATGATCAACCCTCATTAAGAACGGCAAATGGGATGGACATAGGAAGTAGGAGAAAACAAGAAACAGGACAGGAACTTATCATAGAGGGCCTCTGAAAGACTCTACCTAGTACATCAAAGCACATGCTGAGACTCATAACCAAACCTGGGGCAGAACACAGGGAATCATATGAAAGAAGGGAGAGTTAGTAAGACCTGTAGAGGACAGGAGCGCCACAATTATCACATATATCTGGGCCCAGGGATATTTTCTGAGACTGATTCTCCAACCAAGGACCATGCATGGTTATAACCTAGAACCCCTGTTCATATGTTGGCCATGGCAGCTCAGCATCCAAGTGGGAACCCTATTAAGTTGAACAGGGACTGTCTCTGACATGATCTCAGTTGCTGGCTCTTTGACTTCCCATACCTCGAGGGAGGAGCAGCCTTGCTAGGCCACAGAGGAGGACATTGTGCCCAGTCCTGACGAGATCTGATAAAATAGGATCAGGTGAAATGGGAGGAGGACCTCCTTATCAGTGGACTTAGAGAAGGGCAGGGAGAAGATGAGAGAGGGAGTGTGGAGTTGGGAGAGAATGAGGGAGGGCACTACAGCTGGGATGCAAAGTAAACTGTAATTAATATAAAAATATTTTTTTAAAAAGAAACAGAAAATTCAAGTAAATATATGATTATAATGTAGGAGGAGAAATTCAGCAATTAGTATGTATTATGCTTAATGTAGACGGAGGAGGAGTTGGGACGTAGCTGAGTAAACATTTATTTCTCAGCAATGGTAAAACCTTCTTTGCCTCCCTTTCACACTAAACCAAATCTTGAAAGACCAGAAGGGGTTACCTCGATGAAGCATAGGAGGAAAGGCATGTTTCTAGAAGATACAGTGATTTGCAAAATCCCAAAAGAACCTGGTGGAAACAGCTAGATGTTTCTTGGAGCTGGAGCAGAGGAGGGGAAGTGAAAAACAGCAGATGCTACAGATATAAAGTGTTCTTTGACAAGGGCTCTAGACTTAGCTAAGGAGATGGATGACCTGAGGTAACAATGACAGTTGAAATTTCACAAAGGCAGGCTCTGTAAGCATGCTCAGTTGTCCCCACCACCGTCTGTGAGGAAGAGAATTAAGGAAAGCCCTAATTGGGGGTAGGCCTCACAACAGAAGTAGCAAAGGGAGTGATGAATATAGTAGGGTTTCCATCCAAAAGGGATGTGGACAGTTAACTGTCTAGGCGTATTGGTGCATGTTGGAACAGACTTTTTTTTTTTTTTTTTTTTTTTTTTTTTGACACAATCTTACAGCGCAGCCCATGTTGGCTTGGAACTCAAGCCTCTTATCTTTGCCTCCTTGGTGCTAGGATTACAGGCAGGAGATACCATGTTGGGTTAAGGAGTTTCGTTTTGTGCTGCCTGACCTTGTTTCTGGCCAGTGCTGATTGTACCTTCTATTTTTCACGCTTAGGTCATATATGAAAGGATCAAGAGCAAGGATAAAAGGTCATGGTTATCGCTGGAATAGGTTTCCCTGTAGGGTGTGAGTGGTTTTAGATTCATCTCGAAGGTTGGAATCAACAAGTAAATGTAACAAAGCTCTGTGAGCTCACAGGCGTCACATTTCTGTATTTTCTCGGAATTTAAACTAAATTTAATAACAGGATAATAAAATCGATGTTCTGTCAAGAATTAGTGAACTGAAGATTATTGTGGGTTGGTGGTGGGATATAAGCTCTGGGAAAAGGGATTGAAAGCAGAGAGCGGCTTGGGTAGAAACGGAGCAGATCACTGTGTGCGAGAGACCAGCGAGGCTTGGACCAGGTTGCTTGGGAGGGGGCAGGGAACGGAAACCAGAAAGGGGCAGAAGAGGGCGGAGGGGGGGGCGGAGGAGCGGGACTGTGGCTCAACCCCCCCATTTCCTCCACTGCCTCCAGCCTCGGTCTCGTTTTGCCCACCCCCTCCGCCGCCGCCTTGGTTCCGCCCTAAGCCCCCTACCCTATCCCGTCTCTCTTGGCCCCTCCTCCCTCTGTGACGCTACCTCCGGTCTCCAGGTAACGCTGGGGTCAAACAACGGAGCCGCTGAGGCCATTGACTGTCCATCTCTCTGGTGGGACCGTCGATCCTCATCACACGCTGACAGGCATGGCTCTGCCGCTTCTGCCTGGCAACAGCTTTAACCGCAATGTGAGTAGGCAGGACGCCCGAGGTCCTGGCCAGATCCTGGGGTTCAGACAGGATCCGGGAGTGTTCATCTCCCTAAATCCTACCTGAGAGCTAGTTCCTGTCCGTTACCACGGTGTGCTGAGTATTCCTAAAACCAAACTTCATGTTCCCTCCACCTTTTCTCTCAAAGTACATCTGAATGCTTTTCCTACATGACGTCTAAATACAGGTAGCAGGGCCATCCAAAGTAGATGGTGACAGTGATGATAAAAATAACCACGAAGTGTTTCAAGTATGTGGGGTGCTGTGCTTTAATCGCCTTGGTTATTCTGAACAGTTTGAATTAGATAATACTTTCGTTTCCATTTACAGTTGCGGAAAGTGAGGTCTTCGTTTCCTTTCAGATAGCTTGTCTTTATAGCCTATGAGTCTCATTATCTTTAGTACAATGGGTGAAAAAAAAACCATAAATTTTGTTATTAAATAAATGAAACCCAAAACAAGGCACAGAAAATAGGGAAGCCCTCTATTATCCTATAAAGTTTAGTGCCACACTATGAAGACAGGCACCTAAACATGGACGACAAGATAAAAATACAAAAACAAAACATCACAATAAAGAACTTGGCAAGAACTGGCCATGTACACAACAGAAGGAAAACTAACAAGATTTCTGTTGGCTAGATGCTACTGCCCTTTACTTGGGCTTGCCAGTGTCTTTAGGAGAAGGTAATAAATCTATGCAAAGAAATTCATTTGGAGCCACTCTGTTTGAAAACCTCTGATCAAAGTTTCCAAAGCATGCAGTGTATTGAATTGACAAATTCTGAACAGTGTCTTTACCTGAGTTGCTGGCCCTAAAGTATTATTTATACATTTTTCTATTTGAGGTTAATTTTTAACTCCTCACATCAGTTAGTCAGTTTAACATCAAACACTGGTTTATGCATCTCATTTCTTGGCTGCTGTAAGGCCTCTGAAGCATAGCATTGCTCTTTGGTAAGCTGAAGTCAGCCAAATAAGAATGGCTCCAAGGACAGGGGCATGAGAAAAGATTCCAGAAATAAAGGAGCATGCTGTGCAGAAGTAATTTTAATAAAAATTGCAAGCAAAGCCTACAGCATTTGGCTCAGCTATGCTTCAGATTACTTATGCCCACTGCCTACAGAAGTATCTCAACTCTCATATGCAGTGATTATGGGTGGGAGGGGAAAAGGAGTGTTTGGATAAAATATTTTAAAATCAGCAACATAGTACTGAGTGTACTTGGCTTTTTTAAAACATACGTTTTATTGTGAAGAATAACACATGTACAGAAAAATGCACAATGGATGATCATAAAATGAACATCAAGAAACAGACTACTATCATTACTTTAAAAGCAGCCACCTTGACTATGGCTGCCATTTGTAGCAGTTAAAAATAAATTTTCTGACTATTACCTGGGCCTAGTGTTACTAAAATATCACTTGTTACTCTTGTTACTTCCCTCACCCCCTTTTATTTAAACCTAATGCCCTTCTCCAAATGTAACCACTATTTTGACTTTAATTATTGTTAGGTTTGGCTTTCTTTTGAACCTTTGATACCTGGAAATATCCTGTGGTTTCCTGTGACTTTTTAAGTTCAGCATTATATTTGTGAGATTTGTCCATGTGGATAATGTTCCATTGTATGAATATGTCAGGTATATAGATCCATCTGTATATTTTACTCTTGATAGTCTCTTCAGGGCTTTTACAGATACTCTTGCTGGCATTTTCTTGTTCATTTCTTTCAGTATGATTGTATGACACTGATACATGAACTCTGCAAAGTGATCATTTCCATTGCTACCGGCATTTTTTATTTATGTATTTCTATTTCTAAATGTTTCTTTTGTTTAGTTTTTTAAATTTTACTTTCATTTGTTGGTGGGTAAACTGCAAATCTTTGCAGTTTATGTACTAAACACTCTCAATGACTAGTTTTCAATTTTACTTATACATAGAGTTTTGTAACCAGCTCATACTCAACTAGCTTTATTATTTTTATTGTGCTTTTGATTCTTATTTTGCTGTTGTTGCTGCTTCATTATAATGTAAAAACATTACATGGTTTCAAATTGAAATTTACAAAATGAGACAGGGCTAGTTATTATCCATGGCTTCACAACTTTGCTCCCTCCCTCTCTCTTGAAATAATTAAAAATATTTTTTCCAACCAAAAAATAGGCTGAGCTCGGGGACTCTTGTGGAAGAGAATGGGGAAGGATTAAGGGAGCTGGAGGGTCAAGGACACCAAAAGAATACCTACAGAATAAACCAACCTTTGGCCATGGGAACTTACAGTGACTGAACCACTTACCAAATAACATGCATGGGCTGGACCTAGCCCCCTACACGTACATATCAGATGGGCAGCTTGGTCATCATGTGGGTCTCCTAACAATGGGAGCAGGGGATATCTCCAACTCTGTTGCCTGCCTTTGGATTCCTTTCCCCTAGCTGGGCTGCCTTTCTGGCCTCAGTGGAAAGTATGTGCTTAGTCCTGCTGCAGCTTGATGTACCAGGTTTGTATCCACCCTTCCCTGAGAAGAAGGGGAGGAGGGATGGAGGAAGTGGGTGTGAGGGTGGGATTGGGAGAAGAAAAGGGAGGAGGCTTTGGTCATGACATAAAGTGAGTAAATAAATAAATGAAAAAAAAATCTTTTCTCTTTCTTCCCCACCACTGAAAATATGGTTTCTCTCTCTTCCCCATGTCTTATCACCCTTTCTTGCTTCTCTAACTTTGGGTCTGTCTCGCATCAGTCCATTCTTAAAACAACAATTTCTTAAAAGCATTTACATTCTTTTACTTTATTAAATACTAACCCACTCTGCTAATTCTCTTAAATCATTTTTTTAAATTTCATTTTAATGGCACATCTTAAAAGTCTCTTAATAGGATATAGAATTGGGCCTCATTGCTTTTCACATCTATAGAGCTACCCTAAGGAATGCAATTAACAATAGTTTGTTCAGTCTGTCCACTTATTTCCAACCTTTTGCTGTGATAAACAAATAATGCTATAATACATCATCAAACTTATACTTCAAAAGAGGCCAGCAGAAAACTGAAAAGGAAGCCAGCTCATAATGTGAGGAAAATATTTGCAAGCCATATATATGATAAGGGATTTTGAATGGGAATATATAAAGAACCCTTATAAGAAAAAAAAAAAAACTAATCTAATTAAAGTGGGCAAATGATTAGAATAAACATTTCTTCAATGAGAATATAGAAATAGCAAGTATGCATGTGAATAAATGCTCAGTAGCTTTACTTATTAAAGGCATGCAAATTATCAAGACCACAATAAGATACCACTTTAGACCTATAGGATGACTTTAGAAAAAAAAAAAGAGAGAGATAATAAGTGTTAGCAAGAACATAGAGAAATTGCAAGTGGGATTGTGAAATGTGGCTGCTACTGCTATAGAGAGCAGCAATGGCAGTTTCTGAGATGGTTACATGGAGTCACTGTATAGGCACTCCTAAGCATCTGTCCAAGGAAAAACATGCATAAGTGTTTGAGAGAATTGCTTATGCTTTATAATAATAGCTACTATATCATTATTATTATTACTATTATTATTATTATTTGGTGCTGAGGATTGGCCTTTAGTCCTTGTACATGCTAAACAAAACAAAGAGAAGCAATATCCCAAGCCTAGTATCCTTTGTAATGACTGAAAATAGAAAAAAAAACATAAATAGCTGTCAACTGATAGGTGGAAAATGAAAATTTTGTTTCTACACAAAATCAATTGGTTTTAATCCTTCCTTCCTTCCTTCTTTCCTTCTTTTTTTCTTTCTTGACAGGATTTCTTTGTGTAGTATTGGCTGTCCTCAACTCCTTTTGTAGACCAGGCTGGCCTTGAACTCATAGAGATCAACCTGCCTCTACCTCAACAAGTACTGGGATTACAGGTGTGTTGCACTGTATCTGGCTGGTTTTAGATTTTTTTTTTCACTTAGATTTTTAGAGACTTGCCCACAGGCAATCTGAAAAGAGTCATTTTCTTAATTAAGGTTCCTCTTCCAAGATGATACTAGCTTATGTCAAACTGACAAAAACCCAACCAGGACAAAGGCTCTTGGGAAGGTTGGCCTTGACAAAGTGGCCAGGCAAGCATCAGGATGTTCTTATGCAAGTGGTAATTCAAAGCAAATTGTCTGTACCATACTGAGGGACATTTATTTTCTTCTTCTTGATGTCTTGCTTCACATTCTCTAGGAGCAGCAGATACTTTTTATGCATGCTCCTCAGTGGGGACTGTGTTCCCACAGTGGGATTCCAGAGCTCCCTAGTAAAAATTTTCTATCTCCTGAGGCATGTACTGTGCAGTAGGATAGCTGCAAAAAAGACAGACACAGATTCCTAAGGATGGGAAGAGTGCCCCAAAGCAGGGCGAAGAGAGAGGTGGGGATTTTTACTCCCGCCTTGCCTAGGCTCCAGCATGCTCAGTTTTGACCTGGCAGCACCAAATATCACAAAATGGCCAGCTTGATCAGTTGAAGGCTGGATTCTTTGCTGCTTTTCTAATTCTATGACAGGTATTCCAAAGGAGGGGAAGTCTAGAACTCAACCTGGGTCTTCTGCAAGAACAGGAGGTTCTCTTAACCTTTGAGCCATCTCTCCAGCCCTCTTTCCTTTTTGTTATGTGATTGAAAATTTTATTTGTAGGTTGTTAGGTAGAGCCATATAAAAAATACATAAAAGTTGTAGGTGCCTTTTGCCCAATTTCCTCCAATGACAACATCCCGCAAAATGATGGTATTATATCCCACCCAGTACCATCTGCTAATCTGACTCCAGTTGTTTTCAGTTTGGCATAATTCCCTGGAGGTTTATCCAAGGTTTGTTTTGTTTCTTGTTTTTTGTTTTTGTTTTTTTTTTTGCCTTGTTTATTTGAGTTTGCTGCTGAGTAGCATTCTGTGTATGTACTATAATTTTTCCAATCATTTGCCTGTTGAAAGATACCTGGGATAGGTAGTTTTAGCCAATGGCTACTGGGAATAAGGCTTTTATGAATGTTTATGTACAGGGGTTTGTGTAAACAAGTTTTAAAAACATATTTTTATGTATGCATGTGTGGGTTCATGCTTGCCATAGCACATGTGTTGTTAAAGGACAGTTTTCAAGATTTTATTTTCTCCTTCGACTATGTTAGTCCTGTGGATTCAACTCAGGTTCTCAGGCTTGGTGGCACATGCCTTTATTCAACCGAGCTATCTCACCAGCCCATAAACGTAAGTTTTCATTTCTCTGGCATAAAGAACCAAAAGTACAATTGTTGGGTCATATAATAATGATTCATCTTTAAACAATACTGTCAAACCATTTTTGAGATCAGATACCATATTATATGGCCAGTGTTTATATATAGTGCAATATATATGATCTACTTCACCAATAACCAGGTTAACATTTAGTGTTGTATTTAATTTATCTGTCCTATAAGCATAGTGTTACTGATGGTTCTATTTTTTTTTTTTAATTTTCATGGTTTTTGTTTTTGTTAACTTTACACTATCCTGGGCCATCTAGAAAGAGGTACCTTCAAGTGAGAACATGTGGTCATCAGATTGGCACATAGGTGAATGTGTGGGAGTATTTTCTTGATTAATGATTGATGTGAGGAGGGCCCAGCACACTGTAGGCAGTGCCATTCATGGGCAGGTGGTCCTGGGTTCTATTAAAAGCAGAGCAAAAAAGCTGAGCAAGCCATGGGGAGCAAGCTAGTAAACAGCATTCTTCTATGTTCTCTGCATTAGTTCTTCACTGCAGGTTCTTGCCATGAGTTTTTACCTTGTCTCCCTTTTATGATGGACTGGGACTGGCACATGTAAGCCAAATAGGCCCTATTGAGGGGCTTTCAAGAATCCTGCTTGCAGTTTAATTAGGACACAGTTTAACAAGGAAATCATGAAATTTGCAGGTAAATGGATGGAACTACAAAAGATCATCCTGAATGAGGTAACCAAGAAACAGAAAGACAGGCACGGTATACACTCACTAATAAGCTGATATTAGCCATGTAATATAGGACAACCATCTACAGACCTAAAGAAGCTAAACACTAAGGAGGTCCCAAAGGAAGATGCATAAATCTCATTCAGAATGGCAAACAGGATAGATACCAGCAGCAAGGGAAAAGAGTAGTATAAAAATAGTAGAAAAAATCTACTATATAGGGTTCTCTGAAAGGATTCACCCAACAGAGGATGTAAGCAGATGCTGAAACTCAGATGTAAGCAAATGCCCAAACTTTGGGCAGAGCACAGGGAGTCTTATGGAGGAACAGAGGGTTGGGAGTACAGGAACACTGAGGGAACAGGAACCTCATGAGGAGACCAACAAAACTATAAGATCTGAACCTGGCAGGGGTGGTGGGGACTACAGAGACTGATGTACCAACCAAGGACCATGCATGGAGAGGACCTAGACACCCTGCTCAGATGTGGCCGATTGGCAGATCAGTATCCATGTGGACCTATGAGTGAGGGGATCAGGGGCTGCCTCTATCATGAACTCAGTTGACTGCTCTCTGATCATTTGCCCCTGATGATGCAGCCTTGCCAGGCCATGGAGGAAGAGGATCCAGGCAGTCCTGATGAGATTTAACAAGCTATGGGCAGATGGCAATAGTGGAGAACTCCCCCTTTCAGTGGACTAGGGGAAGGGGATGGGAGGGGGGATGGAAGGGTGGGACTAGGGGAGTTGATGGAGGGGACTTCAATCAGTATATATAATGAATAAATTGTGAAGAAAATTTTTTTTAAAAAAGACACAGTTTAAAGCTGTTGACTTTTTGCTGAGGCAGTCTCTCAGCTAGCTATCTAAACTTATCATGGCTTCTCCATTGCTTCATCTCTCCACATGGTTCTCACTGCCTTCTTTCCAACTACTATACCCTCTCTCTACTCTCTCTACTGCTTTCTTCTCCCTTTCTTTGAGTCTGCCTTGGGTCTGCCTGCCTGGAAGTCCTGCACTGTACTTCCTGCCCCAGCACTAGGCCACCAGTTCTTTATTACAAAAAAAAAAAAAAAAGCCACATTCCAGTCTGAAACAATCAGCAGCAGAACAAAACTGAATCCATCTCTCTCTTTAAAAAAAAATATTTATTCATATAGTATTCTGCCTGCATGTCAGAGGAGGGCACCACATCTCGTTATAGATGGTTATGGACCCCCATGTAGTTGCTGGGAATTGAACTCAAGACCTCTGGAAGACCAGCCAGTGCTCTTAAACTCCGATCCATTGCTTATGGGTTGCCCTTTAGCAGGTGAGGAAGAACAAGCACTTACAAATACAAAACTGGTGCTGGACCATAAAAATTACAATACCAAAAGCAAGCCAGCACTTACCTCTTTTCCAGCACAGTTAACAACTGAAAAACAGCCATACAACTTCTGAATGTGAGGGGAGGTCATCACCAAAATGCCCTTTTCTACCCAAGTTATTATTGATCATAATGTTTTATCACAGGAATAGAAAGCAAACTAGGACACAGGGTTGTCTCTCAGTCTGGTTTTAATTGGCGTTGCTTTGTGGTTAATGAGTTGAACATGTTTTCATGTACTTATTGGCCATTTATAGCTCTACCTTGGTAAATGTCATCTTATAATTTGCTCTTTTCTCTTTCTTTCTTTCTTTCTTTCTTTCTTTCTTTCTTTCTTTCTTTCTTTCTTTCTTTCTTTCTTTCATGTCTCTGTCTGTTTCTCTCTCTCTCTCTCTCTCTTCAAGACAGGGTTTCTCTGTGTAGCCCTGGTTGTCCTGGACTTGATTTTTAGATCAGGCTGGCCTCAAACTCACAGAGATCCGCCTGCCTCTGCCTCCACTTCTGGCTCTTTTGCTCATTTCCAAGTACATTTTTTTAAACTGTTGAGTTTTGAGAATTCTTTATCACTTTAGATAATAATTATTTGAACATGAGGTAGTTTGTGTATATCTTCTCTCAGTCTACAAACCCCTTTAACACTGTGTTTCAAAGGGCAAAAGTCTGAATTTACTTTGGATTAATTAATTGTTTATTTTTTGTGGTGCTATGGATATTATCTAGGACCTTATATATGCTACACAAATATTTTATCAGTGAACTGCACCCTGAGCCCCAAAATTTCTCATTTAATGAGACAAAACACATTACGTTTTTTTTTAATGGATTGTACTTTTTAAGGCTCTGAACATTTTTATTCATTTATTCATTTTGTGTGTGTGTGTGCATATGCATATGCATTTATTTGTGTGGGCATGAATGTAGATCAAAAGACAACTTGTGGGAATCATTTCTCTCCTTTTATCATGTGGGTTCTGGGCATTGAATTCATGTCATCAAGCTTGGTAGCAAGCTCCTGACCCATCTCACTGGCCTGGCTTATGCTAAGAACTCTCTGATCAGCCCTATTGCCTAAAATAGTTTCTTTTTTCTATAGTTTTACATTTTAAATTAATGTTTATGATTCACTTAGTTAATTTTTGTATAAGGTATGAGATTTAGGTTCTGGTTATTTATTTTGGCCTATGGATGCTAATTGCCCAGAACCACCAGTAAAGAGACCTGAGTTGCTTTTGCGTCTTTTGAAAAAGTCAAAACCACCCTGAGATTTCACCTTACACTCATCAGAATGCTTAAGATCAAAAATTCAAGTGACAACACATGCTGGAGAGGATGTGGAGAAAGGGGAACCCTTCTTCATTGCTGGTGGGATTGTAAACTTGTATAACCACTTTGGAAATCAATCTGGTGCTTTCTCAGACAATTAGGAATAGTGCTTCTTCAAGATCCAGCTATACCACTCCTAGGCATATATCCAAAACATCCTCAAGTATACAACAAAGACATTTGTTCAACCATGTTTATAGCAGCTTTATTCATAATAGCCAGAAGGAGGGAACAACCCAGATGTCCTTCAATGAAGGAATGGATACAGAAATTGTCGTACATTTACACAATGGAATACTACTCAGCAATAAAAAAAAAAAAAGAAAAAAGAAAAAAAAGAAATCATGAAATTTGCAGGTAAATGGTGGGAACTGGAAAAGATCATCCTGAGTGAGCTATCCCAGAAGTAGAAAGACACACAGGGTATATACTCACTTATAAATGGTTATTAGACATATAATATAGGATAAACATAATAAAATCTGTACACCTAAAGAAACTAAGCAAGAAGAGTAGGGGACAGGGTGAGAGGAGCAGAGAGTATCCACAGGTACTGAGTGAGCTTGATGGCCAGCTGTGGTCTTTAGTATGCTAATATGCACTCCAGTTAGCTTTCTGTCCGGAGTTTCTTTGGGAACTGACAGTATTGGTAGAGTTTTTATTTTATTTTTTATTTTTATTTTTATTTTTTTTATTTTTTTGAGACAGGGTTAGCTTAGATGGCCTGCACTTGCTGTGTAGACTAGGCTGGCCTCTGTCTCACAGAGATGTGCCTGCCTCTGCCTCCCTGAGTGCTGGGAAATATTGGTAGATTTTAATGTTTAAAGGACAATAGGCCTGTCACATGATATTCTTACATTGTCATTAGCTGGACAAAAAAAAAAAATCTACTAACAAGAGTTTATTAGAGGTCTCTCTCTCTCTCTCTCTCTCTCTCTCTCTCTCTCTCTCTCTCTGTGTGTGTGTGTGTCTGTGTGTGTGTGTGTGTGTGTGTGTGTGTGTGTGTGTGTGTAGTTGCAGAGGTTGCTGTCTCTCAAAGCAGCAGACATACTTTCTCATAGATTCTTCTAGCCTTGTTTCTTTTCCTCACTGCTGTTACCAGTTATCAGGACTGGAAGGGCTTACCTTCTTAAGCGTTCTTCAAGTTTAACTCACCATTTCAGCCTCCTTTAAAAACCATAGAAATGAGCTTCATCCCTCATATATACTTAAACATCTGATTTTTAAACTTAAGCGTCTCTGTGAATTAATTTTCATAGTACCTTTTCAAACATTATTTCCTATAAATATAAGAAATGCGCCCAATCTAGTAAGGTCTGGCTTTTCTCCTTCAACATACACAGTCTTTTTTTTTTTTCTTTCTTATTCTGCAAGACAAGTTCAAGGCTCATCTAAAGATTCGAATGTGGCCTGAATTTGTCTCTGACATCTACCACTTGCTAGTGGAATCCTTTGACTTCCTATATTCTGTAGCCATATGCCATTTGTTACACTTGGTTGCCAAAAAATAAATCTTAAAAAAGAAGGTATATTTAAGTTCAAAAGTGACTGACTACATCTGTATCAGGCCCGGTTAACCCCAGTGGTTGAGAATAAGACCACTACTATATTTTTAAAGCCAAATTTGTAGCAAGCCTTAAATAAATATTAACCAGGTGAATAGGCGCTAGCCAGGTCCTTCTCTGTGTTCCCAGAAAATGGTCCCAATCATGTTTTGCAGGACCTTTAAAAGCAAAACCCATAATTTACCACATTCCCATTAGGCCTGTACCTCCTGCCTACATCAATGAGGGGCAAGTGTACATTCTGATGTATTTTTTTGCCCATGTACCTCCTACTCACGTGTGATCAAGCACTTGTGCAGGTGCATATGGGCCAAACAAACTTGTTTAAGGGAGTGAAAACATAAATAGCCTCCAGTATTTAACTTTGGTTCTCATACCCTTGTTATATACTAAATGAGAAATAAGACAGGCTGTGCTCCCACTTTCATGGAACTCAGAGAAACACTGTTAAAAGTGATTCTCAACCAAGAAATAAAAATTAGAAAATTCATACAGGTTGAGGAAAAATTATTCTAACCAATAATGTCATAAAAGTTGAGATAAATCTATAGAATTATTTAATCAAATGTATGAAACTAAAGTGATAGAAAATGTTCATTGTACTATTATAAAATCCTTTATAGAACTGGATGTCATGGGGCATACCTGTAATCCTAGCATTTTTCAAGACTGAGTCAGGTTCTCAAGTTCAGGCCAGCCTGGGTTACATACTCTGTTTCAAAAACCTAAAACAGAAAGTTTTCATAAAATCTACTTGGAGAAGAGAAAAAAAATAACACTGAATAGTTGTTAGAATCTGCTTAATTTTAGTTTTAGTACTATTATTTTTTAATTTAAACTTTATTTATGTATGGGTGTTTTGTCAGTGTATGTGTTTATGTACCACATGCCTGGTGCCCAAGGTGGCCAGAAGAGGATGTCAAATACTCTAGAACTGGGGTTACATTTGACTGTGTGCTGCTACACAGGTGTTGGGAATCAAACCCTGATCCTCTGCAAGAGTAGCCAGTGCTTTTAGCCACTGAATCATCTCTTCAGCCTTTTATTATTATAATTTTTAAATTGGATATTTAACCAATTTTTTTTTACACAAAATCAATGCTACTATGCAGCCACAATCTCAGATATCCTCTCAGTCCTAAAGGTGGTCCTGTAAAGAAACTTTCACTCCTCTTAATTCAGAGATAGCAAAGCGAAAGGCCTCTAGAAGACAGTAGTTACTTCTAGCTGACATGGTTCATACATGTCCAAACTTGAATAGGATTGGCATCAAGTGCTTGTTTTTTCTTTTTTTTTTATTGCTAAGTTTATGCCTTTAGAGCCTAGTTCTACTCTGAATTTCCCAGAATTCCAAGAGTTTATATTCAATTTAAAGTGCTAAAAGCTACTTTAAAGTGTGTATATCCTTTAAGTGTGCACAAAGAGAGAAAAGGTAACAATATCCAACCATGAGCCACAACTTATTTCTCTTTACTCAAAGGACTTTTTGTTGAATCTGTGCCAGGAACTATTGTCCTTATTTTTAGGAATTAATAAGCCTACTGTCAAACATAAGCAGATCAATAGGTGACTAACATATAATATGCTAGGTACATGGCGGTTATCTAGAAATTAAGGACATGAAGCTGAGGCTCATTTGTTTACTGGATGTATCTGGTAGAAATATTATACAATTATTTGTGTTTGTGCTGTACCCTAAGGATAGCCCCACAAGTGACCAGTCTGACATAGTCAAATAAGTGTCTTTATTCCAGTCAGCAGGGACCACATCCAAGTGTTCTTGAACCTAGGTGTGACCCCAAGTATCAAGAACATCAGAACATGTGTTTTTAAGGGCCTTCACAGAATTAAGTAGTTTGAAGCAAACAGTTTAATAGAAGTTGAGATAAGCAGTTAACTGCCATACAAACAGGCAGTTTTAACAAAAACTAAGGTAAGTTACGCTGGATATCCTGACCTTTGGTTCTTAGAAGAGAGTTTGGGTAGTTTTTCATGGTATTCCTCATCAAGGAGATCAAATTCTAGTTTGAAATGGCCTCAGCAAGAAGACAAGATGAAAGAACCTCTTTAACATCTTGCCCTGTAACAGTACCACTGTTATTTTCAAGGATCTTGTTTGTTTTAAAAAACAAAACAAAAGCAAAGATATTCATGATCTGTGTTCGAGGTACTACGTCTGGTCCTGGCAATATTAGTAGGATTCAGGGGGTAAGTATATAAAATGATTAAAGATAGAGTGACCTTCATGATATCAGTAGAAAACCTATGTAGGAACAGAATGTTCTGTCTCTAGCAGGAAAGACTTCAAGATGTTTTGACAATCATTTATTTATTACATTCTTCTGAGCCTGAGTTATTTTAAGGAAGTTATAAATAGTAGAAACCCAAGAGTTTTGATTTGTAATATCTTACCTAGAACAATTAAAACAAAAACATACAGCTCACAGGGTATTTCTGTCCTCGGGACTCTGCCAAAAGTGTTCTCATCAAGATTATGACTGTTTTTTTTTTTATTGAAAAATCCAGAATAAAGTCTCAAGGCTCATCTTCACATGGTTTACCATTGGCATTTAACCCAGTTAATCACACCCTCCTTCAAATGCTTTCTTTCCAGTTTCCATGACACTGAACCTTCCTGTTTTCTTCCTATCTTGCAGATAGCCCTTTTTGGTCTTCTTTATTAATTCTTTACAATCTCCCTGAATTAAGTTAAACTTTACAGTTCTGTCTTGGATTTCTTTACTACATGATCACTCAATTCAGTATTATATTGCCTTAAACTCTAGCCTTCGGCTGTCATGTGTCACACTTTTATATGAAGCTTTAAACTCTTTTCTAGACTTCAGACTCACATCATCACTGGCTAATCAATAATTCTGCATGCTTGTCTCAAACTTATCATGGGATAGATAGAATTCTGGAATCCTATGTGACATTTTGGCTTTGTTTAGCCCAGTATGTAAAGCTCTACATGTCCTTTTTTCCCATGCCAAAATATTTTCAGCTATTAGACACGTCCCCTATGGCCCCTATTTTTTTCTATACTCCTTGTCTAATCTAGCAATAAACCCTCTTATGTTCTACATTTTTATTGTTTTTACTTCCAGGCATCTGCTTTTGGCTGCCATCACATCTTGCCTGGACTATCACAATATACCCAACAGAGTATTTTTGTAGTGCTCTGCTTATACCTAATGTGGGGAGGGGGAGGGACATGTTTATTTTGGCTCAGAACTTCTGAAGTCAATTAAGTGGAACTCATGGCATTATTTATTATTTATTTACAGTGGGGATGTAATATATTTGTCATGGCACATGTCTGGAAGTCAGAGAATATGTGAGTCCTGCAGAGTGAATTCAAGTTCTTAGTCTTGGTGACAAGCACCTTTAATCTCTGTACCATATCACTAGCCCCTATTTATGATCTTCACCTCATGTGTTCAGTTATTGCTCTATAGGCCTGTGTAAAGCTATATTTGTGTAGTGTCTGGCAAGGTAAGGCTAAATAGGGAGGTGAGGAAGCATGGAATGGTGAGAGAAAGCACTCTTGATGAGAGTGGATTGTTATTTGATATACTTGAAGGTGGAAGGTGTGAAGGTGTGAAGACTGTGAGAGAAGGAAGACTCTTGGTCAGAGGAGGCTTTACCTATATGTGATGTCTAACACTTGAGTATCTTTATGTGTCTCTACCCAGGAACTGACAGGAGGATTTAAAGCTGTTAACCCCAGCACCAGAGACACAAATGAACCCATAATTTGGGAGATATAGTTAGAGTTTGAATGTTGAAACAACCAATTGTTTGTAGTCACTCTTGTTTCCTTAACTGTGTGGTTTTTCACCACATAATCCATCTTATGGACAATGTCTTTTTAGTATCTTTGTTCTTTCTTTCCTAGCACCTTTGCTGATACATGCTGATACATGCATGATGTGACACAGCTTCTGAAGTTACATTGCTGCCAAGATCACTGGTTTCTCTACCTAAATTTCTGTTCTCCTTTTAGGTTCTTTTCTTTATGATGACAGTCTCACTCTGTAGCCTGATCTGAAAGTTGAAATGTAACTCAGGATGGTCTCAAACCCAAGTATCTCAAATGCTGAGATTACTGATGTGACATACCATGCCCAGCTTCTCTTAGTTTTTTCAACTTACTTATTTCTGTGGCATTTGTCCCAGAGAGTGAGATGTTGCCAAACTTTGGCATCATGCACATCATCTTCAGAATTAAAAATAAAACCATCTATAAGTCCAACAAGTCCATTATATAATTAACAACTTTCTGGCAATTGAATACCAATAAAACTAAACATTTAAAGTGGAAACTAGTTCCACTTTATAAAAGTGGAAGATCATAGTCAGAAAAATGGTAGACAAAAAGGGTGTATTTAAACTTGATGCTATGAATATAAGGCCTCATTTTTATTGTTGTAGTTAGAACTGTAGAACTGTTTCAGAATCCCACAATTAAGACAATGTTCTACTGTCAAACTGAGATTTTACTCTCTTTTCACCAAAAGGAAGGAGGTAGAGTGGATGTCTCTGGCATCATACTTGGAAATAGGACGTCAATGTTTATGTGCAGGGATTTTTTTTTATTTTAAAATAATTTTAATTACACATTTTTATTCTTTGAGAATTTCATACAAAGGATCTTGATTACATTAACCCCCATTCTTCTTCTTAATACCTATGAGATCCACTCCTCCCTTTTCCTCCCCCACTTCATGCCTTTTTTGTTTTTGAAAATATTCTATCTTGAAGCAGATATCCGGATCCTCTGGCTCTTATAATCCTTCTACCTCTGCTTCCTTGTTTCCTGAGCCTTAAGTATAAGAGTTGTGTTGTAAATATATTAACTTGGGACATATACCCATGGTCAGTTGATCTGTGCATTTTGATGAGTTGTGAGTTTTTGTGATGATCTCTGTGGTAAAAAGGAAGTTTCTTTGATGATGGGTGGAACTACATTTATCTAGGGATATAGGAATAAGTATTTATAATGCAGTTATAAATTGTTCTGGTTTAATGAGGAGGCAACAGGAGGTTCTCCTTTAGAGCCTGTAGTCTCACAAATGAAGGGTAGTTGGATAGGTTTACAGTACCAGGTAATACTTCCTCCTATTGAGTGGACCTTAATTCCAGTTCTGGATCTTGGTTAACCCTGAGATATAAGTGCCACTATATTTTTTTAAGATTTTTTTTTGTAGTTTGGGGAACAGAAAACCCCAGGTTTTATGTCCAAGGTAAACACTCTACAACCGAGCCTGAGACATCCCAGCCTCAGAAGGTTTCTTAGTTCTGTTGGACATGCTAGGATTTAATCTGCCTCAAGAGATTCATTTGGCTGCATCTTTCTCCAAATCATTTTTCTTCAGATGACCATCTTCTCTTAAGTCCATCATATCCCTGTGTCTTATGGTGACCTTTAACTGTCAACTTGGCACAGACTAGACTCACCCAAAAGAGGAGTCTCAACTGAGGGACTTCCTAGATAAAACTGGCCTGTGGGGCACATCTGTGAGGGATTATCTGGATTGCCTTAACTGATTTAGGAGGGCAGATCCCGCTGTGGGCAGCACCTAGGCAGGTAGTCCTGGGCTATAAAAGGAAAGCTATCCAAGCGTGAGGCAGTGACTGAGCATGTCAGCAAGCCATGTTTATGGTTTATGCCTTCAAATTCCTACTTGAACTCCTGTCCTAACTCTCTTCATATGGACTTGACCTAGAAGTAAAAGTCAAATGAACCTTTTCTTCCCCTAGGTTGTATTTGCTCAGAAAACAAGAACAACCTGAATCCTTTGGGAAATCTTTACTGGCTCCTTCCTGATTTTTTTACCCAGCTCAAAGTTTTTACCTGGACAGACATTTAATGTATCACTCAAGGCTTTTGGATTTCCTATATTTGTAGCAGTGTATTAAGGAGACATACCATAGTATCATCGTTTAAAAAATGTGTCATCAAAGCTGGGTATGGTGGTATACACCTCTACCACTACTTGAACCCAGGAATTTCAGATTGGCTTGGACAATATCTTTCAATTTGTGTTGGTCATCAGTATATCTTCTTGGGAGAAATGTTCATTTAAGTATTTTACTCATTTTAAAATTAGGTTCTTTCATCCTAGCCATTCTGATGGGTATAAGGTGAAATCTCATGGTCATTTTTACTCATTTCCCTGATGACTAAGGACGTTGAACATTTCTTTGGGTGTTTCTCCCCCATTTGATATTCCTCTATTGAGAATTCTCTGTTTAGCTCTGTACCCCATTTTTTAATTGGATTATTTGATTTGTTGCTATTTAACTTCTTGAGTTCTTTATATATATACTGGATATTAGTGCTCTGTCAGATATAGGGTTGGTGAAGATCTTTCCCCAATCTGTAGGCAGTCGTTTCGTTTTGACAGCAGTGTCCTTTGCTTTACAGAAAGTTCAGTTTCATGAGGTCCCATTTATTGATTGTTGATCTTAGAGCCTGTGCTGTTGGTGTTCTGTTCAGGAAGTTGTCTCCTGTGCCAATGAGTTCCAGACTCTTCCCCATATTTTTTTCTAATAGGTTTAGTGTGTCTGGTTTTATATTGCGGTCTTTGATCCACTTGGACTTTAGTTTTGTGCCGGGTGATAAGTATTGATAAGACCTGGAGAGGACAGGAACTCCACAAGGAGAGCAACAGATCCAAAAAGTCTGGGCACAGGGGTCTTTTCTGAGACTGATACTCCAGCCAGGGACCACTCATGGAGATGGCCTGGAACCCCTGCACAGAGGTAGCCCATGACAGTGTCCAAGTGAGTTCATAGTAATGGAGACAGGGACTGTCTCTGACATAAACTCAGTGGCTGGCTCTTTGATCACCTCCCACTGAAGGGAGAGCAGCCTTACCAGGCCACAGAGGAAGACAATGCAGCCATTCCTGATGAGACCTGATCGGCTAGGATCAGAGAGAAGGGGAGGAGGACCTCCCTTATCAGTGGACTAGGGGAGGGGCACAGGTGAGGAAGAGGGAGAGAAAGTGGGATTGGGAGGGGAGGAGGGAAGGATACAAAGTGAATAAACTCTAATTAATAAAATAAAATTAGAGTTTAAAATTAGAGTTTATAATAAAATAAAATTACACTTTTTGCTAATTTGTAAAAGTTCTTCATTTATTTTGGGTTCTAGACACTTTATATGACTTCCAAATATTTTCTCCTATTCTTTTGACTTTATCACTCCCTTGATACTATAGTTTAATGCATCTGCACTATTGATTTTGATAAAATGCAATTTATTTTTCCCTTGTTGCTTTTTCTTTTGATGTTTTTAAAAAGCTATTGCTAAATCTAAGTCTATGAATGCCTTCTAGTCAATGACTGAAAACTGAGATGTGCCCACAGTCATATTTCTGGAGTCTACATATTCCTGGAGTCAGCACAAAGTAGATGTGCATATGATGTTTGTGGGAGAGATGACAATGTAGTAGGGCATTAGTTGATTCCTGAGGAAAGCAGGTTTTAAGTAGAACCTAACCAGGTCCATGATTCTGAATGGGCCTAAAGGTGGCCCTTGAGGTTTATAAAACTTTTTATAAAATATGTTTTTTGAAGTTTATAAAACATAGATCATGATCTGACCAAAGGGAAGATACATACACATTGTGAAGTTCTATGGGTCAGTGAAGTCTTCCAACAATGGCAAGGGGTTTTGATTGTGGAAACCAGGATCTATGCAGGATACTTATAAATCATTGGGAAAGCTCTTCAGGGGATGGGAAGCTGACTATGATTTACTCTTTATACTATAGTACTATGAATAGAGCCTGGTTTATTGACTATTCATGCAGCTTGCTGAAAGAATCTATTAAGGTTTTCCATATTATGAACCTTCTTGGATATTCTACTCTAATGCAATTTCCTTTCAACCTTGAACTTGGCTTGTTTCTTTTTTTTGGGGGGGGACGGAGAGGGGGCTATTCTCACACTCAGAACTGTCAGTTCCTTTATTGTACTTCTCATTGTCTTGCTGGGAATATTGTCATGTCTCCTCTCTGCCTAATTTATCCCTTCCTTGAAGCCCAGAGCAGTAGCCAGTTATCTGTGAAACCTCAATCCTATTACCTCAGCGCAACCATATTCAGCTGTGGCTAGACAAAGTTACCAGAGCATAATGCCATATGAATGTAAACTCAGGTGCTGGCATCATGTCACTATGCCACTTGGAGTATATTAATGTATTGCTTTCCTCCAAAGAACATGACAGCAATGAGACTGATGTAGTAGTTTTTATACAGTGTAGTGGGACAGTAATATACAGTAAAATCTTAATAAATGGTCCAGCTTATAGGCTCAAAAATGTCAACTGTACTGTTTTCTTTTTGTTTTTTTTCTATGTCTAAATCTTGTTTTATCAATAAGTCTGAGTTTCTTCAAGAAAATAACTGAGTCCTTGGCTTATTCTAACTCTTATGTCTGACACAAAACAAGTACTATAGGAAATCTTAAACATTTGCTGGAGTGTTGCTTTCCTGAATTCCTAGATACCCAGGAATTTGAGAAAAAAGGATTACTAATTTGATACATTGTGGGTAACATTTTGCCTAAGAATAAAAACAAAACATAACAACAACAACAACAACAAAATCCCTCTCTCCACATAAAAGCTAAACAAAACAAAAAACCCAATGTGTTGGTTTGCGGTGTTCATGGTTATTTGAAATTAATTGCTTGACTCTTTGGTTGGTGACTTGGGACTGACTTGACGTAACCTGGTTGTGAGTATAAATGTGTTGTGATGGGGGGAGGTATAACAGAGGTGTTGACAAATGATTTTCTAAAGAACAGAACAAGGCTACATACATATTTAACAATCTGAATCATTATTGCTCATGGGTTTCCTTCCCCAGCCTCAGAGCAGAGATATTACTTGCCCTTGGCAGCTGTCATGGTCCTTGGCTCCCCTTGTAAAACTGCCAAGGCCCTTCTAAATTCTTCCAAGTTGTCTGCACCATAAGAGAGATGAGGTTCTTTTGACTCCTGTCTACTTCCAAGATGAAGGCCAGGAACTCACATGGGGCTTTAATAAATTGTATTTGAAATCTTTTACTGTTTATATAAAGTCATATTTCATGTGGTCATTTATTTTGCATCATATATAATTGCATTGCATATTATTGTGGGTATAATATAATTGTGAATTTGCTGCTTAACGTTTCTATGGATATACTATCCATAGCTAATGCTATATTTTTTACCATTTTGAAGTGTTGACATATGTGGAATTACCACTTTTCAAATGTCCTTGTTATAGAACTCTGCCCTCTGGTCATAATATTGGCATTTTTGTCTTGAAATTAGAGAGACAGTGATTACCAGCACAGACCTTCAGAATATCATGTCATCTTAAAAGGGTGCAGGATAGGATAAGAGACCTTCACCTGAGATTCCAACTACTCATGCTTTTCCACTCCCCACCTGTGCATGTAATTCTGCCCCAGCCTTTCATGGTCTTGGAAAGTGCTAAGAGTATTGGATGCTTAGAAACGTAGGGCTGACCATGGAAAGGACTCTAATCTAGTGACACAGCTTCCATGAATCATCACTCACATCAGGGTGGTGCTTTTTTGAGATGCAACTGCTCAGGACTCACTATGCTCTTATACACAACCCCAACAAACTCATTGGTTCATCAAGTTGGACTTAGATGGACTCATTTCTTTGGTCTGTAAGTGCCCGCTCCAGGAAAATAGATGTTTCTATGCATTTTCTCAGGAAAGATCACTCAACTGACCTTCATTAAATTCCAGTTTGGGGAGGGGGTGACACATTTTGACACTTGACTGTGTAAGTACATGTTATTGAAGACTTTTTAACATAAAGAAAAACACACTGAAGTTATCTTTTCTGCAGCTAACAGGCATTGAAATTGTTGCCATTTATGATTCTTATAAACATTGAAAGGCCTCTTGTGTACAGCCCCTTGTGCTTAGAGGGGCCTCTTAGAGGCTTTGCTAGGCCATAGAACATAAACACTTTTCACCTTGGTTGAGGTTACTACCTCTGTGTTTCCTCTGGTTGTCTTTGACTTTGCCAGCATCTATATAGGTGGATTGTCTGGCCTTCATCTATGACAGCTTCTGGCATTACTTGTGCCTTCTCTCTGTCAAGATCACCAAAAATCAGTGGGAGGTAAGGTCTCACAGTTAGGAGAATATCAGCTGTGAAGAATTTTTCTCTATATTAATGTTGATGAGGACAAAATTTGCTTTTCTGCTTTGGTGAATATAGTACTTAGGCTTCTGTGAAAACCAGTGGTTTTCTTCTCTGAAATCATTGTTTTTCTGCTTTGCATGTTTTTTGTAAATATTTAAAATAAACAAATTAGCAAGCCAGTATTCTAAAAGTTTACTTGCAGTAGTAATTATTCTGAAATATTGTAAAATAATACAGAACATTAGCTTTATTTTTATTGCTTTTCGAAGTTTTAAATTAATTAAAAATAAACTGAATTTAAAATGTGATACAACTTTATGGATAGAGATTTCTTACAGTTACTTGACACTTCACATGCATTTTTTGATGGAAGGAATAAACAGGGGAATGTATTTATATAAGAAAAATCAGAAAGAGTAACCTTTGCCTTTTATTTATTTATTTATTTATTTATTTATTTATTTATTTATTATCTGTTTTACTCACAGGCTGGAAAGGAGAAGTTCCATAAATCCCAACATTGGGGCTTTTGCAACAATGTCAGGATGCTTCTGAGTGAAGAGAAGCCTGGAGTAGGTGGAGAGCTGCTACCTGGGCAAAAGATAAAGCCGAAACACACTGTGTATCCCAAAGGAGATGGATACGATGCACCATCTTGGGTGGCTTTTGATAAGCAGGTAAGTCACATGGCATTGGGGAAACATTCAAATTTCAAGTTTCACATGTAGATGAGAGAAAATAAGCATATTTAATATGTATATCAAGTTCTTTTTTTATTTTGCCTTTATACATATTGCCTTTGTGCATAATATTTCTCCCGTTTTTTTGTAAGTTAACAAATAAACATGTGTGCAGTTGTTCTTCTGTGTCTGCAGGATCCACAGATATGGACTCAACCAACTTGCAATCCAAATTATTTGGAGTGGGATATATCTGTGCTGAGTATATATGGACTTTTTATTGTCATTCTCAAAACAATCTCCTTTAACAACTATTTACATAGCACTACATTGTACTAGGTATCCAAGATAAGTTTGAATATAAGAGGCTGTGTGGAAGTTTTAAGAAAACATTGCACTATTTATGTAATGGACTTCAACATTCTTTTTTTTTTTATCTCTGGAACAAATTTCCTGCAGATTCCAAGGGATGACTATATATTTAGGCAGTACAACATGTGTTTTGTTTTGTTTTTTTTTTTCTTGTTTGTTTTGTTTTTAAAGACAGGGTATCAGTATATAGTTCTGACTGGCCTAAAACCAATCATATAGACTAGGTTGGTCTCAAATACCATATAGGCCAGGTTGGCCTGCTTCTGCTTCCAAAGTCCTGAATCAGAGGTGTGAGCCTCCATGTCCAGCTAAGAATGCTTAAAATCTATTCTTATGGTAAGTATGTAATACATTACTATTACCTATGGTCACTGTGTTATGTGATACATCTCTGGAACTTATTCTTTCCATCCAACTTTAATATTTTTATCCTTTAACCAAGGCTACTTCTTGCCTATCCTTAGACAAAAATAAATAAATAAATAAATAAATAAATAAATAAATAACAAATTCAAGAGCAAACCTACCCTTTCTGACAGGGTGCTTTTATTATAGAGTAATAATGGTATTAGTTTCCAAGTAATGCTTATCAACTTTTATCTCATCTCTTTCTCTGGACAGGAGTAGTTAAGAGTCAGGTCACTGTGTCACTTTTGCCATTAACATTGTATGTTCTAAATATGGCATTAAGTAGGAATTTTAAAAAGTGCTTTCTTTGTTGCACAGTAAATGTTCTTATCATGAATATGGCCAAGGCTGGTCTGGTCTTGTACTCCTGATCCTTATGTCTCTGTCTTCTGAGTGATGATATTACATATGTGCACCATTACACCTGGCTTATGAATTTTTAAAATATATGTTTGCAAAGAATACACACAGGGATACATCCAAGAGTAAAAAGGGGGAATGCAATGTTATGTCTTATTTTTTTTGTATTTTTTTCTCTCTCTCACTCTAATGCTGAGGATTGAACCCAGATCTCAAACTTGTTAGGCAAGCACTCTGCCATTGGTTACATTCCCAGACTTTTCGTATCTACAGCAGAGACAAAGATCAAAAGAAAGAAACCCAGGGCAAACAGTGATTTTCTGTAGTGTAGCATATAGATTTACAAAAATTACAATGATCCTGATCATGCTTTGGTCTTGAAAAAGAACCTATTATATTATTTGGGGCCCTCCCGTAAGTTGAAAAGAATTCAGGACTAGATAAAGAATTAATATCACAGCAGTTCTCAAGCAGAGTGTCATCCACTACCGGGCCTTTACTATGAGTGTCCCGGCCTTCATGAAGATCAGTGAGGAAGACCAGGTGCAGCTGAATTTCATGCTTATCTGAAATCAAAAGGAGCTGAGATCTCAGAAAAGATTTAGCTAAGATTATTGATGCCTGTGATGTGTGTCTGAAGGAAGAGGACAAAGATGTTGAAAGTGTGATGAACAGTGTGGTATCCCTTCTGTTGATCTTAGAACCAGACAAGCAAGAAGCATTGAGCAAAAGTCTGTATGAAGAGTTGGTCAAGTTTTGGGAAGGCAATAGCCCATCTCTGAGACTGCAGTTGCTCAGCAACCTTTCTATGGGATTGACAAGAACACTTGTGTAAGGTTCACAGTTACTGCAGCCTCTTCAGAGTGAAATTGCTCAGGAGTTATACAGAAGACAATGCTTCCTAGGTGTGAGTAGATGCCCACAGGTGTATTGTGCAGTCACTGAAGGATCCACATACCGCCCCCCCTTTTTTTGAACATTTTCTTACTCTAAAGCCAATCAAGTTTTTGGAAGGTGAGCTTACCCATGATTTATTAACCATTTTTGTGAGTGATAAATTACCATTATATCTCAAGTTCTATCAGAATAATAAAGACTTCATGAGTTCACTTGCCTATTATATGAGCAAAATATGGTGAAAATGAGACTCCTCACTTTTATGGAAATGGCAGTGGAAAACAAAGATTTCTTTTTATACCATGCAGCAAGAGCTACAGATTAGATCTGATGATATTGAAGCATTTGTTATTGATGCGGTAGCAATTGCTCAGACCCAAATAAAAGTAGTTGTCAGTCACAGCACACATTGGATATTTGGAAAACAGAGGTGGCAACACCTGTACAACACTCTTAATGCCTGGAAACAAAACTTGATCAAAGTGAAAATTAGCCTTTTGAATCTTTTGGATACCTGAATTTTTATGCAAATAATTTTGTTCTTTAAGTAAAAAAAAGTTCTAAGTCATAGTAAACAACAAACAAAAGATATAACCAACAACAAAAAGAATTCAAATCACAATATGTTCAATTTATCAAGTGACTGTATTTTTTAATAGGTTTTAATATGATTCGGTTGGCAACACTTTGATTCTATTCAAAATGTCCTGAAATATGGTAGAAGTGACACATCCCCAATGTGATATGGTGCATCAGTTAAAGTACATATTATTTGAAGCCCACTTCTGATACTTATAAGATATCTAACAGACCACAGCAAGGCTTCTTCCCTGGGAAAGCAGCTTGATTTTCAACCTGGGCTAATATTTCTTTAATTTTTTTATGTCTGGTTTTGTTTTCAACATAGAGCTCAAAAACAATTTCTGGGCTGACTGACTGGCAGCAGTTGTGCATGGTTTCCTGTAATTCTGCATCTTATAGATTATATAATTGGCAAAAGCCAAAGAAAAGATTCTGTTTTTACTTCTTAAGTCAAAGAGAGCTTACTGGGAAGGTTGTGAGCTACCCAGCAGATCCTAGCTAATACCCAGAGCAATCATAAAGTGCTTCCTCCATTAGTGGCTCACCAAAACAAGTCAACACCTGTTAATCATTTGTTTTCTTAAAATGAAACCTTTTCAACTTATTGTCAGCTTTCCTAATAACCCTCTTAATCCCAGGGTTATATGTAAGGTTATATTCTCAAGTAACACAAAGTACAAGTGAAGTCAATTCTTTGGAGACCATATTCAAACAAGTATCTGTAAGTAGATGTTATTAATGTCAACCCAGATCTATATTAGGGGGTGTGTTTCTATTCCCTAGCTGCAATGACTCCATTCCTAAGCAGCCCACACTTGGAATCCTATCTGGAGCCTTGGCTGATAGAAGTTGAAGCACCCAGACACACCCCAGCCCTTCTCTAAGAGCTGACAAGATTAATTAAAACCAAATAAAGCTGGTTCATTGCCTCAAGGTGAGATACTCTATGCAGTATCCAGGCTCCCTTGTGCATCAGGCCAGTGTTCAAGCTGGTCTATGAATGCAGCTTGCTTGGCCCATTTCCCCTTCCTTTGGTGCTTTTTGTCCCTTCCTTACAAATTTTTTTCAAGATCAGGCACATGTGCATAAACCTCTGTCTTAGGCTCCACTTTTGTCAGTCCCAACCTAGGATAATATAATAATAATACAGTTCGTATCTGTGATTCTAAAAGTGACCATCAACATACTCTGGTTAGATAGACTATCACCTGATCAATAAAGTTCTATTTGCAGTGGCCTAAAAGAGCCAGTATGCATTTATCCTTCATGCTCCCTGCTGTGAACACATATTGCCAGCCACCCTTCTTTCATTTGCACTTTTTTCATTTTGTTTTTACAGGTGGACTACCAGTTTATTAGGTTGGAAATGGGACTATTTAATACTGTTTACTTTCCAAGTTCTTGTAGCTATGCAATTCATTTCCAGTCAGTGATACATATGCCTTCCTGCTGATGACATCTATGTTAAGCTTTATTGGGTAGGCTCCTGAGAGAGTCGTTTTTCTAATGAGAAGAGTCAGACTCAGCTGGTGTGATCTTTTTTTCTCCTCTGTAATTAGTAAATAATTCTTCAGCTCTGGAAGCCATACTTTGAGTACTGTCGAGATAATTGGATACTACATACCTTTTTGCACTATAGAGATACTGCCTCAGGCCTGGACTGACTTTCTGTAAGCTTCTTATATGAGAAAAGCAGCCCCTAGTTCAGAAGTTCTCAACCTACAGGCCTCTGAAAATGTGTAGAGGTGTTCCAGTTTGCCACAAAGTTTAAGAAGTAAGATTGTACTAGGACTAGGTGAGAGATAAGGTGAGATGTGGGCTCTCCATTTAAGGGGAGCCCCAAATTTAGCAATCTTTCTTGATAATATTTGTTATAATATATTTAAAAGTTAGTGCAAAAAATGTCATGATTAACACAGTAACATTTTGAACAATGGTAGGATCAATAATTGTGTGTGTTATCCACATGGAGCCTGAGGTAAAAGGCTTAGCAGTATTAATGCCTCCCTAGCACCATATTTAGCATTTTGATATTTTGTTGATCAGGGATTTTTTAAAAATTATTTTGATGTTATAAACTGCCTCATTCATGGCCTAGTACTTACTGGCAGGTCTGCTTCTATCTGGGTGCCTAAGGAATATTACCCATCTTTTCCATGTGAAACAAGCAACCATGTATTGCACAGAATCACTTAACCTAGAATGCCAGTCATGCTCCGTTGAGAAAATCTTGTTTGCTTAAAACCCTTAGCACTGGGGTGATTAATGCAAAGAGCTAAAGCAATTTTGATATTTTTCTTCCCATCTCTGAGAAAGCAATTCATGTCGTTGACTTCAGCTAAAAGGTCAAGCTAAAAGCCAGATTACACCATGGTCAGGTTAGAACACAGAAAATGAACACAGCTAAGCTTGGTGACTTGGGCATGCAATCCCAGCCACTCAGGTGATTAAGGCCTAAGTGGGAAATAAAATGAGTTCAAAGCTAGATTGGGAAAATTCCTGAGACCCTGTCTCAAAAAAGAAAAAAGAAAAACAAGAAGTACAGAAGGACCCAGAGGGAACAGGAGCTCTGCAAGAAAGTTCAGTGTAGAGGGCAGGGTATGCCAATCATGTCCTGTAACAGGTAAGGACTGAGAGATGCTGGGAGAACCTGGAGGCTGGGTCTATTTTGGTATGTGAAATAGGCACCTCAGCTACCTGTCTCAAGTCTGAATACCAACAATTTCTAAGAGGTCTGGCTGTCTAGACACTTGTTCATCCTAGAACTGGGCCTTGGGTTTTAATTACGTTGGGTTGAGATTTGGTATCTAGCAGTTTGTGATATCCCATGGTTGGTTATTATTGTATGTAATCTTGTGGTTAGCTGCTTTTATAAAAGATCAAAATATTTAGAAATGTGCAAATGGCTAAATGTTTTTATATGACTTTTATCGGGATGTTAAATACCATTTACACAGACTCTACAATTATGCTCTCACTTCTTTTCATTTTTTAATGGAAACTAGTTAGCATAATTTATTTGCTATTTCCATAAACAGTTCTGTTATAGAAAGTGCCAGGATAAAAGTTGATGTTGTGGGGACATACATGCATTTAAAAGTGCTATTTTTTATTTATTAAAACATAATTATAATTAAAACTACTGACTACTGAATTAGAATTTTAATAACTTTGCATTAATTGACCTTGAATTTACAGTGAGATAATTATATAGTATTTTATGAATTTTTCTACTTTGAAAAATAGAAAAAATAATTCAGTCTCTTAGGTCACCTTGATTTTCTTTGTGTTCATTTGTATATACAGGTACATATATGTGTGTGTGTGTGTGAACATAAGTGCACGTGTGTGCAGGTCAGGGGTCAACCTGGGGTATGGTTCTTAAGGAGCCACCCACCTTGTTTTTTGAAACAGTTTCTCACTAGGATCTGGACTTCAACAAGTAGATTTGGCTGGTGGGCCATCAAGCCTCAGTGATCCACCCCTGTTTCTGTCCCCAGTGTGTGCCACCACCCCTGGAGTTTTATGCTAGAGATAGAACTCAAGGTGTCATGCATGAGAATCGTTTTGTTCACTGAGCCTCTTGACATAAAAAAATGAGCAAGCTGGTTTACTATACATTGCTTTCTTAGCAGATATCATAGAAGACATGGGATAAGATTGGTGCTTGGGCTGGGGATGTTTGGGGCCTTATGGAAAAGAAGAGTTTTTCTGGATAGATATTATCAAGAAGCAGGCATATTTTTATGTTTGTGCACATCTTAACATATTTCTTTGACAAAGAGATCACACTAGAGAGAGGCTATTACTGTAACTGGGAGAAAAGCTGCTGTCACCCCTATGAACCAGAAAATGGGAGTTTGACTTTTTTTTCTTACATATGTCATTTATTTTCTGCCTGTGTTCACACATGATTATAGAGTTGTCTTGGTTTTTCCTTTACCCATAGTCACAGGGTGGTCGTGTCTGGTATTGTTGATTAAAATTTTTCTTGTTCCCCAGATGAACACCAGGCCAGCTGACAGTATTAAGTGAACAGACCTCAGGCGCTTATTTTCTTTTTTGGCTCAGTTCCAGTAAAAATTGGAAGTTTTTCTGCAGGAAGATTTAGCACTGGGTAATTACATCAAAATATCAGATGATTAACAAAGAACAATACAGAAATATAGATTGTAGAAATCTTGTCTAAAATCAATTAGGCATATGATAAAACATAATCAGTGTATAAAATTAAAAGACAGTTACACTTCAAAGTGTCAGGTACTATACCTTTAAGCTGTACCTCAAAGTGAAATGGAAACTTTTTCATAGGTTTATATAATTTTTGAATTATCTGATTACTGCTAGAAACTTTTTATAAGAGACCAATATGTATAATTATGACAATGTAATTGCAGTACATTACCATCTATTCCCCCTGTTTTACCAAAATTATATAAATCTTTAGCTATTAATCTTTAAAGAAGAAATCAAAAGCTTGTCTGAAATCACACATGTGATGCCCCAAATTCTCAACTATGTATTCTACATTTATCATTAGCAGCACAGTACCCTAGGGTCCTCCTTCTTGTTTATCTTCTTTAGGAGTAAAGATTTTAGTATGTTTTTCCTATATTATATGACTAATATCCACTTACGAGTGAGTATATACCATGTGTGTCTTTCTGCTTCTGGTTGCACAGCAAGTACTTTAAACTTCTGCAGCCTCCACTTACGAATTTTTATAGCTCCAATTTTTACTTGCAGTTGCCCCTTCCAGGCAATAGCACAAACATCTCTTCACCTGTGGTGGATAAACAAGATTATTCAGCAACATAATCTGAAGAATGATAAAACATAGGTGACCCATGAAAGCATGCTAAATGAAAAGAAATCAAATACAGAACTCTTCATATTGTATGATTCCACCTACATGAAATTCTAGAAAAGAAATTATGTAAAAAAAGCAAATGAGTCCTTGCTCGGGCATGCAGAGGGAACATTTCAAGGGTGAAAGAAATGTTCTAAACTAGATTGTATGAATCATTATATGGCACTATAAAATTATAAAATAAAACTTAACGGTGTAATTGTAGTGGCTGAATTTTATGGCATATAAATGGAAGCTTAATATATGGGTTTGAGCTGGACATGGTGGCACACACCTCTAATCCCAGCACTTGGGGAGGCAGAGGCAAGTGGATCCCTGTGACTTTGAGGCCAGCTTGGTGTACAAAGTGAGTTCAGGAGAGCCAAAGCCACACAGAGCAATCCTGTCTTAAAAAACTAAAAACCAATATATACATACATATATATATATATATATATATATACACACACATGTATGCATACATGTACATATACATGTGTATGTACATATATTTGTATATATATGTCCATATATGTATGTATGCATATATATATTGAGGGCTCATATATATATGGTTCATATTATTGTCCCATATATATATATATATATATGTACAATATCCTAGGTGACTTAAAAATGTATTTTCTACACAGTTCTGAGGATTAGAAGCCAAACGTCAAAGTGAAGGTAGGGTTGGATTCTCTTGAGATTTGTCCTCTTGTCTGGTAGATCACCACCATCTTGCTACCTCTCAAATGGTTACCCACTGTGCACATGAATTTTTTTTTTAACATAAAACCTTTTCATTTATTGACTTAAAATTTAGGCCAATTTATATGTTTCCCTGTATTTGTAATGTATAGAAGTCATGGGTACTCATATTTTCTACTTCTGATTTTAAACCAGCTGCAAGTTTATTTGAAACATTTAAAAGTAATTGACCACTTTTGGCTTTCTATTTTAATATTAATAGTGGGAAATAGTACAAATAGTATGAATTCTAATCAAAATCTTGATTTCAAAAATAATTTTAAATAATTTTGGACCCAAGAAAAGTAACAAAAAAATGATACAATGAGTTCTTATGTGCCCTTCCTTTCAGATTTTCCCAACAATGACATTTTATCTAATCGTAACAAAATATTAAAACACTGCAATTACCTTAGATAGTTTTTTGTGTCCTCTTCAGTTAGCACTTCCATTTAAAATTTTTATTTACTTATTTTACAACTTTTCAGTTTTCCTCATTTAGATTTATTCATGTGTGCATTTTACCTGCGTGTATGTATATACACCATGTGCATACCTGGTATCTCTAGAGGTCAGAAGGAATCCATTCCCTTGGAACTGGAGTTACCCATGGTTGTGAGCCAACATGAGAGTTCTGAGAAACAAACACAGAGGTCCTTTGCAAGAGCAATGAGTGCTCTTAACTGCCAAGTCATTTTTTTTTAGTTCCAGATTTTGTTGTTTAATGATATTCTGCTTGTATGTGTGTCTTTGCACCACTTAATGCCTGGTACCCACAGAGGACAGAAGGTATCAGATAGTAGAATCACTGTTTACCTGTTAGTCATCAGTTGACTTTTGTCCTCTCTTGTGTTCCTCTGAAAGTTCCCTTTTATTGGTCTATGACTGCTGCCACTCCACTGTCTGAATAGCCTTCTCATTAACATCTCTACTGTCAACGTGATTCTCTCTTTCCATTGCCATGATTTGCTACGGGTAACTTTAGAGTCCTTCAACTTCCTTTGCATATCCTTGGTACCACTCATCTTTTTAGCCACTTTTGCCCTGATAGTCTAGTCATCCCTGCTACTGTGCAATTCACCAATTAGATGGACAGAATTACCTGCAGCTTGTTACCCAGTTACAGAAAACCTTCATGTTCTTGGAACATTACATATTGTTTCCTTCATTATCTGTGTATTTCTTGATCTAATGTCCCTTTTACATAGCCATTTTAATTTCGGTGTTTGTGCATGGTACTTTTAGGTACAAAACATCTCCATACTATCTTTTAAAATTACATTTATTTGTTTAAATAAAATTTATTATTCTAAAATGTATTTATCTGTGAGTGTACGTACACATGTGAAGGTCAGAGAACCACTTGTGGGAGTGGGTTTTCTCCTTCCACCGTATGTGTCTCAGGTTTCTAACTTAGGTTGTTACGCTTGGCAACAAGCATCTCTTCCCACTTAACCATATTACTGACCCTTCTTCATACTGTCAGAACATTTTTCTCAAACTCCAATAATAATTTTTGTATCCTCCACTTGCAAGTGTAAGCAGAGCTTTTGTGATAGTTCAAGGGATATGGCTAAGTTTGTTGTCTCTAAAGCTGGGAAGCTTGTGTTTTCATCTCACTGTCTCGTTCTTTTACCTTGAAATCTTGGGTACACATAGCTCTACTTACCAAACCTTGACTTCTATAAGAAAATGATCACAGTCTGACCCACTTTATAGGATTAAATGAGATAAGCAGTATAAAAATAAATAACACACTGCAGTGTCCGTTATAGATACCTAATCAGTGATGCGTGCTAACACATGCTTGTGATTTCAGCACTTGGGAACCTGAGGCAGGAGGATTATGACTTCAGGCAGGCTGGGCTCTGTAGTGAGACCTCATCTCAGCCCCTACTCTGAAATAAAAAAAAAATACTTAATGAATGTTGATTATTTTATTTAGCTTTCAATACTTAGTGCCTAGCATAATTGTTGCACTTATTTTAAAATTATTTTACTTGGGATTTCTTAATACCTCTCCCTTTCAACCCTCAACCCCAGGTAGGAGAGAGAAGGTTAGTGGGAAGATGGGCCACACACCCCTTTCCTTCTTCTAGCTGTTTAAGGTCAATGGGTTCTTTTAGGGCTATACCAATTCTCTGTCAATAGCAAACACAGCAATCAGTCTCTTCCAAATCCCTGCATTGAAACATTTCTCTCCATCTGTCTCTAAGTTGCCACACCATTCGTCTCTGGTTTCTCCAAATTACCTCTTGTTACATGCCATCATTGCATACCACACTTTCTCATTCTGGGTTCACATATTCATATCCTCAGAGCCCTAGACCATATCCCTATCTATGCCCTACAAGACAGGCTGTTACCAGCTGTCAAAGACCGTGCCCCCACGTGAGACAATTATCAGCTGTGGACAAACTAAAGCCCAAACAAAAATCCCACATTGAGATTAGAACAAAAACATATTTACATAACATAACTGAGTTTTTAAAGAAAACAAAACTTCAGATAAACAATGCCTGACAAATGACAGGCATTCAGTAATATATGCTAAGAAACATGTTGCAGGGATTACAGGCCTGCACTACCATTAAATAAAATACTTTCGGACCATTAGGTTAATCCAATGTACTGGATGACAAAGGAGTCTGGTTTATTGGGTAACTATTAGAATTATAACCATATTGATTGACTATGGCATTTTTTAAGTGTATTGGTTAGTTACATGATTTCTCTTGGATTGGCTTTCTTGTTTTAATTCTAATATAAATGTAGACTATCAGGGATGGTTTTATGTTTTGTATGTGAATTTATGTGCTTGTGTAGAAAAGTACCTGTGAAAGCCAGAAGGCACATTAGATTCCTTAAAGCTAGAGTTATGTTTGTGAGAAGCCTGACAAGTGCTGAGATCTAAACACCAGTCCTCAAAATAGAGCAAACAATCTAAGCCCTAGAGATGTCTTTCCTGCTCCAGGGAATCTCCTTTCCACAGTGGTCCTAGACCTATTTCTTTAATAATAGCAAGTGTTTTTTAATTGCTTTGATCCATAGATTCCAAAAGGGTGTGAACACCATTTTATACGGCTTTGACAGTATTTTAGGCTATCAGATTTGCATTCTAAATCAATTGTTGGTATAATGTTCTTGTGAAGTGCATACCATTTACCGTTGTTCATTCAAATGCTGTTTTCTCAACCCCACTATCTGGTTTCAATCCAGACATTGCACTGTGATGTTTACTCTAAGCATTACTTGTCTCAAGTTTGTGTAAACATGCCACCATTTGTTCTTTATGTTGTCAATAAAACAACCAACCAGTGTTGAACAAAGGAGAGAATAGTTTGGGGCATCCTGGTCCAGACTGGAAGAGAAAGAAAGAATAGAGTGGGAGGAGCGGTAGTGTCAGAAGAGAGATCTGAGGGGAGAGGATTTAGAACTACCAGGAGAGATGAATAAGACTTAAGATATGAAGAAAAGCAAGTATAATGTAGGAAATCTGAGTGGTAGGAAGCTATGCAGGCTTGGAGGTTTAGGATGGAATAATCATTGCCCAGCATTGTGCAATAGGTTCAACTAAATACATCCTTGTCACTGTGTGGTGATTTGGGTATACAGCTGGTTTAAGAATAACGACTGCCTTTACTAAGTTGAGCAGCTGAAGTTCTTGGATTTCTAGCATGTTGATGATGAAATCTGAAGAAATTTGCAATGTGAGTGAATGGCTGCCTATGCTGTGGTGATGTACTGGTGTCAGGAGAGCTTCACAATTACATTCCAAGTTCAGACTCAAGACTCTCAGTGGCTCACATTCAACCCTACTTTGTCCTTAGCACTTGTAGCACCTTCAGGGTCTCACCTCCCATCACTGCAGTCCATCATACCAATCAGAAGTAGATGCTTTAGGGAGAGATTCTGGGAAAGATATCTGATGATTTCTTGCACAGTATGCAAGCCCATGCCTAGGTGGGCATACTGGCAAAGGCTGTTGGGAACTCAGTGAGGTAGAAAGTAAGGAGCATTGGTTTCAATAAGAATTCTCTGCAGTGGAATCTTTTTTTAGAGCCTCATGTGCCTGCCAGGCAGTAGAGTAAGTCAGAACTGCTGTGAAGCCTATGGACATATTGGGAAAGTGCTCTAGCATGGGCTCAATGAGTGGGTAACTACCAGTGAAACAATGCCTGTGGATCTTGTAGTCATAGGGCACACATTTTATCATGATGTGCATTAGATTTTCATCATCCTCTCCGCAGTGAATCACCAAAAGCTTCTTGATAGATACAGCTAACCTCAGTTGTCACTCAAATACCTTAAACTGATCTGGGACCAGGTGTAGTGCAATTGTAAGAATAATCTCCAAAGGACACAGCCTTGGGGTAGTACAAGGCATACAAGATGTTTCTTCTTGATACTCATTGTAGTTACATGCAAAATGAAGGTGATATCCAAAAGCTCCCCAAACCAGATCTTCGCTCAATAGCTCTTTCCATAGACCATTTCTTAATGTACGAGGATCACAGAAATCAGAGATGCAGCCTTGAAATTCCTTGGAAAAAGTATAGCTATAAATTTTCCTGAACTCAGCAAAGCTTCCTTGGAAGGACAACTTGGAAAACAGCATGTCCAAGTGACAATGAGTATCGATGAAACCTTCCATTTGGCTTGGATGCAAATGACGCCTTGACAGGAAGTCAGCTGCACATTCTCCATGAATATATGGCAATTTGTCCTCTTGATATGTGATCTTTGCCCGGGTTTTTTCACCTTTGGAGGATAAAATTATGTGGGAATTCCAGTATTCTTCATCATCTAGTCCCTGCATATGAATGATCATTTCTTCAGAGGTCATTGTGTAGTAAGAATGACCAGCTGGAATTTCCTTTATGATTGTTTCATCCATGGATGTGGTAGTACTGCTGCTGTTATTGGGATACTGTGAAATCTTGGTACCGCTGGTCCAAGAGCTGGTATAGTCACTCTAAGGGCTATCATATGATTTAGACTGAAGGAGGTCATTCTTAATCTTATCGGATAAAGGCTGTGAAATGGCTGGGAAACTTGATGAGAATGGCTCATCCTGAATGAATCTGGCTGTGGAAGTTTTAACATTAGACCTGTCTCTTCTTGAAGAGTTGGAGGCCTCAATCACCCCCGCCCCCTTTCTTTAGACTTTAGGAATGATGAACAGGAGTTATCCTCGGTTTGATATTTTGGGAGTAGAAGGCTTTTTTTTTTTTTAACAACTAACTGCATTTTTGTCACCAAATACCTCCTCACTAAGTATATTAAAACGACTTAAATGCCATTTTCTCTCACTAAAGCTGACTATCTTGAGAGGCTGAGACACAAAAGGGAGATCTCTTAATGGTCTTCTGCTAATCTTAGGATGCTCCATTCCAGCTAGAACGCTCCCCTTGGGCCACAGGAAACTCTGCTGGTGTATGGACAAACTACTCTGCATTTAGAGAGCTCTGCTCTGGGCACTGTAGGCTCAGCCCTGGGCTGTGAAGGCTCCACTCTCAAATGTGGAGACTGGGCTCTGAGTTGTGGGGGCTCCAGTCCAGACTTTTGTGGATACGCTCCAGGCATTGGCAGCTGCCCTTTAATCTTTGGAGGCTCTGCTCTATGCTTTTGCCACTGAGGCTGCATAAGCTTTACAGGGTCTACTTTGTGCTGTGGAGACTCTGCCTGAGGCACGGGAGACTCCATCTCAGGCTTTGGGGTCTCCGCCAAGGCTGGAGTAGAGTTTAATCAGGGATGTCCACTTCGGGCTTTGCACCAGCTTTAAAATGCTCTGCCCCTGCCTTAGGAATCTCTACCCCTGACTTAGGAAGGGCTCTTAGCCTGGATTTTGTCCTAACACAAGACCCCCTTTTCCTTTTGGAGAGCCAGCCTTCCCTTTTCCTTCCGGGGCACAAGACTCCTCTTTTCTATTAGGTGTAACAGCCAGTCCTTTTGCCCTTGGAGCCATTCCCCTTTTCCTAACATCTTCTCTTGAAATTGATGTGCAAGCTTTGGACACTTGGATTTTTTTTTTTTTTTTTTTTGAGACAGGGTCTCACAGTGTTGTACAAATTCCCAATCTTCCTGTACCTTTATCATTGGGAATGTGCATGCTAGAAAATATACCTGTCTTACATTTAGATGGTTAGTTCCTGAGTAAATAATCCATATGGTTTATGTATTGGTCACTCCAAACATCCCATATTTAAAATGTGATGTGATTTGATTGAAAGATTAGGCTTTAGCTTTAGCTTTTTGATTGTATCTCCTATGCTTTTATGGGTGATGTACACACTTCTGCAATACTGTTTTGTGTCAGTGCTGCACTAGACAATAATCTTTGATAACAATTTAAGTGTAAGATAAGAACTATAATGAATGTTAAAATCCAACTTGGACTATGCAGTAAAAAGCAAATAACTCAGGGATTCCAAGATGGCGGCGAGCAGAGCGCACCGTTTTGGAGAGGCAGAGACATGAATCTCCATAATTGGTGAGTGGAGAGTCAATCAACGCTAGAATTTGGACTGTGGGGCTTTCTAAAGGAGAGGGGCCACCACAGAAGCTTGGAGTGCTAATAGATTTAGATCGGGCTCAGACTTCTCCGGGAAGGAAATAGGGCGCCTCCCTTGCCCCGGCCTCCCGCGGGGAAACCCCCACACAGCACCAGGCAGCTGAGCACAAAACTCACATCCAGGAGATCAAGGCAGCAGAGACAGTGCTCCGGGCCCCTTACAGCAGCGGTCTACTGTAACCACCCGTTGAACACCCAACCCCTCCTGGGACACGTCCCACTCAGGGCCCTCCCGGTGCCGAGGATCGTCCCCTCCCCCATCCCGCTGATTTGATCCCGGGGCTTAGACCACAGCAGGAAGTGCAGCGGAGCTCACGCCCCAAGCGGCCAGAGCGCAATAACCCCAGAAACCTCCTCACAGAAGGAGGGCAGACCCAATCACAGAGCTCCAACCACTGAGCCCTAACCACAGAGACTCAGATCCACAATACAATTCTTCCTGGATACCAAAGCCGCAAAGCTCAGTGCCTGGGACCCAAGACAGGCGGAGGCAGGGAGGCAGGGCTCCAGACCCCGCAGCCGCAGCTGAGAACAGTAACGACCTGCTGAATGCCACCACTCAGAGGAGAACACACCCGACCTAGAGCCCTCTCACGGAGCTCTTGACCCGCGGAACACACTCCCCACTACCACCACCACCCGGCTCTGCAGGAGTGCATGCACCGCCGAAACTCCACCCTGCCAGAGCGCGCACCCAATACAGTGCTAGCCACAGAAACTCAGACCCACAGTACGACCCGTCCCAGATCCCAAGCCTGCAAGTAGCAGCACGGACTACACAGGGCTGCCCAGCCAGTGACTGTATGGGCCATCCAACCCCTCAGTGGCAGAAAACCAGCTGAATAGACACCAAAGACCAGCAGACCGGTAAAATCAATACGCGCACACATTCTTCAACAGCACTTGCGATCCCTTAGCGCCTGCAACAACTTCAGTGCCTGCAAAGCACCCCTCTCACACACTGAAGGCCTCTTCATTCACCAACACCCTGTCCCTTAGGACACACCCACAAGCACACTCTCAAACATGCTATCCCGCATTTGCCCTTCTGCGCCTGCGAACTTTCCTTCTACAGGTATAGCTGAATAACCAACGCACACACTGAAACCACTAGACCTCACTAGACCTTCATTTTCCTGAAGAATTCTCCAGATACCAGAGAAAAACCAGTCTGACCTGCAGAATCCAAGAACAGACAGTAAACACGACAGATAACCAAATGGCCAGAGGTCGGCGAAAGAACACAGCCAATGCAAATCAAGATATCATGGCTTCACCGGCAACCTCCAAAATTATTGGACACTCCAACTCAGCAGAAACAGAAAAAGAAAATGATTTTAAAGCTATGATTATCCAGTTATTTGAGGCACATAAAGAGGAAACCAAAAAATCTCTCAGAGAAATAGTCATAGAGATTCAAACAGTTAAAGAGGATACAAAAAAATCCCTTAACGATTTGGCCTCCCAAATAGAAACAAAGACAAACGAGGTGAACGAAGAAGCTCTTAAAGAAACGCATGCAAATATAGCCAAACAATTGGAGGCAGAAGCAGAGGCACTAAGAGAGGAAACAAACAAAAAAATAGAGTCCATCTTGGAGACACAGGAATCCACACTCAAACAGATGAAGGAAATGTTGCAAGACATGAAAACAGAATTAGAATCAATAAAGAAAACACAAACTGAGAAAACCCTGGAACTGAAGAACTTAGAGAAAAGAGAAGGAATCTCAAAGGTAAGCATCACTAATAGAATTCAAGAGATGGAAGAGAGAATCTCGGGTGCTGAAGATATACTCACAGAAATTTATACTTCTCTCAAAGCAAAAATAAAATCAGAAAAATCCCAAACACAAACAATCCAAGAAATCAAGGATGTCATGAAAAGGCAAAATATAAGAATAATAGGAATAGAAGAAGAGGAGTCCAGGTTACAAGGTCCAGAAAATATTTTCAAGAAAATCATAGAAGAAAATTTTCCCAACCTAAAGAAAGAGATGTCCACAAACATACAAGAGGCCTACAGAACACCAAATAGACTAGACCAGAGAAGAAACTCCTCATGCCACATCATAGTCAAAACACTTAATCTACAGAACAAAGAAAAGATACTAAAAGCAGCAAGGGAAAAAGGCCAAGTAACATATAAAGGCAAACCTATCAGAATCACACCGGACTTCTCATCAGAAACTATGAAAGCCAGAAGATCCTGGGGAGAGATCATGCGGGCCCTAAGGGACCACAGGTGCCAACCTAGACTACTTTACCCAGCAAAGCTTTCAATCAACATAGATGGAGAAAATAAAATATTCCACGACAAAACTAAATTTAAGCAATATTTGAACAGCAACCCAGCCCTACAGAAGATACTAGAAGGAAAATTCCAATCCATTGAAAACAAATACACCTAAGAAAACATAGGTTAAAGATAATTTCCAACAAAAGTCAAAAGCAAACAAGCAATGATTCACAGTAACATCGCCAACTCCACAATAATAGGAAATAACATTCAATGGTCATTAATATCTATCAACATCAATGGACTCAACATTCCAATAAAAAGACACAGACTAACAGAATGGGTGCGGAAACAGGAACCAACAGTCTGCTGCATCCAAGAAACACACCTAAGCAACAAAGATAAACATTACCTCAGAGTAAAAGGCTGGAAAACAGTTTTTCAAGCAAATGGACCCAAAAAACAAGCAGGAGTGGCTATCCTCATATCTAATAAAATAGATTTTCAACCAAAACTAATCAAAAGAGACATAGAGGGGCACTACATTTTCATCAAAGGAAAAATTCACCAAGAAGACATCACAATTCTAAACATCTATGCCCCAAATACAAGAGCACAAACATTCATAAATGAAACATTATTAAAGCTTAAACCACACATTGATGGCAATACCCTAATAGTGGGTGACTTCAACACCCCACTCTCACCAAGGGACAGATCAACTAGACAGAAACCAAATAGGGAAATAAAAGCACTTACAGAGTCCCTAAATCAAATGGACCTAACAGACGTCTACAGATCTTTCCACCCAAACTCAAAAGAGTATACCTTCTTTTCAGCACCTCATGGAAACTTCTCCAAAATAGACCATATAGTTGGTCACAAAGCAAGCCTCAACAGATATAAAAAGATTGAGATAATCCCTTGTATTCTATCGGACCACCATGGACTAAAGCTGGATATCAACAACAATGGAAACAACAAAAAGCCGACACGCACATGGAAACTGAACAACTTGTTACTCAATGACAGCTGGGTTAAGGAAGAAATAAAGAAAGAAATTAAAGACTTCCTAGAATTCAATGAAAATGAAGGCACAACATACCCAAATTTATGGGACACATTGAAAGCGGTGCTCAGAGGAAAATTTATAGCACTAAGTGCCTTCAAGAAGAAATTTATAACATCACATACAAGTAACTTAATGGCCCAACTGAAAACCCTAGAAAAAAAGAAGCAGATACACCCAAGAGGAGCAGAAGGCTGGAAATAATCAAACTCAGGGCTGAAATCAATCAATTAGAAACAAATAAAACTATTCAAAGAATCAATGAAACAAAAAGCTGGTTCTTTGAGAAAATCAACAAGATAGACAAACCCTTAGCCAAGCTAACTAAAAAGCAGAGAGAATCTATCCAAATCAGCAAAATCAGAAATGAAAAGGGGGACATAACTACAGACACTGAAGAAATCCAAACAATCATTAGGTCATACTACAAAAGCCCATACGCCACAAAATTTGAAAATTTAAACGAAATGGACAATTTTCTTGATAGATTCCATCTACCAACATTAAGTCAAGATCAGATAGAAAGACTGAATAGCCCTACATCCCCCAAGGAAATTGAAGCAGTCATTAACAGCCTCCCCTCCAAAAAAAGCCCTGGGCCAGATGGTTTCAGCGCAGAATTCTACCAGACCTTCAAAGAAGTGCTAATATCAATTCTCCTCAAACTATTCCACAAAATAGAAACAGAAGGAACATTACCAAACTCATTCTATGAAGCGACAGTTACCTTGATACCCAAACCACACAAAGACCCAACAAAAAAAGAGAACTTCAGACCTATCTCTCTTATGAATATTGATGCAAAAATACTCAATAAAATACTTGCAAACCGAATCCAAGAACACATCAAAGATATCATCCATCATGACCAAGTAGGCTTCATCCCAGGCATGCAAGGGTGGTTCAACATGCGGAAATCCATCAATGTAATCCACCACATAAACAAACTGAAGGAGAAAAACCACATGATCATCTTCTTGGACGCCGAAAAAGCATTTGACAAACTCCAACACCCATTCATGTTTAAAGTATTGGAGAGATCAGGGATACAAGGCACATATCTAAACATAGTAAAGGCAAGATACAGCAAGTCTACAGCCAACATCAAACTCAATGGAGAGAAACTTAAATCAATCCCACTGAAATCAGGGACAAGACAAGGCTGCCCACTCTCTCCATATCTCTTCAACATAGTACTTGACGTCTTAGCCAGAGCAATAAAACAACTAAAGGAGATCAAGGGGATACAAATTGGAAAGGAAGAGGTCAAAGTGTCACTATTCGCAGATGATATTATAGTATACATGAGTGACCCCAAAAATTCAACCAGAGAACTCCTTCAGCTGATAAACACCTTCAGCAAAGTGGCTGGATACAAAATCAACTCAAAAAAATCAGAAGCCTTCCTGTATACCAAAGACAAAAGGGCCAAGAAAGAAATTAGGGAAACAACACCCTTCACAATGGCCACTAATAACATAAAGTACTTTGGTGTGACACTAACCAAGCAAGTGAAAGACCTGTTTGAGAAAAACTTCAAGTCTCTGAAGAAAGAAATTGAAAAAGATCTCAGAAGATGGAAAGATCTCCCGTGCTCATGGATTGGTAGGATTAACATTGTGAAAATGGCCATCCTGCCAAAAGCAATCTACAGATTCAATGCAATTCCCATCAAAATACCAACTCAATTCTTTTCAGACCTTGAAAAAAGGTTTCTCAGCTTCATATGGAGAAACAAAAAACCTAGAATCTCCAAAACAACCCTATACAACAACAGATCAACTGGAGGTATCTCCATTCCCGATCTCATGCTGTACTATAGAGCAATAGTAATAAAAACAGCATGGTATTGGCATCGAAACAGAAAGGAGGATCAATGGAACCAAATTGAAGACCCAGAAATAAACCCACGTACCTATGAATACTCAATTTTTGACAAAGCAGCCAAAACCATTCAATGGAAAAAAGATAGCATCTTCAACTGATGGTGCTGTTCTAATTGGATGTCTATATGCAGAAAAATGAAAATAGATCCACATTTATCACCCTGCACAAAACTAAAGTCCAAGTGGATCAAAGACCTCAACATAAAACCAGATACGCTAAATCTGTTAGAAGAAAAAGTAGGGAACAGCCTAGAACTCATTGGCACAGGAGACAACTTCCTGAACAGAACTCCAACAGCACAGGCTTTAAGAGCAACAATCAATAAATGGGACCTCATGAAACTGAAAAGCTTCTGTAAAGCAAAGGACACCATCATCAAAACAAAACGACTGCCTACAGATTGGGAAAGAATCTTCACCAACCCTCTATCTGACAGAGGGCTAATATCCAGTATATATAAAGAACTAAAGAAGCTGAAAAGCAGCAAAACAAGTAATCCAATTAAAAAATGGGGAACGGAGCTAAACAGAGAATTCTCTGTAGAGGAATATAGAATGGCAGAGAAACACTTAAAGAAATGCTCAACGTCATTAGCCATTAGGGAAATGCAAATGAAAACGACCCTAAGATTTCACCTTACACCCATCAGAATGGCCAAGATGAAAAACACAAATGACAACACATGTTGGAGAGGTTGTGGAGAAAGGGGAACCCTCCTTCATTGCTGGTGGGAATGTAATCTGGTACAATCACTTTGGAAGTCAATCTGGTGCTTTCTCAGACAATTTGGAATAGCGCTTCCTCAAGACCCAGCTATACCACTGCTAGGTATATACCCAAAATTTGCTCAAGTACACAATAAGGACATTTGCTCAACCATGTTTGTAGCAGCTTTATTTGTAATAGCCAGAACCTGGAAACAACCCAGATGTCCATCAACGGAGGAATGGATACAGAAATTGTGGTATTTCTACACAATGGAATACTACTCAGCAATCAAAAAGGAGGAAATCATGAAATTTGCAAGCAAATGGTGGGATCTAGAAAAGATCATTCTGAGTGAAGTATCCCAGAAGGAGAAACAAACATGGAATATACTCGCTTATATAGACCTAAAAGATAGGATAAACATAATGAAATCTATACACCTAAAGAAGATAATCAAGAAAGCAGACATGGGGTATGATGATCTATCCTCATTTAGAAAGACAAATGGGATATGCATTGAACGTATGACAGGAGCCTACCGCAGAAAGCATCTGAAAGACTCTACCTAGCTGTGCTCCAAAATAGATACTAAGACTCACAACCAAACCTTCGGCAGAGTGCAGGGAATCATAAGAAAGAAGGGGAGTTTGATGTGGAAAGGATAGGAGCTCCAGAAGAACCAAACGTATCTGGGCACAGGGTCTTTTCTGAGATGGACACTCAACCAAAGCCCATGAGAGGATAAAACCTAGAACCTCTGCTCCGATGTGATCCGTGATAGCTCAGTAATCAATTGGTTTCCCATAGTAAGGGGAACAAGGACTATTTCTAACATGAACTCAATGACTGGCTCTTTGACCTCCCCACCTCCCAAGGGAGGAGCAGTACTGTTAGGCCACAGAGGAGGACTTTGCAGCCAGTCCGGAAAATACCTGACAAAAGCGAGTCATATGAAAGGGGAGGAGGTCCTCCCCTATTAGTGGACTTGGAAAGGGGCAGGGAGGAGATGAGGGAGGGAGGGTGGGATTGGGGAGGGAATGAGGGATACAGCTGGGATACAGAATTAACAAAATGTAACTAATGAGAAAAATAAAATTATGGAAAAGAAAAAAAAGAAAACAAAGAAACTTCAAAAAAAAAAAGCAAATAACTCAGTTGGCATGAAAGTAAGTTTAACTTCTTCATTGAAAGCCAAATTTGTAGTATGTTAAGGTAAAACAAGTTACCAATAAAGACGTACTTTTTTTTAAAAGATGTACTTTTGACTGCTTTGAATTTCTTGACTTTATAATATGATAGTGAATTCAGAAACAGAAACATTAATTTTTTTCCTCCCAAAGTAATTTATCCTCACATACCTGTTTTATTTTAGAGATGATATTATTTTCTGTAATCTCTATGATCAAAACTCTACAGATGCTTTGGATATCAAGCAGATAACCAAGTATAATAAATACTGTAGAGCGTTTGGAGGCATGTAGGGAACTGCAGATCACACACGGCGCCAAATTAAATCCACATTCTGTTTTTAAGAAAACTGTGTTTTATTAACAGGAGCAATGGCCAAATTACTCAGTGGGTAGTGGTGTTTGCTGCCAAGTTTACAGATCTAACTTTGATCCTCAGGACCCACATGGTATAAGGAGAGAATTGGTTCTCACAAGTTGTTTTTTGACAACCGTAGTGTGTATATATACACACGTGTACACACACACACACACACACACACACATGCTCACACTTTAAAAGAAAAATTTAAACAGTTATATCCTTTAGGTTTAATCTAGTTTGTGTAACTTACAAATTATGATAAAAACTTTTAGCATCATCTTCACTTTTTTTTGAGGCAGACTCAAATTGTAGTTTTGGTTGGCATGGAAATCACAATTGCTATGAACGGATGGCAATCATTTTGCTGTAGCCTACCGAGTGCCAGGATAATAAGCACTAGATTCATAGTTTTGTGTCTTTAAATTTTTGTTTCTAATGGGTTTTTAATTCCCCTTTCTGGATTCTCTGATAGATGGAATTCATTTATCTTTGTGAAACCACTTATTTTTATATTTACTTAGTGCGAATGGAGTGTGAGTATGGGTGTACATGTGCCCTGGCACATATTTAGAGATTAGAGGACAACTTTGGGGAGTATGTTCTCTGCTTCCACTCTGTTTTTGAGCAAGGACTCTTGTTTTTTGTCACTATATCTCATACTGAAGTCTCCAGGTGATTTTCCTGTCTCTGCTTCCTATTTGGCTATGAGTACTACAATTACAGACCTGAGTCACTGTATCTAACTTTTCTTTCTTTTTAGCAAGGGTTCCAGGAATTGAACCCAGATCATCAGGCTTGTGTGCAGGTACTTTTACCTGCTGAACTATCTCATTGGCTTTGAGATCACTTTTAATCTTTTGGGTGTCTCTTCACTTACCTCATACCTGCACAATTGACCACTAAGGCTACAGTTCAGCTCCTTGTTTAGTTTTTATAATTGAAGTTGGAAAAGTCAGTTGTGTATATGATATAATGCTGTGGTTATTTAAAATGGACAAAATGCACATCAATATTTACTTTAGGTGTATTCAGTTACCCTTATTAATATACACATGTGTAAGCTGGTCAGATGGCCCAGTTGTTAAAAGCATTTACTACTCCTGCAAAAGATTTGGATTTATTTTCCACTACTGACATGGTTGTTCACAACCACCTGAAACCCCAGTTCCAGCCATCTATGACCTTTTCTGACTTTAGTGGGCTCATGCATGCAAGTGGTGCATGCCCATGATAGCTATTCTCCCACTGATGAAATGAGCCAATTCAAGCCAAATTAGAGTATAAATGCACGTTTATTGGGGGCAGCTCTCTGGTGGGTTTACATACCCCACAGGAGGAGGTCAGTGAAGTCACCATGCTAAGAGAGACAGAAAGGGAAATCCTTTCGCAGAGAGAGAGGAGAAAAAAATGGAGACAGGGAAAGGGAAGGAGAGAGGACTGGTGGGAGGGAGGGAGAAGAGGGGAGGGAGGGAGAGGGGAGGAGGGAGGAAAGGGGAGGTGAGAAAGCAGGACAGAAAGGAGAAGGAGAGAGGGGAGGAAGGGAGGGAGGGAAGGAGGGAGAGAAAGACAGACAGTCCAGAGAGAGGGCAGGTTACCCAGTGAAATCCTATAACAAGGTAGGGACTGAGGGATGCTGGGAGAATCTGGAAGCCAGGTCCACTTTGGTTAAATGGGCACTTCAGCTGCTTGTCCCACATCTGAATCCCATCCGTAGCCAAAATATTTGTGACCACACTTTAATACATTTTAGTCCTCCTTAGAACTATTTAAAACAAAAATGACTTACCTAATTCAATTCTGACTAATAAACAAAACCCATACCCATAATGTAAATACAAAAAAACTAATACATTATTTAGTGCCAGACAGGTTAACTCCCAGCTCCACCAACACTAAAAAGTCACGTATGAGGAAAACTTGCATCTTTTCGATTCTAAGCCAAACCACCCCTCTCCAGAAGCTACGGAGCATTGGGGAGGGGGGAGGTACCGGGGGAGAGTGTGATAATGCTAGTGCTGGTTTTTTTACAGACTCCACCAGCAATCATATGAGTCAGAAAATGAAGCCACCAGATGCTTTCCAACTAATAAGGACCAAGTGGGACCGTTCTAACGAGTCCTCACAGATTTCAAAACAGGGGGAGGTACACTAAGATAATTATATCACATAGCTTACAAGATCAGACCTCAATAGCAGACTGCTAGGTTCAGAACTCTGCCTTCCAGGACAAGGTGTTATGCCTAAGAAATTTGGGTGGGGGAGGGCACATTGTATGGTGGCCCTGAAGTGACCAGAAGATGCAGACAGAACCTGGTCCTCAAATTATAAATGGAGAAATGAGAGCATACAAATGGGTCACCTGATGAACAGGAAGTACCTGTGAGTTATGTGACCTCAGCAAAGTACAAGCAGTATTCCCAGCACTGACTCAGGTGAGGGAAATAAGACCTAAACCCTGGGAGTTTAGGAAAGGATTCAGGCCAACCCTGCTTGGAAACAATCTGGAAGAGGGGGAACAGGCCAAGCTGGAGGAAACAGACTGGTAGGTCAAGAGGTGGGCATCCAGCTGTGGCACTTGCCAATGAAGCTCAGCAGTCAGCTTTTCATCTTGGCTCATCCTTCTGGGAGCTAATGTGCACACTCTTCCAGGTCCAACCATCCTGTCCAACAATGCCGCCACTGCCATTTTACACTGGCCAGCAGCAGCCACTACCGAGTTGACTTATTTCCTCAGCAGAGAATATCTATCAACATATACATACCCTTAGGCGCGCACACACACACACACACACACACACACACACACACACACATTTCCTTCTTAGTCTTCTTCCTGGAAAGATGGCTCAGTGGGCAAGAGTACTTTACACATAAGCCTGAGGACCAGAGTTTGATCCCTGGAATTCACATTAAGGTAGAAGATAAACTAATTGCACAGGTATCTTCTATCTTCCACTTGTGTTCCATAGAGCATGCAAGTCTCCACCAACTCCAGCCCATCATATTTTCACGATAACAATAAAAGAGCACATAAAGTCAAACCATTCCAAGAGTACTTAGATCATCTCTATCAGAAGCACAAACTTCACAAGTAGCATTGGGGGTACAGACACAAATGTGGGCACAGTCAATTTTTGAATCCCCAGCACTCACATCAAAAATAGAGTGTGGCAATATTTGTGTTTGTAACCCCAGTGCTTTGTGAGGCAGAGACAGGAGAATTCCTGGGGCTTGCTGGTGCCAGCCTAGCTCCCAGTCCAGTGACAGACCTTGTCTCAAGGGAGTATGGCAGAGAATGATAAGGCAGGATATACAATGTGATGGCATTCTCTGTCCTCTGAGAATACGCAGTCATGCGCAGCTGCACACACGTGTGTACATATATTGCATACACAATAAAATAAAAACCAATTCAATTTGAGAGACCAAGAGAATATTTAAATGGAACATTCTATGAGTGTGGCCCATAGAATCACAGAAGCTTGGAATCACAGAAATATTGTTCCACTAATTGTCTTCAATTTTTGTGCCCTTCTATATGAGCAAGTCTTCCTATTGAGAGTGATTTTCAAAGTTTAAAAAAAAAACATGCTATTCATACCACATGGCACAAAAGCATAACTATTAAAAGTTGTTTTTCAGAAAAGGTACTAATATGGGCGGGGGAAGGATTTATTTTTTCTTATTGTGAGATGTTTTTTCCAAAGCAGTTAAGAAAATTTCTAGGATATTTCTGTCAGGTCCCAAAGAAACTCAGGACAGATGGCTAACTGTGGTGCCTAATAGCATCCAAAATGCATGCTGACCTCAGGCTCTTTCACCATGGCAAGTACCTGTTACAATGTCCTGGCTCTTGTCACTTTAACCTCTTCAAGCCCTGAGCTTTGATTTCCTTCCCCCAGCTTCTGATTCCTATATAACCCTGCCATTTCAGCCACATTTGCCCATTTTAGCTCCATTTGCCCTCTTGTTTCCCTTGGCCCTTTCTCCTCTCTCTTCTCTTACCCTCTTGCTTTCCTTCTCTTTCTCTCTCTCTTCATGGCCTAGTTCAGCCTACCAAATCAGTCCAGTTCAGTTTAGTCTATTACTTTCTTTCCATGCTCCGGATTCCCCCAGATGCATCTAGCTGTACTTTTTCATATATATATAGTGAAAACTTTCTCCTGCACCAACCATACCTTGGAGTAGTCATGTCCTCATTTTTGTTCAATTTTTTCTGTCTGATTTTTAATAAACACTTTAGAACCCACTCCATTCCCATCCACGTTGCCATGTCAGAGCTAGATTATTCAGCTTCCTGGAGAAAGAGTAGGTGGAGTATCCATGCTTTTAAGAAGCTTTCAGATCCGCTGTTTTGAGCTATGTTAAGGCAAGCAATCAGAAAGGCTAGGAATCATGATAATTTTATCCCATAACCAAGGTAGCTTTAAACTATTTTTAATGGGAAAAATAAACAACATTTTGTTCATCATGAAATAAAAAGTATCTTTTGCTTCTGACGTACACTTTGAATCCTATTTTGAGTTTCCAAAGAGAGGCAATTCACTTTATTGTAGAGCTGAAAGATGAGCTTATTATTACTTTAATATAGTTTTATTATTGTTGTAACCAGAGGTTGGTTATGTTAACATACTATTACCTGTATTGTGTATATGTTCTCTTTAGGTGATATACAAAATGTTTTAAGGAAAATCAACTTTTTTATTAACAAAGATTGTATAGGGATAAATTTATTAATTTTAAGTATGCTGATTTTTCATATTTAATTAATTATGATTCTAATTATTATTCCAACAGGTATTATCATTTGATGCATATTTGGAAGATGAAGTGGCTGATAAAAGGCAAGAAAGCCATAGAATAAGATACTATAAAATCTATTTCTACCCTGAAGATGACACCATTCAAGTAAATGAACCAGAACTGATAAATAGTGGACTGCCTCAAGGTATTTATTTAAAACAGCAATGTGGTTCTTTTGCTTCTAATTCTTGTCTTATATATTGTCTGTCTTTAGCTTTTTGAAAGGTCCCATGCTAATACTTAAACATTTCAGTTATGTGGCATTCTCCTTTAGTTCATGATAGTGACTTAATATATTTCTGCCCCTTATAACTCAACATAGACCATTTCTCTCCTCTCTCTGCATTATGAAATACAACTATATCTAGTATAGCAAACTCTTCAAAGCTTTTGGTTTCTTTGTTGTCACTGCATTACCTTACTATGTCATCCAGGATGCTATTGCTTCTTTCTTGGACTGCAATTTGTGTCATCATGGCTCTCCTCATCTACTATTGATACTATGGTAATTATCATGACCTTGCTGTTTGTTTGACTATCCCAGTTAGCTTTAGCATTGCTGCGACCAGTTTCTGATAGAAATATATAAGGGAGTTTTTTATAGAAATATATATGTATATATATTTAAGGGAGATGATAGCTGTTTTGCTTGTTGTTTCAGTTCAGCGGGGAGCATAGTGGGGCAGCTGACATGGTGATGATCAGCAAAACAACTAGAATAGTAGGAGGGGCCATGGCATATACAGCCACCAATGATATGCTAATGACCTATTCCTCCAGTTAGACCCTATTGACAATAGTTTTATATCTTCCAAAGTAATACCTTCAAGTTTTTAATTCATTAATAGATTAAGTCCCTCATTAGAGTCTCAGGTATCCTGTTTATTAGGTCAACACCATTCTATTCTAATCAGTCTAGAAATGCCCTCACAGACAGAGCCATGATGTTTTTCTGGTTTTCTGGCATTTCTGAGTCCAATGAAATCAACAAGATTAACCACCATAGCATCTCAAAAGAGCCCTGTTCCTTCACTATGTATAATATAGGAGAAACATAATAAAATCTAGTCTTAAAGAAGCTAAATCACAAGGAGGACCCTAGGGAAGAGGCTGAATTCTCACTCAGAAGGGCAAGTAAGATAGAGATCAGAGTAGGAGAAGACAAGGAATAGGACAAGAGCCATGATTTCTTTTTTACTGGAATTGTGTTTGTTTTTTTTTTTTTTTTTTTTTGTGTGTGTGTGTGTGTGTGTGTGTGTGTGTGTGTGTGTGTGTTTGGTCTTTTGGAGTATTGCCAACTGTAATATTTTAGACTTTGAAACTTCTCTCTCTTACTATGACATCTACCACTCTTATTTTCCTCATTTTCTCATACTAAACCTACCATTCTGTTTTTGAGTCTCAGCAAAACATATATACATGTCTTTTTGTTCTCTTCGCCATTATTCCTTACATGCTACATTCATTGCTTGATTATAGGAATGGGACAGCTGTCTACCATGGACTTCTTATCTAAAATTTCTGATCCCCTCATCATCTGTTCTTTATGAACATCTTAGATATATAGTATACCTTGAAATATTGTTGGCCTCCAAGAAGTATGTAGACAGATTTTCTTATAGACCACCAAAGAGAAGGCTCATTGGCCAAATTAAAATGAATGAATCACATAATACATTAAAATATTTAAAATGCTTAGTGAAAGCTGGGAATATAACTTAGTTATAAAGCCCTTGCCCAGAACATTAAAGGTGCTGGCTTCCATCTTCCACACTACAAAATCAAACCAACTAACTAAAAAAAAAATCCAACCAAACAAACAAGCAGAAACAAACAACAACAACAACAACAACAAAAAACCCCTTACATTTAAAACATGCAGTGAGTTGCAGTGGTAAAGACACACTTTGGACCAAGCTTAAATGGAAGATAAGTACACTCTGCCTGAGTCTTGGGGGTAAACATTAGCCCCTCCCACCCTACTTTATAAACTTTGATAGAAGTAGTATGGTTTGGAGACCAATATTGTGGGTTAAACAAGGAGAATCACAGGCAGGAGGAGATTTGGGCCAAAGGTACATACGCAGATGGATCAATATGGATGAGTGTGCTTGGCCATAGATGTAGCTCATCAGTAATTCTACTGCATAGTAATAAGTTTTGTTTATCTTTCATGGTCAGAGTGCACTTGTGGCAAGAATGGATGTCACCAGTGAATGAGTGGCTAAATTAAGGTCTCATGAATATTGAGTGTTCATGAATATTTAATGACTTATATATTTAGTATACATGAATATTTAGTGTACATGAATAATTAGAGTCCAGGTACCTCATATATATTTAATATTTACTGAAAGTCTCTGTTTTAGTCCTTCAATCCTTCCTTTCTATATTTGACACATATATTTCATACTTACTATTTTCTTATTGTTATGATTCTGTTCATATTGAGTGAAATTTGTGCTTACTAATTATTTCCTTAGGCTTAACATCCCCATAGTGATTTATCATGATAAATTTAAAGAGGAAATTGGGAGGGGGGGTACAGTGGCTTTTGAAAAAAATCAAGTCATTTTTTCTTGATAGTGTAGTTTTATTGTATCTGGTATATGGGATGATGAATTTGGAGCCAGATAGTACTGACAAGAAGTAACTGTTGAATATCTATCATTGTAAAGTCCAAGAATGGACGATAGAACAAAATGAAGTTTATTGCTCTGTTGCATTGGGAGCCTGGCATCTTTAAAGGGGTGATTAGACATCTGTATGGCGATACAGTGAGAACCTTTTAGGAAAAACTAAAATCAAAATTAGAAATGTGGAGTGGGATTCAGGCACCAAGATTGTAACCAGAACCAGCCTGTTTCCTTTTTCTGAAGGTAAGCAGGTCCATTACTCTGTATCTCAGTTCTTACACTATCTATTCCCTGGCCAGTATCAACGACTGTATGCTAAATTCTTTAAAAATGAAAATAATTTAACATTAAAGACAAAAAAGGTTTTCACAGACATTAAGGCTAAAAATGAGACATGTTTTATTGCGAAGGGACAAGAAGTTTTAGATTCTTAGGGATTTTATTTTTCAAATGTAAGAATTTTTTTTTAAATCAGCAAATTCAGTTGGGGTGGCACACACTTTTAATCTTAGCACTCAGGAGACCAAAGCAGGGGAAACTTTGTGAGTTCAAGGCCAGCCTGTTCTACAAAGTCCACTTCAGGACAACCAGTACTCTATAGAGAGACCTTGTTTCAAGTAAACAAATGTACTAGATGGTTACGTGTGTCAACTGACACAAGGTAGAGTTATTAGAAAGGAGGCAAGCCAGCAAGCAGCACCCCTCCATGACTTCTGCATCAGCTCCAGCCTCCAGGTGTATGCTCTGTTTTGAGTTTTTGTCATGACTTATTTTGGTGATGAACAGCAATAAAGAAGTGTAAGCAGAACAAACCCTTTCATCTCCAATTTACTCATTGTTCATTGTGTTTTATCACAGCAATAGAAACCCTAATTAAAACAACAACAAAAAAAATTAAAAAAAAAAACAGAAAAATCAACAAGTATGTATTAGAAAGTGTTTAACGTAAAGAAAAAAATTACGACTTTTCATTTTTGTGACCCTATACTTTAGTAAATTAGGTTAGGTATGTGGGCAGCATTGCTTTAACAAAAAATATATTGTAAAGACTGATTTTAATTTTGTGCATGTTAGTGTTAGCCTACATGCATATTTGGTGCCTGTGTAGGTCTAAAGAAGGTATTGGATCCCATGGAACTGGAGTACCAGTTGTGAGCTGCCATGTGGAAGTTGGGAAGTGAATTTTCATCCTCTGCAACAGTATAAAGTACTCTTAACCACTGAGCTGTCTTTCAAGCTCCTAAAGTACTCTCTCTTCTAGTATTTCCCTCATATATTTTGCTGTGATGTTCCCTAACCTAGTTTTCTTTACTTTTGGATTATCTTTCCTACCTTGACACCCAGCTTGTCCAAATGGGGGAGTGGAGGTCACAAGACAACCCAAACCTGTATTATTTTCTTGGATTGTTTGTAATTTTATTATTACTTGTGCATGTGTGCAAGCATGTTTGTCTTTGGATGGAAGCCACAGATCAGCTTCAGCATCAAGTATCTTCTTTCAGTGATCTCTGCATTTTTTATTATTAGTATCTTGTTTGAAATAGAGTCTAACTGTGTAGCTGTGGGTGGCCTGGAAGTTTGTATGCAGGACAGGTGGCTGGTCTTAAACCCATGGAAATTCCCTCGCCTCTGCCTCCTGAGTCCTGAGATTATAGATGTATGACACAATGCCTGGTCACCTTACTTTTTTAAATACAGGATCACTCACTGAATTGGGAGCTTATTGATTCACCTAGGCTAGATGGCCAGCAAGCCCAAGGATAGTGCTGTTTATCCCCTCTACAGCTCTGGGATCTACACATGTGCTACAATGCCCAGTTTGCTTTTCTTTTGTTTTTAATGTGGTAGCTAGGGATTAAAACTTGCATCTTCATGCGTGCATGACACAACTTTTATCTATTGAGCCATCTCTCCACCCTATTCTCATCAATTTTAGGTAAAAATAATATTCTTGAAGCTTAGTGGTCCTTGTTTTTATTTCATGAAACTATCCAAGAACTGTCAAATGCAGCCTCTACACGGATTTTAGAAAGTTACATTTTTCTTAATTTCAAAGCTCACAAAAGCAGATTCTCATGTGAGTTCATAATGATTCACTTTAAAATTATTTTTATGTGAGGAGGAAGGAATCTCATGCACAAAGACTTAGGGGAAAGAACCCCAAGAAAAAAGACTGTCTTGTAGCAGCTTTATTTGTAATAGCCAGAAGCTGGAAACAGCCCAGATGCCCCTCAACTGAAGTATGGATGCAGAAATGTGGTACATCTACACAATGGAATATTACTCTGCAATAAAAAATAAGGGAATCATGAAATTTGCAGGTAAATGGTGGGACCTGGAAAGGATCATCCTGAGTGAGCTGTCCCAGAAGCAGAAAGACACACGGTATATACTCACTCATATAGACATATAACATAGGATAAACCTAGTAAAATCTGCACATCTAAAGAAACTAATCAAGAAAGAGGACCCTGACTAAAACGCTCAATCCCCATCCTGAAAGGCAAAGAGGATGGACATCAGAAGAAGAAGAAAACAAGAAACAAGTTAGGAACTTGCCACAGAGGGCCTCTGAAAGGCTCTGCCCTGCAGACTATCAAAGCAGATGCTGAGACTTATGGCCAACTGTTGGGCATAGTGCATGGAATCTTATGTAAGAAGTGGGAAACAGTAAGATCTGGAGAGGACAGGAACCCCACAAGGAGAGCAACAGAACCAGAAAATTTGAACACAGGGGTCTTCCCAGAGACTCATACTCCAATCAAGTACCAGGCATGGAGATAACCTAGAACCCCTGCACAAATGTAGCCCATGGCAGTTTAGTATCCAGGTGGGTTACATAGTAATGGGAAGAGCATTTTAGTTGTCTCTACTGTTTCTTGTTTTGGTTTTGTTTATAGAGTGCATGGAGGTTGGAATAAGTTAGAAATGAAAACAGGCATCCATTAGGATGGTACAAAAATAGGTATTCAGTTTACAGGTACAAAAATAGGTATTCAGTTTACATGAGGTTCTATTTAGAACAGTGCATTTTAATAAACACTAGTTCTTGTTCACAAAGAGATTGGTTTGTGTTATGAATCAAATAAGTCATTGTCACAGTTTAAGACTTTCTTGAATTTCTTGTCAAGACATAGTTTACACATAAGGCCAGGAATGTAAGGTAAACTCCAAAGCTTAACAACTGTACATATCTAACAGAATAATTGTCAGTCCACTACTATCATGTCCAAACTACTCAGTGTTAAAGAAAAAGAGAATGATTAGAAATATGGCATAATTTCTAGCATGATCCAGACCAGTCAGTCTCAGGTAGGGAGTCATAAATTTTGATATTGCTGACCTGGAGTATGGCTTTTACCTGTTTAGTATATCCTTGGTTAAGAACAATGATCTATATTAATACCTTCTTTTGGTTCCTCAACTGGGTATTTCGTCTTATATTTAAAAAAAAAGAGTAAATTTCAACAGGACAGGAGCCTACCATAGGGGACCTCTGAAAGACTCTACCCAGCAGGGTATCGAAGCAGATGCTGAGACTCATAACCAAACTTTGGGCAGAATGTAGGGAATCTTATGAAATAAAGGGAAGATAGAAAGATCTGGAAGGGACAGAAGTGCCACAAGGAGACCAACAAAGACAAAATATCTGGGCTCATGAGGGCCTGCATCGACTGATGAATCAACCAAGGACCATGCACGGAGAGGATCTAGACCCCCTGCTCAGATGTAGCTCATGGGCAGTCAGCTCAGTCTCCATGGAGATTCACTAGTAAGGGGAGCAGGCACAGTTTCTGGCATGAATTTGGTTGCCTGTTCTTTGATCACCTTCCCCTGGCTAGGTTGCCTTACTAGAGCACAGAAGAAGAGGATCCAGGCAGTACTGATGAGACCTGATAGGCTAGGGTCAGATTGTAGGGAAGGAAGACCTCCCCCATCAGTGAACTACGGAGGGACATAGAAGAGGAAGAAAGAGAGAGAGTACAACTGGGAAGAGATGAGGGAGGGAGCTACAGCCAGGATACAAAGTGATGAATTTTAAGTAATAATAATAGTAGTAGTAGTAGTTATTTTATTGAATGAAACAAATGTGTTTATGAACTGTATTTCCTCATTTGGATGCTAGGTATTTGTGTCAGGCACATTCTATATCTAAGTACCTTATCTCATAAAGTAGTGGGGTTGCCGGGTACAATGTGAACTGAACAGTTAAGTTTGTATTTGAAGTAAGGAATAAGGCTTTTAGTATAACCATATCTTAAATACTACATGTGATATACTTACAGTAAAAGTTATTTATTATTTTTCTGTAATTTAAGTTTAGTTGGGAATTCTGTATTTCATTTTGCTAAATATGATACCCTAGGAGGGCAAACATTGGAACAGGAATTATAAATGAATGGCTCAACATAGAATTTTAAAGTAAAAAGGACATAGGAGATAACAGAGTCAGTAAAGTGCTTGCCACACACGCACAACGAACTGAGTAAGGATTCCTCGTCATTCATGGAATAAACCAGGCATGATGGTGCACTCTGTAATCCCAGCTATTCTTACCAAGTCAGTGACTTCCAGGTACAGTGAGAGATACTGTCTTTTAAAAAGAACTGGAAAGCAATAGACAAAGATACCTAATGTTGACCTCTAGCCTACACACACACACACACACACACACACACACACACACACACACTAGCATGCACAAACAGATATATCTGCATGCATATAACATATGCACAAATAAAACATTTTTAAAAAGTATTTAAGAGCAGACGTGAATAAAGATGTGTATATTCCATTCAATAAAGCAAAATGAGAGATGAGGGGAGGAAAGAAAATATGGGAGGTAATATATAACGCTTGTTACACAGTGCAGGTGTCATCACTGATACCAGATGTTTGAGGGATCAGAAGTGGGAAAGCTAGGAACCACTTAGGAACATAGAATTTGAGTGGAACCTCAAAAGTTTCCCCAGTTAAAGGTGGAAGAGAAAGAAAGCATAGCCTAAAGGGATAGCATGGAAGAAATGTAGGTAAGTAGTGGAACAAGAAGTTCAAAGATAATTGGGAATAGATTATAGAATGTGTTATGAAAACTAAGCACTAAGGTAATAATGCAAGAGGATGTTTCAGCATTTACCAGGTCATATTTTTGTACTGATGGAGTGGTTCATGGGGACTTGCATACGGTTATTATTTCTCATTCTGTTCACAGATGGGGTTGTTTAATATTTTGTTCATTCATTGCTAGGTATATGTCATATTAGCAATATATGAAAAGTTACTGTTGTAAAACTTATACTGCTAAGGTGATATTTTAGAAAAATATCAGTAAAATAGGAACAGTTACTTCAGTGGATGAACGAAATGAATACAAAAGAAGGAACAATTCTCTGCCATATCTGATCACTAGATATAAATTTAGTAAACACAACAACAAGAGCAATTCCATTTTTATATTCATTCACTTAAATATTATCCTGTTCACCCTAGGTATGCAGTGTAACTGAAATAAATGTTGGATTTTTAATTCTGCAAGATAAATTCTACACTGCTGAATTTAATGTTATGAGAAAAATCTAAGACATGGAATGCCATGGAAACATGTTAAGCATAAATGGATATATAGCCACTTTGATATCCACCACAGGGAACCGTTAGAAAGTTAAAGTTTGAGTGTAGTCAAATAACAGGGCTTAAAAGAAGAAAGATGAGGACAAACTCTAAGGCAGGCACTTGATGCTTAGATGTGTGTTCAGGGTGTCTTTTTGGGACAGCTGAAAAGATAAACACTGAAAAAGGTAAAGGACTGACTTGCTGCTTTCGTTTCTCCTTTTTTTGTGTGTGTAACATTTTTATTTGTTTTCTTTAATAACTTGAACTGCTTTTCAGTGTGTGCCAAAGGCATGACATCCTGCCCATTTGTTTGGTATGCTACAACAAACTTCTACTGGTAGAGTTCTTGCCATTTATCATGGAAAACTATAAATATACAATTCCCAAAAATGGATGTTATAACCCTCTATAGGACAGTTGATATATCATGAGAATGTATGACTAAAAGCTCTCATGAGCAACTATACATTACAAATGGTCCACATTGGGTTTCTGATTCACACTGTATAATTGTGATATTGGATTTTTTGTTAGTAAAATTTTCTTGTTTGTTCATAGATGCACTTTCTGCTTCCAGCCCATAGATAGTCAGGACTTTTCTAGTACTATTTCCTGGTATTTTCAAAAGCATCTAATGGGGCCTGAAATGAGGAAACTGTGAGGAGATCTAAGATGCAGGCTCCGGAGGGGTGGAAATGTTGTGATGCAGAGATTGATGCAGTAGGCAAGTGGCTGGTTCTGGAAATTAGTCCTTAGACGGAAGTAAGGCTGTTTTGAAAGAGCAGCTTCACCATCAATTTCTCTTCTTTTCCTTGTAGTTGGTATCTCTCTAGTTGGTATCAATAAAAATTGAATTTTTATTCAATTTTGTAATTGGATCTTCTTTTCCTTTACTAAGGTATTTTCTGGATGATGTGTAATGAGATATAACTCAGTGAAAATGGTGGAAAATAATGGTGTTTTGTTAGTCTAAAAGCTAAAGTTCAAAATCCTTTACTCTCATTTCTTAGGATATACTATTGGTGAAGACACTTAAGCATTCTTAGTTTTAGTATCTCATCTATGAAGCAAACACTGATAATTCATGTACTGCCTGTCTCTGTCTCGATTAGATGTATCAGAAAAAGTCTAGTCTAGGGAAATGAAGCTAATTATTATTTAAATCCACTATAGTCTACTCCTACACACCTTGAAAGTGATAATATTCCTATTCAAAGTCTTACTTAACAAAAACTATAGCTTATTTGAATTCTTAAAATGAAGTACAAGTTGTAAGTATATGTATTACTTACTTTTTTATTGCTGAGACAAAACACCATCTTACAGAAGAAAGGTTTATTTGAGCTTATGGTTCTAGAGGGTTAGAGTTCATTATGGTTGAGTGAAGGCATGGCAGCACAGAGGACGCTGAGAGCTAATTTCCTTAACAGCAAGCACAGAGCAGAACTAACCCAAAGCCTGACTCCAGTGACATACTTCCTCCAACAAGGCCGTTCTTCCTATACCTCCCATTTAGTGCCATCAATAGGGGACCAAATATTCAAATGTCCAAAACTATGGGGGGGGGATTTAAATTCAAGTCATTATAGTATAGGTGGAGTTTTTTTGCACTTATATATGTAGTCCTTCTCTCTCTTCATCACTTTCTGTCTGTCTCCCTCTCCCTCTGTGTGTGTGTGTGCGCACGTGTGTGTGTGCATGTGAGAGTGTGCATGCATGCATGTATGTAGTTTATATATGGACATTCAAAGTCTATGCTAGATGTCTTCCTTGATCTCGCTCTACTTTATTGAGGCATGCTTTCTCACTGAACCTTAGGCTCACAGATTCAGTCTAGTCTAGATAGGCAGCATGCCCTGGGAATCCCCTGTGTCTGTTTCCTGAGTACTGGGATTACAGGCAGCTGCCACCCCTGACATGTATTTATCTGTGTTCTGCAATTCCAGGCAAATACTTTATCCACTGAGCCATTTCCCTAGTTCCATAGATGAAAGTTTTGAAGAAACTCCAGATTGTTGATTATTTAATAACCTGCCACAATGCAAGTACATTTAAAGAGGCATATAGTAGCTCCTGGAAATATCTGAAATGCCCATCCTTTTATAGATTTCAAGTGTGCAATTTGTTCTAAATATCTAATTTTGAATGATTAAATAATTTGCATGCTGTTTTCAGTGGCATGAATTAAAGGCTAATTGAAGTATAATTCCTTGCAATAAAATTATATCATCTTTTATGTAGTATATTTAAAAATAGTCTATTCCAGTTTTAATTTTATAGTTTTATTGTTTTAATTTAATGTACTAAGTAATTAAAAATTGCTATGAAGAAAAGAAGATGAACATGATTGATTTTACTTAAGTTTTCCTCAACAAACTTAAAAGTAGAATAATGTTGAGTAGTGGAACAGTGCCCAACACAGTTCCTGGTACATAAAGATTATTCATTAACTGTTCTTATAATAAATAAGAATAAATAAGTTTCAAGTATTTCTAGACTTTGAGAAAAGGCAATATTCTCAATACTATATACAATATAAAGAAGCTAAGTTGATGTCTGTATATTAAAATGCTTCTATACGTAGGTCACACAAACCATGTGTTACTGAATTATTAGCAACTTGGGATCCTTTGCTCTGAGGGTAGGTTCTCATGCTTAAGTCAGTTATAGATGTTAAGAGGCAACTGCATGAGTAGCTTCTATTTCTCACTGAACCTCAAGATATACTGACTGCCATTTCCTCGGAGCTCATTCTTAAAAGCTCTTTATATACACAGACAACTTTGGAAGACAAAGATTGCTTTGCTTTCTAGTGCAGGCTGGTGTGTAACGTTGGAAGACAGAGGCAGTCGGTCCTTCCCTGCAGCATGAAGGGCAGACATGTTTATTGTTTATTCTACTACAACTACTAACTGCTCACAGAAGTCTTAGGTCCCCTAAAGCAAGGTTCTTCTCTTGTTGTGCCAATTGTGTTTGTAAGTGTTGTTTCATCCTCATTTTGCTTCTTTCCCCTTGTGAATTGGGGCTTAGACAATTGGCTCAAGAAAGGCTGATTCTTTTTGCTGCTGTTCACCTCCATTGAATAGTGAACTATCCTTTCGTCTCTACCAGGAAGAGAATGAGCACCACAGAGTTGGATATGGAAGATGTGGTGAGATCAAGAAACCATGATTCAGTGTACTGGCTGAAACTATGAAATCTCTAGCAATCTTCATTTGATGTAGGTGGTTGTGTGGAGATAGGCAGAGGTAATGGAGGAAGAAGGAAGAATATGTTTCCAAATGAAGACGATTCTATGAGGTTTTCAAGCAGCCTAAAGTCGTTCATGCTTATTGAAGCTCTAAATCATATTTCTGGCACACATAAACTAAAGACAGCTACTTAATTTATTTATTTGTTGGCTTTTTGAATCAAGCAAATGCCTTTTATGAGACTTTCCTATTGGGCCTAATGCACTGTTTAGTTGAATGCATTGTATTCTATTTAGTAACTGAAAGCAAGCCTACTTACTGTAAGAAAGTACATGACAGAGTAACATTTTTTGCTCATTGTGCTAACACTACTATTCCTGTCTTCTAGTTTTTATGATTTATAAAAATACTTCCCTAATAACATTAAGGAAATTCAAGTGTCATATCAGGCTGGCTAGTGAACTCTGGACCTTGATTTACCTTAACTCGAGTTTAAATGTATAATGTTGCCTCCTAGAAATGACCCCTTGCATACTACACTGCCACAGGGAAGCATGGTTCTTGTTGAGATATGCCATAATTTCTTATTAACCATATAGCTAAGCAACTGTATTTTATTTGTCCTGCAGGCACTTCTATCAGGCGTCATCGGATTCCTCTTCCACCTCCTGATGATGATCAATATTATACTGTGTATCACTTCAATATCAGCATAGATGTTGTCTTCTATGGACGCAAGTTCAAGATTTATGACTGTGATCCATTCACTAAAAACTTCTTGAAGAAAATAGGAATCAAATTGAATCCTCCAGGACAGCGTCCAGTAGATCCCTACATGAAAATGTGGAGAGAGGTAAGAACTGATCCATCTGTGATTTCCTGCCTTCAAAGAACTGGTGAAGAGTGCTAGTGATCTTGCTGCAGATACAGAAGAGCTTTTGAATCATGGTTTTGTGAGAGCTGTCTTGTTCTTCTTTGGATAGATGGTAAGACTGAATGGTGGCTACAGAACAGGAATGATCCCCTCATTTCTCTCCTTGCAGCCTCCCTAGGCACTTACCTTCCAGTACTTTATGGGAGCCTCCCTTTCAGCTGTAGAGTATTTAGTGAGATGCTTAAGTGGGATAAGGTCTAGGAACCCATGGTCACTGATTGTATATGAGTTGAGCTTACATTTCTTCTGCTTGTGGTTGCTGGGTTTAGTTGCCTCTCTCTGGCTGGGAAAATTCTACAACTGTACAACTGATTAAATAAACCAAACCTCCAACATGACTTTTTCCTTCTTCTTTGAACTTTTTGAGATTGGGTGTTGAAATAGCTTAGAAGAGTGAAGTAGTCATGATTTTCGTTTCTCTCAGTTATGACATATGCATTTAAAATCTGATCCCATTATAAGGAGCAAAGACTCAGTGTTATTGTTCTGTAGTTCTTTAAACTGATTGCGTGACCCTTGTTTTCTATTTTCCAGATGTCTCTGAATACTCAAAATATAAAGTATCATTGTTTAGGTCACATACCTAGTCAAGTTCTTTATGAGAACTACGATGGATATCTTTGGATTCTTACCTACATTTTCATATTGTCATTTTTCTACTTTTTATTTTTGTATTTATTCATTTACAAATTTCTGAGACAGGATCTCACTATAATAGCACAGGCTAGTATTGAATTCACTGTGTAACTCGGGCTGACCTTGAACTCGTGGTTGGTCCTCCTGATTCTGAAATGTTGAGATTAGAGGTGTGTGCTACCCCTCCTCACTATTTTGTTGTTGTTGTTGATATATGACTATGCATAGCCACCTATATAAGCATTAAATGTACTTTGGAATGAATTTTACCCTCCATCCAAATTACAATGTTAAGCATTCCTCCCAGAATATCCCCTCGTGTATTTTTCAAATCAGCCCTTCTTTCCACTCAAGAATAAGCAATATTCTCATTTTTGTCTCCATAAGTTAGTTTCATCTGATTTGTATTATTTTCAAGCCTTATAATTCATTCCTTTCAGAATGATAACAAAATTTAAGATGAAATTCTCTTTGATTTGTTTTATCTCTCTTTAAAAACTATGTGTGAGATCATTCCCCTGTACCTACCTGTTAGTCTTAGCAAATTTTTTTTTCGTCATTAAAGGCATACAGTCTTTCTGTGAGGTATATGTGAGTTCTGTAATATCTAACGTAAAATGAATTTGCATCACTGTAAATGGAGATCTTCAGGTTTGGACTCATTTTTATGCCCTGTATGATACATACAAAATCTTAGAAGCACCAAAGAGAATCTGAAGGGGAAATGTCCATACAAGTCATTGCTCCTTGCATATGGCAATATGTATTCACTAACAGTTATATGATACTGACTGTGAATTCTGTTAAATGTTATGAATAGTACAGAATACTGCCAGAGTTTGTATATTTTTAAAGCAGAAAAAGTTACATAATTGAAAATAAATACCAAGGAAAAGCAAATGTTTTAAATAATTGCTCTTCAGGCTATGAGAACCATTTTAACATTCTGTTAGGGCAAAGAAAACCCATCATTAAATATACGAATCTTTGGAAAGTTAAGAGTTTAATACTAGCTTTTATATTGGATTTTATAGATTTACTTAAGCGTTTGCATCCTTGATATGTAAATTAAAGTATTTTGCTTAAACTGAACGGGATTTTAATGGTATACGATCAATAATGCATTTCTTAGCAGTCTTATACACTAAAAGCAATTTAATTAATGGAAGCAGAGGTCCCATAATTTCATTTAAATATCAAGGATAAAACTTGAAGAGCCTCTAGAAAGCTCTTTTGTTTTCCTCTTGAGATAAGAGTGTACTGAGACTGCCCTAGACAGACATAAAATTCAGGAATTTATATAATGATTATATAGTTCAATTTGCAATAACATCTCTCAAATGAATTTTTCCTTACATAACAATATAATTTGCTTATAGCAAATAGAATGGAGGCAGCTATACTCCAAAGGAGGACTGAGAGGTTGCAAGTTGTAGGAAAGATGCATCAAGAAGACTGTTGAACTCAGTTTCTAGAGCAGAATCCAGGCAAAGAGAGTTTCTGTGTAGACTCTATTTGCTCTGTTCCTGTTTCCACTGGGATTCCATTTCTTGGCTATCTGAAGGTTTTTTTTAACAAAATTAAATTATATATGTATATATATATGTCGATATATAGTTCTTCCTCTTTGCAAAAATATAAACAAGTACACACAGAAGTGATTTTTAGTGAAAAGACACATTTTAAAAACTTAAACATAATCAGCTTGGGATTGGACATACAGATTTTAAGTCAATACAGGTCAGTGATTTGAAAAATGTGTACACCAAAGTAACTAATATGAGAGGAGGTAAAATATTTTGGGCTGGGGTTGTAGCTTACTCGTAAAACATTTCCACAACATATGTAAGACTCTAGGTTCAATCATCAGCATGGCAAAAAAGAAAAAGAAAGAAAGAAAAGAAAAGATAAGATACAATCTATTTCCCATAACCTTAAAATATTCCTTTTTCCCCTTCGCCTTTGTGGTCAAGTCCGCTCAAGTCACCCTTTCTTGTTATGCCATCTACACAGAAGCAACTACTGCTCTGGCTTCTGTCACCATAGATTAGGTTTGTTCATTCTTTTTTTTATTATTTTTTATTTTTTACATTAATCACAGGTTATTTACTTTGTATCCCAGCTGTAGTCCCCTCCCTCTTCCCCTCCCAATCCCACTCTCCCTCCCTCATCTCCTCCCTGCCCCTTTCCAAGTCCACTGATAGGGGAGGTCCTCCATCCCCTTCCATCTGACCCTAGCTTATCAGGTATCATCAGGACTGGCTGCCTTGTCTTCCTCTGTAGTCAACCTCAAACATATCAGAGAAATATAGTTTGGTATGTTAAAATAATGTTTAACAGACTATGAAAATCTTCATAATGTGTGCCTGTATTCTTAAGGTTAAAACTGATTGTGAATTTGTATAACTGTGTGTCTGGATCTGTAGCCATATATCTGTATGTCATAGTATTTACATGGAATCTTTTTAAAAAGTATGAAAGAATAGTCTACAGAATGAAATATTTATATTAATTGATTGTTTGCTTCCCAGAAAAGACTACACAAAGCTGGTCATATTTCTGATATTTTCTCTATTTGCAGACATTAGATTTCGTGCAACCCTTTCATCCATATCAGTCTTTTGACACCCAGAAACAGGCCCTCCAGTATGATGGGAAGGTTTTACGTTTCTTCTGCCTGTGGGATGACTCATCCTCAATGTTTGGAGACCGTAGAGAATTAGTCTTGCATTACTTCCTGTGTGATGGTACTATTAAAATCGTAGAAATAATCCCAATTAATTCAGGCCGGGATGCTAAGCCATCATTCCTCCGGAGGAGTAAGCTTCCTAAGGTAAGAAGTTTTGTGTATGTTTGTGTGCCAAGAGACTTGAGTCATTGTTTGGAATGTATAATGGTGCTGTGATGGCAGTTACCATAATGCTACTTGTTTTAGTTAAGGACAGGAGCCTTTAGTTAAGGACACAGAGGGCCTCTAAAAGACTCTACCGAGCAGGGTATCAAAGCAAATGCTGAGGCTCATAGCCAAACAGTGGGCAGAGTGCAGGGAATCTTATGAAAGAAAGGAGAGATAGAATGATCTAGAGGGGACAGGAGCTCCACAATGAGAGAAAAAAAAAATCTGGGCACAGGGGTTCTTTCTGAGACTGATACTCCAACCAAGGACCATTCATGGAGATAACCTAGAACCCCTGCATAGATGTGGCCCATGGCAGCTCAGTCTCCAAGTGGGTTCCCTAGTAATGGGAACATGGACTGTCTCTGACATGAATGAACTCAATGGATGCCTTTTTGATCACCACCTCCTGATGGGGGAACAGCCTTACCAGGCCACAGAGGAAGAACAATGCAGCCAGTCCTGATGAGACCTGATAAGCTAGGGTCAGAGGGAAGGGGAAGAGGACCTCCCCATCAGTGGACTTGGGGAGGGACATGGGAAGAGACAAAGGAGGGAAGGTAGGATTTGGAGGGGATTAGGGAGGGAGATACAGCTGAGATACAAAGTGAAAAAAATATAATTAATAATAAATAAATTTTAAAAAGGTTTCTATTGCTGTGCTAAAACACCATGGGCAAAAGAAACTTGTAGGGGAATGGGCTTTGTTTCAGCTCATAGTTTCATATTGTAGTCCATTGCTGGGGGAAGTCAGGGCAAGAACTCATGCAAGAAGGTATCTGGTGGCAGTTGCTGATGATGCAGAGGTCATTCAGGAGTGCCACTTATTCATTTTCTCTTCATAGTCTGTTCAACTTACTTTATTATAGCACCCAGGACAACTGATCGATGGGTGGTGCTGCCCACAGTGATCTGTGCCCTTCAACATTGATCATCAACTAAGAAAATGCCCCACAGAATTGCTCAAAGGCCAATTTGATGGAGGCATTTTCTCAATTGAGATTTCCTCTCCCCAGATGGCCCTAGCTTGTGCCAAGTTGACAAAACAAACAAACAAAAACAGCCCCTCCACTAAATATCCAAACTACCCAGCACAAGTATTACAAGTAAAGAAAGTATTACAAGTAAAGGAAAGGAAGATGTGTAAGGGTAAGAAACTATTCTTTTCTTGAATTCACAACATTCAGCATTATGAAATATGGTACTCTCTTGAAGCTAATTGACTAGCTTCAGGAGTGTAACACTACCATTTGGCTTCTATAGCCTGCCAAGAAGACCCTTTGTTATGATCCAGGCATGAATACACACACCTGCATACACATGTATAAACACATTTGTATACAAACCTACACAGAAGTATATGGAAAGGAGCCAATTACAATTATAAGTATAGTGAGTAGTCACCAAATAACTGGTAACCAGTGACAGAAATGACATTGACATTTTCTTTACTATGAGAAAGATTTATCAAGATTTTTTCTACAAATACTTGTTCAAAGTTGAAAGCGAATGTAACTGGCACAGCAGGAATGATACAGAGATAGACCAGGATCAGAATTGTGGATTTGCCCTTTAATAGCCATGTGAGCATAAGTGAGCTACATAAACTCTTTGAACACATATTTCCACGTCTTTAAAATACAGTTAACATAGCTTCCATAACTAGAAGGATTAAATGAGATAGTACAGTAAGAGCCGCTATCTGAGGACCCATATGTTAATACCTATCAGGTCGCAGATCTATTTTGCATTTTATTTCTAATTTGGATAAAATATTTAAACTTCATTCTTACTCTTTCTGAAAAGATTACCAGGAGCACTCATTTCTTATGCAAACAACTACTGGCCATTCAATCCTTACAGGAGGCTCTCCCAAATTTCTGTGCCTACTGCCAGTACTGCTATGTTACTTCAAGGCTGGGGAAAGATAGAGTTTGTCCTTGAGGGAGCTCTAGAATATGAACAGCAGGCTTCCAGGAGGTACCAGGGAAATCTGTTTTTAGAATGTATTTGAAAAATAGTTTAAATATGAAATGATGATGCACCTGACATTTGCAGTATGTCTTACCATCAGTAGCTTAATTTTACTTATTTATTCAACAGATATTGAAATCTGTGTGCAAACTCTTGGGCTATAATGAAAAAGAAAATAGCGTATGTCTTGTTTTGTGGAGTACAGGTTTTTTCTGGGGTGAGATCCAGAAAGGATGGGTATGACCTAGACACTGAAAGCAAGAAGTATGTTGCTGAGGTGAAAGAATTGAAGAAGCTGACGTTCTGAGAGCAAGCCAGGCTGCCAGCTGTACTCCATTTTCTGAGCTCAGGATTAGACAGCTTGGTAGACAAAACAAAGACATGTGGCAAGGAGCCAGTCATTCTTCCTTGGGGATGTTTGCAGTTCAGGAACTAAAAAAAGATGACTGCCTGCACAACAATTGGAGAAATACAGGAAGTGGCCTGATCCCATTGTATATGTATTGGTGCAGTCTGGAAAGGGAAGCAGATAATGGATTGAATGGTTCTCTGTATGTCTGGTACTTAGTGGGGAACTAAGCAGATGGCTACTTTTAGTAATGAAGGGTGGGTGTGGTAAGATATGCCTATACTCCTAGCAAGTGAGAGGTAGAGGAGGAAGTTCAGGAGGAAGATCCTAAACTACTTGAGTTTGAAGTCATCCTTTTCTATATGAGGCCTTGTCTCAAAAACAAAAGAACAAAAAAGATGAAATGGTATAGGGTGGATATGTTTGAAGGAAAATGTGTATTTATCAGGGTTGTGAAGGCTGTATGGTGCAGAGACTGTGTGGCTTCTTGCAGATGTTAGAAAGGAGCCATGCAATGAATATTTCTGGCCTGTATTCTAATACTCTCCCATCTCTGTGTCTGAAGACATCTACCATACTTTGGTTTTATCTTACAGTATGGCCCAACCAGAATCTATCAACCAGGCCAGATAATAGATCGAGCAGTTCTCAATGTGTATGGGGACTTATCAGAATGGCGAGCAGATTGCTACCTGTGGGATAAATACCAGGTGAGGATCCTGTGTTTTATACTGATTCTAATGTGAATTTTGAGAAACCTGGATGTTGGGGTGAATTGTATATTCTTGCCTTGTGAGGTAGTGAATGAAATCAAGAAGTACATAAATGTATGCATTCTATTGCTCTTTGTCAATAATAAACATACTTAAATGCATATAGAAATATATTCATTGTATTGTTTGGGCAAGTACTGCAGTGTCAAAATAATGCTTAGATGAACTGAAATGATAGCAAAGTTGTGAACATGCTTGCTGTACAAATGTGAAGATATAAGTATAACCACCCCCAACCAATGTAAAATCACACACAGTAATGTTCATCTATGGTTAATGTTCATCCTATTGGTGATATGAAAAGCTGAGGCAGGCGAATCCTCAGCTGCTCAAAGACTAACTGCTCTGGCATCAACAGTGCCTAACAACAAAGAGATCCTTTGTCAAATAAGGTAGAAGATGAGTTTCCACATCCATGGTTGTCCTCTGACTTCCATATACTGTCCTTGGCATGTGTGCATCTATACTCAACAGGAATCACACACATGAGCACACATATACTTGTGCAACACATATCATACACATATATACACAAAATGATTAAAAATTAGTTCTTAGGTTTGATTTTAAAATTTAGTTATAAATGATATAATTAAGGTGGTTTTTATAAATTCTTTCATGGGAAACATCATGTAGTTCTTGGATAGATACATAGGGCCAATGATATATTCCTCTGTTTTATCAGCTAGGAAAAATTGAGCAAGAGTTTTACACAGACCGGGACCTGTCTATAGGTGCCACCATCAATGTGTGGGGAAGAAAAGTCCTCCTTTGTGACTGCGATGAGTTTACCAAGACCTATTACAAGACAAAGTATGGAATTGGTAAGTGATACTCATGATGGTTAGAAAATATTTTTTAACACTTTAATTGCTTTATACTCTAGTTAAGAATTTGCTTTTTTCTCTTCATATTAAAAAAAAACAAGCTCTATAAGCAGACTTATTGTCTTCATGTCAGAGGTAAAGAAACTGAGACCCTTTAAGCTCAATTTGCCATGGTTATGCAGTAGAGAGAAAGAGACTCATGCCAGGGCCTTCCATTTCCCCTTGTAATTTGCTTTCTCACTATGGTACACAGTATTGTGGTGAGACACTTGAACCAGAAATGTTAAATCCATTTCATTTAATTCTTGCTTAGCACAATGAATGTCACTCACTTGAGTTTTCTAGTGACATCTCATATACCAGTTAGCTTTGCATTTCCTGGTGAGTCCCAGCTAGGTTTCCTGTTTCTCTTTTCATATGTATCAATTCAGCACTAGGCAAGTAAATTCAGCTTAGTGAAAACTAGTGATTTATTAAGTACTTATTATGTGTAGGTCAGTGCAATAGGCTGAAGGTGATGCAGAGTTATGGAAGAGGTTTATAGACTAGAAAAGGGGATCTGGGACCTGCAGCAAACATTGTACATTATGTGAGGCTAGAAGGAGGCAGAAGATGTGTTATAAAATCTAATATCCAAATCTTCATTTGTCAAACTCTCACCCTCAGTCTCCCGAAGTTCTGACAGCCAGCTCTACCTGCTTCCTATGTTTTGTCTCTATCCATGGTTCTCACACCTGCTGCTGTTGGAATGGATACGATTTGCTGACCTACCAGGGTGGGGGTTGGAATTGATGTGATGGTGCCTAGTCCTCTATGTAATCCTCCTTCAGTGCATGCAGGGAATTGGTTCTAGCCCTTCCTCTTTATCTACATCTGAGGGATGCCTAAGACTATTACATGAGATGATATAGGATTTGCAAAGAATCTATACTCATCCTCCTGTATACTCTTTTATGTGTTCACTCACTCATTCATTAAATTTGAGACACAGTCTCATCATATTACTCAGTCTGGTCTTGAACTTGCAATCCTTCCACTTTAGCCTTTTTAGTAATTTGGGTAACAAGCAGGTTATTGTGCCTTGCTACTTGAAATCAATTTCATATTACTTGTGATAGCTAATTCAATATGAATGCTATATAATAGTTGTTAGTATTTAGGGGAAATGATAGGAAAAGAATTTATATATGATCAATACTACTACCGTCCTTTTAAAAATCCAAGGTGGGGGGGGGGGCTGGAGAGATGGCTCAGTGGTTAAGAGCACTGTCTGCTTTTACAAAGGACCCGAGTTCAATTTTCAGCATCCACATGGCAACTCACAACTGTCTGTAACCCCAATTTCAAGGGATCTAACACCTTCACACTAATGCACATGAAATAAAATTAAATAGACTGAAAAAAATCCAAGGTGGGCTGAATTTGAGCATGTGTGCTACACTGACATGCAGATTAATGTGGACCTTTGGGAACAGTGGAATATTTACTTAAAAATGCTCTCTGAGTAGTAAGATGAAGCTGAACAACTACAGTTTCTTTTAAATAAGATGCTTGGGTATTTTGTTTCATTTTTACAAATTTTTGTCATATTTATATTTTGCTTATTTGTCTTGATTTTCATTTTGTGTTTATCAGGCTTTGTTTTGTTTTTGGGAGAGAGGGCTAGAATATAAAATTAGGTGGGTGTGGAGGTGAGAAGGACCTGGGAGGAATTAGAGGAGAGGAAAACGTAAGTAAAATATATTGTATGAAAAAAGCAACAAATCAAGTAATCCAATTTTAAAAATGGGGAACAGAGCTAAACAGAGAATTCTCAATAGAGGAATATCGAATGACAGAGAATCACTTAAAGAAATGTTCAATGTCCTTAGTCATCAGGGAAATGCAAATCAAAACAACCCTAAAAAGGATGCAGAGATGGCTCAGTGGTTAAGAGGAATCACTGTTCTTCCTAAAGGTCCTAAGTTCAATTCCCAGCACCTACATGGCAACCCACAACTTTCTGGTGCCATCTTCTGGAGTGCAGATGTACATACATACGCATGTTCACAAAATATATAAATAATCCTTTTTAAAAAATACCCTAAATATTTCACCTTACACCCATCAGAATGGCTAAGATCAAGAACTCAAGTGACAACACATGCTGGAGAGGATGTGGAGAAAGGTGAACCCTCCTCCATTGCTGGTGGGAATGTAAACTTATACAATCTCTTTGTAAATCTATCTGGTGCTTTCTCAGACAAATAGGAATAGTGCTACCTGAAGATCCAGCTATATCACTCCTAGGCATATATCCAAAAGGTGCTCAAGTGTACAACAAGGACATTTGCTCAGCCATGTTCATGGCAGCTTTATTCATAATAGGCAGATTCTGGAAACAACCCAAATGTCCCTCACTGGAGGAATGGATACAGAAATTGTGGTACATTTACACAATGGAATACTACTCAGCAATTAGAAACAAGAAAATCATGAAATTTGCAAGCAAAAGGTGGAAACTAGAAAAGATTATCCTGAGTGATGTATCCCAGAAGTAGAGAGACACACCTGGTATATATTTACTTATAAGTGGATATTAAACATATAATATAGGATGAACATACTAAAATCTGCACACCTAAGGAAGCTAAGCATGAAGGAGGACCCAGGGTAAGATGACCAATCCTCATTCAGAAAGGCATACTGGATGGTCATTAGAAGAGGGAGAAAACAGGGAACAGGACAGGAGCCTACCACAGAGGGCCTCTGAAAGACTCTACCCAGCAGGGTATCAAAGCAGATGCTGAGACTCATAGCCAAACTTTGGGCAGAGTGCAGGGAATCTTATGAAAGAAGGGGGAGATGACAGACCTGGAGGGAATAGAAGCTGCAAAAGGAGAGCAAAAGAACCAAAATATTTGGGCCCTGGGATAATTTCTGAGACTGATATTTCAACCAAGGACCATGCATGTAGATAATCTAGACCCCCTGCTCAGATGTAGCCCATGGCAGGTCAGTATCCAAGTGGGTTCCTTAGTAATGGGAACAGGGTATGTCTCTAACATGAACTCAGTGGCTGGCTCTTTGATCACCTCCACCTGACAGGGGAGCAGCCTTAACAGGCCACAGAGGAAGACAATGCAGCTAGTCCTAATGAGACCTGATAGATTAAGGTCAAAGAAAGGGGAGGAGGACCACCCTTATCAGTGGACTGGGGGAGGGAAAAGGAGGAGAAGAGGGAGCTAGGTTGGGATTGGGGGGCCACAGCTGGCATACAAAGTGAATAATTTGTAATTAATAAAAAATAAATTAATAAAAAGAACCAAATAAGATGCATTTCAAAGTCACACTGACTTTTTAATGCTTCTTTTAACATGTTAAAAGTTCTATTTATCAAAGAATATTACACAGCATCTTTTTAAGTCTTCATACTACACAAATGACTATAGAGTATATCTATGGCTGAATCTTGAGAAATAGATTGATCTTCTCTAATAATCTTTACATTTACTTTTTCTTATTTTTGTAAAGTTAAAGACTATACTTCATGTTACTTAAATGGCGTTATTTCTGGTTTTTAACAAATTAAAGAATTGATCTAATTTTTCTTTATTAGTTGCTATCCCACGTTCTTAAAATATTTATAAGGTTGAGAAACTTTTCTATGTACTGTAACGGTTGACGTAAACATTAAAAGCAATTTTAATGAATATTCTGTTCATTATTAATATGATTATAAGAGTGATAATTTCACTTATAATTCATCTGGTTTTAAAAATTGATAAAGAATTTTATACATTATTTTTGGGTTACTGAAGTCCAAACCAGGACAATGTACCACCAGTAATTGTGGTCTTGGAAGAAAGCAGGAAGAGGTTGTGTGTATGTGTGGGAATGTGTGTGTGGTCCTGTTGGTGGGTACATGTGTGTGTGTAGTGGCAAGAGATCATTGTTGTGTATTTTCCTTAATACCTCTTTACCTTATTTTTGAGACCAGACTCTCAATGAACCTAGACTTCATCAGTTCTTTTAGACTGGCTAGCCAGTAAGCCCCATCCCCCATTGGTTATATTATAGGCATATGCTGTCATGCTTTGTTTTTGCATGGATGCTTGGTCTAGAACTCAGATATTCATGATTGTACAGCAACTTTGCCAATGGACTCATCTCATCTCCCCAGCCACCAGGGGCATCTCTAATGCATTATTCAGCTATAGAACTTTAAACCTTTTGTCTTACCACAGTAAAGTTCCAACTTATTTTAGAGGGAAAAAATGGCAGTCAAAGGAGTTGGCCACAATTCAAAGAAGGTGTATGGATATCTGTTTACCTTGATTTTGTTTAGACAAACTTACTTTATTTAGTGTCATTAAATGCTTCTACCTCCCTTCCAACACATCAACACCGGATAGGGCAGAAAGAAGGTTAATGGGGACAGGGGCAGAGTTCTCTCTGCTACTTCCTGTTGGGGAGGGTCCTAGGATTCTTTTGGAGGCAATATCAGTATCAGTCATCCAGAAATCCAGAAGTTCAGGTAATCAGCAAATCAGCAAACAGCTAATGCAGCAGCATTATGAACTAGTAGCAAGCAATCCTCCAAGCAGCATGCCTTCTTCCTCTGGGATGTCATTATTTATACTCCTCAAAGCCCTCAGAATTCAACTAATTCCACCTGGCAAAGACCACACCCTGCATGAGACACTTACCAGGTGTGGACAAACTTGGAATTTTAACTAAAACCTGTTAACACATAATAAACCAAACATTCACAACAGATTTTTTTTTAATTTAATGTCGAAGTACAAAGCTTGATAGAATTCTGAGGGACATTTGAACCTTTGTATGAGAGGTAGTCTCATAGAACGATGAGATGGTAAGGAGATGGCAATTCCATAGATGTCTTGCACAGTCTTTTTGAGTGCAACTTCTGCATCAACCACTGTGTCCATCTTGCTGTTGGCTTGCCTGCCAAGATGGGGTAGTTCACTCCCTCATTGTTGATGTACACCAAACAGACTGGCAAGTAGAGTCTGTTGGTCTTTGCTATAAATAAAGATTTCAAAGATTCAAGGGGCATAGATTGTCTTTCTTGTACTAAGAAGACCTAGATTTGATTTTTAACTGTTCTTATGTAGGAATTTATGCCTTAGGTTATTTATTAATAAGATTATTCTACTTTGTACTCTCTTTTCTCTGACCCTTTATCCTCTCTCTTCTGTCTTCTTTCCTCTCTCTTACACTGTCTTGTTATTGTAGTCCTGACTGACTACTCACTACTCATGAAACATAATCTGCCCATAAACTTATGGCAATCTTCCTTACTCGGTCTCACAGTACTGGGATTTATAGGAATATACCACTGTACCTAGCTTGTAGTAATATTTTCTGATCATTGATTTTGGTGATTGCAATCCAAAAGCAGTAACATAATCACCACTCATTCCCAATAGTTTGAGTACTTATATTGAGATTAAGGTTTAACAAGCATTTTTAAGTGCCTTTCATTTTCTACAATCAACCCTGGCCACCTCTGAGCTATCAGAACCAGAAAGACGAGAACATGGAAGAAGAAAAGTCAGTGATCACTTGAGGAAATTGTAGCAGCAGAGATAGAACTGATTTATGGTCTTACCATGTAACCTTGATAGACTTCACAGTTTTATATCTTTCACCCCCTACCCCCTCATGAGTTTGAAGATGGTTTAAAAATAGCTCTGACATTGTATAATTCACTAATTGTTTAACCTAGTTACTAACTACCAAAGGAGATGGATTTCCTTTTAAGTTAAGGATGGTTGCATAGTTTTCAAGGTTCTTCCTTTATAGGGGCTCTAGTCTAAAGCCCTGGCCTAATTTTGTCTTAGTAGTCTGACATTCTTTGGCATGAAACATTTCTTCAAAATTATTTAAGCTCCAGATTTCGTAAAGTCTGGATCCATCTGTGGGTTGTTAGATCATATAAGATGAACATCTACCTGAGATGGTAAGTAGACTCCGTGTCTATACACAGAATCTCTGCAATTTGTCAAGAATCTAGTTAGTTGTGGATAGGCTCTCACTTGTAAACATTCAACATATGTGTACAAGTCATTTGAAATTAGAGAAATCAGTGTATTTGAAAGATATGAGTGTTTTAGTGTCTACTCAAAATCCAGTTTTAGAATACATTAGGAGAATTGCTTTGTACAAAAGGGTGTTGTTCCTTTTCATTTGCTCAACATTTCTCAGTACCTGAAGTAGGTACTGTTGATGGGGTGATGAAAACCCAACGACGGCAAACTTCTCTTTTACATATAATTCTGTGGCTTTGTGAACCTGTGTGAGCTACCCAGGAAGATGGGATTTAAAGCCGAATCTTGAGCCAGGGTTTCCAAAACTAATCTAAAATGATGTTATAAAAGTCATGGTTAATGATGTGGAACAGTTCTCCCTTTTTATACACTAGATGGCACTGTAGGTGCAGAGGAAAGCTCTAAATTGATTCTTTTGTTAAATTTGTTGCAAAAATTAGCTATTTGAGAAAAAACACCATGTTTTTAAGATCTGTAATGAAGGGTGGAGAAAATATTCTTAATGACTTTGTAATTAAGACTCAGAATTTTCTGTAAGTGCACTCAGATTAGTGTACAGTGTAATCTTTTAGTTAGTGCACTCACATTAGCGTGTAGAGTTGTATGTATATGCCCTCTGTTGCTCAGGCCCCGATTTTCTGATTGCATAAAACTTCCTTGCCATTTCAATGGTTCTTGCACTGGAACAAAAGTGTATTTTTATTTAACGGGGAGCAAGGACAGTGTCTACTGCAGTTCAATTTTTAAAGTTTGAGCTTTTCCCTTATTTCCAAGATGTGACTTTAATCACAAAATGAGCATTAGGAGATGATCACAAGACTCTGTAAGGACACTGGTTATCCGTTTTCACTAAGCCACTGAGAACTATTTGATTGAAGCTCTTTTGTCACCCTGTCTGCTGTGAACAATTTCTGTTAAGATGGAACAATACTCTACTGGGGATTGTGCCTCAGAAAATCTGACACAAAGGGCTCTAGGAAATCTAAGAAAAGTTGAAAGCTGAGAATGTTTTCAAATTAGAATTAGAAATGGCTTCACACTCTGCGTTTTGATGAATTAAACGATGTACTTCAATTGTTGAATTGACTACTTTAGATGACAATTTTTTTTATTAATTACAGTTTTTTCACTTTGTATCCCCCCTGTAGCTCCCTCCTTCTTCCCCTCCCAATCCCACCCTCCCTCCTCCTTCTCCACCCATGTCCCTTTCCAAGTCCACTGATGGGGGAGGTCCTCCTCCCCTTCCTTCTGATCCTATTCTATCAGGTCTCATCAGGAGTGGCTGCATTGTCTTCCTCTGTGGCCGGCTAAGGCTGCTTCCTCCTCAGTGGGAGGTGATCAAAGAGCAGGCCAATCAGTTCATGTCAGAGGCAACCCCTCTTCCCATTACTATGGAACCCACTTGGACACTGAATTGCCATGGGTTACATCTGTGCAGGAGTTCTAGGTTATCTCCATGCATGGTACTTGGTTGGAGTATCAATCTCAGGAAAGACCCCTGGGCTCAGATATTTTGGTTCTGTAGTCCTCCTTGTGGAGCTCCTGTCCTTTCCAGGTCTTACTATCTCCCTCTTCTTTCATAAGATTCCCTGCACTCTGCCCAAAGTTTGCCTATAAGATGCATATTTTTTTTTAATGGTAGTATGTACCAACATTTTGGTTGTTTTCTTCTATTATAAGTTTTACCGTGGAAAAGGAAATATTTACAACTGTAGAACTTTCTATATTCCCCACTGAAATGCCTATCAAGCTTGGGGTAGACATAGAAAGAGGTCTCTGTGTTTTAATTTTTTCTTGGGCAGTATTCTAGAATTTTTGCCATTCTAAGAACAGTGACTTATGTTATTTGTGCCAAAAAGCTTCTTTTAGATTACACAGTCCCATAAATGATTACTCAAGAACTTCTAGAGATATTATAAGTTTGCCACAACTTCTCCATTCTTACCCATAGTAAGTAAAAAACAAATTCAACAGTATTGACCCCATCACATTTCCTTTGGTTGAAGGAAATTTGGTATCCTTAACTGTTTGGTTTTTCCTTCATTATAACTACCATTGCAGTTTTTTCTTGAGCAATAAGTAACCTGGAGCAGTAGCTGGTGACAGGAAGGGGATTTTATTTTTCTGTTTGGTTTTTAGTAGACAGCAAAGTACAGTGTCTTAAAGTTGAATTGGAGGCTAGTGAGAGGTCTTAAATGTAGATCTAAGAAGGAAGATCTGGCTGATAGGTAAAGTTAAAGGGAAAACAGAATTCAGTTCTATTTGGAAAATAAGTTTTATTCATGAGTGTTAACTGAAGAGAGAAGCAGAACAAATTACAGGTTAAATTATGGACTTGATGGCACAAAGTTTCAAGTTTGAGTTTTTATATAATAAGAAAAATCAAGGGAAGAGCAAAATAATATTCAGAAATGTGGAATTGAGGACAAAAAAGAAATGTTTACTTATTTGACAAAGATTTCTGTTTCTTTTTTCTCTTTTGAAGCAATGACTATTAAGTGAACTCTGTGGTTTTATAAATATGATTGAAACCAGCTCTTATAGGATTTTACCCTGTTTTGTTTGAAAGAGTTTAAAATAGTCTACAAAATCTCCATGTTCATCTTGAAATAACAACACACCATTCAAAACAGCCATAATCGGGGCAAAAAATGATGTTTTGTTTGCCTTTGTTTTGTTATAGATAACTTTACGCCCATTCCGCGCAAGCCTCCTCCTCTTCCAAAAATAGAAAGGAAATATCCACCTTACAATGGCTTTGGATCTGAAGAAGATTCTTTCCGTTCCTGTGTAGGCCTCAAGCCCACACCTCATCGGAAGAACTTCAGAAAACTCATGGAACTAGACAGGTGCCTAAGGGGACCATGATTGTAGTCCTTTCTTTCTCTAAGGTGTTTGGAATTTATGACATAGCCCTCTTTTTATAAGAGCTGTTACTCAGCTCATCTGATTTCGAGCCCAGGGACAAGTTTCTATAGTTTAATGAGGTTGATGAATGCATAGGTATTTCCAGCTTCTTCCTTGAGTGCTATTTTCATGTGTTATTTGAAGAACTCTAAAGTCATATCACCCCTTGCCTGTTGTCTTTCCATTTCTGTTTGTCTGTCTGTCTTGAGGAGATAATGCAGAGAGGGAATCAGCAGATTTCAAGGACCAGAAATTTATGAGCCATACGGCCTTCATCACAGCCAATCAGATAATGCTGTTACACTGTGAAAGCTACATGGACAGAATTAAACACATGCGCAACCGTGCCCTAATAAAACATTTAATGGACATTTGAATATCATAAAACTTTTACATACTGCAATATATTATTCTTTTGATATTTTTTTTCCAATCATGTAAAAGTTTACAAACCACACTTAGCTGAAAGGCACAAACAGGTGGCCGGCTGGATCTCTCTCACAGACTTTAAGGTTTGCTAACCTCTGCTATAGAGACTTCAATGGTTTTTAAGTGTGTTTAAACTTATAATTTTAGAAAATTCATGTTGTTTGTCCTGGGAGGTTTAGTTTGAATTGAGTAGGAGTAGACCACTTATATTGTTGAATGTAATTTCAAAAGATAAATTTCCAACTATTCCTAATGTACACAAGACACAATTTGCTTTTGAGGTTTACATGTAGAATGTGAGCACTGGCTATGGCTACTTTTTGGTTTTTCACGATGAGTAGGCCTTGAATAAAAAAAGTGGGAAAATTCTGGGAAATGTTGCAAATGCATGAATAGGATGTTAGCTAAAAATTGTGACTCAGAGTGAAGGGAATTATGGGCTAAGAGATGCTAGGAGAAAATGAAAATGAGACCATATCTTAGGACTTGAAGAAGAACGAAAAGCATCCTGAATTTGGTGTAATTGAATGGAGTTCCATGCTGTTGTCAAAATTTGAAGGGAAGAGAACAAAATGTTATGGTTTAACTGTCTGGCTGTGAATTGTATGGAATGTGGGAAGGTATGCCTTGCTGTGACATGACATCACTTGTCTTTCAAAAAAATAACTTTTTTTTTCCAAACTCTGCTTCTCAAAGTGTGATTCCTATACTTGCTGGAGTGCTAATTCTTATCCTTCATTCTGAATGGACCTAGAAAGAAGGGTTGAGATGAGGTCCACCAATCTCTCTTCACAGGCACCATGGGCAATCCTGAGGCAAATCAGTGTTTGAGAATCAACTGTCTTTTACACATAAGAGGGACATCAACATGTCTTGTTCTCTTGTTGGTAGCAGTATTCTGGTTAGGCTCCAGGGTAGATTTTGATGGACTCTTTCTCAGTAACTGCTGTTTTTAAGGGCAGCCACCTGGAGGATGTGGGCAAGAAGAATGTTCCTATTGTAAACGGACAAGGAAGTTTTCTTAAAACTAAATAATGTGAAATATTATCCAGGGTGTTGCTTTTGGAACTCAGAGAAAAAAAAAATAGTTCTTTGTGGGCAATTGACTTAGTTTCTCTTCTGCTTTGTAAAGTTGCCCCCAGGATCCTGACTACAGATAGAATGTAAGCCATACAGTTGTGGTTATAGGGTGGGGATATAGGCACAAATGTCTCTAATTTCATTTCTTTCTGTTCATTGCTTGTTTTGTGTCAGGAATATACTTCCTTCAAGCTCCTCCCACACAGTGACCTTGTTTCCATGGTAACTAGCAGAAACTGGCTGCACAGGACTGAAGTACTTTGTTCTGTGTGTTCCCACAATACTCTGCTGAATATACTTGTAATAATATATTTGTGATAACAAGCAGTTAGTAGTTCACTGTGAATTAACTACTTTGTAAAATCTGATTTCATATTATCTTTTTTTTAAAGTTGTCAATTTATTACTTTCTTTGTAGAGAGAATTTTTAAATTTATGTATTTACTTTATATCCTGATCATAGTGTCCTCCCTCCTTTCCTCCTGGCCCCTGCCTCCCACCTTCTTCACCCTAACTGCTCTCTACTTTTCTTCAGAAAAGAGAGCTCCCCACTTCTAGCCTACCCCAGCACATCAAGACATCAAGTCAAATCAAAACTGACCTCTTCCTCATCCACTATGGCCAGGCAAGGCAGCCTGGCTAGAGCAAAGTGATTGAAAGCAGGCAACAGAGTCCATGTCATGGACAGCACACACTCAGCTTACTAAGGAACCCACATGAAGATCAAACTGCCTATTGGTTACCTATGTGTAGAGAGCCTAGGTTCAGTTTATATATGTTTTTTGGTTAGTGCTTCTGTCTCTGTAAGCTGCCATGGGTCTAGGTTAGTTGACTCTGTTAGTCTTCTTGCAGAAGTCTTGTCTCCTCTGGGTCCTTCTATCCTTCCCCTCCCACTCTTCCACAGGACTCCCCAAGTCCCACCTGTTGCTTGGCTGTAAGTCTCAACATCTGATTCAATCAGCTGGTGAGGGTGCCTTTCAGAGGCTCCTGTCTGTAAAAATGGCAGCATTTCAATAATGGTGTCAGGGGTTGGCTCTTTCCCATGAAGTGGGTGTCAGGTTGAGCCTGGCATTGATCATTCCCTCAGTCCCTACTTTGTTTATCTCTGCACATCTTGTAGGTAAGTTAAATTTTGGTTCAAATGTTTTGCTGGTGGATTGGTGTTCCTTTCGCATTACTATCGATCCTTCCTAGCTAGAAGGTGTCCTCCTTAAGTCTCATGTACCCCATTGCTAGGAGGCCTAGCTACAGACATTCCCATATCCTCTCTGTAACCTACCATGTCGCAGGTCTTCAGTTTGTCTCAGTGATGTCCCCACCGTCAGTTTCCCTATTCTCTGCCGGCCTTCAAAGCTCCCCTCCCCCACTCTCCCCACATCTGTTCCCCCACCTTATTTCCCTCCACACACCCTCTCCAGATCCTTGTATACTTCCTCTTTATTCTATTTCACCATCTGAGTGAGATTCCAGGAGGGCCTACCTTGGTCCATCCTTGTTACTTAGCTTCTTTGGGTCCATGTTTATTAGTATAGTTATCCTGTAATATATGATTAATATCTGCTTATAAGTGAGTTTATACCATCTGTGTCTTTCTGGTTATGGGCTAGCATGCTAAGGATGATCCTTTCTAGTTCCATCATTTGTCTGCAAATTTCATGATTTTTTTTTTTGTTATGTTTCTAATAGCTGAGTAGTATTCCATTGTGTAAATGTACCATATTTTCTTTATCCATTCTTCAGTTGAGGGACATCTAGTTTGTTATCAATTTCTGACTATTATGAGTAAAACCACTATGAACATAGTTGAGCAAATACCCTTGTAGTATGCTGGAGCTTCTTTTGGATATATGCCCAGAAGTGGTACAGCTGGGTGCAATGCTCTTTTTTAAAACTCTACTTTATTTGGGGCGCATAAGCCTCAACCTACTTTCCAACCTCCCAACCGGAGGTAGGAGAGAGAAGGTTAGTGGGAAGAGAGGGCCTAGACCCCTTTACTTCTCCCAGCTGTTTAGGGTCACTGGATTTTTTTTTTTTAGGGCTACACCAATCTTCATCAACAGCAGATGCAGCCAGCAGTGTCCTCAGTCACTATACCCTAAAATGTTTCTCTCCTTTTGTCTGCTCCAAACCGCAACATCATCAGTCTCTCTGATCTCTTCAAACTTCTATACACTACAGGCCAACACCACATGCCACACCACCTCTTTCTGGGCTCTCAAATTTATGTCTTCAGAGCCCTAGACCACTCCCCTCTCCATGCTGCCCATGGAAGGCCATTTCCAGCTAGCAAAAATTACTCACAGTTAACAGCTGTGGACAAACTATAGCCCAACTAAAATCCCACAATTGGGATTAAAACAAAAATATATTTACATGACATGACTGAGTTTACAAAGAAACCAAAACTTCTATTACAGGTAGGTCCTGAGGTAATACTATTTCCAATTTTCTGAGAAAGTACCAGATTGATTTCGAAAGTGGTTGTACAAGGTTACATTCCCACCAGCAATGAAGGTGGGTTCCCTTTTCTCCACATCCTTACCAGCATGTGCTGTCACTTGAGTTTTTGATCTTAGCCATTCTGACAATTATAAGATGGAATCTCAGAGTCATTTTAATTTTAATTTCCCTGATGATTAATGATGTTGAGCATTTCTTTAAGTGTTTTTCTGCCATTCAAGATACCTCTGTTGAGAATTCCATTTAGGGGTGTACCCCATTTCTTAGATGGGTTATTTGGTTTGTTGGTGTTTAATTTCTTTAGCTTTTTATATATTTTAGATACCAGGATTAGAAAAAAACCTTTTCCTAATCTGTATGGTACTGTTTTGTTTTGTTGACACTGTCCTTTGCTTTACAGAAGTTTTTCAGTTTCATGAGGTCCCATTTATTGATTATTGGTCTTAGAGCCTGTGCTGTTGGTGTTCTGTTTAGGAAGTTGTCTCCTGTGCCAATTAGTTCAAGGGTGATTCCCACTTTCCCTTCTAATAGATTTAGTGTTTCTGGTTTTATGTTGAGGTCTTTAGTCCACTTACACTTGAGTTTTGTGCAGGGTGATGAATATGGATCTGTTTGCATCTTCTACATGTAGACATCCAGTTGGACCAGCACCATTTGTTGAAAATGCTGTCTTTTTTCCATTGTATGGTTTTGGATTCTTTGTCAAATATCAAGTGTCCATAGGTATGTGAGCTTATTTCTTGATCTTCAATTTAATTCCATTTATCAATCAGTCTGTTTCTAGGCCAATACCATGCAGTTTTATTACTATTATTCTATAATACAACTTGAAGTCAGGAATGGAGATACCTCCAGCAGATCTTTTATTTTATATGAATGTTTTCGCTATTCAGAGTTTTTGTTTGTTTGTTTGCTTGTTTGTTTTTCCATATGAATTTGAGAATTTTCTTTCAAGGTCAGAGAAGAATTTTGTTGGTATTTTGATGGGAATTTCATTGAATCTGTAGATTGCTTTGGGAAAGATGGCCATTTTTGCTATGTTAATCCTACCAGTCCATGAACTTGGGAGAATCTTTCCATCTTCTAATATATGCTTCAATTTCTATTTTCAGAGACTTGAAGTTTTTGTCATACAGATTTTTCACTTGCTTAGTTAGATATTTGTGGCTACTATGAAGGGTATTTTTATTTAGTGTTGCTAAGTGATATCTATCAAGAAATTCATCCATTTCATTTATACTTTCCATTTTTGTGGAATACAGGCTTTTGCAGTATGGTTTAATTAAGATTCTTTGGATTTCCTCAGTGACTGTTATGTCCTCCTTTTTATTTCTGATTTTGATAATTTGCATATTATTTCTCTTTCTTTTAATTTGGCTAAGGGTTTGTCTATCTTGTTGATTTTCTCAAAGAACCAGCTTCTGGTTTTGTTAATTCATTGTATTGTTCTCTTTGTTTTTAATATATTGAATTCAGCCTTAAATTCAATAATTTCCTGCTGTCTAATCCTCTTAGGCGTGTTTACTTCTTTTTTTCTAGGGCCTTCAGGTGTGCTGTTAAGTTGCTTGTGTGAGATGTCTCCAGTTTATTTATGAAGGCATTTAGTGCTATGAACTTTCCTCTTAGCATTGATTTCATCATGTCCCATGAGTTTGAGTATGTTGTGCCCTCATTTTCATTGAAGTCTAGAACAGCTTTCATTTTTATTAATTTATTCACTGGTCATTGAATAGACAGTTGTTCAGCTTCCATGATTTTGTAGGCTCTTTGTTTTTTCCATTGTTTATGAAGTCCGGCTTTAAGGTATGGTGGTCTGATGATATACAGGGGTGTTATTTCAATTTATTATATCTGTTGAGGCTTGCTTTGTGACCTACTATATGCTTGATCTTGGAGAAGATTCTGTGTAGTGCTGGGAAGAAGGTATATTCTTATCTGTTTGAGTGAAAAGGTCTGTAGGTATCTGTTAGGGCTATTTAATTTTTGACATTTGTTAGTTTCTTTATTTCTCTGTTTAGTTTCTGTCTGAATGACCTGCCCATTATGGAAATTTCCTCCTTTTAATGTTTATGGTTTGAAGTGTAATATAAGCTTTTTTTTTTTTTTTTTTTTTTTTTTACAAATGTGGGTGTCCTTGTATTTGGGGCATAGATGTTCAGAATTCAGACATCATTTTGGTAGATTTTCCTTTGAAGCGTAAGGAGAGTTCTTCCCCATCTTTTTCTGATTAAGTTTGCTTGAAAATCTATTTTTATTAGATATTAGAAAAGTTACTCCAGCTTCACTCTCGTGTCTGCTTGGAAAAACTTTTTCCAGCCCTGGAAAAAATAAAGGTAATACCTATTTTTGTTGCTGATCTATGTTTCTTGTATGCAACAGAATGATGGATCCTGTTTTTGTGGCCATTCTCTGAGCATGTCTCTTTTTTTGGGAAATTGACTCCATCGATCTTGAGAGATATTAATAACCAATGATTGTTATTTCTTGTTATTTTAATGTTGGTGGTAGTAGTGTGTGTGCGTGTGTGTGTGTGTGTGTGTGTGTGCACATCCATGCTGGTGCCACCCTTCTTTTAGTTTTGCTGCTGTGTTTCTTTGAGTTGGAGTTTTCCTTCTAGTATTTTCTGTAGGGAAGGATTCGTGGAAAAATATTGTTTAAGTTTTGCTGTTTTCATGGAATATCTTGTTTTCCCCATGTATGGCGGTTGAAAGTTTTGCTGGGTATAGTAGGCTTTGCTGTCATCTGTGATCTCTTAGAGACTCCAGGACATCTGTCCAGGACTTCTGGCTTTTAAAGTTTCTATTGAGAAGTCTGATGTAATTAAAATTGGTCTTCCTTTCTTTGTTACCTAGCCTTTTTCTTTTTTTACTTGTGACTTTTAATACTTTTTCTTTGTTCTGTACATTTAGTGTTTTGATTATAATTTGGCAGGGGTATTTTCTTTTTTGGTCAAATCTACTTGGTATTCTGTAAACTTCTTTTACATTTATAGACATCTCTTTTAGTAGGTTAGGAAGATTTTCTTCTGTTGTTTTGTTGAAAATATTTTCTGGGCTTGTGAGCTGGGAATCTTCTTTTATTTCTACTATTCTTAGGTTTGGTCTTTTCATAGTGTCCCACATTTCCTGGATGTTTTGTCTTAAAATGTTTTTTAATTAATTTATTTCTTTTATTAATTATTTTATTCACTTTGTATCCCAGCTATAGTCCCCTCCCTCATTCCTTCACAATCCCTCCCTCCCTCCCTCATCTCCTCCCTTGCCCCTGCCCAAGTCCAATGATAGGGGAGGTCCTCCTCCCCTTCCTTCTGACCCTAGTCTATCAGATCTCATCAGGACTAGTTGCATTGTCTTCCTCTGTGGCTTGGTAAGGCTCCACTCAGGGGGAGGTGATCAAAGAGCCAGCAACTGAGTTCGTGCCTTAGAAACTTTTTAGATTTAACATTTTCTTTGACTGATGTGTCAATTTCTTCTGTTCTTTATTCAGTGCCTGAGATTCTTCTCTCTATCTCTTATATTCTGTTGGTGATGTTTGCATCTGTAGTTTCTGTTTTCTTCCTAGATTTTCAGTTTCCAGGATTCCTTCAGTTTGTGTTTTCTTTATTGCTTCTATTTCCATTTTCAGGTTTTTGTGAAGTTCCACTCATTTTCTCCAGCTGTTTGATTGTATTTTCCTGTAATTCATTGAGGGGTTTATTAATGTTTTCTTTAAAGGCATCTATTGTCTTCTTAAGATTGGGTTTAAGGTCATTTTGTTGTGCTTCAGGTGTGTTAAGATATCTAGGGTTTGTTGTAGTAAGATAGCTGGGTTTGGGTAGTGTCATATTGTCGTAGCTCTCATTGATTATGTTCCTTACACTGGCCTATAGCCATATGGTTATTTTGACATGCCTCTGGTAATGCAAGCAAAGTTGTGGGCCAGAAAATTGGGTGCAAGGGAGCAGGTGCAGCTTACATCTATTGGGAGTACTTTTAGTGGGACTGCCAGGCAATGGATCAGGGGAAGGATCTCACCTCGTAGTCCCTGATGGCTGAAAACCTCTGGGGAAGCAGGCAAAATGTGTACTAGGGAATGAAGTGCACAGGGAACAGGGTGGGACTCAAAGCTTCTGGTTTGCTCAGGAGTGGAGAATGTAAGGGTGAAGAGGATGACATGAGCATGGACCCGGTAGGCAGGGAATTGAGGGGGATGGGTCTCACTTGGTTGTTCCTGATGCCATAGGCCTCTGGGTCTCTAATTCAGTTTTTTTTAATGATGGACTAAAAAGGAAAAGATAGCTTTCTTAACAGGAAAGTTAGCGTCCGATACTTCTGCTGCTCTCACCATATAGCTTCCAAAAAGTCATGATTTTTAATATTAATATTAATCTTTCACTGGTTTCAGATCTTGGCCATCTATTGTTCCCACCAACCATCCTCCTCCCTTAGTCTTTTTCTACCATTACTTTAAAAAAGGTTCTTTATATATTTTCCAATATGAAGACTGTGAATTTCTAGAGCAGTGGTTCTCAACCTACAGTGTGACAGGGGTTATCTAAGACTATAGGAAAGCACAGGTGTTTATATTACAATGCATAACAGTAGCAAAATTACAGTTATGAATTTTATGAAAATAATTTTATGGTTGGTGGTCACCACATGAGGAACTGTATTAAAGGGATGCAGCATTTGAAAGATTGAGAACCACTGTTTGTTGAGTTTTAAATGGGTTATAGTTATAGGTGAGCTTGGGGTGGGTGTGTGGGATGGTCAGCAAATATGTCTCAAGGACCTAAGGGGTGAGAAGCATTTAGTTCAGTGAACAAAACAACCATAGAAGCCCACCTTCCCTCATAAAACATCATTCTAGTTGAGGGCGCTATACAAGAAAGTAAAGACACTCAAGCACATCAAATAGTGTATGAATATGTTAAGCCACATGAAAAATAAACCAAAACATTAATTTTCCATGCAAAGGAGGTAGGAGTATATAAATGATGACTATTCCTAGTGGTGCTCTGATAGACCTTTCTGAGAAAAAACAAAACAAAACAAGAAAAACATAGTCTAAGTAGAAGGAGAGCTCAGTGTAAAATCTTTGAGCAATGCATATGCATGGAGTGTGTAGACACTACTCAGGAGACCAATGTGGATAGAGAAGATGAGGAAAGGGCAGAACGTGCCTCAAAACCATGAGGTAAAAGAAGTAACAAAAATGTAGGGACATGGGTTTTTCAGACTATCATAAGGACTCTTGGTATTTAGAAAGATAAAGAGGAAACATTGGGTGATTTAACCAGATAAATTACTTGATTGGAATGGCCTATTGGAAGGCTATCTCCAATGCAGTGTTAAGAATGGACTGTACAAAGTCAATAGTCAATTTAAGATAACCAATGAGATTACTTCAATATTTCAAGAGAAAATTTATCACATCTGGATGATAGTGTGGAAGGGATGTAATGAAATGGTATAATATGGAAGTATTTTGTATGTAGAGCTAATAGGATTTCCTGATGGATTAGATATGAGGTGTGAAAGAAGTGAAGAGCTACGGATGTCTCAAGTTTAGATCTGAGTAATTGAAAAGGCAAAGAGATGGCAGCCATGAAGACAGGAATGATTATAAGGTAGAATAGGTTTTGGGAGAAGAGCACAGGTTCAGTTTTAGAACAATTTGAGGTGTGAATTAGATATCAAATGAAGATGGGTATGTGTTGAAGGTATTCAGGTGACACATCTTAGTTGGAGATGCAAATTTGAAAGTCATCAGCATGTAGTTAGCAGTTTAGTTCTTGACACAAAATTGTACTAAAGATCTCAGAGTTTTGGATCACCAAGATGAATAGGTATCAAGAAGTACGTGAATAAACCTTGGACCATGCCAAATTAAATTAAGATTTTGGAAAAAGGAGAAGAAACTATTGAAGGAAGATGACATGTGACAAACACGGAGATAGGGATGACATAAACCTAAAAAATGTGTAATTCTGTGAACCGAGTTATCAAAAATGCTATGGAAGAAGTTGCTGAATAGTAAGTTTAGACACAGAAAAAAAAAGGCTAAGGAGTAGATTTGGCATTGTAGAGATGACTGTTTAGTTTTCTAAAAGTAGTTTAGGTAAAATAACCTTTTATTAATAGGAATTGATTTAAGTGAAATGGGAAGGGGCCAAGGATATGATTTAATGGCATACTTAAGGCAATGGGTTCCATCCCATGCATAGGGAAGGCAGTGGGAACTACGGGACAGACAGGAGAGTTCAATGCAGTCAAGATAGGTAACATTGGGCAATATGTAGAAAACATTAACACATCCTAGATCTAGAAATTTATAATTCATTTTGGGACAATGGGAATAAACATCTTTTAAGACAACTGACCAAGAATACAAGACTTTATGGTGCTAAAATTATCTGCTCCCCCATAAGGGGGAGGTGATCAAAGAGACAGTCACTGAATTCATGTCAGAGAAAGGCTCTGTTCCCATTACTAGTGAACCCACTTGGAGACAGAGCTGCCATGGGCTACAACTGTGCAAGACTTCTAGGTTATCTCCATGCATAGTCCTTGCTTGGAGTATCAGTCTCAGAAAACATCCCAGGGCCCAGATATTTTGGTTCTGTTGCTCTCCTTGTGGAGCTCCTGTCCTGTCCTGGTTTTTCTATCTCCCCTTCTTTCATAAGATTCCCTGCACTCTGCCCAAAGTTTGGTTATGAGTCACAGCATTTGCTTTGATACCCTGCTGGGTAGAGTCTTTCAGAGACCCTCTGTGGTAGGCTCCTGTCCTGTTCCCTGTTTTCTCCCTCTTCTGTTGTCCATCCTGTTTGTGTTTCTGAGTGAGGATTAATCATCTTACTCAGGGTCCTCCTTCATGCTTAGCTTCTTTAGGTGCACAGATAGTATATTTATCCTATATTATTTGTCTAATATCGACCTATAAGTGAGTATATACAATAAGTGTCTCTGCTTGTGGGATACCTCACTCAGGCTGATCTTTTCTAGTTTCCACAATTTGCCTGCAAATTTCTGATTTCTTTGTTTTTACCTGCTGAGTAGCGTTCCATTGTATACATGTACCATAATTTCTGTATCCATTCCTCATTTGAAGGATCTGGGTTGTTTACAGATACTGGCTATTATTAATAAAGCTGCTATGAACATGGTTGAGTAAATGTCCTTGTTCTATATTTGAGCATATTTTGGATATATGCCTAAGAGTGCTATAACTGGATCTTGAGGAAACACTATTCCTAGTTGTCTGAGAAAGCACCAGATTGATTTCCAAAGTAGTTGAACAAGCTTACATTCCCACCAGAAATGGAGGAGGGTTCCCCTTTCTAAATATCTTTTGAAGCAAGCATGTGTTGTCACTTGAATTCTTGATCTTAGCCATTCTGATGGGTGTAAGGTGAAATCATAGGATTTTTTTTTGATTTGCATTTTCCTGATGACTAAGGATGTTGATCATTTCTTTAAGTGTTTCTCTGCCATTCAATATCCCTCTATTGAGAATCCTCTGTTTGACTCTGTACCTCATTTTTCAATTGGATTATTTGTTGCTATTTAACTTCCTGAGTTCTTTATATATTCTGGATATTAGCCCTTTGTCACATATAGGGTTGGTGAAAATACTTTTCCTGTCTGTAGGCTGTCCTTTTTTTCTGATGAGAGTGTCCTTTGATGTACAGAAGCTTTTTATTTTCATGAGGTCCCATTTATTGATTGTTGATATTATAGCTTGTGCTGTTGTTCTTTTCAGGAAGTTGTCCCCTGTGCCAATGAGTTCAAGGCTCTTTTCCGCTGTTTCTTTAACAGATTTAGTGTGACTGGTTTTGTGTTGAGATCTTTGATCCACCTGGGCTTTAATTTTGTGGGTCTCTTAGCATTTTTCTACATGTAGTAATCCAGTTAAACCAGCATCATTTGTTGAAGATGCTGTCTTTGTTCCATTGTCAAAATCAAGTATCTGTAGGTGTGTCTATTTCTGGGTTTTCTATTTGATTCCATAAATCTATCATTTTGTTTCTATGCCAGTACAATGGAGTTTTTATTACTATTGCTTTGTAGTACAGCTTGAGATCAGGGATGGCACTACCTCCAGATGATATGTTGTTGTCCAGGACTGTTTAAACAGTTCTGTTTTTTGTTTGTTTGTTTGTTTGTTTGTTTTTCCATATGAATTTGAGAATTGTTCTTTCATGGTCTATAAAAATTACTTTGGTATTTTGAAGGGAATTACATTGAATATGTAGACTGCTTTGGGCAAGATGAGCATTTTCTCTGTTAATCCTACTGATATGTGATTATGGGAGATCTTTGTAATTTTTGATATCTTCTTTGATTTCTTTCTTCAGATACTTGAAGTTTTTGTTTTTTTTTTTCAAACATATCTTTCATTTGCACTTGCTTGGTTTGAGTCACACCAAGGTACTTTATGTTATTAGAGGCAATTGTGAAGGGTGGTATTTCTCATCCCCTTTTGCTTTCATACAGGAGGGCTACTGATTTTTGAGTTAATTTTTTATCCAGCCACTTTGCTGAAGGTGTTTATCAGCTGAAGGAGTTCTCTGGTTGAATTTTTGGGGTTACTCATGTATACTATCATATCATCTGTGAATAGTGATACTTTGACTTTTCTGATTTTGCTGATTTGAATAGTTTCTTTCTGCCTTTTCATTAGTTTGGCTAAGAGTTGTCTATCTTGTTGAGTTTCTAACGAACCAGCTCTTGGTTTCATTGATTCTTTGAATTGTTTTCTTTTTTTCTAATGCATTGATTTCAGCTCTGAGTTTGATTATTTCCAATCGTCTACTCCTCTTGGATGTGTATGCTTTTATTTTTTTGGCGGGGGGAGGGGGCTATTAGGTGTGCCATTAAGCTATTTTTATGAGATGTCTCAAACTTCTTTCTGGAGGCACTTAGTGTTATGAACTTTCCTTTCAACACTGCTTTCATTGTGTTCCATAAGTTAGGGTAAGTTGTGCCTTCATTTCATTGAATTTTAGGAAGTCTCTAATTTCGTTTTCCATTTCTTCCCTGACCAAGCTGTCACTGAGCAGAGAGTTTAGTTTCCATGTGTATGTAGGCTTTTTGTTATTTCTTTTGTTATTGGGGCCTAGTTTTAAGCCATTGTGGTCTGATAGGATACAAGGGATTATTTTGACCTTCTTGTATCTGTTGAGGCTTGCTTTGTGCCTGATTATGTGGTCAATTTTTGAGAGGGTTCCATGAGGTGCTGAAATGAAGGTATAACCTCTTTTGAGTTTGGGTGAAAATTTTCCCTAGTCATCTATTAGGTCCATTTGATTTAGGACCTCTGTAGTGTCATTATTTCCCTATTTAGCTTCTGTCTAGATGATCTGTCCCTTAGTGAGAGTTGAAGTCTCCTGCTTTTAAAGTGTTAGGATCAATGTGTGATTTAAGCTTTAATAATGTTTCAATTACAAATGCAGGTGTTGTTGTATTTGGGGCATAGGTGTTCACGATTGTGATGTCCTCATGGTGAATTTTTTCTTTGATGAGAATGAAGTGTCCATCCTCATATTTTCTGATTAATTTTGGTTTAAAGTATATTTAATTAGGCATTAAGATAGCTACCTTAGCTTATTTTCTGGGTCTGTTTTCTTAAAAAAACATTTTTCCAGCCCTTTACTCTGAGGTAGTATCTATCTGTGTTGCAGTGGTGTGTTTCTTGGATGGAGCAGAATGTTGGATTCTGTTTCTGCAACCAGTCTGATAGTCTGTGTTTCTTTACTGGACATTTGAGTCCATTGATGTTGATAGATAATATTGAGCAATGAATGTTAGTTTCTGAATGTTAGTTTCTTTTGTTGTGGAGTTAGTGTTGTTACTTTGTTCCTATGCTTGTTTTCTTTTAATTCTTTGTTGTGAAGTTATCTATATCCTGTGTTTTCTTGGTTGCAGTTGTTGGATTAGTGGTTTTCTTCTAGTATCGTCTGAAGGGCCGGTGGTGAGATTATGAATTCTGCATATGTAACAAGTTCTCTAGGTGACTTTTATGTAAACTTTTATGTAAACAGTAAACTTCATGAATGCTCCATTTTATTAAGTAGGTTTATTTTACCAATTGATGAGATCTCCAGAATACTAAAATTAAGGGGAAAAATGAATGGCATAGTCAAATATTCTCACTAAATATATGCACTTAACTTCAAAGATGTTAAATTTAAAATAGTATTCATTTGGACTTAGATTAGACCTCATTCAATTTTTTACTCATATTTTCGGCATCTGTAACATTATGGGTCTTCCATAAGAGGGGGCTATCAAATATTTCTTACCTATAAGTTCAACTAGGTACCGTAGAAGGGAATTGGTAGAGTTTAGCCGGCCCAAACAATATATAATATCCATGTGAAGCTTTGGTACTAGACACTTATAAAAATCCAAATTGTGACCCTGCTGGTAGTTTTGTCCAGGCTGCCCTGACAAACTGTTGTGCTCTCTCTCAGGCAGTCATACAAACTGCTGTGCTCTCTCTCACCAAAGGCCTCAAGCTGCCATTCTTGCCACTGTGCTTTCTCAACTAACTTTCCTGTTCAATTTAAGAAAGGGTTGGAGAAAGGTGTTTTATGCCTCTGCAAATTAGAACTACTTTATTGTGGTTTTTATCAGTAAACAAAAAGAATGGACTTCGGAATAGGAGAATCTGCAAGTGATGAACACTCTTGGAGTTGTGGCAGGGAAGTGATAAAGGACATGATTGATTTTAGCAGACATTTACAAGGGTAGTGGTTTTGATTATGAAAGACTTCCCCAAGGTCTTAGTATTTGTTAGAAGACTGACATCTGTTGGCTGATAACTGCAGCTGTGCTTCTACTAGAGACCATGAGTTATTTAGTTCACTGCTTGCATCCAACTTTGGGAACTATTTCTTTTATTTTTAAGATAGGGTCTCAGTGTGTTCTTCAGGCTGATTTCAGACTTATCAACTCTCCCTTGTGCTGAGACTAAAGGTGTGTGTTACCATTGCTTACCTGAGAAAAATTTAAATTTTATTTGATTCCATCTTTAACCAACTAATCGTGTATTGGGCTCTAACTATACTTTCTAACCTTTATGTGTGTAACTTTCTGCAAACATTTAGTGTAATCCATTATAATGTAAAAACAATGTCATAGCAGGCAATGGTTAATATGACAGCAGTTTTTCCCCATGGAAAATGGGCATGTAAAAAAAATAGGCATATAATAGCTACTTAAATACAACAAATACATGCATTAAAATGGAGGCATGTTCATAATGTTTATGAAGGGATACGTTAATGTTTTGCTTAAAAGGAGTTGAAAATGATCCTGGGAGATGGAGTGATTGCGAGAGGAGTGTGTATATGTTGCAAGGCAGAAAAAGGACTTGGGACAGGTGTCCCATGAACCCAGTAAAGAATGTCTTCTGGATTGTATCAGGCCACTCTGCTAAATGTTTGTGCCTTTACCTGACAGAATTACTATGATTGTTGACCAGCTCATGATCAGAGAACACCTGCTTTGAACATGTATTTATGACTTTTTCTGGTTCTGTACATATTCATAAGGGTGCATGTGTCTGCATGTGCATATGGAGGCCAGATCAACCTCAGTATTCTTGTTTTTGTTTTTGTTTTTTTAAGATAGGATCTCTCATTGTACTAAGGATTAGGCTTGATTGGTTGTCCAGTGTGCTCCAGAATTCAGCCTGTCTCTCTTCCAATTCTGGGATCTATAGAGTGTGTCATCAGGCTTGGTTTTCAGATTATTTCCTGGGCATATAAAGAGTAAGAAAGATTTTAATCTACTGAGAAAACATAGGACAGTGTTTAGATTTAGAACCTTAGTAAGAAGTTTAGACTGTTTAGAGAAGCATAAACTCCTATATTAAAGCCATGGCACACCTTTATCTTTATTTTTATATATTATAGAGGATTACTTGCATATTTCTATAATGCTCATGTTTTATGTCCCTTCCATTTAGCTATGGAAACATAAGCAATATACTCCGGTATTTTGCAAAACTAATCACAGACAAATGTGCTGATATGGACAGGATGTTTGTTATTGCATATTATCTTGGCGATGACACGCTTTCAGTGTTTGAACCTATCGAGAGGAACTCAGGTAAGAGACTTATCTTACTTAGCATTTTCCTCAGAACAGATAGCTGCCTTTTCTTTTTGAAAATTAGAGTATGATGTGATTTGATAGCCTAGAAGATCCATGATGATAATTTTCTAGCCAATAAATTTCTTCTTATGAAAAAGTCTTAACCATGAAGCCAAACATATAAAATGATAAAGAACAGCTGTAGTTGGTTACTGGGGGAAATCCCCTTTGCCACTTTTTCTGAAGCATTTCTACAGAACTTTTGGGCTTCAAAGTCATGGTTTGACTGCCACTATTCAAACTCACAGCTAATGACCCAAATGAGTGTTCCACTGTCCAGCTTAGAAAATCTTTGCCTGATTAATAAAAGAATACTAAATATATAAATTTAATCTTCAGAATCCATCTTTTGGTGATACTTCTGTTTGTTTGGCTATTGCCAAAGGTCCTGCCCCCAGGCCTGTGGAATGTTTTCCGATGTGTTGATCCCATTGCAGAGGACAGCCATTGACTTGCAAATTATGGAAATGCAGGGCTCTGTTTTTTGTTTCAACATGTTTACAACTTTTATCTGTTCTGAAAACTCAGAGAAGAATAACCAGCTCAACTGGCTCTTTGAAAAAAAAAAAAGTTGGTTTGTACCATTTGCCAGTTTCATGTTATGAATACCCGATCAAGGCAAGTTCCAAGAAACCAACAAGTTAAAAAATAACCTGGCATGCAAAAGTCTGAAAATGTAACAATCAGGTCATAAACTCAAGCTGCTATTAGTAAAAATAATTATGAGTAATAAATTAAGTCAGGCCCCAGTGTAATTTGAATAATAGTAAAATCTTAAAATATAAAACTGAATAAGGATAAACATTATGCTATGCTCTGAATGGCCAACAAATATTGATTCTGTACATTTAGAAAGTAATTATGGAGCCAAGAAAATTGCATCATTTGTAAAATAGTCCAATGGCTTATGAAATAATGACCATCACTGAGTACTTAATATTGTCCTTGAGTTTCATAGTAGGATAGGTCCCCCTAAAGTAGGAAAATTCAGAGACAGGGTTTATGTGGAAGAGATTTATTTAACCAACAAACAAAAAAATGTGGAGGGAAGCAGAGGAAGCCAAGATTACCATCAGACTGCAGTGGGTTCTCTCTCTCTCTCTCTCTCTCTCTCTCTCTCTCTCTCTCTCTCTTCTCTCTGACTGTCTCTCTTTTCCTCTTTTTCCCTCCCTTTGCCCCTCCTTCTCTCCATCTTCCATCTTCCCACCCCGTCCCTCAACATCCTCTCCCCTTGTCATCCTCGTTTTCCATAGTCTCACTATATAGCTCAGGCAGATACTAAATCATTATCCCCCTGCTTCAACCTCCTGAATGTGTAATAAATACCACATCTGGTTGCAGTAGTTTCTAATTCCTATGAAGGACAGAGAAAACGGAGAATGTGGTAAGTCTTAGACCTTAGTGTACTTTTAAGAAATTTCTGATAGGCCTATCCAAAGCTGCCAATAGGAAAAATCCTACAGGAATGGACCAGTCTTAGTGTCCTTACCTTGAACAGTCATTTGCTGGTAGCAGCCTATAGGAGCTGGGGCCTTCCTGTGGTAATGTTCCCTATAGTGATTGATGTGAGAGTACATTTTCATGACTCCCCACACATACAAATCCTGAAATTCCAGTTTACTGATACTAACTCCAGCAGTTTGGAGAGCTTAAAGAAATCAAGAGCATGCCACAGGCAAGTGACAGCGCCGGGACAGAATGCAGCTCAGTGAGGATCTAGAGCCTGTGTCTTCCTGCCACTACTCATGTCTGGTCTCATCTGGTCCCAGTTACTTTCATAAGCCTGTAGATTTCAGTTCCATGTCCGAAGATACTAGAATCTCCTGCTCAGCTCTTTCTGTTTTCCAAAAAGTCAAGGAAAGAAAACAAACAAATCAATACCAAGTAGTTATGCCCTGAAGAGAACAAACCAAATGATGAGAATTCTGGAGAAGAAGCAGTATAAGAGCATTACTAAAAGAAACAGAGACAATTTATTATACTCTCAGAGAAGAAACTCAAAGGGAACATCCATACCTACTTTTTAATACTTAAATAATCTAATCCTTATTTTAGAAGTGGGGCATCTTGCCCTTAATCTGAATGCCAGTGTGAGGCAGATCTGTGGAAATAAAGCAAAGTAGGTGTTTCAGTCATGACACAGGAAAGAAGAACTTGCTGCCATCCCACAGTTCCAGTTTGTTGCAGAGCATATATAGAAAGTCCTTGCTAAATGTTATATGGATTAGGGAGAAAGAGAGGAAACAAATGTTTGGATTAAGATATTACTCTTTTCTTTAACACACTGACCCAGGAAGTCTTTGTAATTTAAAAGCATGCAAAGTAATAGATTGACTTTTATCCATGCATATAATATATTTTGACAATATTCATTTTCTCTATTATCCTCTCTTATAGCTCCTTTCTGTAATTTAAAGTCCTCGCCTCCAGTGTTTGTTTGGATTCACAAGATGATGTTTAGTTCCTGAAAATGACATGATTCCATTGTTTATAACTGAATGAAATTCACTGTGTTTATGTGCCATATTTTTTCTTAATCCGTTCATCCACTGATGAATCCCTTTGGCTGATTCTATTACTTGGTCATTGTGACAAATACGAGTTTTGTAGTAAGATGACTTTGAACCTTTTAGATCTATAACCAGGAATGTTATATGGCTAGATTATATGCAAGTTCTACTTTTAAATTTTTGAGGAATTATGATTTCTACAGTAATTTACGTTTTCTCCTGTGGTGTTTAAGAGTTACTGCAGGAAAAAAATGCTGTTTCTTTGCCCACTGCTCCATTCTTCTCTCTCACAATGCACAACATGGCTTTATAAATAATTTGTACAGTCTATGTTGGAAAAGAAAATAACTAAAAGCAAGTTGTGGTTCTTTTAAAAATAAAACAGCAATTAAAAATAAGGAAATCATGAATTTTTCAGGCATAGAAAAGATCATTCTGAGTGAAGTAACCCAGAAACAGAAAAACACATATGATATATATATTTACTTATAAGTGGATATTAGCCATATAATATGGGGTAAACATACTAAAATCTATAGTCCAAAAGAAGCTAAACAACAAAGAGGACCCTAGGGAAGATGCTTAATCCTCATTCAGAAGGGCAAACAGAATAGACATTGGAAGTAGGAAAAGACAAGAAACAGGACAGAAGACCTCTGAGAGACTCTACCTCAGTATCAAAGAAGATACTGAGACTCATAGCCAAACTTTGGGCAGAGTGCTGGAATCCATGGAGAAGAGGGAGCTAGAAAGACCTGGCGTAGTCAAGATCTCCACAAGGAGAACGACAGAAACAAAATAACTGGGCCCAGAGCATCCTGTAGGGACTGATACTCCAACCAAGGACCATGCACAGAGAGCACCTAGAACCCTTGTTCAAAGGAAGCCCATTGGCTGCTGAGTTTCCAAGTAGGTTCTTTAGTAAAGGGTACGGGGGCTGTCTCTGACATGAACTCAGTGGCCAGCTCTTTGATCGCCTCCCCTGTGGGTGCAGCCTTGCCAGACCACAGAGGAAGATAAAGCAGCCAGTCCTGATGAGACCTGATAGGCTAGCATTGGATGGAAGGGGAAGATGACCTACCCTATCAATGGACTTGGAGAGGGGCATGGGAGGAGATGAAGGGTAGGGTTGGGAAGGAATAAGAGAGGGGGGCTACAGATGGGATACAAAGTGAATAAACTATAATAAATGAATATGTAAATAAAATTAAATTTTTAAAAAGAATAAAGCAGCTCTTGAACTTTTTTTTTCTGTTTCTTTAGGAAATGCTGGTGGGATGCTCTTAAAAAGAAGTCGTGTGAAAAAGCCTGGACAAGAAGTCTTTAAAAGTGAATTTTCAGAATATATCAAGGCTGAAGAGCTCTATGTTGGTGCCACTGTGAATATCAATGGCTACCTGTTTATTCTGCTTAATGCTGATGAGTACACCTTAAAGTACATGGAGAATAATACAGACAAGGTTTGTCTTAATACAGTTTGTATAATTATACACTTTTTGGATAAGTCTTGCTTCTCCACCCTTTGCAGTGTGTGTTTCCCTTTCTCTAGGGCTTTTTCTTCTGCATCTTGCCACTGGTTTATATTGCACATTTACACATCTGGGCATGAATAATGGATCTGTGGGACTTGGCCACAGGGCCCATCACAGAAGCCCAGCCCTTGTCTCCTCTGTTTACATGCTTAACTCTCCACTAACCAGCATCACAAATTATAAACACAAGCAGGAGGCAGGCCCAGGGCTGGATCAAATTTCCTGTTTGTTTATTATTATTTTTTAATTTTTAAAAATTTTATTTTTTGGCTGACATCGACAATGTTTTTGAAGGCAATGCAATAACTATAAGAAAGGAAGGAAATCTGGTGTCACACACTGTGCCATCCCAGTTAACTAGCACAGGGCAACAAAGGAGGCTATTACTAGAATGGACAAAAACCCTAAGGGAACTGAAGAGTTGCTGAGGTTGGTGATCCCTTTAACAGACTCACCTGAGGTGTAAATTAGAATCTAAGGAGAAATTTGCCACAGTGACCTCAAAGAAATGTTTTCTTGTTGTTGTGCTTCATTTTTGTGTTAATTTTAATATTTTTGAGACACATCAAGCCAGATAGCCCAGGCTGGCTTTGAATTCATTGTCCTTCTGCCTCTCTTTCTCCTCAGTATTGCGATTAAAAGCATGTACCACTACACCCAGCCACAGTTTCTTTGTTTACATACTGCAATGGAAAATGGTTAATGTTACCAAAAGTGCTTTGCTGATTATATTGTTCAGTAAAAAGACTATGGCTAAAAGGCCCAGTTTTTACATGTATATTTTCTCAGTGTGTAAATTATGTGCATTTGAACATCATTGTAATTTTTTTAAAAGTCTGGACAATTTTTATTTTAAAGTTCATTAAATCATTATGCATTATTTGCATACACACAGTACATTCTTTCTCTTATTTATAAAGAAAGTGCTCAAGGTTGAGTTGCTAGGTGTCAAGACAGAGTTAGAGCCACTGTATTCAGGGAAAGACCTCTGGAATGAAAGGAGGGGGATCGAGAAGACATGGAGCATGACTGCTACCTGGAAAATGAGAAGGTAAAGAAGAAGTGGTAGGTGGGAAAAATTTTAACTAGTTAGCACAGTTCAGAGAAAGTCTTTAGCAAACAGACATGAATCCCAGTGTACTTCTCAGAGAAGTTGATAGTCATGCATAAGTGACAGCTAAAGGCTAGTGGTTCACAGTGCTCTTCTCAGTGTCACTGTTGAGTGCAGTATCAACTGTAGTCACTACACCACCTCTCTGTTTATAGTTTTAGAAATCCAAGTGATTCTAAAACTATGAACCTATACTATATGACAATTCTGGTCTCAGGTGAGAAATGCAATGATCAAAGCAGTTACATTTCTAGAGACTACTAGGAATGGGTTGGAAACTGAGCTCTGCACTAATAGGTGATGGGCTTTAGTTATGTCTCATCTCTGAGCTTTAGTCTTCTTGTCTTTGAAATAATAGTAATAACAGTGCCTGTTTGATAAAGTTGCTGCAGAGGTTAGAGGTATTAATTTGTGTGAGGGGCTTAGCCCTATAGGACTCATGGCAAACAGTCTTTGTAGCTGTTATAAACCAGGGTTCTGATTCTGAACAAATCCTCTACCTTAACATAAAACATATAGTTCTTGGAATTGCTTGGCATAGAATTTTTTACTTCACCCTGGTAAAAGTGATAGCTTTCTAACTGAAACTGTTTAAAATTCTGAGGTTTGATCCCCTTCCAGATAGTAAGTACTGTATAATCCATCTTCTTACATGATATTGGGCATCAGCAGTAATATCTCAGTAATCCTTATGATCACAAAGAGAAACAACCTACACTCTACAGCATGCCCTGCTGCTAAGCTTGTAAGTTAGTTGCAGTTGATATTTTTCAGCTAACAGTAAGTTTATTAACATATAACTCCTTGTAAATTGAGGATTATCTATATATATATTAAACCATGCATGTGTCTTTTGCTTTGTTTTGTTTGCAGTGGTAGGGATTGAACCAGGGCCTTGAACATGCTAGGTGAATAATATTCCATTCAATTATACATCCAGCCAGAACATAATATATTTTTATTAAGGTATAAAGGCCTTTTATACCTTATTAATGTATAAGGTTTAAAGGTATAAAGACCTTTTCTTCTTTCATTATAATAAAGCAGGATAAGATATTACCTAGTATCAGCATCTCAAGTAAAAACTGCATCATTTTCCAAAATACTCTAAACAAGGACATTGTTAGAAGATAAAGATTAATGCACCACTACCAGTCTGAGTAGTCTTTTCTAAAGAGATAATAGATCCTATCTTGGAAATAGATGAAAGGCAAAGCAAAAAAGGAGATGGTTCCTCAGTCAGTGCTTCACTAGGTGCCAAACCACCAGAATCATTTGATGCTGAAAGAGAGGGAGCTTTATGCCAAAGTAGCATCAGGGTTTTTATCCTAAAATTTCATCTTCTTACTTTTGATCTCTTGTCTGTAGTTATTTACAACCTTATGCTTTATTGTATTGAATAAGAAATATTCTTTCTAAGTCAAAAAGCTAATCACAAAGTAGGTGACAGAAACAGTAGGCTGCCCAAACAATAAATATATGTGCCTGTGTAAAACTTTGATAAACAACTTTGCTTTGATCAGTGCTTTGCCTATTGATGAGCATTTCCAAGGGGTCCATCCTAATGATCTAGAGGAAATAAATGTACATATAGTCAATTTTAAATCTTTCTATCAGGGTCTGTGAAAATATTGGGGCTATATCTAAGAATTATAAGGAGGTTATATGTAAGAGTTATAAGAAGTTATAATAACTTTGTTCATTAAGCTTTATTACCTGTTACCCCTTAAGTTCAATTATTTGTGATCTAGGATATGAGTTAATGTCGGTCCTTGTCCTAAAATGTTGGTTTCTATGTAAAAACATGTACAGCTTATTTGGGGTTCATCATATAGTCTTGCTGGTCTCCATTAAACTCCTATTTTACAGGGAATAAGAAACTGCAGGATGCTCAGCCCTAAATGGAACATTATACCATTTTCCTTCCTCAAGGCTTAGGGATCATGTTAGAAGAGGGACACAGAAAGATTGTAAGAGCCAGAGGCAGTGGGTGACCTGGAACCAGTGACATCTAGGCACATCAGAGCAGCTGCACATATGAGCTCACAATGGTTGTAACGACATGCATAAGACCTGTGAAAGCCCAAGGCAGTCCAGATCCCAACAAGGAAAGTGGAGTTGAACATGAAATCCTACTACTAGTCTCATAGCTATTAACAATTGTTAGCTGCTAGAAGGAGTCTATTTTCTTTAATAAGTGTAGCCTTTGGTAAGGCAACCCTACTGTAGTGGAAGGTCACACATCCAAAACCCACATCTGTAGCACAAATTGCTCTTGATGGGTTAACAAGAAAAAGAACACAGTTGGGTGAGTAGAGAAAGTGGAAGGACCTGAGAAGAGTTGAGGAAGAGGTGAATGTGATAAAACCACAATGTATGAAATTGTCAAAATAGTAAGGATGATGATGATGGTCCTGGCAGTGGCAGTGGTGGTGATGATGATGACGGTTTCCTGAAGTCTCATTCCAATATCTTGTTTTTATTCCTTCAAGTTTCCATATAGCAACTTTGAACTTGCCATACAAAAGCTGAAACAAGAACAATCAAAATCTAGAGAGATCACCCAGGTATTTTCATCTGCTGACTCTAATCACACGAAGATGGTACCTTACAATACATTCAGGTAAGACATGTTCTGCTAGCAGTAGTCTTCCCAAAGAATAGAAAGAACCATCTTGTACTTACTGCTTTCTAATCAGTTGACTACATGGTATTCTCTTAGAAATTATGATTTCTTTGCCTTTGTACTGCTTAGTACTCAAGATTTGGCTGTAGTATCCTAGTAAGTTTTATGCAATTATGTGAGACATTTATAGGTAAGAATGGAGACAAAAGCTAGTTCTTGATTATCAGAGAAAAAGTCATGTGTATATTTCAGTGTTCCTCTATGCTCACATGCATCTGCATTCTGAAAGAAAAAAGACAGGCATCAAAGACTTTATCTTAATTTCCCTTCATTTTTTTGTCATGTTATAAATGATAGTAGTGACAAGTATCATATAAAATCATGAGCATTAATTTCTTAAAGGTAAAATAGAATTCTGGGTCTTCCCAGTAGCTGATCTAGGCAAATTCTCAAATTGCAGAAACACAGGGAAATTAAATTTCAGGGTATAGTACAATTGTAGTATCTCTTTGCTGGAAAACAAAGTGAATGGAACATTTAGAAAAAATGTAAATTAAATCATGGATGGAGACAAAGAGAGTTTCCTCTTTAGGCTGAGAATTCTGACTTCTGTAAAGAATAGTGGCTAAAAACTATATAGTGTATTGAGCTTGATGCAGTCAAGATTTTGGCTGGGAAATGAGGATAAGAGCCAAGATTGGAGTGACAATGAGGACTTTCCAAATGTGTATTTACAGTTGCTTGTTGCATCACTACCTGGTAGCCTGTAGCCCATGATGAGGCCTCATATTTTCCACGAGTTCATTTGTTGTTTTAACAGAGTTCTTTTGAGAGGAGCTGACAGGGGACATATTTTTATTTTGAAAATTCCATTTTTCTTACATTTAGTCATAATTTTTAATACAGTTTATTCACTTTGTATTCCAGCTGTAGCCCCCTCCCACATGCCCTTCCAATCCTGCCTTCCCTCCCTCTTCTCCCCCCATGCCCTTCCTCAGTCCACTGACCCTGGATGCACTGTCTTCCACTGTGATCTGGTAAGGCTTGCCCCTCTCAGGGGACAGTAATCAAAGAGCCCACTATTTATTTCATGTCAGAGACAGTCCCTGTTTCCCTTACTGGGGAGCCCACTTGGAGACTGAGCTGCCATGGGCTACATCTGTGCAGAGGTTCTAGGTCATCTCCTTGCAAGGTCCTGGTTAGAATATCAGTCTCAGAAAAGACCCCCTGGGCCTAGATTTTTTGGTTCTGTTGCACCCCTTGTGGAGCTCCTGTGCAGGGGATATATTTTTATTGTTTAGATTTGCAAAATTTTTAGGATCAATGAGAATTTATGGTTCTTTGTAATATGCATCATCGTATAGACATGTTCATGGAGTTCTGGAATAGAAATGGAGACAGAGTAAACAGCAAAGATAATTAACTACTCAGACTGTGAACTAATGGGAAGCGCTGGAGGAGAAAACAAGAAATTTCCATCAGAAATAAGGGAGTGGTTTTGTTTTATTATTTTGTGTCCTTTTACAAAAGCATGAGTTCTCCCAGTATTCTCACAAAGACTATGGGAAATGTTTTAGTGAGTTCATGGGGTTTTGGTGGGAGCACTTTGGCAAGGAAGGACATCCAAGGAAGAGAAATTGGTTTGTAAATCTAGGCCTCACCCTAATTGTGGATATAATAAAAGCACACCACACTGTTTGATTGGAAGAATGGCCACCAGACATTGTGGTCTGACAAAAACAAGCAAGCAAGCAAACAAACAGCCCACCTCTCATCCCCAAAATTTCATAGTATAAAACCCAGCTTAGGTTACCACTGGCCTAAAAAACTCCTCCAGTGGCTTTCCCTGACTATAGCCAAAAGTGTCTTGAATTATGGGTCTGTTATCTTTCCATGCTACTGCTGCTTTTTTTTTTTCTAGCCCTGTCTTTTGGCCCCATTGGCTGCCTTTCAGTTTTTCAAACACATCATGCTCTTCCCTGCTTTCAAGCTTATACACATAGTTCTCTCTGCCTTGAAAATCCTTACCACTATCCTTTCCAGGAAAAAATCTAGGACTTTTTATTGTCAGAATATTTGTTTCTGTCTGACAGTCCTAAGTAAATACTCACTGTTAGTCTTAGACCTTTGTTTATATTTCTTCACAGCATAATACAGTTTGTAATTGTTTTACTTATAGAGATGTTTACTTGGAGGAGTAATGTTGTGTATATACTTAGGTGTGATTTCTTCTAATAGAAAATGAGAACTTTTTGAGGGAAAGAACCTTGGTTATTTTGTACACTACAGTATATCTGGGCTTGTCATGCAAATCTGGATTCACACACAGTCACTGAATGAAATGATCCACTAGCATTATTCCTGGATGCTGTAGTTTAGAGGTGGCTGAATGATCCTTGTATTAGTAAGTTTTATATTGCTACAACATATTGCCTGATGCTGCATAATATATGAAGAAAAGAGATTTATTTAGCTCCCAGTTTTGGAGGCTCACGGTATTAATCTAAGTATTATCTCTAGTCTGGTGAAGACCGTGATCAGCAGAAGGCATTGTGGTGGAAATGGATGTAATACAGTGGAGAAGCTGGGCTTCTTTTAAGAAACAACCACCTCCTGAGAAATCTATGAGAACTTTATTTATCTCTTCCCTGAAGCAGTGCCATTAGTGACCCAACCTCCTCCTGTAGTAAAGCCTCATCTCTTAAGTATTATTACTGTCTCCCATATTACTACACTTGGAAAAGAATCAAACTTCTATTGTGGAGAAAATGGTATCCAAATCATGGCAGTTTCCAAATTAGAGTATAGTCAAGATGTTCTGGTCCATGTTACTTCTTCAGGTTGAACACTGAGTCCTGGTCTTGGAACACTTTTTCCATACTTAGTTTAGAAATGTTAAGTTTCTGCACAGCTTAAGTCTCCTCTTTTGCTTCTCAGATCCAAGCCTGGACAAAGAGAAAGAAACTCCATAGCCAGTCATTTTCAAATTACACCTTAATTTAATGTTTTGCTCTGTGCTTTTCCTAGCTCATAAATGTTAGTTAAGTGACCATCTTTTATCGAGCCATGACTATTCTGGTTCTGACAGAGAGATGTTTCAGTTGGCGTTTCTGTGTTAATTCCTCAAACATAGTTCTCTTGAAGTGTAGCAACCTGTGAATACAAGTATCTTCAGACTGTCTCCCTATTGGATGTTCCTCAGGCATCCACAAATAACCTTTCTTAAATTGACTCATTTTCTTTATTTTTATGATTTATTTGTGTGTGTGTGTGTGTGTGTGTGTGTGTGTATCTGCCTGTGTTTATGTATAGCATGTACATGCAGGATCCTGTGGAAGCCAAAGGGGCCACAGGGTCTCATAGAACTACACCACAGGTCATTGTAAGCTGGCATGTGGGTACTAGGAAATGAACTCAGGTCTACTACAAGACCAATAAGTAATTTTGACCTCTCTGCCATCTCTACAGCCCTTTAATCTCCCATTTTCTTCTCCCATTAAATTGCACCCAAGGACTATATTCTGGTAAAGGTCACCTCATGTGTTCTAGGACTAGGAGAGTCCTTGTTCTTATTTTTTTCTTATTTTTAATAATTTATTCACTTTACATTTTGATTGTAGGTCCCTACCTTGTCTCCTTCTGTTCCTGTTCTCCCTCTCTCTTCTCCTCTGTCTCCCTCCCCTATTCCTCAAAAAGGAGGAGCCCTCATCCCCTTCCATCTGACCCCAGCCTATCAAGTCTCATCTTGCATCCTCTTTCTCTGTGGCCTGGAAAGACCCCCACCCCCAAGTAAAAGTGATCAAGGAGCAGGCAACTTGGTTCATGTCACAGACTGTCTCTTCTCATGTTACTAGAGAAGCCACATAGACTGAGCTGAGCAGAGGTCTAGGTCTTCTCTGTGCATAGTCTTTGGTTGATGCATCAGTCTCTGTAGGATCCTCTGGGCCAAGAATGTTTGGCTTTCTTGGTCTCCTTGTGGAGCTCCTGTCCCCTCTGGGTCCTTCTATTCCCCCGGTCTTCCATAGAACTCCCAAGTGCTCTGCCAAAAATTTGGCTGTGAGTCTTATCAACTGCTTTGGTCCCCTGCTGGTATAATCCCCTGCCTTATGTCCTTACTCCATCTAACATTTGTGTCTACCACCCACCCATCTTTGGACTTGCATCTCTTTGCTCCTCTAGAATAGCTCCCTCCTTTCTATCTGAAACCCCATTGTTGCTGTTAAGTTCATTTTCCTGAACTTTGGAGAATGAAGTAAGTGATCTTTCATTTAAAAGTTTCATCCTACAAAGTTTCTCCTAAATGATCCTCTTAAAATGTGATTAGGTTTTTTTTTTTTTATTTCTCTTATAACTGTATTAACTCCCTGTTGTCTCTGGGACAAATCTTAGCCACTCAGTGTATCATTTGAGTTTGACCACAGTCTGTTTCTTGCCTACTTGTTTATTTTCAATTTGTTAGCATAGTTTTCTAGAAGCCACAATTTCTGAGCACATACTATGGGCTAAATAGGTGTGCTGAAATATTTTACATTTACTTTGCACTGGAAGGCCTTTGTTGTTGCTACTTTTCTTTCTCCATAGTCCTGCCAAGCACAATAGATTTTTACTGAATAATTTAAAAAAATTACTCTCTAGCAATGTTAAGTCTAAAGCTCATAGATGACAAATACATAACTGATTACTTTGCATCATGGAAGGACCATCTTGTCTCTGGCTTATTGAAAATAGGGAAAACTATCTTTGACACTCACCAGAAAAGAGACTTCCTTATACTTCTTATATCCACACTTTGGTCTCTAAGGTTATTTCTGTACTCTAACCTTCTAAAGCTCTTACATTATAGGTTTACAATGAATTTGTCAGATGATCTCTTCTCTGGGTCATGCATGGAAATGATAGAACATAATAGAGGCTTTTAGGCTTCACTTCTTTGGCCCCAGTATTCTGGCATAGAGACCTACCTTTTACGTGTTATATACCTGGGATTTAAGGGGCTATAATCTCTTGTATTGTCCAAGCTCCCTTTGTCCCAAGAAAACTTTGGATTCAGGAGCTAATAAACTACAGCCTGTACCATGGTTGATTGTAGACTAACCTGGAGACATCCCTGAGAATGTCTCAGTTTAGATGTGAAATGTCAATAGTTATCATTTAAAATATGATTTTAAATTTATTTTATTTTTTGTATCTGAGTTCTTTGCCTACATGTATGTATGTGCATATATATATATATATATATATATATATATATATATATATGAGTGTTTGGTGTATGCAGTCCCCAGGAACTGTAGTTATAAGTGATTGTTAGCACCAGGCAGATGCTGGATCCTTTTCAATAATACTTGGTGCTCTTAGCTGCTGAGCCATCTCTCCAGTCCTATGGAGAAAAAGTAGACTTTTCTGTTTTGTCCTATGGAAATCACCAATTCTGCCTCAACATGGGACCTGTTCCTCTGCAACACTTTATTCTCTGAGAGGTTCACCCATAAGATCTACATGTAGAAAATGCAAATAAATCTATATTTATCACCCTGCACAAAACAAAATTCCAAGTGGATCAGAGACTTGTAACCAGACACACCAAACCTGTTAGAAGAAAAAGTGGGGAAGAGTTTGGACCTCATTGGCATAGGAGACAACTTTTTAAACAGAACACCAACAGTACAGGCTCTAAGATCAACAATCAATAAATGGGATTGTGCTTCTTTAGTAAAATGTTAGTTGTAGGTTCTCTTCTAAAATCTATGACTTTAATTTACTAGCTAACCTTTCAGTACAAGGCATGATTTCTCTTTTGTTAAGGAGGTCTGAAGTCTAATTAGATTGTTGCTGGTTACCACTGAGGCATGCATGCCACTACTGCACTGTTAGGGTTATCCTGCCATGTTGGTCATTGAGGTGGTCCATAGGCATCATAAAACTGTTGATTGCTTCCCTCCTTAAGAAGCTTGCATGACACCTTCTGGTGTCATGAAAACTAGCTCTCAAGGAGATGGTATTCAGACAAATACTTAGGGGCCTCTAGGCTGTACTTTTAAACTACAATTTTTTTGAGTTAATTTTGTATCTGACCACTTTGCTGAAGGTGTTTATCAGCTGTAGGAGTTACCTGGTAGAATTTTTGGGGTCACTCAGGTATACTATCATATCATCTGCAAATAGTGATAATTTGACTTCTTCCTTTCCAATTTGTATCCCCTTGATCTCCTTCAACTGTCTTATTGCTCTAGCAAGGACTTCCAGAACTATGTTGAAGAGATATGGAGAGAGTAGGCAGCCTTGCCTTGTCCCTGATTTCAGTGGGATTGCTTTAAGTTTCTCTCAGTTTAGTTTGATGTTGGCTACAGGCTTGCTGTATATTACCTTTACTATGTGAGAGCAGCCTTACCAGGCTGATGGACTTTACTATGCTTAGGTATGTGCCTTGGATCCCTGATTTCTCCAACACTTTAAACATGAATGGATGTTGGATTTTTCAGCATCTAAGGAGATTATCATGTGTGGTTTTTTTTTTCTTTCAGTTTGTTAATATGGTGGATTATATTGATGGATATCCATATCTTGAACCACACCTGCATATCTGGGATGAAGCCTACTTGGTCATATTGGATAATATCTTTCATGTGTTTTTGTATTCGGTTTGCAAGTATTTTGTTGAGTATTTTTGCATCAATGTTCATAAGGGAGATTGGCCTGAAATTCTTTCTTTGTTGGGTCTTTGTGAAGTTTAGGTAAGAAGAAGGCTTCATAGAATGAGTTTGGTATTGTTCCTTCCATTTCTACTTTGTGGAATAATTTGAAGAGAACTGGAGTTAGTTCTTCTTTGAAGGTCTGGTAGAATTCTGTGCTGAAACCATCTGGTTCTAGGCTTCTTTTGGATGGGAGACTTTCGATGACTGCTTCTATTTCCTTAGGAGATATAGAACTATTTAATTGATTTACCTGGTCTTGATTCAGGTTTGGTAAGTGGATTCGATCAAGAAAATTGTCCATTTCATTTAGATTTTCAAATTTTGTGGCATATAGACTTTTGAAATAATGATTGTTTAGATTTCTCAGTGTCTGTAGTCATGTCCCCCTTTTCATTTCTGATTTTGTTGATTTGGATGGTGTCTCTCTGCCTTTTAGTTAGCTTGGCTAAGGGTTTGTCGATCCTGTTGATTTTCTCAAAGAACCAGCTCTTGGTTTCATTGATTCTTTGAATTGTTTTATTTGTTTCTAGTTGATTGATTTCAGCCCTGAGTTTGATTATTTCCAGCCATCTACTCCTTTCCAGCCTGCTTTTTCTTTTTCTAGGGTTTTTAGTTGAGCCATTAATTTGCTTGAATGAGGTGTCTCGAATTTCTTCTTGAAGGCACTTAGTGCTATGAACTTTCCACTTAGCACTCCTTTCATTGTATCCCACAAGTTCAGGGATGTTGTGTCTTCATTTTCATTGACTTCTAGAAAGACTTTAATTTCTTTCTTATTTCTTCCCTGACCCAGCTGTCCTTTAGTAGGAAGTTGTTCAGTATTTTGTGTTTGGGTTTAAGGTTCTGTAAATGTCTGTTAGGTCCATTTGATTCATGACCTCTGTTAGAGACATTGTTCCTTTGTTTAATTTTTGTTTTGTTGACCTATCCTTTGTTGAGAGTGGGGTGTTGAAGTTTCCCACTATTAATGTGTGGGGATCTATGTGTGGTTTAAATTTTATTAATGTTTATTTTACAAATGTGGGTGCCCTTGTTTTTGGGTCATAGATGTTCAGGATTGTGATGTCTTCCTGGTGGAATTTCTCCTTGACTAGTTTGAAGTGTCTTTCTCCATCTCTTTTGATTAATTTTCATTGAAAGTCTATTTTATCAGATATTAGAATGGCTTACTCTTGCTTGCTTCTTGGGTCTATTACCTTGGAAAACCATCTTCTAGCTCTTTACCCTCAGGTAATGTCTATCTTTGTGACTTAGGAGTATTTCTTGTATGCAACAGATTGCTGGGTCTTATTCACCTCATTCACACATCCATTCTGTAGTCTGTGTTTTCTTTCTTTCTTTCTTTCTTTCTTTCTTTCTTTCTTTCTTTCTTTCTTTCTTTCTTTCTTTCTTTTGAGAATTGAATCCATTGATGTTGAGCGAGATTAAAGACCAGTGGCTGTTAGATCCTTTCATTTTGATGTTGGCTGTGGTTATAAGTTTGTCTGCTTGGTTGCTTTTTGTTTTAATGTATTGAGGTTAATTATTGCCTGTGTTTTCTTGAAAGTAGCTAGTTTTCTTGAGTTGTATTTTTCCTTCTAGTATCTTCTTTAATGTTGGATTTGTGTGTAGGTATTGTTGAAATTTGTTGTTGTCATTGAATATCTTGTTTTCTCCGTCTATGAGGACTGAGAGTTTTGCTGGGTAGAGTAGCCTGGGCTGACATCTGTTGTCTCTTAGGGCCTGCATGATATCTGTCCAGGCCCTTCTGGCTTTCATAGTCTCTGTTGAGAAGTCAGGTGTGATTCTGATGGGTTTGCCATTATATGTTACTTGGCCTTTTTCCCTTGAAGCTTTTAGTATTTTTTTCTTTGTTCTGTATCCTTACTGTTTTGATTATTATGTGGTGAGAGGATTTTCTTTTCTGGTCTAATTTATTGGGTGTTCCGTAGACCTCTTGTATTCTTATTGGCCTCTCCTTTAAATTGGGGAAATTTTCTTCATTGATTTTGTTGAAAATATTTTCTGGGCCTTGGAGGAGGGAATCTTCTTTTTCCTCTATTCCTATTATTCTTGGATTTTGTTTTTTTATGTTGTCTTGAAATTCTTGGATGGTCTGTGTCAGGAATTTTTTAGATTTAACATTTTCTTTGAGAGATACATCAATTTCTTCCATTGTATCTTCCACACTTGAGATTCTTTCTTCCATCTCTTGTAGTCTATTGGTTATTCTTACCTCTGTGGTTCCTGTTTTCTTCCCTAAGTTCTTTTTCTCCACAAGTTCTCCATTTGTGTTTTCTTTAATTTTTCCAATTCTATCTTCAGGTCTTGAGCCATTTTGTTGATCTCCTTCGCCTGTCTTACTGTATTTACCTGTTTTTCCTTCAATTCCTTCAGCTGTTTGTTTGAACAATCCTCTGTTTCTTTTATGTCTTTTGATGATTTAAATATTTCCTCTCTAAAGGCCACAAACAGTTTGGCTGCAACTTCCTGTATTTCTTCACGGATGGTCATAATCTGTTTTTCTTTATCTTCTTCTATTTCTTTAGGGATTGCCATGATCTGTTTGTTTTTATCTTCCTGTATTTCTTTACGGATGGCCATAATCTGTTTGAATTTATCTTCCTCTAGGTCTTTATGCATTTTACTTATTTCGTCTTTATCCCTCTTCATGAGCATAGATCTTAGGTCATCTTCTTGAATTTTAATTATGCTGGGGTGTCTAGGGCTACTTGCCCCTGGATAACTGGGTTCTGTAGATGTCATATTGCTCTGTCTTTTGTTGGTTGAGCTTTTACGCTGGCCTCTACCCATTGGGCTATCTGAGGTTTTGCGTGTTTGTTTCTGGTGGTTCCTGAAATCCTGTGGTGGAGAGAATCTCCTTCACAGGAAGATGGTTTTGCCTGGAGGAAGCTTCCTCAGCCTTTTGGGTATGGTCACTGTATGGCCAGTGTTTTTTAGGAGTTTCCACAGCTTACCTCAGTCTTAGAGACCTGAGTGGTAACTGTGGTCCTTGTCAGTTGAGAGGGCTCTCCTCTCATCCAGAGAAGTCCTGGAAACAGCTGCCCTGCTTCTGGGTTTCTTGCTGTAAATTTAGTGAGCTGCTGTAACCTGGGTGTCCCTTGGTTTGGTCAGTTTTGTTAGGGATAACTGGTTGCCCCTTGGAGAGCAGTATCTGGGGGTTGTTCTAGGGAATCCCAGGCTTCTGTAGGTTTGAGGTTGGGGCTCTGTGACCCGGCACCCAAGCGGTAATCTGTGGCAGGTGAATACCATTCCCCTAGTAGCAGTAGGTGATCTGGTACACAGCAGGTCCCTGGGTTCTGTTGGTCTGAGGGACTTTTCCAGGGATATATTGGATGACCTAAGTCCATTTAGTTCGCTTAGTTCACTGTGGGGATTTCTCCTGACAGGGACTCCAAGACTCTGGTGCTCTGGGGTGCACAGTTCTGTTTGTGAGGAATCCTTGGTGTAGAGCAGGTCTCTGGGCTGGTTGCATGTGCCCACTGTTCTGCGGGACGTTTTCCAGGGATATACTGGTTGACCTAATTGGGTCCCCATTTCCTTCCTTCCCTTTGGGGTTTACTCCCAACAGGGACTCTCAGTCTTTGTTGCCCTGGGGCGCACAGCTCTGTCTGTCCCAGAGAGCTGGGCGCACAGCAAGTCTCTGTCTCTGTGCTCTCTGGCTGGAGCCTAGTTCAGTGATGGAGGCTCTCACCTGCCATTTTGCGTGACTTTTTCCAGGGAAAAACTGGGTGACCCAAGGCCAGTCCCATTTCCTTCCTTCCCTGTGGGTTATTCTCCCAATAGGGACTCCCAGGCTCTGGTATTTTTGTGCAGGCTGGGAAGGTGATCAGGACATGTAGGCATGTGGTTCTGGTCTGGTGACCTAGTGCATGGGTGAGCCAGGATCTCTTCCGGGTTCTGGCTGGGTGACCTGAGAGTGGACCTGACTGATTCCCAAACCGTGGGGGTTTCCTTTCACCCGAGAAACCTAATCGCTGTTGTTTTAAGGCCCAGAGTTCAGTCTCTTGGTCGCTGTATGGAAAATGTTGTCCTGCTCTTCAGATGCAGTGTTCTCCCTGGCTGTCAATTTCATAAACATTTTTTTATGTTTTTAAAAAGGTTGACTGAATTTTGACGACTGGGCTTGAATTTGTGCATTAGTTTGAAGACAGAATTTGGGTCACTCTGAAATAGAACATTCTTGATTATGGATATAGCATACCTGTTCTATAATATTTTAGTTTTGTTGCTATTATAAAGTTATTTTAAACTTGGGTTTTCTAGTAGGCTGTTGCTGGTGTGTTCAAATGCTATTGGTTGTTAAATATTGTCTTTATTTTCTTTTTTGAGTTCATGGATTCTATAGTTTATCTTATGTTTTAATATGAGAGATCATGGAAAGTATAAACGCAGATTTGCCTCTTCCTAATCTGTATATATTTTTATTTTTCTTATTATAGTGGCTAGTGCCTCCCATTCAATATGTAAAGATTTTTTCTAATTTTAGAGGAACATGGATAATACTTCATTACTAAGTGCTTGCTTTGTATGACTTTTTGGTAGATGAAGATTTTATGTAGGATTTTCATGTCTTTGTTCATAAGAGAGGCCTATGTTTTTATTTTTGTTTTTGTTTTGTACAGTTGCTGTCCACTTCAAATGACAGTGCTTTGTAACATTTTGGTAAATCAGTTTCGGAATAGCTGTTCTAGGTTCTTAAACCAGTTTGTAAAAGGTAGATATTTGTTAGTTCTTTGAAGGTTTATCTAAGTAGCCTGTCAAACCACTTGGTGCTCCCTTTTAGCAGAAAGTAGATTACATAATAATTCACTCTCTGAGAATGTTACATCTTACTTCACGCTTCTATTACTTATTGAGATTATTTGGGAAGTTATATAGCTTCCAGATGCTTCCATTGATTCTAATCTTACAGTTATCATCTTTAAAACCCTGTTACTGTTGACTTATGCTCCTTGTCTTTTAAATAAATTTTCAACTTGTTTATATTCTTTTAAAACTTTGGAGATTGTTTTGGTTTGTTTGTTTGGTTAGTTTTTTTGAGACAGGATTTCTCTGTGTGGCCTTGGCTATCTTGGGCTTGCTTTGTAGACCAAGCTGGCCTCGAACTCACAGAGATCTGCCTACCTCTGGGTCCCTGAGTGCTGGAATCACAGGTGTGCCTCACTAGACCCAGCAAAACTGTGTGTTCTTTATTTCATTAGTTCCTATCTTTTTTTTAAAAAAAAAAATTATGGTACAAATCCTTATAACCTTTTTTTTTCTTTTATCTTTCTTACTAATTTTTTTTAACCTTTCATTTTGGAATATGTACTTTTTTTCAGGGATTTGTTGCTGTTATTGTGTTGCTATTATTTGTTTTATCTTGAAATTAACTGCAGCTAGCGGTAAACTGTTTATGGATCCTCTGCCTAAGCATACAGGGTGTTAAGATCGTAGACGTGTACCACCACATCCAGCTTAAGAGAATTGTTTTTACTTTTCTAAGAAACTAGTTAAGATTTTATTTTCTCTGTTAAGTATTACATTAGCTTTTATATGCTAAAAAAATATCATACATATATATGCTTTAGTACCTTGGCCAATTAATGAAAGGATTTTTTTCTGATTTCTAAATGTGTATGAGGTTTGCTTGTTTTTAATTTTTGAAGATTCTGGTTTAACATCTTCCTGTATCATGGAGGTTTATCTATGCCTGGATTTTATAAATGCTCCTTTGTTGCCATTTGCCCTCTTTTCTCTGGTTGCCTTCTTCTGTCTTTAGTTTTCCCTAGTTTAGTTAGAATATATTTTGGGTCTATTTTCTATTTATTTTTTAGTATATTTTGAGACATGATCTTACTGTTTAGCCCTGTCAGTCCTAGAACTCAGTATGTATACCAGGCTGGCCTTGAACTACCAGAGAGTTCTGCCTGCCTTTTTTTCTGTAATGCTGGGAATCAAGTTACATCCCACCTTGCCTAGCTTGAAACGAGTTTTAACTGTTGGCCTTGAGAATTAGTTTAAGCCATACCATATATCTCTTAGAAAAGCTTCTCTTGTTTATTTCCTGTCTTGCTTCTTATGGGCTGTCACTCTTTTGTCATTGCCTTAATTTCTCTCTGATCACACATTTATACTATATAAATATGTATTTTATATGTATATAAATATGTATTCGCTGCTATACTCTTGGAGGTTTCCTGAAATCTCTCATGTAGTTCATTGTTTCAGTGATTGTACTTTCTAGGTCCATGAGTGCAATTAAACCTATCATCTTTCTGTTTTTATTTGCTGTCATCAGCAGTCTATGTATGTTTCTGTTCTTTTGCACTTTATACATTTTTTATACTTTACACTTTTCTTTTTTTATTTTATATGTGTGAGTGTTTTGGTTTCATGTATATCTGTGTACCACATGTATGTAGTACTCAAGGAAGCAAAGTGACAACATAAGATCCCCTGGACCTGAAGTACGGGAAAACAAACCAGGATCCTCTGAAAAAGCAGTACATACTCTCAAGGACTGAGCTACCTCTCCAACACGTCATTCTTTTCTTTTGGCTTCTCTATTTTATCTAATTTTTTTTGGATAAGTTTAAAAACATAATGTTAGGGGGCATTGCAGATTTTTTCTTTTAGCCCCCACTTTAGGGATCCTAATTATTATATTACATCTGCTGACTCTTACTCATGGAGGTTTGTTTCCTTTGATGTTTTATGAGCTCGTCTGAAACTACTTTCTTCTTCCACTGTAGTGTTCTTTGTTGCTTGGGTTGGCTGTAGAAACACAGTTTTTAAAAGCCTTCTATTTTGAACTATGTAGATTCACAGAAAAGTTTTCTAAATACCGTAGAGCACTTCCATATACCCTTTCCCAAGCTTCCCATAATATTAACCTCTTACATGGAATAATTATCAAAACAAGGAAATTAACTTTGGGATAGTACCATAAGTCAAAAGCCGTATTTGAGGATCACTGCTCCCCCGCCTCCTCTGCTGCTAAAATCTTTTTTTTTTTTCTGTTTCAAGATCATTCCAGGATTCTACTCTTTATTTATTCATTGTTTATTGTTAGTATTCTGCAGGCTGTAACAATTCTTCATCCTTTCTTTTTTATGGCATTATATTATATGACACTATTCCCGGGCACATGTGAATTACTGTCTACCCACCCCAGAGAGGAAACCAATGACAGGCCAAAGTGCAGATATACCACTGAAGTCCAAAGTTTCATTAGGTTACTTACAGTAATATATGGGTCAGGGTTAGTTATAGAAGCAGAAATGATTCCCAGAAAGCTGTATCACCAAAGCCCACCCCAGCATGGGTTGCAACTCATGAAGTTTAGAAATCTGTGTACATTACAAAATCAATTGATAGTTCAATTAATTTGAGCCTCTTCCAGGCAACTCAGCTGTTCTCTTTCCTCCCAGGAGCAGTCCTTACTGCTTATATATACTTGACTAGGGACCCTGGTAAGTGTCAGGTACTTCCTGAAGCCATTTTAGTTATTTACTTCCTTAGGTTAAGGAGCTTCCCTACAGGACAGAATGTTTGCCTCCTTAGGACATCCAGTCACTTCACCTCCTCATAAACTTTCTGTGTCTTAATGAACTTGCCTCTAATATAGAAGGTTTTAAATTTGGAGAAAACTGCTACATAGCACCTTGACATTAATGTTCCTCAATGTAAAGTAGAGTGATGTTTTCTCATGGTTGGACTGAGAGTATACCATAGAAATGTAGTTTTCTCATTCTCAGTGTATCAAAAAATTCCTGGTGTCAATGTCTTAACTCCTGGTGATGCTGAACTTCATCACTTGATTAAGGTGGTGTCTGCCAGATTTCTTCATTGTAAAATAACCATCTTTCCTTCCATTCTTTTTGTGGCTAATAGATACCTCAAGACAGCTGCTTGTAGACTACACAAATCTTATATTTCTTCAAATTCACCTAATATTAGTCTACAGAAAGAATTTTCAGAGTGCCTTCACCTTTGGCTCTCTAAGCTAGCTTATACATTGGTTAGATTTGACCTTATTTTTTTTTAATTAATTTATTGTCATGGAGCTTTCCTCAGTAGTGGTTAAAATTAGTTAGTACACCAAATTCTGTATACCCAAAATGATGGCTTTGAGATCCAGCAGAATGTGTATTTTTATACATATAAATATATTTAAAAGCTATATATACTTGTGAGTGTTTTATAAATGCACAGACTTAGACAAAATACCTCATTGTTAGATTTCTAGACCAGTGGGTAAAGATTACTAACTCTTCTACACCTTCTTTGACTTCAATTGTGGTCATTTGCAGTACTAGCTTTCTGCACAGATTTCATAAGTAGGGGTTACAAATTGGTATTCTCCATTCTCAAAGGTCTTGTCTCATATGCCTGAGTGACCACTGAAACAAGTTCTTACATTCAGGGGATTTGGTTCCACATCTGGCCCTAGCTTTTACCTGTTAAGATGCTTATCTTCCTCTCTGACCAGCAGATCCCTTTTTGCCTTAATTCGTAGTTATATTTTCTGTTTTCTTTCAAACTCAAGTAGGAGTTTGAATTGCTGCCTACCTCTATAATTCTTACCACAGACAATCTCTAATACTCTAAAATTACATCTGAAAAACACTGACTAGACACATCATTATTCTGAGGAACCAACATATTATTATTAGCATAGATGCTGAAATGGATTTGGTAATGATCATATGGTGCTAATTAAAATGAGCACCTCTATTTAAAACTTGTAATCACTCTCAGGCATTTTTTCTTTCTTTTTAAAATGACAGTCCATTTTTATCAACTTGAGCTTTATGGGATGGTAGAAAAAAAGTACTTGGCATTTTAGAATAAATAAACTATATAATGTTGTACCAAAACAGATAGTATTTTTCTTATGTTTTTAAAAGTGGAAAACGGTCTAGCTGCTTTGCTGGGTTATACATGGACATATACATTTATATTATGTTTATTTTATTTCTTTTTTCCGTGATTATGTTCTTGTGGAAGTAGCTAAATCATTAACAGTGCAACTACTATTTTACCCTGAATTCCAATGTGCTAATGGCCTATTTTCTAAATGAAGATTCTGTGATTTAAAAGCAAGGCAACAATGTGGCCACATGGTTGCTAACAAATGACCCTGTCAGTGCCACCCATGCTTTCCTCTTTAATTAGAGTACAACTTACGTTTGAAAAAATTAAATAGTAAGAAAATGCTAATTTGTAGTTCCTCAGACAGAGAATTATGATGTAAAATTGAGTGTATAAAACAAGAGGCTATTTAGAGCAGGAAGGTCACCTTAGGGCAAGATCGGCCTGACCACCTTCTATGCAAGTAAATTTTGCAGTCAAAGGTACTGGGTGCAATGGCATGCTCATAGTACTGTGTTGAACAATGGATGCTTGTGAATTATGCATAGCAGACCCCATGGTGAGTGAGAGAGACTGAGAGCTGAGTATGCAGTCCTTGTGAAGTTTCAGCCTTAGCTGTGTTCTTAGATTGCTTGTTTGGGGCTTCACATTTATTTTTCCACCTTGTTTTGGAGTGGCTATCTCTCTGGTGGTACAGTTCCAATTGTTTTTCCTCACTTAATAGCTGAAATTCTATTTGTGTACGCGCATGTGTGTGTGTGTGTGAGTACATTAGTATGCTGTTATGCATTCCTCTGTGTATCCATGTGGAGAGCTTAGCAAGGTACTCTCTGGCTTCCTCTTTTTTCTGTTTTACTGTGTCTTGAGATAGAGTCTCTCAGTGAATCTGAAGCTTATTATTTTGGCTAGGCTGACAGGCCTGTGAGATATGGGAATCTGTCTCTCTTCAACCACCCAATGCTGGGATTGCAAGTATGTGTTTATCCATTCTTTGCTTTTTACATGAGTACTGAGGATTTGAACTCAACACCACATGCTTACTCTTAGCCAGTGAGCCCTCTCCTTAGTCCTTGTTACGATGCTATTAATAGAGTACTTACTTACAAAGGCTTTTTTCTTTTTTTTTTTAACTGTTATTACACTTTATTCACTTTGTATTCCCCCATAAATCTCTCCTTCTTCCCCTCCTAATCCCTCCCTTCTTCCCCCTTCTTCACGCATGCCCCTCCCCAAGTCCACTGATAGGGAAGGTCCCCCTCTCCTTCCTTCTGATCCTAGTCTATCAGATCTCATCAGGAGTGGCTGCGTTGTCATCTTCTGTGGCCTGGTAAGGCTGCTCCCCGCTCAGGGGGAGGTGATCAAAGAACTATCCAATCAGTTCATGTCAGAGGCAGTCTCTGTTCCCATTACTATGGAACCCACTTGGACACTGAACTACCATGGGCTACCTCTGTGCAGGGGTTCTAGATTATCTCCATGCTTGGTACTTGGTTAGAGTATGAGTCTCTGGGAAGACCCCTGTGTTAAAAATTTCTGGTTCTGTTGCTTTCCTTGTGGAGTTCCTGTCCTCTCCAGATCTCACTATTTCCCACTTCTTAGTTAAGATTCCTTGCACTCTGCCCAACAGTTGGCCATAAGTCTCAGTGTCTGCTTTGATAGTCTGCAGGGCAGAGCCTTTCAGATACCTTCTGTGGCAGGTTCTTAACTTGTTTTGGCCCTTTTCTTTTTGAGATGAGGTCTCACTATATAGCTGAAGCTGGCTAGAAACTTGCTATCTTCTTGTCTCAGCCTCCCAAATGCTGGGATTAAGGTGTGTATTACCATGCCAACCTTTATTTTGGTGTTTATTGAAGGACCGTTCATTACCTACTACTAATAGTAGCTAACCCTTATAAAAATAGCCAATTCTTTACTATGTAACAAACATTGTAGAAAATGTTTATACATATTAGTCTATATTCAATGTACATAGCACCCCAACAAAATTGGTATGATTATTACCTATTTTTAAGGTAAAAAAAGTGAGAAGAGAAAAAGATCCAGGATGCTACCTAAGATCACATTCAGTTATAAGCCTAGGATTTATATGATAGAGCTTAACAATTACATCATATGCTAAAATTTAGATCATGCTAGTTAAGGTTCTTTTTTGTAGTGCCTTATATTCTTCATCTGTGAAATAAAAGGTTACTGGACCCATTGCAGGAATTAACATATGCTAAGCACCATGCCAGGTAATAGCTATGGTATTAGTTTCATTTACTTCGCCTTGCCAAACCTGCCTACTCCTTGAATATGGCTGGGCTCTGAAATGGGAAAGAAGTTAAGACTATGACTGACAACTGGATTTCACATTTTGTTTTATTTTAATACACTCATGCTATTATTTTTCTTTATTTTTTAATTAAAAAATTATCATTGTGACTGGGCACAGTGGTATATGCCTTTAATCCAAGTACCCAGGAAGCAGAGTCAAGTCAGCCAGGGGTATGTAGTGAGACCTTTTCTTAAATAGTTTGTTATACTTGTGTGTATGCACATATTTGGGTGCCATAACTTGAATGTAGAGTTCAGAGGACAAGTTTCAAGAGTTGGTTCTGTCCGTCTACAGGGGTATCTGAAGAGTAAAGTCTGGTTGTCAGACTTGGGCATTAAGTGCTTCTGTCTGCTGAACCATCTTGCCAGCCTTTTTCAGTATTTCTTTTTATAAATAAAAATACAAAATACCTAAGAGATAAGCATTTATGTTTGATTGAGAGACACATATGCTTTAGAGAGGATGCTGTTGGCATAGGAATATCTTCTTTTACTTTTAAACCTACTGTACATAAGACTGACATTTTTTTGTGGTTACATACTCTGGTTGCTTATATAGTCTTTAACCACAGTGTATTGAAAACAAGGCAAGAACAAGTTCCCATTAGGATATCTGGACTGAAAGTGATTTCTTATAAAGTTGCAAAGTTTAAAAGTTCCAGCTGCTGTCAAAATGTAGATGATTTGTCTCCATTGTATCTGTGACTTCTGATTTAAATAATTGAGTTTGAAGCCCAGTACTACTTTCTCCAAAGCTCAGAGTCTTCATAGAAAACTAAAATCCTAAAATTGGCTGCAATGAAAACTTTAAGAAAAATTTCTACAGTTAGATAAAGTTGTAGATTTTTAAACTAATTAATTTTTAAAAAAATTTAAGTTTGCATGTGGGCTTTTGTACATGTATATGTACATGTGTGATGGTATCCACGAAGGCCAGAGGAGGGTATCAGATCCCTTTGAGCTGGAGTTGCAGGCAATTGTGAGCTGTCTAATGTAGGTGCTGGGATTTGAACTCCGATCCTATGCAAGAACAATAAGGACTTAACTATTGAGCCACCTCTCTTGCCTTATGATATATATTGTTTTGTTACTAGTACTTTTTGGATTTGTATGCTGACATATGAGACCTAGTTGCTTTGGTGACTAGTCATCAAATGAACATAATCCCAAATCTGCTATAAAATTCTTCCACTCTGTCACTGCTAAGAGCTGTAGTAAACTTAAAAGAGGCATTTAGGCAAGGTTCTTCAGATTTATTCTGCTACTCATTATCTTTCTTTCCTTCCTGAACATCCAACCCAAATGTGGCTTTATAGTCTCCAAATTAAAAGCATATCTACCTCTCTCCTTCCTTCTCATAAGCACATGGAATTTCTTTTCCTATTGACTTGGCACATTTATTTAGGCTAGGATTGATTGAATCCTTCCTTTTCCTTAATCATTCCAAATGTGTATTCACATATAAACAGACATGCATATTCACACAAATACAAATACACACACAGGTACCATCTGTGATAGAGCCTATGGGTTTTAGTGAACCGTGAGCACCCAGACTTTTCTATAGACATCTTTGTAAAGTTGTACATACAACAACACAAAACTCTCACGACCTGGATTCTCATGCAGACTCTGAAAGTGATTTGTTGGATGAAAAGTTGGTGTTTGTTTGTGTTTACAATAAAATTCATTAAAATCTCAGCAGAAATAGACCATTTTGAGAAGCAAACAGACCAATAAAAAGACTTATTTAAAGCTTACAAAGTACATTTTTTTAAAATTAAAAACTAAACAGGAGGTGCCAATGGGTGATTGGACAATAGAGGAGATGTGACAGTAAACAAGGGAATTCGCTAGAGAAACATGCCCTACACTCAGTGAAATTATGAAGAGAGCAGAGATGGAGGTAGAGAGGGGCAACCACTGGAAATAAAGTAATAGCAAATCATCCTTCATCATCTTTCTCTTTTTCTTCCTTTTTTTTTTGAGGTGGGTTTTAGAGACAGAATTTGGGGTTTTGCACATGACAAGGATAGGCTGCACTATAAAGTCATTATACCTCCAGCTCCTAGAAATCAGGGGAATTCATGGTCTAAGCGAAATAAAAGAAAAGAGGTCATTATACTTTGGTAGGGGCTTACAAGGACATAGAAAAGACTCTTATAAACATCAAAGAAAGATGGACATAAAACCAGCAGTCCAGAAGCAGAACAATTGACCTAGAAACCATGGCTGTGGGAGATGCAAGGATATGCTGGATCAAATCTTCAATTCTCTGAGGGTAAACAAAGTGTGGACAATTTGCTGTTTTTGTACATGGGTCATGAAAAGTGCTTTCAAAACTTCAAGGAAACGGAAAACAACTTCTTAGACAATTGTTCAAAGTAATAAGTTACTTTAGTAAGTTAGTGGAGGGCATGAAGAGAAAAAAGGAAAGAACTCAATGGGAGAGGCCCTCTTAAATGAATGGAAGAATACTGACCGTTCAGATAGATTTCATAGACACATGTGTGCCTATACTTGGAAATGGACATCTAAAACACTTCAGAGAGGTGAATGATGTCATTTAACAGTTTAAAAGTACATGATATGGTTTATGCCACCAGCAAAATTTCCAAGACAGAGAGACAGCTGAATGTCTCCTATGTCATCTGGGAGTAAAATTGGTTTACACTGTTATCTTTGATAAATAGGTAAGTAATGATTTGTGATATTTTAAGATAATTTCAAGTTAATACACAATAGAATTCAAATAAAGTTACAGATTTTATGAACAAACCACTAAGTATTATAGTCTTTTTCAAAAGCTGAGCAGTATTAGGAGAAAACAACAGCCAATTCATGAAAAACTAAAACAACATAAGGTGACAGGGATTAAAAAACTTCCTAGAGGTTGTGATCATAAATGTCAACTGCATGCTTCTCACTGGACTTATTATGATACATTCTATCTGCCTCCAGTCAGCCACTATCATCTCTCCTCATTTAATTCCTTAAGCCCCTATTGGCGCTGAAGAATTTAAGACCAGAAAGCATTTTACATCTTGATGTTATTTATATCAGGTAATATTTGTATAGACCTTACCAGTTGACCATAATTAATCCCCAAACCCCAAACTGGAAATGTTCCAAAATCCATAGCTTGTTGACACTGAAAGGATGCTTTTAAAATTTTGTATTCTGTTGGGCAATGGTGTCACATGCCTTTAATCCTAGCACTCAGGAGGCAGAGGCTGTTTGTTTTTCTTTCTTTGCCTTGTTTTTTTTTTTTTCTTTCTGGGCTGTGACCAACTCTAGAATGCAGGTAGTGAGAGCTAGGAGTTAAGTCTGTTCCATTCCTTTCTTTTTCTCGATCAGTTCCCAAGAAGTTTAGTATTCAAAATTTATTAATGAAATGAATACTCTATAAAGAATACTTATATCCAGAACACACCAGAGTAAATATATTTTTCTAACAACAATGAAAGAAAAAGAGCTCACAAATTTGAGAGCGAGGAGGTTGCATGAGAAAGCTTGGAGGGAGGGAAGGGAAGGAGAAAATTATGCAATTGTATTATAATTTAATACAATAAAATTCTTATATAAATGGATAATACCCATTGCTATGAGCTTATCATTGCTAATAGGAGGGTGAATATAACATAGTATCATATATGAAAATTCTTTAAAATATTCTTTTCTTTTGCTCCATGAATTATATTCCTGAAACATGATCTAAAGGAACATTCGTAAATATGGACAAACATGTATATAGACCAGGTACTAATTGTGATATTATTTATATAATATGTGAAATGAAGCCACAAAATATATGGATCTATCATATAATATTTTGATTTGGGAAGACTGATAAGAAATAATAGTTGTGAGGAAAAAAGCAGATTATAAAATATATTCACTACTATTTAGAGAATAATGAGCAAAAGCCTATATAGAAAACAGATTGCAAATCAGTGTGCCATATTGATTTGTTTGTATTTAAGTGGCGGGAGTGTGTATGTCCCTCTTCCTTCTTTTTCTCCTTTCCTCTCATCTCTCTCTTCATCCCTTTTTCCCTCTGTTCTACTGAGGACAAATAGACCACAGAGCTATAAATCAAGCCCTGATTTCTTTTTTAAAATTTCATTTTATATATTATTCCAATTCTTTACAATTTTACATATATATTTTATACTAGATAATGTCTTTATAAAATGGTTTTGATTATATTTTATACAACTGTTTGATAACAGTGATAGCAGTAAGTTGAATTTCTGAGTTGCTTATAAGCACATAGAGGGTATAGGCCCCATGTTATATTGATGCTGTGTGCAATCAGTCAGCACTACAGGGCTTATGTATGCTGACTGTTGCAGAGCTCTGCCTTAAGTGAGAAGCATTCACAAAACAAGCAGGGTGGTACCACTTTTGGGGGTAGAAGCAAGAATACTGGGAAGGGTAGCCCAGGCTGCTACACAGTGAGACATTTCCTCCCCTAAAGATAAGTGTGGTTTACTTGGAGATTTGCTCTTTGAACACAGGATAGTCTTAGCGCAAAAGAAGGCACCAGAAAATGAAAACCTTTACTAGAAAATAAAATGCCTATTTATCTCTTTCTACCCACATTGCCAGTTAATCACCATCCCCCCCATTTCTATTTGCTTTAAAAAAAAAGAAATTTTCACAAAATTTAAGAAACAATAAAAGCAAAAATCACTGTCACATCAGTTCATTTGAATGCATTGTCCCAAATGGTAGAAATATACCTGAGTTTGTTTTAAAGGCTGTCTAAAATTATGCCTCTGTGAAGAATAGACTGTTAATAACATATAACAATTGCTCTCAACTGTGTGAAAAGATCTTTCTGTTTGGCTACACTCAAACAGTCCTTAAGTGGAGTGCACCAAAACATAGTGAATTCCACACTAAATAAATTAAAAGTACATTCCACTGCGTGTCAAAACAGGAAAAGCCATAACATTTGATATGAAATAAGATGAGACTCGTAACAAAGAGAAAATAACAAGCTGCTTACAGTTAATTGGAATAAGAAATTAGGGTCAATGAGATTCAATACAGATGCATCTCTCTTTTAGAAAATATTTCCCCAAGCCAGATTTACAAAGCAGATATATTTGGAAGTATTTATACCATCATAAGATACTGTAGTTTCAAAGGGATGTATTTCAAGGTTCAGTGTGCTTGTTGTTAAGATATTGACAGAAATTGGAGGAATTTATTGCTAAGAGGTTGGGTGTCATTGCCCATTACAGATGGCCAAAAAGAAGATAGCCAGTCTTTGTGTGTAACAAGAAATGAAAGAGGGCATCTGATTTGATTTCTAAAAATTCCTTATTGGTGTGGTTTTGATGTCTAACCAGTAAATAAAGGAAGGCCCACCTGGAGCTTATTAATTTATCCCTTTATACTTATTCTCTGAGTATGACTATTTAAAACAAGCAAACCATTTTCCCCTAGCCATTCTACAAACAAGTTCTGAGATTTAATAGTCATTAAAAATAGTTCCTGTCCTCCAAGATAAATTTACTTAGAAAAGTCACTTCTCCCATTTAATACAGCTTGAAACAATCTCCATCATAAGATGTGAATACTAAAAATTGCTCTCATTAAATTCTAGTCAGTATGCTAATTGCTTTTCATAGTTTGCTAACTTAATCCTAGGTTTTCATATCTTTAACAAACAATTTATTATGCAGGGCTTAGAATGTACCAAGGACTATGTAAAGTATTGTAGATTTAGTACACTGAATAGACAAATAGCCCTGGCCTTTGTGTATCATACATTCTAGATGATATATAAAGTTATTAAGAAAATGATACATAGGCTAAAACATGATGGATAGCACCAGCAGAAGACAGCAGGGAAGGGGTTAGAGTTCTAGACATTTAACAGGGTTCAGAAGGGAAGGCCTCATAGAGAAAATGACATCTGAGCAGGTGAGAAGATGTCCAAGCTCTAAGCTTTTGGAATTTTCTTGGAGATGAATATTCATGGCTAGAAGGAATGGCAACTGCAAAGCCCATGCCTGGCTTCTTTGAGGCAGAGCAAGAAGCACAGTTTGGAAGGTACAGGGAGAAATAATAAGAGATTTGATTCACAGGAGATTAGTTATAAGGGGCAACAGCTTGGAAGGACCAGATCTCTTTGGTTGGCTCTTGAAAAAAAAAAAAAAAAAAAAAAAAAAAAAGCTCATCAAGCTTTTGGCTTTTTATTTTTGGAGAAATGATAAGAATGTTTAACAGGACAGTGGCATGGTCATACTGATATCTTGAAAGGATCCTGAGCAAACCAAACTTCTCTGACACAAATGCTTTTGTTAAATTTCACGGATGGGAACAGAGGCTCAGAGGAGAGGTTTGGTTTTCTGCTTACTAGTGAATTACTGGGACTGAAGTTTTGATGGAGACCAGAGTAATTTTATAGTTTGCGCTCCCCCATCTCCACTAAACCACATCATTTTCCAGTTCAAACACGTTCCTAGTCTTTGCAGGCAAAGATGACGTTCTTATAGTACTAAGTGACATTCTTCCATTTGCCTTTCCTCTGGAATCCTTTGGCCTCAATGGCAAGGTCACCATCTTGCACAGCTCTTGAGGAAACCACTTACAGCACATGTTCATTTTCAGTGTATTCTATGAAGATGATAATACTTAACCAGGTGTCCATATGTAATAGCCTGGCTCTCTAATAAGGTTGGAGAACTTTGTAAATGGCTTTGAACTACAGTTAAGCCTCAGCAGAATCTCTGGTCATGTATTTGTATTAGCACTGTTTTGACGTACGTTTCCATCTCTCTTTCTCCTGACATATATTCCACCAAATACCTCTGCCACCCTCTAATGTCTGACAATGTCTTAGTCCAACATTATGCCATACAGGGTTGTTGGTGACAATAAAATAGGGATTTTTTTGGCCCTTGGGTATGAAAGAAAGCTTCAGGGAGTGTATGATGTGAGCAGCCATGTATGAATTCTGATTAGAGGAAGAAAAACACATTTTGATGACTATCAAATTAAAAGAAATGAGAAAGGGTGTTAATAGTCATCAAAACTGCTGCTTAGTTTAATTTAGGCTAAATCATATTTTTTGTAAGCCCAAGGCTTAGGCTCTTGAGGACTTGTTTATGCTGAAACTTGTTTTTTAAAAGTTAATTTGAAAGACATTGCTTAAACTTAATGACTTGATATATAAGAAGATACCCTAAGATCCAAAGCTTTAAAGTAAAGTTTTGATTTGCCATTACTTGCCTGGATAACGCTAATGGAATGAAAGCTTATCAAGCTGTTTAACATTTCATGTTTCAGAATTCTGCATAGTTACTTCATTACCCTAGAACATCTTGACATTCCTTGTTTTCAGTCTTATGAATTTAGTTACAAGACCAGAATCATGATAGTATCCTTTCTAATATTAACTAAATAATCTATTATTACCATAGTATTAAACTGTAGAAAATGTTAGTGCTAAGAATATAATACAGTATTTATAAAGACAAAAGTGACTTGACATTGGAATATTTCAGATAGTTAATTATTAATCACTGAGAGGAATAGAGTTAATGAATGATATTTCTAAAAGATTCTGTTTTGTTTTATTTGTAACTATCTGTGCATGGGTATGAGTTTGGGCACAGGAGTTCAATGCCCATGGAGGCTAGAAGAGGGTATCAGATAGCATGGAGCTGGAGTTACAGGCAATTTATGGGTGCTAGGACATGTACTTGGTCCCTCTGCAAGAGCAGCACATGTTCTTACTTGCTTAACTACCCACTAAGTAGTTTTTAAAGTATATTTTCATTTTTCCTCAGTGACTTCACAGGAAATTATGAGGTGAGATATTGGTATCAGGTCTCATTCCAGATTCTCTGGACTTTTAGATGAGGACTGGCTATGACTGGTGGAAACTAGACATTTGTTTTGTGGTTTTGAAAAGCTAAAGTGGAATGTGAAGGAAACAAGTAGGCAGTTCCTTAATAACTTAAACACTAATTACTATGCAGCCAAGACATTAAATTCCTGAATACACATATCACCTCCAAGCTGAAACCAGGTTCCCAGATCAGCATGGCAGCATAGATCTAATCCCAGCACTCAGGAGGCTCAGGCAGGAAGATTAATGTGAATTAAAGACCAGCCTGGACTACAAAGTGAATTCAGGCTACCCTGGGTTATAAAGTAAAATTCTGGCTCAAACAAAGTGGGACTAAACAAAGTAGGTATTCAAAAAGGACCTTGTGCACAAATACTCATGGAAGCACTGTTTACATTAGCAAAGGGTGGCAGCAATCTAGATATCCATGAATACACAGAAAAGAAAAACTGTATATTCACACAATGAGATATTATTCTACCCTGAAAAGGAACTGAGTACTTAAATATGCTACAATGTGGGTGAACCTTGAAAACATGTGTTACATAAATGAACCCAATAACAAAAGATCACATATGACTCCATTTATATGAAATATCAAAAACTGGCAAACCTGCAAAGACAGAAATCATATTAGGGCCTGCCATGGAGGGGAGAAGGCTGGTGGCAGGAAGGTGCTTAATGGGTATCATGTTCTTTGGGGGTGATATAATGCTTTGGAACTAGATGAAAGTAGCAGTTGTCCAGCTTTACCCACATCCTAAGTGTCAACAATGGTAAGATGCTGTTTACTGTACCACAGAAATAGAATGTACTATTTTGTAAAGATTTTTGATTTTTTCTTTTGAAGCTTGTTGAAGTTTGGCAAGATGGTTCAAATCCTAAAGAACATGGGGAGTCAAGGCAAATTAGTAGTAGAGCTACCATTTAGACATCTGAGTGGTGAGGCATGGATTTCTGGGTAGAGATCCTGGAGGTGGAGACCCACTTCTCACTCTACAGCAGCCATACAGGCAGCACTTCAAGCTTTTGGCTGGGTCTTTGTTTCTGCTTGGAGTGGCTTGGTCCTGAAGTTCTCATATAAAGCGATGGAATGTAGGATACAGAGATGTTTAAAACAAGCATACAGGGGACCCAACAGACATAAATTTGAGCTGCAGCGAAGCTAGGATAATTTCAGTTTATGCAATGAAAAGGAAAATAAATTTTTATGATCTGGAGGTATTATAATATGTTTAGTTAAAGGTGTATTGAATGTTTCTAGCTACTGCTGTGCATGTCTTCTTTCCCCCTCTACTCCCATCCCTCCTCTTCCTCCCTCCCTCACTTCCCTCCTTGTTCTTTTTCCTTCCTTCCTTCCTTCCTTCCTTCCTTCCTTCCTTCCTTCCTTCCTTCCTTCCTTCCTTCCTTATTTTTTTCCTTCCTTCTTTTGCATTGTGGGAGTATGCCACTTACTCATCCTGCTGTGTTCTACTTTCAAATGCATTCTATTTTAATTTTTTATATTAATTATAGTTTATTCACATTGTATCTCAGCTGTAGCCCTATCATTCATTCCCTCCCAATCCCACCCTCTCTCCCTCTTCTCCTCCCAAGCTCCTCTCTAAGTCAACTGATAGGGGAGATCCTCCTCCCCTTCTGTCTGACCTTAGCTCATCAAGTCTCATCAGGACTGGCTGCATTGTCCTCCTCTGTGGCCTGGCAAGGCTGTTGCCCTCTCAGGGGAGGTGGTCAAAGAGCCAGTCACTGAGTTCATGTCAGAGACAGTCCCTGTTCCCATTACTAGGGAACTCACTTGGATACTGAGCGGCCATGTACAACATCTGAGCAGGGGTTCTAGGTAATATCCATGAATGGTCCTTAGTTGGAATATCAGTCTCAAAAAAGACCCCCATGCCCAGATATTTTGGTACTGTTCCTCTCCTTGTGGAGCTCCTGTCCTTTCCAGGTCTTACTAACTCCCCCTTCTTTCATAAGATTCCCTGCACTCTGCCCAAAATTTGGTTATGAGTCTCAGCATCTGCTTTGGTACACTGCTGGGTAGAGTCTTTCAGAAGCTTTCTGTGGTAGGCTCCTGTCCTGTTTCTTGTTTTCTCCTACATGGAATGTCCATCCTGTTTTTCTTTTTTGGTAAGGATTGATCATCTTACCAAGGGTCCTCCTTCTTGCTTGGTTTCTTTAGGTGTACAGATATGTGTAGGTTTATCCTATATTATATGAACAATATCCACTTATAAATGAGTATATACTGTGTGTGTCTTTCTGTTTCTGGGATACCTCATTCAGGATGATCTTTTCTAGATCCTACCATTTGCCTGCAAATTTCATGACTTCTTTGTTTTTAGTTGTTGCGTAGTATTCCATTGTGTAAATGCAACACAGTTTCTGTATCCATTCCTCAGTTGAGGAACATCTGGCTCATTTGCAGCTTCTAGTTATTACAAATAAAGCTGTGACAAACATGGTTGAACAAATGTCTTTGTTGTGTATGTGAGCATCTTTTGAATATATGCCTAGGAATGGTATAGCTGGATCTTAAGGAAGCACTATTCCTAATTTTCTGAGAAAGCACCAAATTGATTTCCAAAGTGGTTGTACAAGTTTGCATTCCCACCAGCAATGGAGGAAGGTTCCCTTTTCTCCACATCCTCTCTAGCATGTATTGTCATTTGAGTTATGAAAAGGAAACAGATAATGCCTGTTTTCATGTATATGCCCCATGATTGTTGGTTTTTCCCTGTTATTATATATTCACCCATGTCTTGAGCTTTGTTGGGAACTCGCTATGCTTATCAATAGAGATCAGCATTATTATTATCATTGATACCACGAGGCACACTATTTTCTTTATCAATAGAGTTTATTCACTTTGTATCCCAGCTGTAGCCCCCTCCCTCATTCCCTCCTAATCCCATTCTCCATCCTTCATCTCCTCCCTGCCCCTCTCCAAGTCCACTGATAGGGGAGGTCCTCCTCCCCTTCCATCTGACCCTAGCTTAGCAGGTCTCATCAGAACTGGCTGCAATGTTCTCCTCTGTGTCCTCCCATGGGGGGTGGGGACGTCAAAGAGCCAGTCACTGAATTCATGTCAGAAACAGTCTCTGTTCCCCTACTAGGGAACCCACTTGGATACTGAGCTACCATGGGCTATGTCCAAGCAAGGGTTCTAGGTTATGTCCATGCATGGTCCTAGGTTAGAGCATCAGTAAGAGGCACACTATTAATGGTATTTCATTTTATACATGTTCATGGAGTATTGATTCTATTACTACTGTATTAAACAGTCTAGGTCTCTCCTTGCAAATTTTCTTTTATGTTCAGTTAGTCTTTTGTCAGGGATGCTTAATGAGTCAGAGTTTCTAAAATTATTTTGAAAATTTTAAGTTTTCAGAACAGACTTTAGTAATATATCCGAGTCCATTTTCTGTTTCTATAACAAAATACCTATGATTTCGTAGCTTACAAAAAAGCACATTTGGCTCAGACTTCTGGATACTGGGAAATCTATTAATGTGATGCTGCTATGAAATAAGGGACTTTTTAGTGCATCATAACATGAGAGATGGTATGACATAGCATGGCAGAGTTATACTAGCTCAGGGCTCTGTTCCTTCTTTGATGAAGCCCGTAAAACCTTCTTGGTAGCCCATCCTCATGAGTTTCTCTAACTCTGCTTTCCTTTCTACATTACAGTAGCATTAGTTTGGAGATTTAAGTTTCCAACACATGAATTTTGGTAAACTTATTCAAAAAGTTGCATAGACTGCAAAGAGAGGCCCATCCAAATTTAGCTCAAGGCTAGAAATCATTACCTAGCATGTGCAAGGCACTAGCTTTGATCTCTGGCTCTACAGACACATAAAGTTCAGTTCAAGTCTCATGTCTTTCAAGGATGTTTTTTTCTAAGTCTCTCTTCTGTCAGTCTTTCTTCTGTCCTAACAGAAGAGTGCATTAAGCAATACATAGAAGCATAGGCTTTGAAGCCAGATGCTTAGGTTTATATTCTAGCTTTTGGAAATATGAGCAGGTTACACAAAATTTTGGTGCTTCCATAGTCTCATCTAAAAAATATGAATAATTATAGTATCAACATTTTAGGTCAGGTGAGATAATCTATGTCAAAAGTTTCTGTAGCACAGGATCTGGAATATAGCTAGTTTTCAGCAAATAGTGGAAGTTGTATTACTATTACTTCATTCATTTGGTCTTGCTAGTTTGTGAACTTGAGAGCTCATCTCATGCTTGGAAAACCCAACTTACGATATAGAGTCTGAGAAATTCAGAGGCCAGTATACCTTTCATGGGGTTTCCCACAAAGTATATATATCCTTTGTTAATATCACTGATTTATTGACCTGAATTACTGACATTGAGGGATGCTTTTTTTAAGCTTGACCTTCTTTAAAAATACAGAAGCAAAGCAGAAAAGTCAATAGCCTGACCTATATGTAAAATGAAGTTCCTTTGGACAAGGGCAAGATCATGGACTCCAGGACAGGAAATTTGTGATTAGGATAAACCAGCATGTGTACATGCATTTAGTAATCTACTCATCCATTTATTCATTCATTCACTCATTTATTCATTCATATATTCTCATTCATATTCACCAACCCTCCTCTCCCATATGTGTGTTTATCTGTGTGTGTGTTTTATATATGGCTATGTAACATGGGTTGGCTTTGAACTCCTAGCTATTCTCCTGTCTCAGCATCCCAAGCCTTCCAAGTGTACCACCACCACACATTTCTGAGATCCTTAAATGATAATAACGATCAGAATTATAAAAAAAGAACTAAAGCCTATTAATCTGAAAGATCCAACTATAGTAGAAGAACAAATAAAAATCTCATTTTTCCGTGTTTATTTGGAACTCTTGTGAGCTGAATTATTTCCAGTAAGTCAATTTTCTTGTGGCAGTTTATTCATGTGACCACCGTGACACTTTTTATTTCAATGATTTTGAGGTAGGTCTTTCTAATATATGTTGCACAATTTATAGCTTTCATACATATAATTTTTTAAAAACAGTACAGACAGTGTACTGTTAGGCTTTGCATACTCATCATCAGTAATATGTTGTTTGATTGGCTGTTTTTTTTTAAGGTCTGCCAGAAAATCCCAGTGCTATTTATCTTCTAAACACTCAGACAGCTGGATTCCTACATGACTCTTTTAAGTGTTTTCTCATTAATAGGGTATTTCAGTTTTTACTTTTGGCAACAGAAATGTGAGCAACTGCTTTTCCCATGTACAAAATATCCTTCTTTATTGATTTACCAATTCTGTGTCCTGGGAAAACAGAAAACCAAGTCAGTTACTATTTCTTGTAATGACAATGACTAGACATTGAACCCAAGTCATATGACAGGTGTTTTGACCTTGCAAGGACTTAACAATTCACTTCCTCATTGCAGATTATTCTCAAAGTAGAAAAATATTTTATTTAAAAACTATGATGCTTATTATTTTCTATCCTAGCATTGGTGTTTTCTTGCTGCTCCTAAATTAAATGTATGTAAGTTAAAGAAAACAATTGTTGGGCTTGGTAGTAGAAGTGTGTAATCCCACCTAATTGGGAGCTGAAGCAAGAGGGTCTCAATTTCAAGCCCTGCCTTGGCTACAGAGTGAATTCAAGGCCAGCCTAAGTAAATTAATGAGACCCCACCTCAAAAAGAAAATAATGATAACAATAACAAGAAGCATAGGGTCATAGCCCAATGGGAAAGGGTTTGTCTCCCATGTCAGAGGTCTGGATGTAATTCTTAGTGCTGGAAAAGGAAGAAAAAAATATCAAAATAACTAACAATAATTGTCTCCTGAGAAACAGGGAAAGTTTTATGAAATGGAATTTGAACTTTTAACAGAGAAAATATTCTTCTGTGGCATTTTATCAATGTTGTTCTACTTTCTTTGCAGAGAGATCCTGATGAACATAACTGTGGGGAAGCTCATAGAGCAGGAGTTCATAACTATTGCACGTCACTACCGTGTGCCTGAGAGCACGGAAACAGATCTAACTTACTTAGTTGCACAGGCCCATGAAAAGTTCAAGAAAAATATGTTTGAGAATTTTGCCGTATTCATTTATAAGTGTGAATATGAAGATAGACAGAAGTAAGCTTTTATTGATTCTAATAAATCATTTAAGTTTCTGACCTTATCTAGTAAAATAAATTTATATATTTTATGAAAATGGGTAAGACAAAAATTGACATATCTCAATTTTTAGCGAAACTACCTTAAATCATAGGAGACAGGGAAAGGATAGAGAAGATCCTCTATCATAAATAGAATAGTTTGTCCTCTTGCATGTTTTTTTTTTTGTTTGTTTGTTTCTAGGTGCTTTGTACTAAAATAGGGTAAATTAGGAAGTCATAGGATTTAATGATAAGGTTTCATCTTTGTATTATTTTGGTACTAACTAGGATTTATAAACTGTGGCAGATACCTTGCAAATAAACTTTGTTTATTTGGGGGAAGCTATGTCTTTTTAAAAACTAATGAGTGAAGCTCTGTGTGGTCTATTTCTAATGCACTGCCCATGTATGTTCAGTTTTATTAGGTCATTTAAAAACCTTTTCATTTTAAAAAGGAGTTCTATTTTTATTTTTTGCGTATATGTATATCGGGTCTCTGTGTGCATATGCATATCACCGCAGTGACTGTGGAAGACAGAAAAGTGCATGGATCACCTGGAGCTGGAGTTACAGGTGGCTGTGAGTCACAGGCCTGGCTGCTGGGAACCTCTGGAAGTACAGCAAGCACTTTTAACCACCAAACCATCTCTCTAGCTCCAGATTATTCTTTTATATACAGATTGATATAGTGATCTTAATATGTTTTGATTATAGATCTCAATGACTTTATTGCAAATAAAGAACCCATTTTTTTCCCCTTTGGGTTCTAATTTTGTGGTTCATGAAAGAACACTGATTGACTAAGAACCCTGGAGAAATTTTTCTGTGTAAAGTGACCTTTGGGCTTCCTGTGGACAACATGACTTGATTCTAAGAAAATTAAAGTGAAGGCCCTAGTTGGGTTTGGATCCAACAAAGAAACAGTTCAGAAAAATACTTCCAAGTCATTTTATAATTGGGTTAGGGGCTCTAAATGCTTGTCAGATTAGGGGTTTGTTTTCAAATATTAAACCATTTTTGTCTAGTGGTCAAGAATGCAGATCAGTTACTTAGAGCAGCACTCATGGCTACAGCTTCAATATGCTGTGCTATCACCAACCAAGAACTGCAATCTCACTCTTGCAATCTAAGGACAGTCTTGTCACCCTAAAGTGGAAAACATTGGTGAAACGCAATATGATGACTGCTTTTCCTTACTTACAATTCCAATGTCAGTTTTTATACTTCCATTTTGGGATATATATATAATTTATATTTTCCTTCCTATAACATGCAACTCTTGTTAAAAAGGAATACAATAAATGAAAGCTTATTTACTTTCTTTGAATACAGAAAAGGTGTATTACCCTCCAAAGATATCAAAAGGATGTGCAAGTCCGCCAGACTACCTTTGAGTGAGGACCTTCTAGATAGCTTACTGTCTAGGTAAGTAAGAGATCCGCCATTGAGGGAGACTGATCTTTATATTTTTATTTGGGGGACTTTCTTTAACTATCTTTGATTTTTCCCTTTACTGTTTTGGCCATATCATTGATAACCCACTTACACATAAGGATTATAATAGGAAAACATAGTCATTATTTTAATTCTTATAATGCCTGTTATGAATTATTATTTCATCTTTTGGACATTAATGTGAACATATGTTCCTGAGGTAAAATGAAACATACAACTTTATTGGTTATGATATTGCCATAAAATTTAGGTCAGGCTTTTTAAGGCAGTAGTGCCTGATATCTAAAGAAGACTTATAGGTAAGAATACCTATGGTTATGAGTGGTTGCTTGTATCCTTCTCTAGAGTCAGGTGTAAAACAGATGATGTTTCCATGAAAGATGCTGTCACCATACTGTTCTGTTTGGGTCGTTTATGCTTCATATGCAGTCTAAGTTCCCTTGCCCTTTGACTAACATATCTTGATCAGCCTAACATTTTGTTCTTTGTGCCAGATACGACCATTGCTTTAGATACACTATTTCATGTACTTTTTGAGAACAACTTGGAGTGGACAGAACTATTGCTACTACTACTTGTACATGAGATGCTGAAGTTTTGAGAGAGGTGGTATTTTGTTCAAGGTCACAATATTGTAGAAAAATATCTAGAACATAACCATTAAACCTTTCAGTTTGCACACCTTGTTTCTAATAGTTTTGAATTAGTGTGATGAAATAAACAACATATTAGGATGCCTTTACAATCATGCCTCCTTTCACTGCCTGACCCTACACATTCTTCTCTTTTGTCACAATCTATCACTACTCTTATTCTGACCTACGTTTCTTCCTCACCAGTGCAGGGTTTTCATATTGGTCTTCTGCCAAGCTCTGTAGTTCTAGGTCTGTTTTTACATATAACATCTAAGTGTATTATAAGACCAAAATGTCCATGTGTTACCCTTTTTACACACCAGTGTTATTTCTTTGTTGTGTGCAGAAGGATCGATCATTCTGTCGTTGGCTCAGAAAGTTTGGTTTTGGTGTGTTCTCAAATGGGGATGTACTGGACAATCTTCATCTGAGACAAAACATGAAAGGAAAGGAAAGATAAAACTGATTCTCACACTGGGGAACTAGAATCTAAAGTGTCGGGAGAGGAACCTAGAGGAAGCCAATCAAGATAGATGTGTTCAGTGAACTGACCTAGAGGAATTCTCTAGAGAGAATCATCTCCATTTATTGCTTTTCTTTCTTTCTTTCTTTCTTTCTTTCTTTCTTTCTTTCTTTCTTTCTTGTTGCTTGCTTGTTTCGGTCTATTTGCATTTACTTTCTAGTAGCAGTGTGCAGGGGAAGTAGGTCATCCTGGTGTAAAGTAACTGGAAAAAGTAAGCAACGTAGGAGTGTAGATTCTCCATAGTCATCATTTTCCCAAAGCTTCCACTTTCTTCCCCATAATCCAGATAAATTAATCATCTGCCATTTTGTACATACATCCTCTGCCTTCTAACTTTTTTGGTTTTGTTTGGCTTTTTCTTCAGTAGGAAATTGCTTTTGCTATTCTTAACTCTCTGAAAGCCACGTCTTCAAGAACCCCTTCAAATAACAGCACAAACATGAACCTCTCTTGTATTTCTTTAGTTGGTGACTGCTGTGATTTTCTCATAAGAATTATTTAAAAATTCTGTGTTTTTCCTCTTGTTCTTTACATAGTCGTAAGGAGTTGTGATTTGACCCTTGGTCCATTCATATGCTGGCATCTTTTCCTAACGTGCTTGACTTCCCATGTATGAACAAGCAACAAGCTGCCCAGTATTGCCACCTTGGGCATTCTACATTGTCTCTTATGTTCTTTGAATATACTTATAGCTCTGCAATCTTTTTTAATTCTTTATTAATTACACTTTATTCACTTTGTATCCCCCCCTGTAGTTCCCTCCCTCCTCCCATCCCAATCCCTCCATTCCTCCCCACTCTGCACACATGCCCCTCCCCAAGTCCACTGATAGGGGAGGTCTTCTTTCCTTTCTTCTGATCCTGGTCATTTAGGTCTCATCAGGAGTGACTGCATTGTCTTCTTCTGTGGCCTGGTAATGCTACTCCCCCCTCACGGGGAGTTAATTAAAGAGCAGGCCAATCAGTTCATATCAGAGACAGTCCCTGTTCCTATTACAATGGAACCCACTTGGATACTGAACTGCCATGGGCTACATCTGTGCAGGGGTCTTAGGTTATCTCCATGCATAGTCCTTGGTTGGAGTATCAGTCTCAGGAAAGACCCCTGTGCTCAGATTTTTTAGTTCTGTTGCTCTCCTTGTGGAGTTCCTGTCCTCTCCAGATCTTACTGTTTCCCACTTCTTTCATAAGATTCCCTGCACTCTGCCCAAAGGTTGGCCATAAGTCTCAGCATCTGCATTGATAGTCTGCAGGGCAGTAGCTCTGCAATCTTATGCAAGGGTTTTTCTCCTGTCTGAATCTTCCCTAAAATGAATAACCAATTTACTTCCTAGTATTTGCATCTTCTGAGTTCTGAAGAGTCACTGAGGTAATGTATTAAAAGTTAGTGGCAAAGCACCTGATACTATCTCTCCACTAAGAACTAGGAGCAAAGCAGAGCCAGAGGTCACAGTTCATATGGTGAACATCAAAACTGTACTGGAAGGAGCTTGTGTCTTTTCTGTAGGGAGCCCTGTTTTGGGACAGTTGGATCTGAATGCCTTTCATACATTAAGTGTCTCTTAGTAAGGGAGCTGCAGATTTTTATTAGATTACCTCGTGATGGGCTTGACATTGAGTTCTGCTGTAAAGTCCAGTGATGTGGGAGTTTGGCCCTGGAGGACCCAGAGTTCTTACCCACTGCTACGGCTACCAACTTATCATCCTCCCATTCTCTCAGCAGACTATTTTGTCTTTGCCATTATGATTTGACCTTAAATTCAAGAAGCCTATTCTGCAACTTGTCTTGGAGTCTTTCTCAATCTCTGTGTGACTGCCTCCAAGCCTGGCTTAACATTGAGGAGGTCATCCATCTCTGCTGCTGAGCAGCCCATGTTCAGTCTAACTTTGCATCTAATTGTGCAGTGACCCTTCCCCATACTCAGGGGAACTTCAGACCAATCAGATTAGAAAATGGCTCATTCCCATTCCCCTCTCCATCCAATGTGCCCTGCCATGATTTGGGTCACATGCTTGCTGTTTTGCGTCATCTCCGCAGATTCCTTTAAAGACTGCCCTAATTCCTAATGGACCCATCAGCCTGCAACTTACATTTAGATTTTGCATTCTTATTGTTCCCCACAGACTTCACAAGGCTTTACAGCCTTGATGAGAGTCTCTTGTCTGCACAGACCTCCTCATGGCATGCTAAACCAGAACCCATTTTGACGTCTGCAGTCTCTCTTGGGAGGCAGGCATAGAGCTTGTTGTTTTTGTTCAATGTATAATGTGCCCAGGATTGGGGGAGATTACCTGTTATATAATGAGGGTGGGTAGCTGCAGTGCTATGTAAATTCAGATCACAACATTAAGAGCACTATGGCTGCAGGATCAGATGCTTCCTTTTTTTAATGACTCTATCCAGTCATTTTTCTGATGTCTGCGTAAGATTTCTGTTTTATTTGCTGTGTTCTTAGAACTGGGTTAGGTCTTTTCCTTATTAGTACAACCAAAGATGCAATGTGGACTTCACAGTCTTCTCATTGGTAGTTGCTTCAGTCCCCAGAATTTTGTGTTGTAAGAGATGGTATGAACTCATCTTCCTCACCACCCAAGTTCTAGTAGTGTTGGCTAGTACCCATCAACCACAGTGGTGACACTTTGTATTGACATAGTGTTAAGAACCTGAGAATACTTGGTAATGATCATTTTAAAAGGTGTATTTTAATTGATAATGGACATCATTTATTATTTCATAAGTGCAAGCTTTGAGATATAAGGAGAGTCACTGAAAAAGGGTACTCAATGCCAAGGTGACTTTCAGAGTTGTAACTCAATATGATAGCCTAATCCCTTGTTTCTATCTGAGCTCCTAAATATAGGACTCTGGCCCCTTTGTCTTTGAAGGCTAGGAGATTAGTTCTTTGCTGATACACTGTATGTGTCTGTAATCCACCATACCTAACTTTAAAATCCAACCCAGCTGCTCCCTGGGTATGTGCTCTTACTTATTCAACCCCTGTGAATCTTTGTTTAGATGTGAATGTCCTTTAGTACTTCCCAGCAAGATATTTTGTTTCATACACCTCAAAAAAATGGAGGGAAATCTTAGGTCATTCCATCTTGTGTTCCTTGAAAAACTAAAGAATAAAAAGGTGGCCTTCTCTAATTTTGACCTTCTGAAACTAGACGGGAATTCAAATGCAGTCTTCTCCCAGCAGCTCTGCCTCAAGCTAGTCTTTTATGGCTGGCTTTGGGTCCCATGGAATGCCTTAGAACTGGCCTCCCAAGAGAGCTGGTGCCCCATACAGAAAGATCAGTTAAAATGGAAAAAGTTAACAGGGCTTTAAAATCATGTCATTAGGCTTTGCCCAGCCCTACCCCCTCTTAGTGGCAGGGCTTAGTCTTATGCAGTTTTACCCAGCAATACCTGGCAGTGAGGCTGAAAGGCAGGCACTAAGCCATGTGGCTATTGTTTCACAATGCTTGGTATACTCCAGAGGGTTTCAGAGAAGAGTGCTTGTTTTCTCTTTCTGTTTCTTCTACTGCTCCCTCTCCTCTGTCCTCACCACCCTTTTCCTTCATGCTCACTGTGCTATATATGCATACCTACCCAAGGTCTTTCTGTGGGTTCAAATATAGAGTGATTTGAGGTTGAAAATGTAAAAGAATTATACACCAATTCTCTGTCAATCAACAGAGAATTGACTATCTGTACAGTCCATATTTGGCAAACATTACCCACCTCACCAGGCACCTCTGTACGAGAATCAAAATTTCAATTTAACGACCTGGCTACTTAGAAATAGCCAGTTACTTACTGTCAACCTGAGTGATGCTGTCTTGTCAACTACACCCACCACAGTGACCCAGGGCTTCTCTTTCTTAGGGCATCTGTCATCACAGACTTCCATCAGGTGTTCCAGAGTACAATTCTTGGATTCTGTAGTAATGAACACAAGCCAAGTATGACTAAGAGTCAAAGCGTTCCTTCACTGTTTTTCCCTCCCTTCTGGACCATTTCCGAAGCAGTGAGGTAGCCAGTACAACAGAGGAGGAGGAAGATTCTTCTTCAACAAAATACAGCTTCCACCAAGCCTTGCACCTCTGTGGAGGGTGGAAATATAAAGCAGCATAGCATTATTCCCTCTGGTGAGGGGGTGGCTGGCTTCTGCAGTTTTAAAACTATTCATCATTCTTGGGAATGGAAGCATGAACATCAGTCAAACATCCCATTAGACTCACTTCTAAGAACTCCCACCTTGCAAGGCCTCAGGAGGCATGTTTGGGGCTGTTATTATTTAGAGAGGAACCAGAGAGATTGCCTTTCCTCCCCCTTTCCACCAACATGTCTCTTAGTTCATGTAGGGAGGGAAATAGTGGATTGCTGGAGCATCAAAGGGAAAAAAGAATTTATGGAGGCTTTAGGAAAACACTTTAGCAGTGTGAGCTGGCACTTTAAAGTAAGGAGGCTGACTTTTTAACAAGCATAGAAACACTTAAAAGCCAGAATTAGCCTTGCCCTTTGGGGCAGTCACCCTGGAAGGCTGTGCACTGATTCCAACAATGTTGCCATAGAAAGTTCTTCTTTGGAATTGGCTTCAAAGCCCTTTCAAATGAGTTTCTTCCTGTGTGGCAAATCTCCATCCTTTGAATATAGATCAGAGTTTTAGCAGAAGCCAAATGTCTTTTGGTGAAGTAGAAAACTCAGGTGGAGAATCTGGAGCATGTTTTAGATCAAAAGCCTGGTATGACTGTAAAATGAGATCTATTTTCTATAAGGTTCATAGGATTTTCCAAAATACTTTGAAAGGCTGTTTTCTACTTGGCAAGTGGTTCCATTAGTTATCAGGCAAAGAGGTCTCCATGATGAGTGACAGAATCAATAACCTTCCAGGGCAGCTTTTTGGTTCTGACTGACCTGTTTGGCCTCACTCTCCTGATATTCAAACCTTTTTCCATTTCTGAGCTGTTTCCTGTCTCCTTCTCCAACATATCCTGGTTTTAATGCTAAAAGGAACCACATTTTTGGATTTTCTCTTACATTCTTATATAACAAACATGTCAAATATTGAATGGAAATATATACTACGATAACAAATGATGGCATGGGAAAAAAAAATCTCACCACATCAGTGGTCCAAGGAACAAGCTATATGCAGAATTTAGGCACAAGGAAGACTGTCACAGAGTGACTAATTCTAAGTAAACAGGATCCCAAGTAGGAGTATTCCTGTCTTTCCAAGACTGTTTTCCCTAAGATTACTAATGAGATTAGCATGCTTTAAGGTCTCTCTGTCTGTTCTTAATGCCCTTTGCATTTTTATTTGTACAAAATTGGTACATTCTCAGAGTAAATGTAACACAACCATTAATGGGGCTGCTTCTTCTTCTTCTCCTTCTTCTCCTTCTTCTCCTTCTCCTTCTCCTTCTCCTTCTCCTTCTCCTTCTCCTTCTCCTTCTCCTTCTCCTTCTTCTTCTTCTTCTTCTTCTTCTTCTTCTTCCTCTTCTTCTTCTTTCTTCTTTCTTCTTCTTCTCTTAAACAATCGCACTCTCTGGCAGCGTCAGTAGCCATATTCAACCTTTCTAACTGCTTCTGCAGTTAATAGACTAGCATGCACACACACATCATTGCATTTTGATTTATCAAATATGTCAGTAGTATCTACTAACCTACTATTTTGATGATGACTGAGATGTTAGCATAACTATGATTCTATTATTATTTTTATCTCTGTATGCTCTGAAGAGATTTTCTTTATACCCGGTGTTCTAGAAGTTTATTGTGTGACTTAGAATATGTAGTATGTTTACTACCTTTTGGGTTTTTTTAGCTTGAAGACACTTCCTTTTGTTGGTGATAAGTTTTCTACTAATAATTTCCTCCATTCCTATTTTGAATACGTAAAGTCTATCAAGTTTGAATATTTTGTCTCCTCAGTTTTCTCATTTTAATTGTGTATTTTTTATTAAGTGATCTCTTTTATTTCATATTCAAACCTTTCTATGGAGTCATCTTATGGCTACCATATTTTTAATTCCAAGGACATGGTTAGGTCACATGCTCCTTTCTTATAGACTTCTGTATTCTTCTCAGGAAAGGTAATATAGTTTTGCTCATTCACATCTTGCTATCTGCTTTCTGAACAGTTTTTATTTCTCTGTTTCCTTTCTTTTTCCTTGTTGCTTTTTTGACTTCTATCTTGAATGTTAGATGCTTGGTTTGGATGGGGAATGTCTTGTTGACAATGAGCTTCACTGTACAAATTAGTTCCTGTAGCTTCATCTTCAATGGGGAATAACCAAAAATTGGAATCTGCGGATTTCTCCACAACCATTTGGAGTATTGAGAGATCAGTATTGTGTGTGTGCTTGTGCATGTGTGTATGTGTGTGTGCATGTGTGTGTTCTGCTGCAGTAAGAGAGGATGGATTGAAAAAGGGGAGGAGAGTCTAAACATGGCCATTGATGTTTTGGAAAGGGTAAAAGGGTAGGAAAGCAGATCATCCTTAAAATCACAATGTAATGTTTCCCTCTGCCTCCATAATGCTCTTCAGCAACCTAGGATTGAAAATTATTCACTTTTTAAATTTCTCTGTAGCTAAAACCTTTCCCCCTAGATCACAGAGAAAGATACTTAGAGGTTTAACCACTTGTGCCTTCAACCAATCCTTGGCTTTCGTGCCATACTTTATTTCTGCTTGGTTGATACATAATTTATTCTCTGAGTCTCTTGGGACTTCTGTGGGTTACTGAGTGTCTGGGCTCCTCTCCTTGGTCACATAGTGCTCAGCTTCCATTCTTTTGCTCTGCCAAGTCCATTGTTAATGCTGGATCTGCTTTTCATCTTGAAGTATATTTTAAAGTCCCTTTTCCATTGCTGCCCTCTTCCTATCGTTGCCATTGTGTGTATTCTTTTGGTATTCCTGTTTTTATTTCTTTTAGGTAAAAGGTGAAGATAAAATTTAGTGTTGATCCATTCTAATTCACTAACTACTTCCTAAGAAGAAAATATTCATCCCAGAAACTTCAGCCAGTATTATCTGTTTAAATTGAAAGTTTATTTGTTTTTCACTCCTTGAACTCTTCAGGGTATTCTGACATCCACAGAGGTCTTCTGAGAAGAACTAGGAAAGAAACTATGGACGGTTATACCACATTAACTAACTTCAAGCCTGGCTCTGGGACTTGGGAAAGATAAAGTTTTTTACTTCTTTATAATTTTCATATATATCTGAGATTTGTACACTTTTATTCACATTTTTCATCCTTATTTGATTCAGAAATTTCTCTCACAAATACCCTTCTAAATAGAGAAGTCATTAGGTATATTGTGTCTTGCCTTATGAGGTGGGCAGGGAAGAGGGGTACAGTTAGGAAATAATTAGGAAACATGAGCAAATATCTAAGTACATCACAGCAAAATCTAGTAGATCTTCCCAAAGTAACTTAGAGAAAATGTTCTGAATTCCAGTACAAATCTAGGGCAAATACAAATTCAGGCAAAGGGCTAAGATGCACTTCAGGAAGACCTTAAGAAAGGAGTTATTTGAACTGAGTTTACACAGTCAAAAGGAGCAAGAGGTACAGAAGGGCAGCAGACCTAAAAGACAAGACAGGGAGAGAGTTTTCAAGTGATAATCAGAGATGTAAGCATGGTCCAAATAAAGTTGGTTCATGTACACCTTGCTAAGGATCTTAGGTTGTTTTCTGAATGCAATGGGAAGCTACTAAAGGAGTTCAAGCAAGGAAGTGACTGAATGGCTCTGTATTTTTGCAGTGGGTTCTCTGATGGGGGATGGGCTATGATAATGGCCGAGTGGAGAGAAGGAATAAGCTCAAGGTGGAAAACTGTTGCTATATGCATGGTGAGTGGTGAAAATGGTGTTAACTTAAAGAGCAGTGAAAGAGATGGAGAGGTTATGTACATTTATAATATGCTCAGTAGTTTGGACTCGCAAGACTGCTCAATGGATTGTGTGTATGAGGAGTGAAGTTGGATGTGACCCCAGATTTATTTGAGAAATATATTGACTGTTTCCCAAATTACCTAAATTCTGAGATTGAACAAGTGCCCTCTGGAATTCATGTTGTAAAAATTTCCTGGCAATTACATTCTCATCTGTATGAACAAATAAGAACAATTACTTCATTGGTGATTTCATCCAGTTTCCCAGTCTTTTTAAATATCATGTGCTTTTAAATTATCATCTATAGAGCAAATGACTCCCATATCATAAATCTTCAGAAGGATCTCCTCCTTGAACTTCAGGCTCATTGCCTCTGCTTCTAACTTTTCATTAAACATTAGTGTTTCTAGCCCAAGAGATGACTCAGCAGTTATGAGTAGTTGCTGCTCTTCCAGAGGACCTGAGTTTCCAAACATTCATGTTGGGGAGCTCACACCTGCTTGTAATTCCAGTTCCCAGATAATCTGATGCATTATTTTGGCTTCCATGGGCACACAAACATGTGTTACACACTCACATAGCAGACACATACACACATGGACATACATTAACATTTAAAAAACTCTTTTCTAAAAGTAGCATATCTAAAACTAAACTTTGGGACTTGCTACCAGCCTTCAAATCATCCTTAAACGTACCTCCCCTACCACTATTGTGTGTGGGTGTGCATGTGTGTATATATCTTTAACTATTATGTGTGTGTATGTATGTATGTGTGCATGTTTGTGTATATGTAGATATGTATGCATGCATGCATGCATGCATATATATATATAGATATATAGATATATATATAGTGTGTGTGTGTGTAGTCTTTTAGTAAGCTACATTCAAAGTGCATTCAGAGTTGATAATTCCTCACTGTTACCAGCTTTATTTAAACCACTATCATTTCTATCTGGATTACTTGAGATAGAATACTACCTACCTCTTCCACTTCTGTGGTGTCCCCAGTATTCTAAGTATTCTACTCATATCAGTTAGATTGTACGAATAAGCTTTACATATATGTTAGAACTTATCTAGGCTTATTTATGTTAGGGTCTTGTTAGATGACAGATTTAAAACTACTTTTTACAGTTCTGGGTAGTGAGAAACTAAGAAAAAAATAAAAAAATAAAAATAAATAAATAAAATAAAATAGAATAAAATAAAAAAGCCAACCTGTTGAATGTCTAGTTGAGAGTCCTCACCTGCTTTTTTAATGCCTCCTTCACGCTGTGTCCACATATGGCAGAGGAGCAAGGAAGTTCTCTTCCTGTCTATCCTAATTTTTTATCTATTTCTATGACAGTGTGTTACCGTGTAGCCCAAGCTGGCCTCAAACTTGGAAATCTATCACCTTTATTTACTTTCTGAAGTTATAGACATGTGCTACTGTGACATGCTCTAGTGAACTGATTTCAGGAAGGATTTGCCCTATGATCTATATAATCTCATAGGACCTAATAGGACCACGTTGGCACTTAAGTTTCAGTGTATGAACTTGGAAGGGACCTGATCATTTAGAGAGCTGCAGTATTCCAGTTACTATTCCAGTAGCTCCTAGATTTCCCCAGAATAAAAGTCCAAGATTCTGTATGTTCTCCTTCTCTGACCTCAGGTCTCACTCAGACTGCTAAGAAAATGTTTTCTTCAAGATGTTCTGCTAATGGAACACTTCTCACCAAACATCTTTAACTGAGTTTTAGTTGTTCCCCAGAAACATACACAAATAAAATACATAATGATCCGACATTTCGACTATAAATATGCTCATAAACAGAGACATCCTTTAAAAGAGTTGAAATGATAAGTGAGCCAAATTCAAAGGATAAACAGTGGTAAGGGGCAGAATGTTGTAGCTGTATCAGAATTCTTGGTCAAAGAAAATGTACACAAAAGAATTATAGAATTCCTTTTCCTGTGTTCTTATTACTTTGTTTATTCCACTCTTACGATGGATGAATCGATACTACTTCAGCTTGTAACATTTTTGGTGCCGTGATTTTTTTTTAATGAATTTATAAATATGGGCTATTGTTTTCATGACACCTTGAAAAGAAAAGAGAAACATCTTTTGACTAATTGTGCACATATTATTTTAAGGATAGAATCCTGGAGCAGTGTGCTTGGAATGATATCTTTTTCAAACCCTTTTATTTCCTTAAATATTGGTATAATGAGATCAATAAATAATTTGCTTTTAAATTTGGCAGGATGTGGCCAAGTTTAGGAAAAATGGCTTGGAGTATTACATTAAGAAGTAGTACAGCTAAATAAAAAAATTTCAAAAAAATATTTCTCAAAAATGAGAAAAAGATTAAAAAGAAGTAGTTAGGCACTATTTGGGACACTACAGCAATTATGTTGAAATTATCATACCTTAGTGATCAAAATTCTATTATGTAAAGTTGAGGATGAATTTAAACCAATATCGATAATTTAAGATTTATTAATTTTAATCTAACTTTTATGGTGCAGGATAATAATTTTTTTCTTTTGTTCCACGTAAAAATCGGCTTGTTTTTCTGATTATAAATTTAAGTCAATTCAGATGATACAGATAGTCAAAATAATGAAAATTCACCATTTGATTTTCTGGTTTTCTTCTTATATAAGTGTATTGCTACCAGTTTTTAAATCGCTTTTTATGTAAATATAAACCTAAAGCAGAAGAAGAACTGTACATATGAGGCTAGAGAGATGGCTAAGTGATTCAAAGCATGAATGTAGTACTCTTGCAAGTGAGTTTGCTTCTGAGCACCCACATCAGGGAGGTACAACTGCCCGCAACTTCAGCTCCAGAACATCTGAGGCCCTCTTCTCGGCTCCATGGACACTGCACTTAGCTGAACATACATTCAAGAGCATGCACGCGCGCACACACACACACACACACACACGCATAATTAAAAATAATAAAAACAAAATAAAAATTTACAAAACTGTAATACTATTTTATAACCTTCTTTGCACTGTATGTCAAGAACATTTCTTTTTTAAGATCATATTTCTGTGACTTCTAATATGGCTACATAATAAGTGACAAATATGCTTTTTGTTTTTCTTAAAAATACATAATAGATGAGATTAGGGAGATGGCTCAGTCGTTAAGAGCACTGGCTGCTCTGCTAGAGTACCTGGGTTCAGTTCCCAGTACCCACATGGCAGCTCACAACTGTCTGTAATTCCATTCCCAGGATCTGGAATACTCACACACACATGCTTGCAGGCAAAACACTAATGCACACAATTTTTTAAAGATTAGTCATATGTATTAATTAATTAATGCAGGCTTGTCTTAAACATTTAAATGCTATGGAATTCAAGAGCAACAAAAGTACTTTATTTTATTGACATGTATTAACCACTAAAATAATAAACCTTCAAATATTCTTAACAAAATGTAGCAGTAGTCGTAGCTACCAAAAATTGTTTGGCAGTTACACCAAACTTTTACTGAACTTCTACCAAGCACTACCACTGGAAAATTAGATAGGTGAAATCCTTGCTTTCAAAGAATTTACATTCTGGGTGGATCAGAAGTAGATAATCAATTAATAAGAAATGATGATAACATCAGCTAATTAAACATGCATGAGAATATGTTTTAGGTAAAAGTTAAGCTGGCTTTGTGGTCTCAAATGCTGAAGACTGAATCAAATTATATGCTTTCAGGTTTGAAGACAAAGAAAACCAAATAAATTACAAGTTATTTTTCTCTGTTCTGAACTGGAGAATTAATCCGACACCTGAATTGCAGGCTCCATCGTACCTTAAAGAGGTAAATTTTACGCTTATTTTAAAATCAGCTATGACCACCTCCCTTATATTTTTAGCATCCTTTATCTTTAAATTATTTTCCAGTGGAATTTAGTAGCAACATCATTGCTTTTGGGAAGAGCATATTCTGGGTATTTCTGTTGAAATCTAATTTATTCCCATGCTGAACAGTCGTCTGTCCTGGAAGAACAGTCGTTTTCTTTCACAGTTGGATAGTTTTTAGTCTCAGTTGCATCCAATTATATAAAAAATAGTATAGTTACATTTATAAATATAAATATCTTATCAAGAGATTCTGGCAATATTAACATAATCCATAACAACAAATCTCAAAAGGCGTCTATGTCAATAACCCTTAGTTTATCTGTGGCTTTGGTGTAGGTTTTACCATTTATAAAACAACAGGGTATGTTTTACAATGGAGCCAATTTGAAAAGAAAAAAAAATCAATAGAAAAACATGCTTGGTTAGGAAAAACTTTCTTGGTTAGGACTTTCTCAGGAAAGTCCCTTGATAAAGCCAATGTCATATGGTTGGTAATCTCAGAAAAGAAGAATTTATTCTGCCTCTGCTAACCAGTTTATTCTGTCCTGAGCTTGCCAAGAATATAGCTTCTTGGGAATGTCAGGGAAAACCTGAGAAATTCCAGTTGGTTGAGGAGCAATACTGACCATTTGTGTTAAAATCTAGGGTTAAAATCTAGCTATTTCACCTATGTATCTAAATGATATCAGGTGCATTAAGTTCCAAACCTCATCTGCTCAGAGATATAACCTTCAGATAAATAAGGATCCACTCTGACCCCGTTCCTTGCATGCTGGCATCAAGGATAATATCATCACTGCTCCCTTTGGTGGAGTCTATTCCTTATGTGGAATAGGCACTCTCATGATTTGGGGTTTGACTTGATATGGCTTGCATAGGATGCTGTGGAATGAAAGTAGCTACTTCTAAATCAGAATGAGGAATAACACATCATCTTGAAGAGGTCTCATTTGACATTTAAGGGATATATAGTGAATTTTGTAGGAAAGTAACATGCCATGATGGTATGCAAAGGCATTCCTAAAGGAGTGCTCTAGAAAGTGGGGCAGCATGGCAGTGGAGGAGCTGCTGTGGCTAGAGTGATGGCATATGGGGAAGAGTAGAGATGAAGTGGGAGATATTTGCAGGACTGGATGAAGTTTGAATATTGCGCTGGAAGGACTGGAGGCCACTAACAAATACCTAATTTTATTTCTGGTTGTAAAAATTATTTTAGTTGCACACATTTATGCAATATAGTATGGTAATTTGATATATATGTACATTAATAAAATAATGGCAAATAGTATTCTAATGTAAGCAATACTTAAAAAAAAAAGACTCTTATGCAACCCAGGCTCAATAAGTAGCTGAGAATGGCCCTGAACATCCTTATCTTCATGCTTCTACTTCCTAAGTGCTGGAATTATAGTCATACAACTAGGTCATTCGAATTTTTACAATTATTTGTTAATTTTTGCCATACGTGAGGTCAAATCCAGGGCTGGTCAGTTAGATGGCTTTAACCAACTTCTAGAGATGACGTGAGTAGCTCTCAAGAAGTTATCAATACTGCCACCATTCTAGATGTTCTATCCTGATTTGAATGTTACCCTCAGGATTTATCCCCTGCAAGTGCATTGTATTTTCCATGTACGGTCCTTGGTTAGAGTATTGGTCTCTGCAGCTCCCCTGGGCACAGTTTTTGTTGTTGTTGTTTTTTGTTTGTTTGTTTGTTTTGTTTTTTGTTTTTTTTTTTGGCTCTGTTGGTCTCCTAGAGTTCCTGTTCCCTCTAGATCTTTATATCTACCTCTTCTTCTATAAGGTTTCCTGTACTCTGCCCAAAGTTTGGCTGTGAGTCTTAGTATCTCCTTCAATACCCTGATGGGCAGAGTCTTTCAGAGGCCCCCTCTGGAGGGTTCGAATCCTGTTCCTTGTCTTCTACTTCCAATGTCTATCCTGTTTGCCCTTCTGAGTGAGGTTTTAGCCTCTTCCCTAGGGTCTCCTTGTTGTTTAGCTTCTTTAAGACTATAGATTTTAGTATGTTTATCCTATATTATATGGCTAATATCTACTTATAAGTGAGTAGATACCCTATGTGTCCTTCTGCTTCTGGGTTACCTCACTGCTCAGAGTAAGACCATAGGCTGCTCAGTTTACAAGTGGGTTCTCTAGTAAAGGGATCAAGGACAATATGGGACATGAACTCAATGGCTTTCACTTTGATCACCTTTCCTTTGGGGGATGTATTCCTTCCAGGCCACAGAAGAAGATGATGTAGCCAGGCCTGATGAGACCTCATAGGCTAAGCTCAAATAGAAGAGGTCCTCCCTTATCAGTGGACTACGGAAGGGGCATAGGAGGAGAAGGGGGGGGTGAATGGGACTGGAAGGAGGTAAGGGAGGGGGCTACAACTGGGATACACATCAAATACATTGAAATAAATAAATAAATAAATAAATAAATAGCATTATATTTTTCAAAAGGTCTTCTTGAATGATGGAAGCTGAGTAGGCCTTCATGTCTGTATCATTGTTAATAGGATGTTTCATATTCCTCTTCTGTTATTGTGACAAAATACTCTAATAAAAACAATTTCAGTTAGAAAGGACTTGTTCTGGAGTATAAAGAAAATCAAGATAGGAGGTGCCTGAAACAGCTGGTCACATCACATCTACAATCAAAAGCAGAGTCATGACCATATATTACTGCCCTGATCCCTCTTGCTGCACATATACAGAACCATGATTCTACCATCACCTTTCCCACCTTACTTAACTAATCAAATTATCCATTATAGGCATGCCCAGGGGCTTACTGCTTAGGTGACTCTACTACATCAAGTTGTTAATTAACACTAGCCATTACAGTGACAGTTTGGAAAGAAGTTTGGGACACTTTTTTATTCTAGCCTGATTAACTTCAGTGCATGGTTTAGACAGAGGACAGAGGCCAAGGACAGGACTAGTAGTTGTAGCTAAACAGAGATTGAATAGTGTGTGATCTGGTACATATGATATAGGATTGGACAGATATGTCATGTAGGAGTACCAACAAGTGATCTAGAAGTTAGCACCACTCAGCACTTAAAAAGATCCATTTGGGCAGCTCCCAAACTTTTATGGGGATGAATTAACATTAGGGACTGTTGACACAGTGCAGATAGGGTTAAGGGACTCAAATAGGCAAGTGAAACACTTCGGTACTAGTAAAAAGACAAAAACTTTGCCATGTGTAGGACTTAGAGGAGGAACTAGTATTACTGAAGGATAGCTAGAACTAGAGCTACAGGCAGAGGGGTATAAGCACTGTCCAACTATAGATCCCAACAAACCATGGCCCAGCAGAGAGAACAAAATGAAGAAGAGGAAATCAACATTCTCATCCCTCACTTATCTTACTTTTGCACCCGCTGAGGACATTTCTCGTTGGCAGACCCCACCTCGAAGCCAGAGAGCACAGGAGCTCAGCAATGTGATCCACATTGTTCTTCCTCCCAGGGCAGAGAGTGAGGTGAATGAAAGGAGTTAAGGGGAAATGTAGAATGACCCAGTCCAGTCTGTTATCAGAATATAGAGTATTACTTAGGAGAGCAAGGTCCCTAGCCAGATCTAAATCTTTATCTAGACTAACAGCCTCTGTACCATGGTTGAGTTGGATATCAAGACCAGTCCTCCAGAGTCAGATGTGCCCTCTCTACACATCATCATCCAGTGGCCCCAGTGGCCCCTAGCAACAAATCGGCAACCTTGTTATAGCTAGTTGAGCTATGATTAGTCTTTATGGTGAGATGCTGTTCCTGAATGGATAAATGCAAACTGAGTATCATCAACTATCATGACTGCTGGCTGTGGGCCACAACCACTTGCCCCTGGTTGGGGGAAGGGGAGTGCTGCTCCCTTTATTATTATTCTGTGCAACCACTCAGTAGTGACTGACTGTGGCCTCAGAGTGTTGCCCAAAATGTCATGATAGCCTAGAAACCGCAATTTCCATTCTCTTGTGTTTGCTCTCATACTGCAGTTAGATACTAACAGACTAGGCCTCACAATTTAGAGTCTGTCTGATGACTCTCATATGTTGCATTTTGTACAATAACAATCAGTTCTTGTATAAACTTTGCTATTTGTACTGTGTGACTGGTGTCTTGTGTTTTGACACTTCTAAGAAAAGTTGGGCATGAATTCATTTTATGAGCCTTATCACTGCAAAAATATCAGCTGAATCAAAGGTTCCCTCTTTCTTTCATGGTAGGATGATAGATGGCAGTAGGAAGTAAGAGGTTGGGTATACTTTGGGATATGTCTTTGGATACCCTGAATGCTGAGGATTGCCTTTTGGCATCTTCTGTACCATTTTATTGTCCCTAAACCTTGCCAAGTAAGTATCATTCCTACTTTATAGATAACAAAATTCAGACATTCCTAAAAGTAAGGAATATATTGTGTCAGAGGGTAGTACAAAGTTGTTGTTTTTATGAAACAGGATATTACTATCTTTTAAGCTGACCTCAAACCAGCTTCTCCCTTCTGAGTGCTAGCATTAAAGGTTTACATAACAATGCTTGGCAAATCAATGTTTTTCACTTTTTTTGTCATAGTTTTCAAAGTAATATCTAATATTTGTGGCAAAATTTAACAGTTGAAATATAGAGTTAATATGTGTTCTTATATTGTTAAAATAACAAACACGTGCTGATTGTATAACATCAAACAACAGCCTAGTAGAAAATGATATATTGGAAGATCTGCTATGATATAAAGCATTGAATGACATTTACTATAGATATATGCAAACATTTGACTAAAGTTTACAAAGAACTCATGTCTCTTACACAGAGTGTAAGCAGACACAAATGGAAGAGTGAATCCGACTTTGTATATGAACTTTTTTCTAGTTGTCAGGATATTCTTGATTAGCTCAAGAAGTGTTTAGAAAATTCTCTTTTTAAAATGAACTTCCATTTGATATGCTAAAATTAACTGCTTCTATGTTTGTTTGTTTGTTTTTTTTTTTTTTTTTACCTAATGTGATTATTTCTAAGGCTGTGTAACACTTATTAGAAGGCAGAAAATCCAAGAAAGAAAGAGACAGAGACAGAGACAGACAGAGAAGAAAGGGAAATTTTTCTATTCATGTATGGTACTAGACTTTCTATATATTTGTAGACATATTTTTCTTTTTTAAATTTATTATTTTTTACAATCTATTCACTTTGTATCCCAGCTGTAGCCACATTCTTTATCCCCTCTCACCCCTCCCCCAGTCCACTGATAAGAGAAGTCTTCCTCCCCTTCCATCTGACCCTAGCCTATCAGGTCTCATCAAGTCTGGCTGCATTGTCTTCCTCTGTGGTCTGGCAAGGCTGCACCCCCCAGCGGGAGGTGATCAAAGCGCCAGCCACTGAGTTCATATCAGAGAAAGCCCCTGCTCCCCTTATCAGGGAACCTACTTTGAGACTGAACTGCCATGGGCTACATCTGAGCAGAGGGGCCAGGTCCTCTCCATGCATGGTTCTTGATACATCAGTATCTGCAGGTCCCCCTGTGCCCAGAATTTTTGGTTCTGTTGGTCTCCTTGGGGAGCTCCTGTTCCCTCCAGGTCTTTCTAACTCCTCCTTCTTTCATAAGATTCACTCTGCCCAAAGTTTGGCTGTGAGTCTTTGCATCATACTATTTTCTGAAAATGAAAAAACAGAAAACAACAACAACAACAAAAAAAACCCACAAAAGAACTATATCCTTTTCCAAGAGAGTAAGGGGGAAGGGAGAACAACGTGGTAAAATCACTAATATGACTCTATCAGTCTTACATGTGAGAAGAATAAAAATAACCCTATTGCAGAAAAGCAGAGAAGCATGGAATTTAATTGCCTCCCAATCTCCCCCCTTCATACATCTGGTAGCCAGTACTACAGTAGAAATTTTTAAGCTAGAAGACATAATCCAATTATACAACTTCGCTATTCCCACTGGGCAGCTGTTGTTTACTGGATTTTCATGTGTTGCCATCTTCACTTCTCATTTCAGGGTGCTGTGATGTGTGTGTGTGTGTTTTGTAAGAGTGTAAGAGACAGAGACAGAGAGAGCGAGACAGAGAGACAGAGAGACAGAGAGAGAGTACACAGATCAACAGCTACAATTTTCACCATTGATTAATAAGTAATTTACTTCTAACTTCTTTGACATCATAAGTGGCTCTAGTGACAGCCAACTTGGAATATGTTATAGGGCTCTCTTGGAGGCAGTGTTTTCCAGCCATTTTAGATTCTTGATTTTTCTGTGGTTGAGTTTCACTCTATGTTCTGTAGCTCTTACATCTAACAAAATGCTACCCGGCACATACTATTTAATGCTTCAGAGTACATTTCATTGTGAGATTTGAGTGTTGTCTCTTATTTTATCTGTAAATCACTGTGGAGACTGGATTCACCCAGTTTGTTTGGATGTTGCTTTGTTCCAAGATTTGTTGGCAACTCTCATATACATACATGTTCTTACTTTTGACAAACTTAAAACTGCCTTTTGCCTTTAGAAGCAAAGATGGAGACAAGGATGATTTTGTTGTGTAAGTAATGGGGGAGGGAGTGAAAATTAAAGTATCCGGAAGGGATTTGAGAGAGTGACAGAGGAAGAGATTGAGTTAATAAAGGGTACCTTATTAAACCAGTTACATAGGGAGATGGCTGCTGCTTAACGTACCTCAGAAATGCAGTGGTCTAACAGAAATGTATACCTCAGAATTATCCTATAGTATTAATCTGCCAGTCTTCTTTAGACAGTCATTGCTTGAGGGCTGCTCTTGAACATAGAGTTACTACAAAATTGATTTGTCTATTTAATATTTAATTCTCCCAACATCCAGCAAGTTATCTGATCAATTTCAATTTTCAATCACATTGCTGTTCTTATTCTGTCCATAACTGACCAGCAGCTTCTCTCATTGTACCATCATGTATGAACTAGTGCAGAAGGCTTAATCTTTCACCTCATCTTCTCTTTTCAACCACCTATTGACGCTTTGCACTATGTGACCTAGACCAAAGTGGACTATTCACTCTTTCTTGCAAAGGAGTTTTGAGGTCTCTGGGCCTTTGCTTATACTTTTGAGTATAGATAGAACACCTTTTGGTGTTTCAACCCCCTGATAAACTGATGCCATAATCCCCAGTAGGGACAGCACTGGGTCAGTATACCTCCAGAACACCATCGCATAAAATCATCTAGCCTTTCCCTGTGTTTCTGTGACACTTTGTGACTCTGGATATTAACGGAATGGTAACAAAGAGCCAAAACTTCTCATATGGTAGTGGGTATTAAGTTAGTGCTTGTTTAATATGCTCAAGGCTCAAAGGTGGAACCTATACTGAAAAAGTAAAATGAAGAAGAAAGAGAGCATTGCATATGAAAGAACCTTGAGAATGGCACCAGTTGTGCACTTTCTCCTTAGTTGGTATTAACACTAATGGACCTTATGCAAAGAGTTTGTGTGTATATGTATGTGTACATACATAGACACACTTAGCATCACTTAATCATGACTGATGTTCTAAGAGGTATAACATTGAGTGATTATGTTGTTTTAAATACCTGGAGGAGGAGTTACATGAACTGAGATGTTGCAGGGTAGCACATTCTGGACTATATGGTATATTTATACTCGAATACATATGGTATAGCCTGTTGTTTTAGGGCCACAATAAATAAAAAGAAGATCAAACACACAAGAGAAAATTATGTAGTCAAGACATATAAACATAAGATGATGGGGCTGCTGCTGGCCTGACAACCTGAATTCAGTTCTTGGAATCCACAGGATGTAAGGAGAGAACTGATTTTCCCAAATTGTTCCTTGACCTCCACAAGCATTCCATGTCAAGGATTTGTATATGCAAGTGTATGCCCATACACACACAAATAAATTCAGTAATGTTTTTAATAGTAAATGATAATTGTGTTGTACATTTATCTGACTGACAGAGGGAATGGTTTGCTTAAATACACATGTGAATTTAAGTGTTGTGCCACAGCATCATGATAGCTACAAAATGACTAGGCAATAAGAATTTATCAGCAGCCAGGGACACTCCTGTAATCCCAGCATTTGGGAGGCAGAAGCAGGCAGATCTCTGAGTTAGAAGCCAGCCTTGTCTACAAAGTGAGTTCCAGGACCACCAAGGCTACACAGAGAAACCCTGTTTAAAAATGTTTGTTTTGTGTTCTCTGATTTTTTTTGAGTTTTTTTTGTGGGTTTTAAGATGGTTTTGCTTTGTTTCTGTTTATATTTCAATCTATATTTCTATGTATATATTACGTAAGACTAACACTTTCTCAAATTCACAGTCCAGCTGCCCAAGCCTCCCAGGCACTGAGATTAGAAGCATATGGCTCCCACCATAATTTTATGGGACCACTGTCATTTATGTAGTACATTATTGACACAAAGTATTATTTTGTAGTACCTAACTGTATATAAGATAGCTTCTGCCTAAGCATACCATGAGCAACCTACTGTTCTTAATGATCAATTGAAGAAGCAGTAACCATGCAACTGGTAGAAATGCTGTCTTGAATATAAAAACTTCAGTTCTCAATACTGCATGAGAGGACTTGCCATGGCCTTAAAGCTGCCCAGCTCCCAGAATTGAAGTGTTTCACATGACAAATTCATTTTTCTATAAGTCAGCCAGTTGAGCCTGGCTCATGGTTTAAGTTGAGCCTGGTTGTCCCCATCTCTGTTATTCTAGAATCAGCACATCTGCCATACATGCACAAGTCATGGGCATTTGTGTGTTCATGTTCCTCTCAGAGGGACTAGAAAACACTCCTTTTCCTCTTCCCTCAGTCTCTTCTTCCTCCTGTTCTCTTTCTTTGCTTGTTCTTCCTCCTTCATTAATCCATCCTTTCTTCCTGTTTCTCCTCCACCAAAGAGGCTGCAGTTACATGGTAAAGATTAGGGATATAATTCAAATACAAGGAGTACGCAAACAAAAGTAAGACTATGCTCTTCCTCAAAGTCTTTCTGATAACTAAGAAGAATAAAGAAACATCTACTCTTTCCTTTTAAGTGATGACTTTGTGTGTGTCTGTATGTGTGTGTCTCCCTGAGTGTATCTTAGGGTAAGTATGTGCCATATGTGTATAGTAGCCTATGAAGGTCAGAAGAATATGTGGGTCCCCTGTAGCTAGAGTTAATGGGCTGCCATGTCTGTGAGCTGGAAACCAAACCTGGGTCCTCTGCAAGATCAGTAAATGCTCTTAAATACTGAGGTATCTATGTCTTCAGCCCTCAAACAACTTCAACAAAAGTTTATTTAAAAATTAAAAAATGTAGCACTGAATTTTCAAAACTGAACTTGGAAGTGTGGGTCTAATTTTGTCCATCTTTGTTATCTTTCTAGAGATGTGAAGACGTTTGGATAGGAATGCCATCACCTATTCCTGTGAAATACATTAGATACTTAGACTTTTTGAAGGATGTGTATGGCTTAGAGGAGAATGGAGCATGAAAGTTTTGATCAACTCTCTTTGATTTACTATTCTCATTTTGCCATGTTTATTTTAATAGATATAATTTCATTAAAAACAAAAAGAAGCAAGGTTTGTATTAAATGGAAATCCATAAAACACATTTAATTATCTTTACCACTATAGTTCCTCAGAACAGCTTGTTATATTGCTGATGTACAAGCACTATTAAAAATACCATTTAAAACCATGTTGACCATTTTTATTGTATGTATTATTTATGAATACCAAAGAAATCTTATGATAGATAATTTCCATCTAATATAATTTGATTCATTGCAATGCGAAAAGAAAATGACTTTTGACAGCTATGCACAACAATATAAAATCAAATTATATCAGAGCAATAAGTTGCAATTCTGTTAAGCATTTCTGAAATCTTTTTGACACATGTTTATTACTTACATAATTAAGTTTTGTAGCAATGCACCTCATCAAATAATTCTCAAACCTCTCTGGAGTGGGTGTGTTTATTTTCTGAAGTTAGTAAAGTTATGGGGAAAAAAGAATCTTCTCTCTACCAACACACACATACACATTCAGGCGAGAAATTGAAACATATGCTGTGTTTATATTTTTAGAGCCAGTTTATATCTAAAATCAGCTTCTTAGCTTAGGAATATATGCATGTGTATGTAATTACAGCATGACCAAAAATGTATTATACCTAAAATATTTAGAGATGTGATTGTGGAAGGTTCGGGGGTTTGTTTTGGTTTGCTTTACATACATACTAAGAGCCTCTCAACATCTAGCCCAAAGGTTTAAGTAGATTAAAATTACAATGTATCTTTCCTGCATTCCCCTGGATTGATTCCTCTGGCCCCAACACAGCAGAACGCTTGTCATATACTGTGAATCTGATTACAGCTTATCACCATGGAGCTTTCTTCAGTGTCCAGAAGTCTTCCCTAGGCCATGCCAAGCCCTAGTGTTGCATGCTAAATAGCATAAATGTTTGTATCAAAGGCAGTGAGAGTCTTTTTAAAAAAGACTCTCAGGGATCATCTTAAGGAGAAGAGGAGCCCAGTATATTTCAAGGTTCCCTTCTATCTCCTTATTCTTTCATTCTACACTTGCAGCATTCCCTTGTCCCCAAATGACTTGGCTTCCACTTGCATGGTCCAATTTGCTTGACAACAACAGCTTTTTCATTTCCTTTAATCAAAACTAGTCAGTAAATTACTTCTATCCATGAACCTAAGACAATTCCATGTGCACCAATAGAATTGACCCATAGAGTAGTATGTTAAACTAATATTCACAAGTTAGATACTAGAACAGTGGGCCCATAAAACTCTAGTTTTGATGATTTGATTTTTGTACATGTTTTTCAAAAAGGCAACCAACAATGCCAAACTGTTTTGTTTTAAGGTTTTTCTACTTCCCAGCTTTTAGGAGGGATGACACTGCCTGGAAGTTTTCAAGCTGACACATCTGTCACTTACCTATTCACTCTTCACTCAATTGTCTTTCCCTCGAGTTTGACTGTGTGTATATTTTAGCCCTTGTGCAGGCTTGTAATGTAATTCACTTGAGAAGCAGAAAGAAAAGGAAGTAAACCAATGATAGTGTTCTTGAGTCCATGGGGTGATGACTATTCATTCTATGCCTTGGATCTGTGTTCCTGCCCTGGTGGTTCCTGGTTCAAGCTCACAATTAAAAATAAAATGGCCATTATAGGAATCGTGCTGATAAACATGATACATTGCAGCCATACAGACACTTTAAATAATTATTCATTTTATGAATAAGCCATATACTGAAGGAGATTTATAATTCAGAGATAATATCCCCATTAGTAAAGTTTATGACCCAATAAACAGCTCCCACTAGTTAATAAATGACAAAGCCATAAAAACAAAGACTATTAATGTAATAGAATTTCTGTGCCTCCCTCTCTCACTGGTGGTCTGAAGAAACTGAGGAGAAACGCTATCTTAGGAAAAACATTTATTTTTGTTATGTAAATATCAATGAATAGTCTTACACTTGAGTTGGAAATTTCCCTTTTCCCCTTGGTCCCAGGTGGTCCCAAAATGCTGATGCGTTCTGCTTAGGTTTCAAGCAGTAGATAACCAGTTTCAACAAATAAACACTGTGACTAATATCTTTAGGGCAGATTGAGGGAAGAGCTATGGTATCTGCCTCTCCTCTTTATTCTGGAAAAAGAAACTCTAGTATTCTAAGGTAATATTTTGAAAAGAAGTTTCTTAACCCTTGTACAGATCTATTTTCAGTTTCTGACCTTTTCCTCCTGTGATGCAAAACAAGAGTTACATGTAGATATCAGGGTGAGTTGAAGGTTAATACAGGCAAACCTTTTGTCCTATGAACTGATTATTTATTAGTATTCTTGGAGTCCTGGGAATGATTGATAAAGTCATTTAGAAGCCCAAATCAAGTCATGTCTTTTTGTACAAAACTCATTAAAAGCTTTTGAAGTTCACAGTAATGCCATGCTTAGTCACTGTGAGAAGCATGCTTATTGTCAGAAGGTGACTAATTTGCAGCATTAATTGGCCTTTTCATTCTCATCTTTTTTACTTATTACCTAACCATTAAAAACAGAGTGTGGATAAGTCTATTGGTCGGCTTAAGAGTTACTAAATGGTTAAGGTTTTAGAAAATAGAGAGGAATTGAAGAGCACTATGACCATATAGTAGTTGAAACTCTTCTTTTTTTATATATTGCCTTTGATTCAGCTAATGTCATATACAAGATTATTGGTATTTTTAGACATGTGCTACTGCATTTTGCTTCCCTTGGGGATATAGAGCTTCTAGGCTTTCTAGATCCCACAATCACAAATTTAAAATATTTAATTGCCCTTTATTCTTTTAAATAGCATGGAATTATTGATGAATAAAAAAAGACCTCAAGTTTTTCAAAAACACAAGAAACAAAACACAAAAAAAAAGAAAGAAAAGAAAAAAAACTTTCTTTCCCACTTGGATCTATCTCAATTTGAATGACACCTGTTTTCTAACTTGTTCAGCTGCTATGTTCCTTGACCTTGCTGTTCTTAATGCATTATAAAATTTCTAGTTATGATTTCAGGGGCTGAAGTCTTAATGAACTAGTCAGGTTCCTCACAAAATAATTATGATACTGAATAATGTAGAATCCATCCAATAATAAAATACCATGGTCTTAATGGTATGCATATACTCTTTTGTTCTTAGTACAGATCCCTGAGTTTTAAATAGCCTTCACCATCATTCTATAAATGGCATTTTAGAATGACAGCTTCCAAATGATGGCAAAACATGCAGATCCTAGTGATACATACATCTCTGCCCTCATGTTCGCTTGGCCAAAGTCTGAACTGCTTTAAGCTGAAAGCATGTTAAGACCTTTTCCAATATGAGTCTTTTCAAGTTGACTGAGCATCTTCAGAAACACAGTGCTTTTCTATTCCCAAGAAAATGTAATGTGTAAAAACTGGAAAGCCTACTGAGGCAAGATCAATGAGGCTATAAAGCAAATAATCAACCTGGAACAATAATGGAGCAAGATCATTATTACAAAGGGTAGCACTGACTGTGCAATTAGTTTAAGAGAATCTTGCAGCTTGCCTCTGCGTGAGTTCTACCAAATTATATGTTGGTTTAAATATATATTCATACTTCACGTCAATTAAGTTCCCCCAAAGTAACCGTTCTGAGATACTTTTGTTACAGAGTGGCCAGCATGGGCACCATTTTTTGCATCTGTTTTTTGGTCCCCAGTAAAATTCCTTCCAAGGGAACTTTAGAACCTATTGTATGTCTGGTGTGTGACACACACAGGATCGCACGGGTCAGCTCTGCTGCTCAGAAATAACTGATAATGGCTAAGAAATGTGGCCTATGAAAAATTCCACAATGGCTCTGCAAGCAGAAAATTAATGGCCCCCTGGAATCAGTAGGAGCTTTGACTTCTAAAAACACTCATTAGTTAAAGCAGTGAGGCCTGATGTTATGCAAGTTAGAGACCAGAAAAGAGGACCGCACCTCCCTATTGTCTATTCTGAACAGAATACTCACATTTAACTCAAAAATGCTTAATGGATCAAATGCATCAAATCAACTATTCATCAGTTCCCAGCTTCATGAGCACCCCTCTGCATCTGTGTAAAGCCAATAATAGAGGATATTCTTGTAATGATCCCACTATAATATTAAAACCCAGAGGAGCCCATAGCTTGGTGAAAACAAAAAAAAATTGCCACCAAAGTCATCTTTATGTTTCTTTTTTCCTACATTGCCTATATTACTTTTGCTTGCTTTTTCTTTTTCTCCCATACCACTTTGGCTCTTCATTATTACTGTGAGGCCACCCATGGAATAGGGAACTGGAGCTGGAAATATTGCCAGTTTTAACTATGATCATACTCTGCAGGGGGAAGAGAGAGGCAGCAAGAATCAGCAATTGCAGGGGGAAGGGAATCTGGAGGAGAATGGAGACCACCTGTGTATGTGACTCACCTTAAAGAATTTGACCTTCCTCTTGAGAAAAGAGATATTACTGAAAGATTTGAATCTCTTGCCTGAAAAGTCATGCCTGGATTTAAAAAATTGTTGCCTGGTGTGTGTGTGTGTGTGTGTGTGTGTGTGTGTGTGTGTGTGTGTGTGTGTGTCTGTGTGTCTGTGTGTCTGTGTGTGTCTACACTTGTAGAACTGAGCTTGGGAGGTGAGAAAGTTTGATTAGGTGACTATTGCTGGAGACTTGACAGATGGCTTGTATTAATGTTAGTAAAACTGTTGAGAACTGGAGAAACTCATGACATATTTTTCATGTTAGAGATGAGAGACCTGAAATTACAGTTATGGTTGAGTCATTTTGACAGCTGGGTAGATGATGTTGCTGTTAACTGAACTGGGATACACCACCACCACCAACAACAACAAAAGCATTGAAAGAAAATTCGAATTTGCCTAGGGCTGGGAATAAAGGCACTTGCCACAACCACCACCTCACACTGGCCCCCATCCCCCAAGATCAATCTCTGTAACCTACATGGTGGAAGGAGGGATCAACTCTTGAAAGTTGAAGTCCTCTGACTTCAGTATATGCCTATGCATGCAGACACATGTATGCACAAAATAAATAGTTAAAAAAATAATTTGCTTGAAGACAGGTATGGTGACATACACAATAATTCCCACCTTAATGAGTCGAAGGCCGGCTTGGGATACGAAATAAAATTCTTACTTGAAAAGCCAACAACATAACAAAACCAGATTCTACCTTAAAGTTCAGGTAAGTTAGAAAATGGAAAAATGACAAGTTTTGATAAGGCAACCTGATAAAACAGGTCTGATTATTTAGAGAGTGGTATGGGCTAAGGATGCATTATTTGAGTCATCAGAATGTTGACATAAGAAACACGGTTCTCATATTAAACACAGGGATTATTAAACAAAAATATCACTGCCTGGCATGGGTACCTTTCTATTATATATTGTTTAGACAGGCCTCAGAGGCTCCCAAAACAAAACAGGCTTTTGCCATTGTCCTTGATTGCCTACCATAACTGTAGTAAGATCCTATTCCTGAAGACACCATGTATTTTGGTTGCAGGGCATAAAATCAAAATCAATCTTGAATTGTCCAGAGAACTCTCTAAGCTAGATAGATTTCATAATTTTGGAAGGTGTTATGCAGTTTGCTAGGCAGAATGGCATCGATGATCTTATCCATCACTGGACTCTGCAATTCTGGTCTATTAGGCAAGATGTGCCCACTTGTGCAAGACTGTATATGGTAACCAGCTGCTTCCTTGATTGGATTTAAGGCCTGTACCACAGGAGGGAATTCATGCCTGGTACTGCAAACATGATAAAAAATCAGGGCTAGGGAAATCAAAGGCCTTTGCAGAGACACTTTTGATGTTTTTCTAAATGGTCATGTTGACAAACTGCCTTCTAAATATTTGTTTATATGTGTAGGTTTGTGCTGTTCCCAGCCTTGGTCAGCAAAGCATCCTAATGCAATGGATAGCAGTTAATACAGAGATGCACTACCATTCAGAGTGCTGAGAATAAGTGATTAAGAGAGCTCAGTCACAAACAGTACTTCTCTTCCAAGGCTCAGGAAACACAGAGAAGAGGGAACAGAAAGAACATAAGAATCAGAGGATGAGGAGAAGTATTGTGAAATGCTGTCCTCTGTATGTGCCATGGATGTTGCACACATGATCTCATAGCAACTGTGGTTACCTACATAAGACCTGCACAAGATCAACAGAGTGAAACATTTGAGCACTGAAGAAGGGGCTACAAAAGCCTTATACCTAGCAAAGGAGATATTGGCAGTTGATGACTGCTGGGGGAGGAAAAGACATTTTTCTTTAGGAATGATGCCACTGGTATATTCCTGGTATTTCAGTAAATGACCCCATGCCAATATGCATATGGCCAACACTAATTGGACTTGTTGAGTCAAAACAAATAATACAAGAAGATATGAATTTGGGAGGGAAATGTTATGTGTTTGTTTGTTTTTTTCTGAGACAAGTTCTCACAATATAACCCTTGCTGTTCTGGAACTCATACAGATGTTGGCAGTTGAAGATTGGTTGTTGGGGGTTGTATTTTGGTGCTAATTACTAGCCCTCAAGATCTGGTTACTGCCCAGATACACCTATCCTTGTTGTATAAACCTGCCTAACACATTATTCCTGATTGTGTAATTTTTAAAAGTCCTATACCAGATCAGGGTGGAAAGAGATAAGCATGGCTAAATTTCCAGGCTTTGGGGACAAGAGAATCACGGAAAGGAGACAGACAGACTGGAAGAAAGGAAAGAGGAGGATTCCTTGATGAGTTATTGTGGAAAAGGAACCACATGGGCTGGGAGGAAGGATTCCTAAAGTGGCATGGAAAGTAGTGCTCCAGATAAAGGATAAACGAGTATTTATACAATTTATACAGTAGCTCAAATAAGGATGGTTAAGGTGGATGGCATTAGATGGGGGCTGGGAGGTGGATGGTGAGGTTATTGAGATAGCATAGGTGAAATTATTTGCCCATTTATAAGGCAATTATAAAATCTAACAGGTGTATATGTCTTATTGATTATGAAAGCAGGTTAGATAATACCACCATAATAATTATAGGGCTAATATGAAATCATATATAGTCCAATAACATTTTATTTTAAATAACAACTGCTGGAGCAGGAAAGTCATTTTTCTTTAGAGTGAGGCCACTGGTATGTTCCCTGTGTTGCATCCAGTCTACCTCTGCCTCCTAAGGGCTCCTGAAGGCATGTTCCTCCATATATTTGGCCTTTCAGGAACTTTCATTCACAAGACTGTGGGTTACAATTACAAACTTTGATTAGGTCACTTACAGAGCATGTTGCTGGAAAACAATAGTGCTAAATCATTTTTTTAAAATCAGCTTAGCTGGGCTGCCTTGTCTACCTCAGTGGGAGAGAAGGTGCTTAGTCCTGCTGACACTTGAGGTGGCAGGGTGGGTTGGTACCTCTTGGGGGTCTCCCTTTCTCTGAGAAAAAGGAGAATAGGAATGAAGAGAGGGAGTATGAGGGTGGGCCTATGAAGAGAGGAAGGAGACTGGGATCAGGTTGTAAGGTGATCAAATACATAAACAATGGGGTACAGAGATAAACAAAGAAATCTCAATAGAGGAATATCAATTAGCAGAGAAACACTTAAAGAAATGATCACCATCCTTAGTCATCAGGGAAATGCAAATCAAAACAACCCTGAGATTTCACCTTACACATATCAGAATGCCTAAGATCAAAAACCCAAATAACAACACATGCTGGAGAGGAGGTGGAGAAAGGGGAAACCTTCTCCATTGCTGATGGGAATGTAAACTTGTACACCACTTTGGGAATCAATCTTGTGCTTTCTCAGACAATTAGGATTAGTTATTCTTCAAGATCCAGTTATACCACTTCTAGGCATATATCCAAAATATGCTCAAGTATACAAGAAGGATGTTTGCTCAAACATGTCCATAGCAGGTTTATTCGTAATAGCCATAATCTGGAAACAACCCAGATGTTCCTCGACTGAGGAATGGATACAGAAATTATGCTACAATTACACAATGGAATACTACTCAGCAATTAAAAACAAGGAAAATGTGAAATTTGCAGGTAATTGGTGGGAACTAGAAAAGATCATCCTGAGTGAGGTATTCCAGAAGCAGAAAGACACACATGGTGTATACTCACTTTTAACTGAATATTAGACATTTAATATAGGATAAACATACTAAAATCTTTTCACCTAAAGAAGCTAATCAAGAAGGAGGATCCTGGGTAAGATGATCAATGTTCACTCAGATTGACAAATGGGACAGACATCGGAAGAGGGATAAAACAGGGAATAGAACAGGAGCCTACCACAGAGGTCCTTTGAAAGACTCTACCAGCAAGGTATCAAAGCAGATGCTGAGACTCATAGCTAAACTTTGGACAGAATGCAGGGAATCTTATGAAATAAGGAGTAGACAGAAAGACCTGGAGGGGACAGGAGCTCCACAATGAGAGCAACAGAACCAATATCTGGGCACAGAGGTCTTTTTTAAGATTGATACTCTAACCAAGGACGATGCATGGAGATTACCTTGAACCCCTGCACAGATATAGCCATGGAAGCTCAGTCTCCAAGTGGGTTCCCTAGTAATAGGAACACAGACTGTCTCTGACATGAACTCAGTGTCTGGGTCTTTGATCACCTCCACCTGATGGGAGACCTTACCAGGCTACAGAGGAAGACAACACAGCCAGTCCTGATAAGACCTGATAGGCTAGGGTCTAATGGAAGGGGAAGAGGACCTCCCCTATCAATGGACTTGGGGAAGGGGAGGGGAGATGATGAGGGAGGGAGGTGGGATTGGTAGAAGATGAGACAGGAGGCTACAGCTGGAATATCAAGTGAATAAACAGCAATTTATAAAAAATAAATAAATTTTAAAAATACAGAAACAAATGAAAGAACAAACAAACAAGTATGTAAGAAAATTAATTAATGGATGTGGGAATTAGCCTCATTGAAATACAATGAACTGCACACACTTGTAAACTTAAAGTCTATTATGAATTTCTATTTCCTCTACATTTTTGATGCCAAGAATATTAGGGTGTTTTTTGAGAATGTAGAGCCTTTTCCAAAATTAAATAAATAAATAAATAAATAAATAAATAAATAAATAACCTATGGTTCAACTATCACTACAGCTCCTCCAAAGCCAGTGGCTTTCTGTTTCTTGTGTTGCAAATTCAAAGAATGAAATTCACAGACCACAGAGGGTTAGTTGTAGAGAGAAGTTTATTGTAGATTCATAGGTATGATCTTAAGGAGGCAAGGAGAAAGAGAGGAGAGGAGAGGGGATGAGAGGAGAGGGTAGGTTAGGGGAGAGGAGGAGATGAGAGGTGAAAAAAGTTGAGCAGAGGAGAGGGGATGAGAGGAGAGGGAGAAGGAGAGACAGAGGGATGGGGAGAGGGAGAGGGGAAAGAAAAGGAGGAGAGGAGGAGAGGAGGAGAGGAGAGGAGGGGAGGGGAGAGGAGAGGAGGGGGGGAGGGGAGGGGAGAGGAGAGGAGGGGAGGGGAGGGGAGGGGAGGGGAGGGGAGGGGAGGGGAGGGGAGGGGAGGGGAGGGGAGGGGAGGGGAGGGGAGGGGAGGGGAGGGGAGGAGGGGAGGAGAGGAGAGACATACAGAACAATGCTGCTATATAAAGAATGGGACCCAGGAAATAGAATACCCTTGAGCTGCTAGTTTCAGACATTGTGAAGGACTAAAACGAGATGCAGGGAGGAGGATAAGCAGGACAGTATAGCTTGGTCCAATGACAAGGTATCCCAGTCCCTCTTCTCTGTTTTAGGTACACACATATAGACTTTAGAATTTGCCACATTCTGAACTCTCCACAACTTCTGGAGACCAAATCTCTCTCTCAGCATTTCTGGCCTCCAACAAGCGCATTTGCAGAACTAGTACTTTGGGTCCCTTCTCTGCATGTATGAATGAATAATATGCACACAGAGGTCAGAAGGTAACTCTGGATCCTCTAGAACTACTTGATGGTTGTGAGCCACCAAATGGGTACTGGGAATTATATCTGTGTCCTCTCAAACAGCAGCCAGTATTATTTTTTTAATACTTAATTGTATTTTAATTTCAAATATAATTTTTGTTATTTTTTATTAATTACAGTTTATTCACTTTGTATTCCCCCTATACCTCCCTCCTCTCCTCCCAATCCCACCCTATTTCTGCTTTCTCCATCCATGCCCCTCCCCAAGTCCACTGATAGGGGAGGTCCTCCTCTCCTTTCTTCTGATCCTAGTCTATCAGGTCTCATCAGGAGTGCAGCCAGTATTCTTAATTTCTGAGCAATCTCTCCTGCATCACAGAAGGAACAAAGGCTTTGTTCTAATGGAGTCTATTGTTTCAATACAACATTTTTAATATAATTTTTTTATTTATTGCAGTTTATTCACTTTGCATCCCATCTGTAGCCCCACCCTCATCCCCTCCGAATCTGGCCCGCCCTCCCTTCCTCCTTCCCTCATCTCCTCCCATGCCCCTTCCCCAGTCCACTTATAGTGGAGGACCTCCTCCCCTTCCATCTGACCATAGAGAAGACTATGAAAGACAGTCCTAATGAGACCTGCTTAGTACATCATTTTATGGACTGCTGTTTTTGTTAATAAACCTTTGCCCAAGCCAGTGTCGTCAATGTATTTTCCTAAAAGTTCTATAGTTTTCATTTAGATTCTTAATTCATTTCAAGTTTGTTTTTTTAAGCTATGACAGCAACTTTACTTTTTTTGTTTTTTTTAAGATTTAATATTTTAATTATGTCTGCACCTGTGAGTATGAGCACGTGTGTACAAGTACCAGAGAAATGAGAGGATCGGATTGCCTGGATCTGGAGTTATATAGGCAGTTTTATGCTACTTGACATAGGTGCTGGGAACTGAATTTAGGACATCTGGAAGAGCAATATGCACCCTAGCTCCCCTATGTTGTGTAGCAGTTTTGCCCAAAGTGAATGTCTTCCCTCTTTTAGGGAAATTTAAGATGTAAAAGAAAAGCAGAATAGACTATTTTGGGAGAGGATCTTTACAAAGAAGTAAAACAACAATGTGTTCAAGAAGAGATGAAAAACCCCATCCTTCATGGAAGCTCTTCTGAGATAGGAAATAAAAGTTTCAGAAAGTCCCTGAAATTGACCAGATTTGTTAACCCCCCCCCCCCACACACACACACCAAGATTAAACAAATAGTCAAGACTGCTGAGAGTTACTCCCAGACAAGTCAGACAACCTGGAAGAAGCACCAAACCAAACCAGCAGCCTGGAAGAAGGTTACAACAATCCAGCTACCTGAAAAGGGCACTTTCCAATCTATTAATGTATTAATGTGCCTTCAGGCTGTGCAGTGCCTCCAGATTCCCAGCCTGTATAAGCTGTCAGTATTGCTGGAGAGACCTTGGTGATATGTCTTTGAGTTATTTATGCTCCTGTAAGTAACTTCCCTGTCTTAGTCAGTGTTCTAATACTGTGAAGAGACACCAGGACCATGGAAACTCTTATAAAAGAAAACATTTACTTGGGGCTTGTTTACAGTTTCAGAGGTCTAGTCCATTATCATCATGATGGGGATCATGGCAGTGTGGTTCAGTGTCAGCGTGGTTTTTTTATTGTTGTGTCCTTGACCTCTCTGGCTCTTTCAATCCTTCCTCCCAGTCTTCCCTGACCTCTGTCTAATGTTGGGCTGTGGGTCTATGCATCTGTTTTTATCAGCTGCTGTGTGAAGGCATTGAGATGACTATTATGCTAGCCTCCTGCCTGCAAGAATAGCAGAATATTATTAATAGCTGGGATGCAACTCAAGTTAGGCCAGTAATCTATTGGCTGTAACCTACCACAGAGGACCTTTGAAAGACTCTACCCAGTAAGGTATCAAAGCAGATGCTTAGACTCATAGCCAAAATTTGGGCAGAGTGCAGGGAATATTATGAAAGAAAGGGGAGATAGAAAAACAGGAGCCCCACAAGGAGAGCAACAGAACCAAGAAATCTGGGCACAGGGATCTTTACTGAGACTAAAACTCCAACCAAGGACCATGCATGAGATAACCTAGAACTTGCACAGATGTAGCCGATGGCAGCTCAGTGCCCAAGTGGGTTCCCTAGCAACGGGAACAGGGACTATCTCTGACATGAACTCAGTGGCTGGGTCTTTGATCATCTCCCCCTGATGGGGGAGCAGCCTTACCAGGCCACAGAGAAAGTCAACGTAGCCAGTCCTGATGAGACCTGATAGGCTAGGGTCAGAGGGAAGGGGAGCTTCTCCTCCTCTATCAGTGGACTTGGGGAAGGGCATGAGAGGAGATGAGGGGGAGAGAGTGGGATTGGTAGGGTGTTAGGGAGGGTGCTACAGCTGGGATACAAAGTGAATAAACTGTATTTTTTTAAAAAATTAAATTAATTAAAATAGAAATGTTGTGTGTGTGTGTGTGTGTGTGTGTGTGTGTGTGTGTTGGTGTCCCCCTCCTTCTACTGGAAGTCTCTCCTGGCTACATGAGGTAGCCACTTCAGTCTCCATTTCCCTAGCTGCTAGGAATCTCACCTAGGGTCACTGTTATAGACACTCTGTAGCCTCCCCCATCCCACAAATGCCCAATCACCAATTTCAGTTCTCTCTCTCAGCATTCCCTCCTCCCCCCCCCCACTTATCCCCACCCTATTCCCATTCCCACCCACTCTCTCACCCAGTTCCCTCCATTCATCTCCTTCAGGTGTCTATTTTATGTACTCTTCTTTGTGAGAGTCAAGCATCCTCCTTTGGGTCTTCCTTCTTACTTAGCTTCTTTGGGTCTTTGGATTGTAGGATGGCTGTCAAGTGAATATCTACCATGTGTATCTTTCTGGGTCTGGGTTATCTCACTCAGGATGATATTTTCTATTTCCATCCATTTGCCTGCTCTTTTTGCCTGCTTTTGGGACTCTCTCCCACATATAGGGTTTCCTTATCTAACCTTAATAGGAGGGGAGGTACATCGCTTTACTGCAGCTTGATATGCCAAGTTTGGCTGATATCCATGGGGGGGGCAGCCTTTTTCTGAATAGAAACAGAGGACAAGTGGATTGGGGGGAGTGGGTGTTATAGAAGGGAGGTGATGAGGGAGGAACTGAGAGAAGAGGAAAGGAGAGAGGGAAAACTTTGGTCACAATGTAATACATAGGAAAAGCAGACGGCCTCTGAAAGACTCTACCTAACAGAATTTCAAAGCAGATACTAAGACTCATAAACAAACCTTCGATAGAATGCAGGGAATCATAAGAAAGAAGAGGGAGTTAATATAACCTGGAGAGGACAGGAGCTCCACAAAGACCAAATATATCTGGGCACAGGGGTCTTTTATGAGACTGTTTCTCCAACCAAGAACCATGTATGGATATAACCTAGAACCTCTGCTCAGATGTAGCCTGTGATAGCTCAGTAACCAATTGGTTTCCCATAGTAAGGGGAACAGGGACTATTTCTGACAGGAACTCAATGGTGGGCTCTTTGACCCCCTACCCCGAGGGAGGAGCAGCCCTGCTAGGCCACAAAGAAGGACTTTGCAGCCAATCCTGAAGATACCTGATAAACCAGGGTCAGATGAAAGAGGAGGAGGTCCTCCCCTATCAGTGGACTGGGAAAGGGGCAGGGAGGAGATGAGGAAGGGAGGGTGGGATTGGGAGGGAATGAGGGATCGGGAAACAGCAGGGACACAAAGTTAACAAACTATCTAATATTAAATATTATTATTATTATTAATAAAAGAAAAGAGTATTTTTAATTTTATATATATTTATTTCAAGTGCATTGGTTTTAACTTGCATGTATGTCTGTATGAGAGTGTAGGATCCCCTAGAAATGGAGTTACAGACAGCTGTGATCTGCCATGTGGGTGCTGGAGATTGAACTCGGATTCTCCATTTCTCTTAGCGGTGGAGCCTTCTCTCTAGCAAAAATGTATAAGTTTTTAAAAACTAAAAAACAATGCATTTGTACATATGTTTGTGTTTTCTTTCTTCAATTTATTTGCCATGTGAAGTAATATCAACTAAGAGAAATCAATGGTTATTATATTTAAGTTTGAGATACTAAAATAATTTCCCTCAAGGGACACTGCCACTTATTCTAAATTTATAATGCATTTGTGATTGTACAAAGGATAGTTATATCATGTTAGGTTTAATTATGACCTGGTTCAATATATAAAGCATTTTCTATTGTATGTGGGATAGTTATGTTTAGGCATTCTTATGACCTAGTCATTGGTTTCATTTGGAAATTAAACACAACATAAGGAGATATGATTGAGTGTCAAGCTGACAACAGGTGAACTTGTGATGGCTATTCTTGGTTATCCACTTGACCACATCTGGAATTAACCAAAATTCCAAAATGGAGTTAATCACTGTGGGGGATTTTTGCTTTATTTGAAATGGGATGATTCGTTTCTAATCTGGATCTTTGAGATGGGAAGACACACCTTTAATCCAGATCTTTAATCCAGAGCTAATCTGAGCCACATCTTCTGCAAGAAGCCTATATAAGGACATGGAAGAAGGAAACATTTGCTCTTTTCCTGCTGCTTGCTCTCACCTTGCTAACATTCATTCCCTGTCATTACAGCCTGCTTCTTCAGGATTCTAGTATCTACTAAAGACTACCTGAAACATTCAGCCTCATATACCATGCAACTACTGGATTATTGAACTATATATATATTCTATAAGTTCTAGAGTCTAAGGAACCCTGAGTAATACACTATGCTTAATGTGAAAAGTGATGTCATAAACCTTGTTTTATGTGTATTTGCCTCAGTATTAGTTTTTCATCATTTGAGCACATACTTTGCAAGTGAAATCATAAGAACAAATAATAATTCTGCATTTAATTTTTGAGTAATTGCTAAAAGATTTTCACTGTGGTTGACTCATTTTCTCACTAGCAATATATTAGGGTTCCAGTGTCTCTACCTCCTGGAGAATGTTTTATTATAACAATGTTGATAGGTGTGGACTGTATCTCATGTGAGCTTTGATTTATAGTTTCCTAATGACTAATGATGTTGATACATCTTTTCATGATCTAAATGCATTTGTATCTAACTGGCCATTTGTATATTTTCTGCCGAGAAATGTCACTTGGTATGCTGGACACGTATCTATAATCCCAGCACTTGGGATATAAAGGCAGAAAGACCAGGAGTTCAATGTCATCTTTGACTATATATCAAATTTGTGTCTAATTCAGGGTACATGAAAACTTATCTCAAAAGATAGAGGAGGAAGAGGCATGTCTATTCAGATTTATTCACTTTTAAATGATCTAAAACACTTTGCATTAACTGGCATAAAGACTATGGTATGTTCTCCTTCTTACATATTATTGGATTCAATGTGTTAAAAATTTTGCTTCTCCTATGTTGATAAAGAGTATTGGCCTGTATTTGCTTTTGGTGTTTGATTGTGTATGTTGTTTTGTAATATTAGCCTTTTAGAATACATTGTGCAATATTCTTTCTTTTTCAATTGTACTATACATGTATGATACATAATTTATGCTGTTACTTCCTAATAATTGATAAAGTTAATCAGTGACTATCTGGGCCTGGAGTTTCCTTTGTAGGATGATTTAAAAGATTTTGAAGCTGAATTTAATGATGCTTCAGGGTTCATATATTTCTTGTGTAGTGATTTTGGTAGGTTAAATCTTAAATGGAATTTCTATTCCATGTTGATTGTTAATTTGTAATTATCCTTAGACAGGTAAATCATAAATTTTAATGTCTGAAGAGCTTTGGCAATATTATTTCTATTCATTTTTTAGTTTGTCTGGTTGGCAATTATCAATTTTATTGATCACAATAAAAATAGTTTGCAATTATATTAAATTTCTCTAGTGTCTTTCCTTCTCTTGTCCCGTTTCCTGATTCTTTTACTTTTCTCCCATTCTTTTTCATTTGGGAAAAACTGAGACAAGATTTTACTCTTTTATTTTTATTTTATTTTTTTATTATTAGTTACATTTTATTAACTCTGTATCCCAGGTGTATCCTGCTCCCTCATTCCCTAAAAACTCTCCCTCCCTTCCTCATCTCCTCCCTGCCCCTTTCCAAGTCCACTGATTGGGGAGGACCTCCACCCCTTTCAGCTTACCTGGTTTTATCAGGTATCTTCAGGATTGGCTGCAAAGTCCTCCTCTGTGGCTTAGCAGGACTGCTCTTCCCTTGGGGAGGTGGGGAGGTCTAAGAGCCTGCCATTGAGTTCCTGTCAGAAATAGTCCCTGTTCCCCTTACTATGGGAAAACAATTGGTTACTGAGCTACCATGGGCTTCATCTGAGCAAAGGTTCTAGGTCTTAACCTATGCTGGCATGGACTCTGCAGTGACCCTCATCTCTGTCTCCCCTGGCTGGGACACAATGTGTGAGCTACCACGCCCAGCTTATTTTTCAAATTTCTATTTATTTGGTTTCTCTGTTCTGGTCATTATTATTTTCTTTTATCTTCTTACTTGAGTTCAATTTGCTTCTCCTTTTTATTTTCTTAAGAACAGAATCAGAAGTAATTGATATGAAGACTTTTGATTTTTTTTTCCCCAAGTCAGCTTTCAGTTTAAAAAAAACCTTTTAAATCCTGCTTTGATGGAAACCCAAACATTCCTTAGTCGGTGTTGTCATTTCATTCATTTTTTTTTATTGATTTACTAATTACCTTTTTATATCTCCTTTTATCCATGAGTTACCTATAAGCATTTTATTTAGTTTGAAACATTTGGGCCTTTGCAAAGATATTTCTGATGATTCCTAACTTAATTTCTTCTGAGTCAGAGAATGTACTTATGTGACATCTATAGTTTAAATAATTCATTCAGACTAGTTTTATAGGCCAGAAAATAGCCTATCATTGTAAAGGAAGCATGGGCACTTAAAAAGAATGTGTGTTCTACACTTTTTTTCATGGTACCTTCTGTAAATGTTAATTAAGCCAAAGTGTTGAGATCTTCTGTGGCTTTACTGATTTTCCTCTCTTTTTATTGGAATAATTATTAAAAGGAAGGTACTGACATTTCTGTTTATAATTGCAGTTCTCAGTTTTTGATCATGTATTTTTGTTTGTTTGTATTTTTACATTTTTAATTTTTTTATTTTTTATATTGATCATGTATTTTTTTAATTCTTTATTAGTTACACTTTATTCACTTTGAATCCCCCCTGTGGTTCCCTCCCTCCTCCCATCCCAATCCCTCCTTTCCTCCACCCTCTGCATGTATGCCCCTCCCCAAGTCCACTGATAGGGGAGGTCTTCTTTTCCTTCCTTCTGATCCTAGTCAATTAAGTCTCATCAGGAGTGGCTGCAGTGTCTTCTTCTGTGGCCTGGTAATGCTGCTTCCCCCTCAGGGGGAGGTAATTAAAGAGCAGGCCAATCAGTTCATGTCAGAGACAGTCCCTGTTCCCATTACAATGGAACCCACTTGGATACTGAACTGCCATGGGCTACATCTGTGCAGGGGTCTTAGGTTATCTCCATGCATAGTCCTTGGTTGGAGTATCAGTCTCAGGAAAGACCCTTTGATCATGTATTTTTAAACTGATAATTTATACATAAATATTTAGGATTGGTATATTATCTTATTCAATTAATCCTTTTATCACTCTATGGAGTTTGCTTATTCTTGAAAATTCTTTACCTGAATCTAGATTATCTAATAATAAAGGCACACTAGTTGTCTGTTTTCAGTAGTGTTACCATGTCTGATAATAAAGCCACTCCCACCTTTTTATAAGTGTTACTGTAGTATACAATTTTTTTTCTGTCTTGTGGTGGAAATTTAACTCAGAATTTCTTACATGCTAAAATTGTATACTTCCCCTATTTGTTTTCAATTTTATTTTGTTGTTATTATTGAAAATGGATTTTTTCATACACCATATTCTGATTCTTGTTTTCCTCTCCTACTCCTCCCAGCTCCTCCCCCTTTCCTCACTCACCCAAATCTCTTTTCTTTCTTTCTTTCTTTCTTTCTTTCTTTCTTTCTTTCTTTCTTTCTTTCTTTCTTTCTTTCAAATAAAAGACATTTTAAAATATTATTAGATAAAATAAAAACAATCCAGATTAGGACAAAAGAAGCAAACAAACAAAAGAAAAAAGCCAAAGAGAAAGCTCAGGAAATACATATAGATGCAGAGACACACCTATTTGCATACACAAAATTCCCATGAGAACACAAATCTGGAAAGAATAATATATATGCAAATGACCACTAAGATGGTTTTAGAATTTTTATTTGTTTTTGGTTTTTGGTGTGTGTGTTGACAAAGCATTATAAGATGAAGAACCTCCAAAAATGCCATTGAGTTCCTTTTGTGTTGTGCATCTATTGCTGTGCATGAGACCTGGCTAACACTTGACAATTGGAGATATATTCTAGGTTAAGGGTGTGGGTTTATGTCCACTTAGCTGCTTAGGTCTAAGATCCAGACCCATGCAGGGCCTATGCATGCTGCCCAGCCTCTGTGAATTTATATGTGCATTGGTCCTGCTGTATTTAGAAAACTTTGCGTCTTTGGTGTCTACATCACCTCTGGCTCTTATCATCTTTCTGCACCTTTTCCAACAGAGTTCCCTGAGCTCTAAGGGGATAGAGGAATTTGATGGAGACATTCCATTTAGGACTAAGTGTTCCAAGGTCTTTTGCTCTCTACACATTTTCCAGCTGTGATTTTCTATATTTATTCCCATCTACTGCAGGAGGATACTTTTCTGATGATGACACTGATGTATGAGTATAGCAGAATGTTGGGTATTTGAAGTACTTTCCTTATAGGTAGTATGCAGGTATGTCTTATTTTTAATACATTTAATGATTGCTGCCTTTAAAATATTTTTGTTAATTTAAAAAGTAATTATCATTTTATGTGTATGGTTGTTTTGTTTGCACATACACATGTATACCACATGCATATCTAGTACACAGAGGCCAGATGAAGGCATTTGTTTTCCTGGAACTGGAGTTTCAACTGGTTGTGAGCTGCCATATGGGTGTTAGGAATTGAAATTGTGTTCTCTGAAAGATTAGTCAGTGCTCTTAACCATTGAACCATCTCTTGAGGTCCTTGACTGATGCCTTTTAATTGTTATATTTATATAACAATAATTGTTATAATATACTCTGGTTTAATGCAATTATTAATATGGTTAATTGAAAACTTAATCATATTGCTATTTTTTTCTTACTTATCCAAATTTGTTGATCTTTTCCTATTTTCCTTACACTTTGAAGGATTTGTCAAACTCCATTTTATGTTATTTATATTATTTGCTGTTGTTGGGGGAGGAAAGATTTCCTTTTATCCCTTTATTTTTAGTCCTTGGGGCTCTGTAAATTAAACCAAAAAGAACAGGCTAACAGGAGGAAAAAAATTATGTATGTATACAAGAGTTCACACAGAAATAAGACTGAAAGAAACAATTAGAATTTGGAGTAATGTTGCAGCTTTATAAAGGCTAAGGAGGAAGAAAGCATGTCTGGGTAAATAACATTTATTAAAAGGGAGAAAAAGGAGTATCTACAGAGAAACATTGTTTCAGAAAGATAAATGGGAATAGATATAGAGAAAAGCTGAAATAAATACAGAAAGTAGCTGAAAGATAGTTTCATTGTATACCATGAAACTATCCAGTGCATGAAAATTATACAAAAAATGTTTCTAGCCATGTTATTTTGAATAGCCCAAACAACACTTCTGTCATGAAGTGGGTATTAAAGGGTGGTACCTAATATTACTCATCAATATGAGAAAATGACTCATTGATAATGTCTGACAACTTGGTTGAACTGCAGAGAGTTAAGCTGTTGGGGAAAAAAACCCAGTCTTACAATATTACCTATTGCATTATTCCACTTATATAACATTCTTGAATGATACAATAATAGAAATCAGCAGATGTGTGGTTGTTTCAGGGGCAGTGTGGAGAATGAGAGGAAAGCAAATGGGTATGGCTGGAAAAGCATCAGGAGCAGCCCTTCTGTTGATGAAAATGTCAGGTATCTTCACTATAAATGTTCTAGTTGCAATTTTTCAAGATGTTACCATTGTAAGGATTGTATAAAGGATACAAAAGATTTCTTTTTCTTCTTTATTCTTCACTCATACAATAGATCCCGCCTGCAGCCTCCCCTCCCTCTCCTTCTGCCAGTCCCCACTCCACCTACCCTCTCCCCAAGATCCACTGCACTAGATCTTACAATGGAATGTTAACCTACTATTTTATGGAACTAAATGTCTTAAAGTGCCAGCAAGATGGTTCAGTGGGGAAAGATGTTTAAACAGTTATCCTTTAAACCTGCATTCAATGCTTAAGACACACTTGGTAGAAGCACAGAGCTGATGTACAAGTTGTTTCTGACCCCTTCATACATGCCATGAAACAAGCTTGCACACACACACAAAATACATGTAATTAAAACTTCAACGTCAGTAGCCATCAGGGAAATGCAAATCAAAACCACCCTGAGATTTTACCTTACACCCATCAGAATGGCTAAGATCAAAAACTCAAGAGACAACACATGCTGGAGAGGTTGTGGAGAAAGGGGAACCTTCCTCCACTGCTGGTGGAAATGTAAACTTGTATAAACACTCTGGAAATCAATCTGGCCTTTTCTCAAACAACTAGGAATAGCGCTTCCTCAAAATCTAGTTATACCACTCCTAGGTATATATCCAAAAGAGGCTCAAGTACACAATAAGGACATTTGCTGATCCATGTTTGTAACAGCTTTATTTGTAATAGTCAGAAGCTGGAAACAAGCCAGATGACCCTCAACTGAAGAATGGATTACAGAAATTGTGGTATATCTACACAATGGAATACTACTCAGCAATGAAAAACAAGAAAGTCATGAAATTTGCAGGTAAATGGTGGGAACTGGAAAAGATCATCCTGAGTGAGTTATCCCAGAAGCAGAAAGACACACATGGTATATACTCACTCATATATACATATAACATAGGATAGACCTACTAAAATCTGTACACCTAAAGAAACTAATCAAGAGGGATGACTCTAGCTAAAATGCTCAATCCCCATTCCGAAAGACAAAGAAGATGAACATCAGAAGAAGAAGAAAACACGAAACAAGTTTAGGAGCCTGCCACAGAGGGCCTCTGAAAGGATCTGCCCTGCAGACTATCAAAGCAGATGCTGAGATATATGGCCAACTGTTGGGCAGAGTGCATGGAATATTATGAAAGAAGTGGGAAATAGTAAAATATTGAGAAGACAGGAGCGCCACAAGGAGAGCAACAGAACCAAAAAATCTGAGCACAGGGGTCTTTCCTGAGACTCATACACCAAACAAGTACCATGCATGGAGATAACCAGAACTCCTGCACAGATGTAGCCTATGGCAGGTCAGTGTCCAGGTGGGTTCCATAGTAATGAGAACAGGGACTGTCTTTGACATGAACTGATTGGCCTGTTCTTTGATCATCTCCCCCTGAGGGGAGAGCAGACTTTCCAGGCCAAAGAAGATGACAATGCAGCCACTCCTGATGAGATCTGATAGACTAGGATCAGAAGGAAGGAGAGGAAGACCTCCCCTATCAGTGGACTTGGGGAGGGGCATGAGTGGAGAAGGGGGAGGGAAGGTGGGATTAGGAGGGGAGGAGGGAGGTGTTTATGGGGGGATACAAAATGAATAAAGTGTAATTAATAAAAATTTAAATAAAAATATTTAAAAATGTTAAGAGAAGGCAAAATGAAGACTTTAGATAGAGAAACTAAAACATTCTTCAACAGCAATTCTCTTAGTGCCTATATAATTCTAGTCACAATGTGACTACATCTTTGCAGAAATTGGTTGATTCTAGGTTTCATGTGAAATGCAAAGGCAGCCCTTCAAGCAAAAGGAAAATAGCTTCAACAGGAAATTGTACAAAGCATTTAACAGGGTAACAGTGGTCCTATAGAAACTCTTACAGACAAGTAAAGTGTGCTTCCTAATTCATTCTGTGATTTAAGAATTACTGATACAAAAAGATGGAAAATATAACTAGAAAAGAAACCACAAAATAATAGTCCTCATGAGCAGGGGTGGAAATTTACCTTCTTTCTTTCTTTCTTTATTTATTTATTTTTAGAAATGTCCAGTATCTTTAAAAGTGATGCTATATATCATGATCAACTAGATTACCTTGGCTGTGAAAATTTGGTTTGGTATTTAAAAATCAGTCCTGAACACTAGTAGATTAAAAAAAAAAAAAAAAAAAAGATACCTCTATGAAAGCTTCAGTATATTTAATAAAAGATTTTGGCAAAAATCCAAAATTCTTGACTTTAAAAAGTCTCAGCAAAGTAATAGTAAAAAGGAACTCTAGTTCCTTAGATAAAAAAATACTTCTGGAAAGAAGGGGAGGGGAGTGAAAACAAAACAACAACAAAACCCCCTACAGCTATCCTCATAAAATGAAAGGCTATTTTCCTTGTAAGATCATGAAAGGGGTAGGACCCATCACTTCTATTCATCATTATACAATGTATACAGATGGCAGATTAGTCCAGGAAAATATGTTTGCAACAAGTAGTTTGGTGGAAATTTAAAATCATAACAATGCCTATATATACTTCCATCTTATTCAGTTTTCGCAACAATACTGAACAATTGGCACATTGCTGGTGGGCATCTGGGATGGTGTGACAACCTTGGAAAATAATTTAGCAATTTCTTTAAAAGCTCAACATTTCCTTTTTCTAAGATTTTATTTTATTTTTAAGCCTGTTATATATTTGTGTGTCTCTGTGGATTTGTGCATGAGTGAAGGTGCCAGCAGAAGTCAGAAAATACCCTGACACTGGCCAAAATGACTGCAGTCATTAGAAATGGTTAAAACAAAACAGAACAGCAACAACAACAAACAACACACACACACACACACAAAAAAAAAACCTCCCACCTGTGGCATATAGAGTGATGCATGCTTGGGATTCTAGGAAGCTGATGTAAGAGTTCAAGGCCAAAGCACACTTTCATTAGAAGAAAATGACAGTCTGCAGATTAGGAAAAGATCTTCACCAATCCTACATCCAACAAAGGCCTGATATCCAAAATATATAATGAACTTGAGAAATGTTGTTCTCCATTAGGTGGGGTGCCTGGATTCCTGCTCGGGTCCTGGAACTTGGCTTCCAGACAGAAAATGGGTGTTCCTTTCTTTCAGGATCAACTAGAGCACCTTAGGGTGAGGCCTAAGTGCACTAAGCTGGCATGTGGAAAAAGTTTCCCCCAGAGTGTTATAGTTTAGCTCTTTTAGCTTGAGTTCAACCCTGGCAGTGGAAGCTCAGGCTTTCCAAAGCATATGGAAGATACCAAAGTGTTACAGCTCTTGGTCAAGTGACTGTGCTGAACATGGCAGACTTTGGCTTGCAACCAAGACACAGGCCTAGAGAGGCCCAAGCCCAGTGGGCCAGAGGGTGAGATGCAACCTGGTGGAGGATATGGTCTTGAAGTGAGAAATTGCAAACCTACATATCTTTATTCATGTGAAATCAAGAGCAATATAAACCCTGGGTAGAGAGAGGGATATCAAGGGTAAATGTGTTTTATTTGCTGGGGTCAGGGAGGCAGGAATAACTTAAGTGGTCCTTTTTTTATTATTGTTATTATTATTATTATTATTATTATTATTATTTGAATTTTATTTTTTTATCAGTTACATTTTATTAACTCTGTATCCCAGCCGTGTCCCGATCCCTCATTCCCTCCCAGTCCCTCTCTCCCTCCCTCATCTCCACCGTGACCCTTTCCAAGTCCACTGATAGGGGGAGACCTCCTCCCCATTCATCTGATCCTGTTTTATCAGGTATCTTCAGGACTGGCTGCAAAGCCCTCCTCTGTGGCCTAACAGAACTGCTCCTCCCTTTGGGGGTGGGGAGGCCAAAGAGCCAGTCATTGAGTTCCTGTTAGAAATAGTCCTTGTTCCCCTCACTTTGGGAAACCAATTGGTTACTGAGCTACCACAGGCTATATCTGTGTGGAGGTTCTAGGTTATATCCATACATGGTCCTTGGTTGAATGTCAGTCTCAGAAACGACCCTGTGCCCAGATATATTTGGTCCTTGTGGAGCTCCTATCCTTTCCCCACCAGACTAACTCCCCTTCTTTCTTATGATTCCCTGTACTCTGCCAAAGGTTTGGTCATGAGTCTTTGCTTTGAAAACACTGCTAGTTAGAGTCTTTCAGATGCACTCAGTAGACTCCTGTCATAATTTCAATGCACAACCCATCTGTCTTTCTAAACGAGGATTGATCATCTTATCCCATGTCCGCTCAATTGATTATCTTTTTTTAGGTGTATAGATTTCATTATGTTTATCATATCTTATAGGTCTATATAAGTGAGTATATCCCATGTTTGTCTTTCTCCTTCTGGGATATTTCACTCAGAATGATCTTTTCTAGATCCCACCATTTGCCTGCAATCTTCATGATTTCCTCCTTTTTGATTGCTGAGTAGTATTCCATTGTGTAAAAATACCACAATTTCTGTACCCATTCCTCCGTTGATGGACATCTGGGTTGTTTCCAGGTTCTGGCTATTACAAATAAAGCTGCTATAAACATGATTGAGCAAGTATCCCTTTTGTGTACTTGAACGAACTTTGGGTATATACCTAGCAGTGGTATAGCTGGGTCTTGAGGAAGTACTATTCCTAATTGTCTTAGAAAGCGCCAGATAGCTTTTCAGAGTGGTTGTACCAGTTTACCTTCCCACTAGCAGTGGAGGAGGGTTCCCCTTTCTCCACAACCTCTCCAGCATGTGTTGTCGCTTGAGTTTTTGATTTTGGCAATTCTCATGGGTGTAAGGTGAAATCTCAGGGTCGTTTTGATTTGCATTTCCCTGATGGCTAATGAGGATGAGCATTTCTTTAAGTGTTTCTCTGTCATTCGATATTCCTCTGTCGAGAATTCTCTGTTTAGCTCTGTTCCCCATTTTTTAATTGGATTACTTGGATTGCTGCTTTTCAGCTTCTTTAGTTCTTTGTATATACTGGATATTAGTCCTCTGTCAGATAAAGGGTTAGTGAAGATTCTTTCCCAATCTGTAGGCAGTCGTTTTGTTTTGATGATGGTATCCTTTGCTTTACAGAAACTTTTCAGTTTCATGAGGTCCCATTTACTGATTGTTGCTCTTAGAGCCTGTGCTGTTGGTGTTCTGTTCAGGAAGTTGTCTCCTGTGCCAATGAGTTCTAGGCTGTTCCCCACTTTTTTTTCCAATTGATTTAGGGTATCTGGTTTTATGTTGAGGTCCTTGATCCACTTTGACTTTAGTTTTGTGCAGGGTGATAAATATCGATCTATTTTCATTTTTCTGCATGTAGACATCCAGTTGGTCCAGCACCATTTGTTGAAGATGCTGTCTTTTTTCCATTGAATGGATTTGGTTTCTTTGTCAAATATCGAGTATTCATAGGTGTGTGGGTTTATTTCTGGGTCTTCTATGTGGTTCCATTGATCCTCCTTTCTGTTTCTATGCCAATACTATGCAGTTTTTATTACTGTTGCCATGTAGTACAGCTTGAGATCAGGGATGGAGATACCTCCAGATGATCTGTTGTTGTACAGGATCGTTTTGGAGATTCTGGGTTTTTTGTTTCTCCATAAGAAGCTGAGAATCTTTTTTTCAAGGTCTGTAAAGAATTGAGTTGGTATTTTGATGGGAATTGCATTGAATCTGTAGATTGCTTTTGGCAGGATGGCCATTTTCACAATGTTAATCCTACCAATCCATGAACACGGGAGATCTTTCCATCTTCTGATATCTTCTTCGATTTCTTTCTTCAGAGACTTGAAGTTTTTCTCAAACAGGTCTTTCACTTGCTTGGTTAGTGCCACCCCAAGGTACTTTATGTTATTAGTGGCTATTGTGAAGGGTGTTGTTTCCCTAATTTCTTTCTCAGCCTTTTTGTCTTTGGTATATAGGAGGGCTTCTGATTTTTTTGAGTTGATTTTGTATCCTGCCACTTTGCTGAAGGTGTTTATCAGCTGAAGGAGTTCTCTGGTTGAATTTTTGGGGTCGCTCATGTATACCATCATATCATCTGCAAATAGTGACACTTTGACTATCAGAAGAAGGAAAATGCAATACTTAATTATCCCATGAAGGATACGTAGTGAGACTGTGTCTCAAAAATAAAACAAAATCCCATACAAATTTATTTGTATTCCTTATGTTTATTTTGAGAAAATTAATAGCCTTAGATTTATAAAAGTTCCTATGTACAAAGTCCAAATGTTGTAAAAAGAAACTCACAAATTTTAAACAAGAAGCAGCAATCACCAGAATTTTCTAATTAAATTTATGAGTTACATCTAACACAAAATATCTTTTCATGAGGTGAAGAATCATACTTGCAATAATGTATAAAGGCAGGAACATTATAAAAATATAGAAGAACAGATGCATAAATACATTACCATATGAAAGCTAATAAACTGGAAAAAATCTATGGTTTTCCACTTTTACAGTGTTAAAAATGCACTGCTGGTGGGAATGTAAACTTGTACAACCACTCTGGAAATCAATCTGGTGCTTTCTCAGACAACTAGGAATAGCACTTCCCCAAGATCCAGCCATACCACTCCTAGGCATATATCCAAAAGAGGCTCAAGTACACAAAAAGGACATTTGCTCAACCATGTTTGTAGCAGCTTTATTTGTAATAGCCAGAAGCTGGAAACAACCCAGATGCCCCTCAACTGAAGAATGGATGCAGAAATTGTGGTACATCTATACAATGGAATATTACTCAGCAATGAAAAATAAGGAAATCATGAAATTTGCAGGTAAATGGTGGGACCTGGAAAGGATCATCCTGAGTGAGTTGTCCCAGAAGCAAAAAGACACACACGGAATATACTCACTCATATAGACATACAACATAGGACAAACCCACTAAAATCTGTGCATCTAAAGAAACTAAGCAAGAGAGAGGACCCTAACTAAAACGGTCAATCCCCATCCTGAAAGGCAAAGAGGATGGACATCAGAAGAAGAAGAAAACAGGAAACAACCTAGGAACCTGCTACAGAGGGCTTCTGAAAGCCAGAAGAAGAAAACAGGAAACAAACTAGGAACCTACCACAGAGGGCCTCTGAAAGCCTCTGCCCTACAGACTATCAAAGCAGATGCTGAGCCTGATGGGTAACTGTTGGGCAGAGTGAATGGAATTTTATATAAGAAGTGGGAAATAGTAAGAGCTGGAGAGGAAAGGGTCTCCACAAGGAGAGCATCAGAACAAGAAAATTTGAACACAGGGAACTTCCCAGAGACTCATACTCCAACCAAGGACTATTCATGGAGTAACCTAGAACCCCTGCACAGATGTAGCCCATGGCAGTTCAGTATCCAAGTGGGTTACATAGTAATGGGAAGAGGAACTGCCTCTGACATAATCTGATTGGCCTGCTCTTTGATCACTTCCCCCTGAGGGGGGAGCAGCCTTACCAGGCCACAGTAGAGGACAATGCAGCCACTTTTGATGAAAACTGATAGACTAAGATCAGAAAGGAGAGGAGAACCTCCCCTATCAGTGGACTTGGGGAGTGGCATGAGTGCAGAAAGGGGAGGGAGGGTGGGATCGGGAGGGAAGGAGGGAGGGGCTTATGGGGGGATACAAAATGAATAAAGTGCAATTAATAAAAAATTTAAAAAAAGATGGAACACAGTGCCTCATGCATGCTAAGCATATACTGTACCACTGAGCTATACCCTCAACTCCGTATTTTTCTTTATGTTGTTTTGGCCCCTGTTACCATCTTATCCAATGACCCCTTCAGGATTCCCTCCCAAGGTACCTCTTTCCACTAGATCCTCATCTGCAGAAACACTTCCAGGATTGGGAGTAGGATTCAGTACATAGATATTTTGAAGTGACACATTTGCTGCAGAGATGATTGGGATTATTTGGAAGTTCTAATTAGTCTTGCCAAAGTATTAATTCTTCCCCAACTGCTGTCTAAATAGCTCAGTATGGATGGATTCCTTCCCTCTAAGTATCTAAAATCAGTCACATGGGCTCCCACCTCATGCTTTTCTTCCAGTGTCCTCGTTTTCAGATACTCCAAGATATTATGGTACGGATCAAGTGATATGGTACCCTTAACCATACCACTTGAAGTACGATACCCAGGCTAGTAGCATTCCCATCTTCTAGGAGCTTGTGCAGAGTCTCAGGCTCCACCTCAAGCCTAAATGAGATTAACATTAACAAGAACTTCAGATGAGTTGTGTGCACCTTAAACTTTGAGAAGTAGGCCCCTTGAGGAGCACACATTCTCATTTGCCAACATGTAATATAATGGGTGCTCTCCAAATGGCAGATGACCCTGTGTTTCTGTGGCATATAAAGCAATGGTTAGAACTTTAATATAATCATTCATTGGGGAAACTAATATTTATGAAATTTGTTACTTTCTGAAAACTACTGTTACCTGGCACTTTGTAGAGGGAGACAAAGGTGAAAAATCAGATCACTGTAAAGGTCTAAGACATCAGGCTCCAGTGGAAGAGCTGCCATAAGACATAAGTGATACACAGTAAAATCATTATATAGATGGTATATAGGGTGGCTCAGAGGGCAAAGCTCAACTGGGAACAGGTTCCAGAGGCAAGAACCTGTCTCTGGACTCAGAGGATTAAACACCAGCTCATCCCTGGGTATGGTAGTGGGTATGTGATGCAATGTGCTGAGACAAGGATGCCTCAAAGCTTAAGAAGCATTGGCATCATCAAGAGAGCTTATCATTAAAACAGAACTCTCCAATAAAGCTCTTTTGAGCTTTTAATCTGATTAGTTGGATTAAATGAGGCCCAAGAATGCATTTCTAGAAAGTTCCCAAGTTATGCTGTTTCTGCTAATTTGAGAATCCCATGTAGAAAACCATTGGTTTGTGAGGAAATCTTGTGGGTCTAGGAGCCAGTTTGGATTCCTTCAATTTTCAGTTTTTAGCTTAATTTTCTTTCTGGTAGTTCTCTTAAAGAAACAGAGTGTGACAATATCCATCTTGTAAGTTGTTAAGAAGCACCTTGGTATAGTGCCTGGTGCTCTGTGTGTTGTTTTTTGTTCACATAATTTTGTTCTACTTTATCAATGGGATAAAATTTCATAGTGAGCATATACATTATTTTCTTTAACCATTCATCTGCTGCTGGACACCTAGACTAATCACATATCTTTGCTGTTCTGAATAGTTCAGCAATAAACAAGGGTGTGCAGGTGTCTCTGTAATATGCTGGCTTATAGTCCCTTGGTATATACCCAGGATCTCTGTCATATGATCATTTCATGTTTAGTTTTATGATGAACCAGCATCATGCCTGACTATTTTACATTACTGCCAGAAAGTAATTAAAGGTTTGTTTATTTTGAAACTTCAATTAACATTTATTGTTTTTTTTTTCTTAATGATAGCTACTTTGATTAAAGTAAGATGTAGTCAAAGTATAGTTTAAACTTACATTTCACTGATGGCTAAGGAGGTGGACAATTTTTCATGTTTGTTGGTTAATTGTACTTAAACTTTTGAAAACTATGTTTTCGTTTCATTAGGCCATTTATTGACTGACTTTTTGCTTTCTATTGTGTATTTAAATTTTTAATTCTTTATATATTCTAGATATTAATCTTCTATGAGCTTTATAGCTAGCAATTATTTCTCTCCTTTTCTATAAGCTGTCTGTTTATTCTATTGTTTGCTTTGCTGGGCAAAAGCCTTTAATTCTGTGCAAGTCTTTTTGTCATCATAAAACAAGCTTGATGATTAAGAAACAGAACAATTTAGCTAGTGTGAAGCCCTAGGTTAAATCTCCAGCAAGACACATGTGCATGCCCCCCAACACATATCCCAAAACAAACAAACAAAAAAATCAAACAAACAAAACTGAAGCCTACATAGAACAGATCCATTTTAGTTGATGTGTCAAGAAGGGGTCTTATAGAGCAGGAATCTTTTTTTAATTAAATTTTTATTTTTTTATATTAATTACAGTTTATTTACTTTGTATCCAAGCTGTAGCTCCCTCCATCATCCCCTCCCAATTGCACCCTCCCTCCCTCATCTCCTTCTATGCCACTCTCCAAGTCCTCCTCTGTGGCCTGGCTGATTCCCCATCAGGGGGAGACAGTCAAAGACCTGCCGGCCGAGTTCATTTCAGAGACAGTCCCTGTTCCCCTTACTAGAGAACCCACTTGGACACTGAGCTACCATGGGCTACATCTGAGCAGGGGTTCTAGGTTATGTATATGAATGGTCCTTGGTTGGAGTATTAGTCTCAGAAAAGATCCCTGTGCCCAGATATTTTGGTTGTGTTGCTCTCCTTGTGGAGCTCCTGTCCCCTCCAAGTCTTACTATCTCCCCCTTCTTTCCTATGATTCCCTGAACTCTGCCCAAAGTTTGTTTATGAGTCTCAGTATCTGCTTTGATATACCACTAGAGTCCAGAGTAGGAAGCTTTATCCAGTTGAAATTAGGATGTTTAGGAAGCAACCTCAGGATGGTACCTAACAGTGGGAGTAGCTGCTATCTCTGACTCTGTTGTCTGCCTTTGGATGCCTTTCTCCTAGCTGAGCTACCTTGTCTGGCCTCAATGGAAGAGAATGCATTTAATCCTGTTGTGACTTGAGGTGCCAGGGTGGATTGGTACCCCTTAGGGGCCTCCTGTTCTTTGAGAAGAGAGGATAGAAGGGGGGGCATAAACTCAGGACTGGGAAGAGAGGAGGGAAGGGGCCAGGATCAGGCTGTAAAGTGATTAAACAAATAAAAAACAATTTTAAAAGGTGGTAGGAATCTGCAAAAATAGACTTTAAGCAATGGGATGAGCTCAGATATGGGATAAACATTGTCTTTGTTGTTGCTTGAGGTTTCTATATTAGAGTCAGGTGTTGTTTCTGTATCTTCTCAATCACTGAAGTTTAACAAAAAATATGTCACCTCCCAGATTATGTGTCCTACTGGCACCACTGTTACCTTCTCAATCAAATTTAAATGGCCTATTTCAAGAGCAGCCAGCATCCCTTTACTCTACTGGTACATTGTATAAATAGCAATCATGGGCAATTAGTGTCTCTGATTTTTTTTTAAATAATGTGGTTGAGATTTGTTTAATATATTTTAATTTTCTCTTTCAAACCATGTCAAGTAAATTATATTTCTTATGGCTTGCAAAGTTCATGCATATATTACTTCAACCATGATTGAAAAGGATAAAGCAATTTTAAGAAAAAGAATACAAACCAGCTAAAATTTTATGTGCCTAAGACTGTTTTGTTCAGAAATTCCTGAGGAGAAATGTCTACGTTTTTAAGAAAAGACATTTAATATTTTGATATAGTGAATGTCAGGTGACCATATAACATTAAACAGGAATTTTCAGTTTTCCTATTTTTCTGTTCCTTGTCCACCCATACAACCAATGTCACACACATTTATTGTTTAAAACACTTGAAACAAACCGTGATTCTGGATTCCCAGAGCCCATTAGCAAAATTGTAAATATCCCTGTAACATTCTTGTTCAGGTGTTCTGTGCTATCTGATTCTGGGGCAAGAAGCAAAAAGGTTCTAGCAGCATTTGGAAGGGGTAGCACTGCCTGCTAAGTACCAGGGTCCTGTTTCAGTGGCTGAATCCAGTATGCTTAAAGAGATCATGAATTTACCAGGGGAAAGAAATACAGAAGGAGTTGGAAGGGGGAGAGATAAGGGCGCAAATGATGTAAATACAGAACTCATGTATGAATTTCAAAAAAAGGTTTTTAAAATTAACATGTATAATAACATATCAGATTTGGATTTAGAGTTATTTAGATTTAGATGTCAAACAGTTTGTTTAAAGGGACTTTTTTGTCAGTTATATGATATTTAGAAGCCAGCTCAGCCTACTATTCCTTGAGACATCTCCTTTGGACAACAGTTTGCTCTCATTTCACTGTTTTCTTCTATATCCTACTGAATTTAAAAAAAAAAAAAAAACTTCTGCAGGGCAAGTGGATTCTATTGACTAGGACACAAAGCAGAAGAAATCAAATTTTAGCTCCAATTAGTGATCTTCAAAGACTGTTTGAAGATCTCGGGTGCTGACAGAGATCTACAGCACCTTCCTCTAAGACCCGTGGTCATCTTTGGGGTTCAGTTTCTATTCCCTGCCTACTGACACATGATTTCATTTCTCCTGGCTTAATCCCAAAGATTTGGCCTTTTTCAATCCATAGCTATCTTCCAGATCCAAAATAAGTGAAAAGAGTTTGAAGCCTCCCTATTGGGAAGAGCAGTTGTGAGGAAGTGTGAGAAAGTAGTGAGCCAGACTGTGGGAGCAGAAGTTGTTGGTACCTCATCAAAGATTCCTCAATTCCACTTACCTAGACCTGATACTTTCTTATTTCTAGTGCCTGGGTCTTCTCCTGGGGGATTTCCTTGGCCGCTAGAGTGAGGTAAGTTTGAGCATAAGGCATAGCAGAAGTGATGGGCAGTTAATGAATAGAGGAGTAGTTCTCAGCCAGTAAGTAGCAGAAGATAGTGTGTGATCCTTCCCTCCACCAATCATAATTTCTGCAAGGGTAACTTTTAGTTGTTGTCCATGCCTGAGACTTATTAGGAATGTACTCCAGTTGTGATGGTAGGAATCTGTTCTTTAGCTCAACACTAATGAGTTTTTTATCCTTCTGATCTCAACCACTAACTTAGTTACTGGTGCTTCCTGGCTCACTAATCATATACTTGTCACAGCTTTCCCTTCGGAGAGATCCAGCCCTTAAGAGTTAAAAGATGGATCCGTTGGTGAAAATCATTTTCCAGACTGTAGGTTGTCATTTTGTTCTGACGACAGCATCCTTTGCTTTACAGAAGCTTTTCAGTTTCATAAGGTCCCATTTATTGATTGTTGATCTTAGAGCCTGCACTGTTCTTGTTCTGTTCAGGAAGATGTCTCCTGTGCCAATGAGTTTAAGGCTCTTTCCCACATTTTTCTTCTAACTGATTTAGTGTGTCTGGTTTTATGTTGAGGTCTTTGATCCACTTAGACTTTAGTTTTGTGCATGGTGATAAATATGGATCTATTTGCATTTTTCTGAATGTAGACATCCAGTTGGACCAGCACCATTTGTTGAAGATATTATCTTTTTTCCATTGTGTGGTTTTGGCTACTTTGTCAAAAATCAAGTATCCATATGTGTGTGGGTTTATTTGTGGGTCTTCTATTCAATTCAATTGATCTACCAGCCTGTTTCTATGCCAGTATCATGCAGTTTTTATTTCTATTGCTCTGTAGTACAGCTTGAGATCAGGGATGGAGATAACTCCAGAAGCTCTGTTGTTATACAGTATTGTTTTAGCAATTCTGTTTTTTTTGTTATTCCATAAGAAACTGAGAATTGTTCTTTCAAAGTCTGTAAGGAAATGAGTTGGTATTTTGATGGGAATTACATTGATTCTGTAGATTGCTTTGGCACTATGGTCATTTTCACTATGTTGATCCTACCAATCATTGAGCATGGGAAATCTGACAGAGGGCTAATATGCAGAATATATAAAAAACTCAAGAATTTAAGAAGGAACAAATCAAATAATTCAATTAAAAATGGGATACAGAGCTAAACAGAGAATTATCAAAAGAGGAATATAGAAAGGCAGAGAAACATGTAAAGAAATGCTCAATTTCCTTAGTCATCAGGGAAATGCAAATCAAAATGACCCTGAGATTTCACCTTATACCTATCAAGAATGGTAACATCAAAAACTCAAGTGACAATACATGCTGGACAGATTGTGGTGAAAGCGCTATACTCCTGCATTGCTGGTAGGAAGTAAATTTATACAACAACTTTGGAAATCAATCTGGCATGAATAAGAATAACACTTCCTCAAGATCCAGCTATACCACTCCTAGGTATATATCCAAAATATGCTCAATTATATTACAAGGAGATTTGTTCAACCATGTTCATAGCAACTTTATTTGTAATAACCAGGATCTGGAAACAACCCAGCTGTTCCTCAATGGAAGAATGGGTACAGAAATTGTGGTACATTTACACAATGGAATCCAACAGCACAGGCTCTAAGATGAACAATCAATAAATGAGACCTCATGAAACTGAAAAGCTTCTATAAAGCAAAGGACACTGTTGTCAGAACAAAACAACAGCCTACAGACTGGGAAAGGATCTTCACCAACCCTATATCTGAAAGAGGGCTAATATCCACAATATATAAAGAACTAAAGGAGGTAAAAAGCAACAAATCAAGCAATCCAATTAAAAAATGGTGCACTGAGATAAACAGAGAATTCTCAATAGAGGAATTTCAATTGGCAGAGAAACACTTGAAGAAATGGTCAACATCCTTAGTCATCAGGGAAATGCAAAATGACCCTGAGATTTCATCAGAAGGGCTAAGATCAAAAACTCAAATGACAACACATGCTGGAGAGGAGGTGGAGAAAGGTGAACACTCTTCCATTGCTCATGGGAATGTAAACTGGGTGTACAACCATTTTGGAAATCAATCTGGTGCTTTATCATACAAATAGGAATAATGTTTTAAGATTCACCTATACCACTCCTAGTCATATATCCAAAATATAGTCAAGTACACAACAAGGAAATTTGCTCAGCCATATACACAGCAACTTTATGATAGCCAGAAACTGGAAACAAACCAGATGTCCCTCAACAGAGGAATGGATACAGAAATTCTGGTACATTTACACAATGGATTACTACTCATCAATTAAAAAAAAGGAAATCGTGAAATTTGCAGGCAAATGGTGGAATCTAGAAAAGATCATCCTGGGTGAGGTATCCCAGAATCAAAAAGACATACATGGTATATATTCACTTATAAGTGGATATTGGGCATATAATATAGGATAAACATACTAAAATCTGTACATCTATAGAAGTTAAGCAAGATTAAAGACCTTGGGTAAGATGATCAATCCTCATTCAGAAAGGCAAACAGGATGGACATCGGAAGAGGGAGTAAAGAGTAAACAGGACAGCAGCCTACCACAGAGGGCTTCTGAAAGACTCTTCCCAGCAAGGTATTAAAAGAGATGCTGACCACAGGGGTGGGGGGTCCAAGATGGCAGCAGCCAACACGCACAGTATCTAACAGGCAGAGAATCTGAAACTCTGAAATTGGCGAATTGAAAGGCAACTGAAGCCAGAAAATCAACATCAAGGCTTCCTGAATGAGAGGGGACATCACATGAGCTAAGACCATTAAAATTAGGTCACCCATGCACTTCTCTGGGGACAATGAGTGGCAAACATTCCAACCCCTTGCACTTCCCCTTTTCGGCCTCTGTCCTCCTTGGCATAGCCAACCCACAGTGCCAGAGACTCTCAGCATAGAACTCACTGCCTGGGAACTGAGAAAGCAGAGGCAGGACTCCTAGCTCCTCAGCCACAGCTGCCAGCTGTAACAGCCTTTGGGGTCCCAGATCAGATGTACTAGCCTTATGAGTCCAGGGTTTGCGATACCAACCTTTCAGGTCCAGGGTCCACAAGCAGCTCTATGGAATCTGCAGGGCTTCCCAGCCAGTGACTGTATGGGCTGCTCAATCCCTCAGTGGTGGACAGCCACCAAAGTCCACCAGTCCTGCCAAACCACCCAGGTACACCAGGCCTGACAGGCCACCTAGGTCTATGGAGCACTGTTGTGGCTCCCCAGGACTTTCCCGCAGGCATCTGTACTGACCTACCAGTTCTGCTGCTGCAGCTAGAATCCCAAATTCAGCAGATGCAGAACCACTGAGCTGACTGAGCTCATACACCCGCATTTGCCCAAGCAGTCCTAAACCTGAGAGTAGAGAACAGGGGGAACTCCTATGCTTTTCAATTTGACCTGCTAGAGAGTGAGTGTGCTTTCAAGAGCCTGCAGAGTTCCAGATCCAAGGTCCATCTGAGATAGCAGCCAGACATCAGATCCTTCCCACCCACACACACAGTGTGAGAAAGAGAGGGTTTCTAGAGACAGTTTTCTAAATATTGAAGCTACTATTCTGTGGGTCTACCAATGGAATTCAGGCTAACAACTCCTGGAGCTCAGTCAGAGCTATGTACCAGTAGCCTGTAGGCCACTGAGGTACTCAGGGAATCTGCACAAGCAAATTGTGCCCGCGATCACTACCAGTGCCTATGAACACCTTCAGCGCCTGCAACCCCTTCTGTGCCTGAACCACCACCCTGCCTCACACTCCAGTGTTCTATATTCTCTAGCATCCTGTGCTTCAAGGCACAATTCCATGCACATGAACACACTTTCCCACATTTGTTCTTTTGTTCCCTTGGACCTGCCTCCCTTAGATACAGCTGAAACACCAACGCAAGTGCTGAAACCACTGGTAGTCTCTCATCTTCTCCAGACACCAGAGAAAAAAGGTACCAGTCCAAACTTCAGCATCCAGGAACAAACAGTGAAGGTTACAGATAAGCAAATGGCAAGAGGTCGGTATAGGAACACATACAACAAAATTCAGGACATCATGGCTTCACCAGCAACACCCAAAATCAATGGATACTCCAATTCATTGGAAACACAGGAAAATAACTTTAAAGCTATGCTTATCTAGCTATTAGAGGCATATAAAGAGGAAACAAACAAATTTCTCAAAGGAAGAGCCATGCAAAAAGAGATAAATAAAGAGAAAATGAACAAAGCGCTCAAAGAAACAAAGGCAAATATAGCCAAACAAATAGAGTCACAAATAGAGGCACAATTAGTGGCATATAATGAGAAAAAGAACAAAAAAATATAGACCATCATAGAGACAGGAATCCACATTCAAACAGAAGAAGCAAAAGGCACAAGCCATGAAAACAAAATTAGAATCAATAAAGAAAACACAAACAGAGAAAGCCCTGGAGCTGGAGACTTTAGAGAAAAGATGAGGAACCACAAAGGTAAGCATCACCAATAGAATACAGGAGATGGAAGAGAGAATCTCTGGTGCTGAAGATACACTTGCAGAAATTGATACTTCTCTCAAAGAAAAAGTACAATCAAAAAAGTTCAAAATGCAAAACATCCAAGAAATCAAGGATGCCATGAAAAGACAAAATTAAGAATAATAGGAATTGATGAAAAAGAAGATTCTAGACCCCAAGGTCTGGAAAATAGTTTTAAGAAAATCATAGAAGAAAATTTTCCCAACTTAAAAAAAGCAATGTCCATAAGACATACAAGAGGCCTACAGAACACCAAATAGACTAGACCAGAAAAGAAACTCCTCATGTCACATCACAGTCAAAACACTAAATCTACAGAACAAAGAAACTATATTATTGCACCAAGGGAAAAAGGCCAAGTAACATATAAAAGTAGACCTATCAAAATGACAACAGACTTCTTATCAAAAATTATGAAAGCCAGAAGGGTCTGGTCAGATGTCATGAAGACTTTAAGGGACTAGGGATGCCAACCCAGATTACTCTACCCAGAAAAGCTTTCAATCAACATAGATGGTGAAAACAAAATGTTCCATGACAAAACTAAATTTAAGCAATATCTACACAACAAGCCAGCCCTACAGAAGATACTAGAAGGAAAACCCCAATCCAATGAAAACAACTACACCCAAGAAAACATAGGATACAGATAATTTCCCAACAAAAAAAAATAAAAGAAAACAAGCAATGAATCACAGTAAGACTACACAATAAAAGGAACTCATATTCATTGGTCACAATTATCTATCAACATCAATGAACTCAATTCTCCAATAAAAAGACAAAGACTAACAGAATGGCTGGAGAAACAGAATCCAACATTCTGCTGCATCCAAGAAATACACCTCTGCAACAAAGATAAACACTACCTCAGAGTAAAGGACTGTAAAAAATGTTTTTCAAGCAAATGGGCCCAGAAAACAAGCTAGGGTAGCTATCCTAATATCTGATACAATAGACTTTCAACCAAAATTAATCAAAAAACGAGGAGGGGCACTTCATTCTCATCAAAGGAAAATTCCAACAGGATGACATCACAATGCTGAACATCTATGCCCCAAATACAAGAGCATGTACATTTGTAAATGAAACATTGTTAAAGCTGAAATCACACATTGATCCCAACACCTTAATAGTGGGAGACTTCAGCACTCCACTCTCACCAAGGGATAGATCATCCAGACAGAAGCTAAACAGGGAAATAAGGGTGTTTACAGAGGGCCTAAATCAAATGGACCTAATAGATGTCTACAGAGCTTTTCACTCAAGTTAAAGAGTATACCTTCTTTCAGCACCTCATGGAACCTTCTCCAAAATAGACCACCTAGTTGGTCACAAAGCAAGACTCAACAGATACAAGAAGATTGAAATAATCCCTTGTATCCTATCTGAACACCATGGTGTAAAGCTGGACCTCATCAACTGAAATAGCAAAAACCTACACATACATGGAAACTGAAAAACTTGCTACTCAATGACAGATGGGTTAGGGAAGAAATAAAGAAAGAAATTAAAGTCTTCCTAGAATTCAATGAAATTGAAGGCACAATATACCCAAAATTATGGGACACAATGAAAGCAGTTGCCAAGAGGAAAGTTCATAACACTTAGTGCCTTTAATAGGAAATTTGAAACATTGCATACAAGCAACTTAATAGATCACCTGAAAGCCCTAGAGGAAAAAAAAAAAAAAGCAACCACACCCAAGAGGAGTAGATGGATGGAAATATTCAAGTTCAAGGCAGAAATCAATAAATTAGAAACCAATAAAACAATTCAAAGAATCAATGAAACCAAGAGCTGGTTCTTTGAGAAAATCAACAAGATAGACAAACCTTTACCCTAAACTAACTTAAAGGCAGAGAGAAACTGTCCAAATGAGCAAAATAAGAAACAAAAAGGGAGACATAACAACAGATACTGAGGAAATCCAAACAATCATTAGGTCTTACTACAAATGCTTTATGTCACAAAATTTGAAAAGCTAAAGGAAATGGTCAATTTTCTTGATAGAGTTCATTTACCAAAATTAAATCAAGATCACGTAGAAAGATTGAATAGTCCTATATCCCCCAAGGAAATAGAAGCAGCCAATAAAAGTCTCCCTTCCAAAAAAAGCCCAGGGCCAGATGGTTTCAGGGTAGAATTTCACCAGACCTTCAGAGAAGAGCTAACTCCAAATCTCTTCAAACTATTCCACAAAATAGAAACAGAAGGAATATTACAAAACTCATTCTATGAAGCCACAGTCACATTGATACCTAAACTACACAAAGACCCAACTGAAAAAGAGAAATTCAGGCCAATCTTTCTTATGAATATTGATGCAAAAATAATCAATAAGATACTTGCAAACCAAATCCAAGAACACATCAAAGATATCATCCACCATGACCAAGTAAGCTTCATCCCAGGAATGCAAGGGTGGTTCAAGATATGGAAATCCATTAACATAATCCGTCATATAAACAAAGTTAAGGAGAAAAACCACATGACCATCTCCTTAGACACCAAAAAAGCATTTGACAATACCCAACAGCCATTCATGCTTAAACTCTTGGAGATTTCACGGACACAAGGAACACACCTAAACATAGTAAAGACAATATACAGCAAGCCTATAGCCAACATCAAACTCAATGGAGAGAAACTTAGATCAATCCCACTGAAATCAGGGACACGGCAAGGCTGCCCACTCTCTCCATATCTCTTCTACATAGTTCTTGAAGTCCTAGCTAGAGCAATAAGATAACTAAAGGAGATCAAGCGGATACAAATCAGAAAGGAAAAGTCAAAGTATCTTATTTGTAGATGATATGATAGTATACGTGAGTGACCCCAAAAATTCAACCAGAGAACACCTTCAGCTGATAAACACCATCAGCAAATTGGCTAGATACAAAATTAACTCAAAGAAATCAGAAGCCCTCCTGTATACCTAAGACAAAAAGGCTGAGAAAGAAATTAGGGAAACAACACCCTTCACAATAGGCACTAATAATGTAAAGTACCTTGGTGTGACTCTAACCAAGAAAGTGAAAGACCTGTTTGAGAAAAACTTCAAGTCTCTGAAGAAAGAAATTGAAGAAAATATCAGAAGATGGAAAGATCTCCCATGTTCATGGATCAATAGGATTAACATAGAAAAAATGGCCATTCTGCCAAAAACAATCTACAGATTCAATGCAATTCCCATCAAAATATCAACACAATTCTTTACAGACCTTGAAAGAAAAATTCTCAGCTTCATATGGAAAAACAAAAAACCCAGAATTGCCAAAACGATCCTGCACAACAACAGATTATCTGGAGTTATCTCCATCCCTGAACTCAAGCTGTTTTGCAAAGCAATAATAATAAAAACTTCATGGTATTGGCATAGAAACAGAATGGTGGACCATTGGATTCGAATTGAAGACCCAGAAATAAACCCACACACCTATGGATACTTGATTTTTAACAAAGAAGCCAAAACCATTCAATGGAAAATAAAACTGCATCTTCAACAAATGGTGTTGGATATTTACATGCAGAAAAATGAAAATAGATTCATATTTATCACCCTGCACAAAACTAAAGTCCAAGTGGATCAAGGACCTTGACATAAAACCAAACACACTACGTCAGTTAGAAGAAAAATGGGGTGAAGAGCCTTGAACTCATTGGCACAGGAGACTACTTTCTAAACAGAACACGGACAGTACAGGCTCTAAGATCAACAATCAGTTAATGGGACCTCATGAAAATGAAAAGCTTCCACAAAGCAAAAGACACTGCAGTCAGAAAAAAATTACAGCCTACAAACTGGTAAAGGCTCTTTACCAACCCTGTATCACACAGAGGGCTAATATCTAGAATACATAAAGAACTAAAGAAGTTAGAAAGCAACAAATCAAGTAATCCAGTTTAAAAGTGGGGTATGGAGCTAAACAGAGAATTCTCTGTAGAAGAATATAGAATGACAGAAAAACAAAGCAATGTTCAACGTCCTTACTCATCAGGGACATGCAAATCAAAACGACCCTGATATTTCACCTTACACCCATCACGATGGCTAAGATTAAAAACTCAAGTGACTACACATGCTGGAGAGGTTGTGGAGAAAGTGGAACCCTCTTCCATTGCTGGTGGGAATGCAAACTTGTACAACCACTTTGGAAATCAATCTGGTGCTTTCTCAGACAATTAGGAATAGCACTTTCTCGAGATCCAGCTGTACCACTCCTGGGCATATATCCAAATTACTCTCAAGTACACTACAAGAAATTGGTTTAAACATGTTCGTAGCAGTTTTATTCATATTAGACAGAACCCTGAAACAACTCACATGTCCCTCAATAGAGGAATGGATGCAGAACCTGTGGTACACTTATAAAATTTGATACTACTCAGAAATTAAAAAAAAACAAACAAGGAAATCATAAAATTTGCAGGCAAATGTTAAGATCTAGAAAAGATCATCCTGAGTGAGGTATACCAGAAGCAGAAAGACACACATGGTATATACTCACTTACAAGTAGATACTAGACCTACAAGATAGGATAAACATACTAAAATCTGAACACCTAAAGAAGTTAAATAAGAAGGAGGAAACGGGTAAGATGATCAATCTTCACTTAGAAAGATAAATGGAATGGATATTGGAAGAAGGTGAAAACAAGAAACAGGACAGGAGCCTACTACAGAGGGCCTCTGAAAGACTCTACCTAGCAGTGTATCAAAGCAGATGCTGAGACACATAACCAGACTTTGGGCAGAGTGCAGGGAATCATATGAAAGAAGGGACATTTATTAAGGCCTGGAGAGGACAGGAACTCCACAAGGACCAAATATATCTGGCACAGGGGTCTTTTCTTTTTGTTTTTTTTTTTAATTCTTTATTAATTATACTTTACTCACTTTGTATCCCCCCTGTGGTTCCCTCCCTCATCCCATCCCAATCCCTCCTTTCCTCCACCCTCTGCATGCATGCCCCTCCCCAAGTCCACTGATAAGGAAGGTCTTCTTTTCCTTCCTTCTGATCCTAGTCAATTAGTTCTCATCAGGAGTGGCTGCATTGTCCTCTTTTGTGGCCTGGTAAGGCTGCTTCCCCCTCAGAGGGAGGTAATTAAAGAGCAGGCCAATCAGTTCATGTCAGAGACAGTCCCTGTTCCTATTACAATAGAACCCACTTGGATACTGAACTGCTATGGGCTACATCTGTGCAGCGGTCTTAGGTTATCTCCATGCATAGTCCTTCTCCCCTTCCATCTGACCCTAGATTATCTGGTCTCATCAGGACTGGATGCAATATTCTACTCTGTGGACAGGCAAGGCAGCTCCTCCCTCGAGAGGTAGGGGATCAAAGAGCCTTGGTTGAAGAACCAAAAAATCTGAGTACAGGGGTCTTTCCTGAGACTGATACTCCAACCAAGGACTATACATGGAGATAACCTAAGACACAAGGGTCTTTTCTGAGACTGGTTCTCCAACCAGGACCATTCATGGATATAACCTAGAACCCCTTCTCGAATGTAGCCCTTGGCAGGTCAGTATCCAAGTGTGTTGCCTACTAAAGGGAACAGGGACTATCTCTGACATGAACTTTCGTGGCTGGCTCTTTGTCCCACCCCCCCTCGAGGGAGGAGCAGCCTTGCCTGGCCACAGAGTAGGACATTGCATCCAGTCCTGATGAGACCAGATAATCTAGGGTCAGATGGAAGGGGAGGAGGACCTGCCCTACCAGTGGACTTAGAAAGGGGCATGGGTGTAGATGAGGGAGGGAGGGTTGGAATGGGAGGGAATGAGGCAGAGGGCTACAGCTGGGATACAAAGCAAATAAAATGTAATTAATGTAAAAACATAAAAATTTAATAAAAAAGAGATACTGCTTTGAAACAATAAACTCTTTAATGTGTTTTTAAAAAACGCAGATGCTGAGACTCATAACCAAACTTTGGGCAGAGTGCAGGGAATCTTATGAAAGAAGGGGGAGATAGAAAGACCTGGAGGTTACAGGAACTCCACAAGCAGAGGACAAGAACCAAAATATCTAGGCACAGGTGTCTTTTCTGAGACTGATACCCCAAACAAGGACCATGTATGAAGATAAACCTGAATCCCTGCACCGATGTATCCCATGGTAGCTCAGTCTCCAAGTGGGTTCCCTAGTAAAGGGAACAGGGACTGTCTCACACGTGAACATGAACTCAGTGACTGGTTCTTTAATCCCCTTACCAGGCCACAGAGGAAGACAATGCAGCCAGTACTGAAGAGATCTGATAGGCTAAGGTCAAATGGAATGGGAGGAGGTCCTCCCCTATCAGTGGACTTGAAGAGGGGCAAGGGGGAAAAAGAGGGAAGGATGGTGGAATTGGGAGGGGATGAGGGAAGGGCTATAGCTCGGATACAAAGAGAATAAACTGTAATCAATAAAACATAAATTAATTTAAAAACATGGATATGTAAGGTTGTAGCTGCCCACAACAGATGAGACCATGTTAGAGAGACCTTGATGCCACACTGAGGCTTTATTCCATAGTGACTGAATTAGCAAATCTTCAGGAAATATAATAATTTGATTAGACTTCTATGCACCAATTGCTAAAACAGGGGAGAATGGATTAGAGCAAAGGTTCTCTGCATGGTACCAGGAACATAAGAATCGCCTGGGAACTTTTTTTAAGTACTAAGCATCGAATCTAGAGTTTTGCATGTGCTAGGCATGCACTCTTCCATGGAGCTACAGATCCAGAATTTTGTGTTCGAAACATAGCTTTCAATTGACTTCTGATCCTCTCACCTCAGCTTGCAGAATAGATGGGATTACAGGCCTACATTATTATGCCCTATGCCACCATACTTTGGAGATCTCAAAAACCGCAAAATCTTACCTTTTCCTGAAGACTTATTAAATGAGACAATTTGAGAATGAAAAATATGTGTTTTAACAAGCTCTCCAAGGAATTCTAATGCCCTCAAAGTAGAGGAAACTTGCAGCCTAGGAACTATTTTCCAGGCTATAGTAAGAATCCTGGTAAAAGACTGTAAGGCTCAAAGCAATTGGATTGGATTCCCATCTCCCTTTTTTTTTTTTTTTTTTTTTGCCTTGGGCCATGTTCTGCCTGCATTGTGCTTAATAAGTACTGTGCCATCATCAAGTGAGAGCAGTAGTGAAATAGACAGAAAAGAAGAACAGTGGAGTGAGGAGGAGGTAATTGTTTATATAAGGTTCAAGCACTGACAACATGGCTTTGAGAGAGCACTGTCCCTTTGTTCCAGGGACAGAATCCCTGGGGAAATTGGAGTAATGCCACAATTTAGTGAAATCAGATGTCTCCTTTTGAATAAACAGCAGATATTCCCTCCTCACAAATCAAGATCCCATGGCTTATGTTCATGAAGCCTGAGATGTATTATAAATTTGAGAATGAACTATCCATAAAGTAGGCAATAAAAGCTTTTTAACAGACATCATTTCCTGAGAAAAGGAACTGTGTGTATATGGACAGGGAGGAGTAGATTTGGGGAAGATAGAGGGAGATGTTGCTAAGTGTCCTAAAAATCTCAAATTACATTGTGTTAATTTGAGACTTAATCCACATTATTTACTTTTGTTGGGAAGCTTTTGTGTGTGTGTGTGTGTGTGTTCAAACACAGCTTGTCCAGGGTCTAGTTTCTGTCATAAGTTTTGAGATCCCATAATTATTCTTCACAACCTCTTCCATTAGCATTAGACTCTCTGAGCCTGCCTGTGGGTCTGTGGGAAATTGAAGTCTCCCAATAGTCTCCAGGGCTGGGTGGTTGAAGGAGACATGGTTGGCAATGAATTCTTGGAACAAGAAGGCCTTTGAGGCCTGTGCAGAAAACTGGACCACATTCTGTAGGGCAAAAGGAGCAATTGCAAAGGTAGTTTTGTGGGTTGATTTCTAAGCCAGAGTTGAAATCAGGCTGAGGCTGTAGTAAGACTGAAGGAAATCTGGCAGAGAAGGAAAAGGCTCTCCCTGAGCCAGCAACTGCATAAAGCCATGACCCATCACAGGTTATTAGAGCAGAGTGGAACTATTTGAGACTGGCAAAGATAGCTCCACTGTCTGAAGATTTACTGTGAGTGATGGAAGCCCAGTATTCTGCCTGGTAGAATGTAGTCTGTGGAAGGAGAGCCTGCCTAGAACGATTGTTGTGTTATTTATCTTTGACCGGGAAAAACAAAGTAGGTCTTTTCAAGAAGAACTAAAGAGGAGAAATGTTTTGTGACCACAAAGCCTTGAAAAGGCACTGTGTGCCCTTCTTACACAGCTGGACTGAGTTATTGCTTGAGCTGTGTCATACAAAATTACTATGAAAATAAAGATGTATGTGTACAGGCTTTTACTAGTACTACGCATATTTTTCATAAACAAAGAAATCATTAGTGAGTGTACTTTGAAGAACAAACTATTATTGGCTATACCAAGGTACTTTTCAAGTCAACGAGGGTTTCTTTGTAGATTAAATACTAAACTGTCATGAAATGAATAAGCACACAAATCTTATGTCAGATAGAAAATCTAATGGGGCCAATGTCAGCACTATGCTGGAGAGAACAAATTCATGCGGCCAATCCAATATCTTCGAATCTCCCACAACAGAGGGGCCTCTGGACACATCCATTTCTCTCCACTGAATCTCTGGCTTCAGTAGCGATATATCTGGTTGCCATAACAACCAGCTGTGGAATGATTAATGTTGCTGAGCAGCCTACCAGTTCAGTTGTTAAAAGCTGACCCAGGATTTAGCAATTGCATGGTTTGCTTGATAGTTATCAACCTGAGAGTGGTGGAAGCAACAGAGCTTGGTTCCTGTGACTTCTTTCCCCAGATCAGAGGCTCATAGAGAGAAGGTGGCACCCAAGTCACTACTGGTATGTGGTGAAACCCTAATGAAACTCGCAAGGTAGAGTCTCTGCTTTTCTCTACCATCTGGTCAACGTACAGCACCTACCTGACTCACAGAAATCAGCCAAAGCATTTTTCTAACAGACTTTAATTCCCTAAAGATGTATCTTAATTAAGTCAGCATAAGAAAAATAACAGCAATAACTATAAAATTGATGCAAGATAAATACCATCGTTTTCTCCAGCTTAATTTATTAGGACTTTTAAAAAGTTGCTACAGCTTGCCTTCATTCTGTGAAACGTGCATTTTTGCAATTCCCTTCAGTTTTAAATTAATATTGGCCATCTGGGATGAAACAAATGGTGGATGAAGACTTTCTTATGGGGAATCAGAGCACCTGAGAAAATGAAAAGAAAAAAAAAAATAGCTACAGTGTACACACTTCCAACCAATGATATAACTTGTCATAATAGTCCCCAAAGAGGCATATTAATTCTTAATAAATCAGCCACATTTTTCTTTCCTCTCCACCTTAAATTTCTATTGCTGTGCTAAAACACCATGACCAAAACCAACTTGGTGAGGAAAGGGTTTATTTCATTTTAGAACTCTCAGGTCACAATTTTGAAGGCTAATCAGGGCAAGAACTCAAGGCAGGAACCCAGTGGCAGGAATGGAAGCATACATGACAACAGAGTAAACCTACTTACTGGCTTGACCCTTATAGCTTGTTCAAGTTGACAGAAAAAAACAACCAGGAAACTCAATAATTGTATTTGTACAACCATATGATTTTTTCTATGCTGGCCCTTGCTCTGAATAATGACACAAAGACTTTTATATTTATTATAGGCTTTGGACATTATAGTTGGGCAGACAATCAGTTATTCTAACCTGATAATACTGGCCTGGCTTATGTCCCACCACGTGGCCTGTTACCTGTCATTTTAGTCTGTTTCTGGCACCTTCTTCTTTTTTTTTTGTCTTTTTTTATTTTTTATTTTTTTTTATCAGTTACATTTTATTAACTCTGTATCCCAGCCGTGTCCCGATCCCTCATTCCCTCCCAGTCCCTACCTCCCTCCCTCATCTCCACTGTGCCCCTTTCCAAGTCCACTGATAGGGGGGACCTCCTCCCCATTCATCTGATCCTGTTTTATCAGGTATCTTCAGGACTGGCTGCAAAGCCCTCCTCTGTGGCCTAACAGGACTGCTCCTCCCTTCGGGGGTGGGGAGACCAAAGAGCCAGTCATTGAGTTCCTGTTAGAAATAGTCCCTGTTCCCCTCACTTTGGGAAACCAATTGGTTACTGAGCTACTACAGGCTACATCTGAGTGGAGGTTCTAGGTTATATCCATACATGGTCCTTGGTTGAATGTCAGTCTCAGAAAAGACCCTGTGCCCAGATATATTTGGTCCTTGTGGAGCTCCTATCCTTTCCCCATCAGACTAACTCCCCTTCTTTCTTATGATTCCCTGTACTCTGCCAAAGGTTTGGTCATGAGTCTTTGCTTTGAAAACACTGCTAGTTAGAGTCTTTCAGATGCGCTCAGTAGACTCCTGTCATACGTTCAATGCACATCTCATCTGTCTTTCTAAATGAGGATTGATCATCTTACCCCATGTCCGCTCAATTGATTATCTTTTTTAGGTGTATAGATTTCATTATGTTTATCATATCTTATAGGTCTATATAAGTGAGTATATCCCATGTTTGTCTTTCTCCTTCTGGGATATTTCACTCAGAATGATCTTTTCTAGATCCCACCATTTGCCTGCAAATTTCACCTTACACCCATCAGAATGGCCAAGATGAAAAACTCAAGCGATAACACATGCTGGAGAGGTTGTGGAGAAAGGGGAACCCTCCTCCACTGCTGGTGGGAATGTAAACTGGTACAACCACTCTGGAAAGCTATCTGGCGCTTTCTAAGACAAATAGAAATAGTGCTTCCTCCAGACCCAGGTATACCACTGCTAGGTATATACCCAAAGTTTGTTCAAGTACACAAAAAGGACACTTGCTCAACCATGTTTATAGCAGCTCTATTTGTAATAGCCAGAACCTGGAAACAACCCAGATATCGATCAACGGTGGAATGGATACAGAAATTGTGGTATTTTTATACAATGGAATACTACTCAGCAATCAAAAAGGAGGAAGTCATGAAATTTGCAGGCACCTTCTTCTTAATCCATATCCCGATGATGACTCCCTCTCTCTTTGGGCCCCATCTGAGACCCCATCACTTTCCACCTGGAAGTCCTGCCTTAACTCTCTAGCTCAACTACTGACCATTTAGGTCTTTATTTGATCAATCAGAAGATGATGGAGAACAATGTTTACAAAGTACTAAGACAAGAAGTGATACATAATAATGACAGTATCAATGTCTGGACTGTAATCAGTCTTCACTGGGACAGAAATGAACATTTGAATAATATAAGGATAAACTTTACACAGGGCACAAAATCATCACTCCAACATATTGGTCACCATGTTCAAACCCAGGAAAATTTAGGATAGATACTGTTCTGGTTCGAATGTGAAATGTCCCCCCATAGGCTCATGTGTTTAGACGCTTGGTCTCCAACTAGTAGTGCTCTTTAGGTGTTATGGAACTTTTGGTATATGGGCACTGTCTGGTAGTGGGATATCACTAGGGGCCAGGCCTTCAGGGTTATGGCTTAGGCCTTCTTCCAGTCCCATATTTTATATTCTTCTTCCTGCTTGCCATGATGTGAACAAGTTACTACTGCCTGCTATTATTGCTACAAATGGAGCCATTCCTACTGCCATGTATTCTTCATTATCACTGGATCTATATTTTGAAATCCTGGATCCAGATAAACCTTTTCTTCTGTAAGATGTTTCTGTCTGGTATTTTGACCACAGTAGTTAAGAACTTAACTTTAATAGTTTAAAGAGGTTTTAGTGTTAAGGAGCTGTGATAGGTTCATGTTTTAAACTTACATTCATTCATTTATTCATTTTGTATGTATGTACATGAACATTCATGTATCATGGCAGTTGAGGTTAGTCGGAAAACAACCTGCAGGAAAAACTTCCTTTCACACTGTAGATCCTGGAAACTGAACTTAGGTCCTCAGGCTTATCACCAAGCACCTTTACCAGCTAATCTATTCCCCTGACCCAGCAGACATAATTTAAAGTTGATTTGCCTGATAACTTCATATAAATACTTGGATCCTCTTTTTTTTTCTTTTTTTTTAAATTTTTCATCAATTATACTTTATTCATTCTGCATCCCCCCATAAGCCCCTCCCTCCTCCCCTCCCGATCCCACCCTCCCTCCTCCCTCTGCATGCATGCCACTCCCCAAGTCCACTGATAGGGGAGGTTCTCCTCTCCTTTCTGATCTTAGTCTATCAGTTCACATCAGAAGTGGTTGCATTGTCCTCTACTGTGGCCTGGTAAGGCTGCTCCCCCAAGGGGGAGGTGATCAAAGAGCAGGCCAATCAGATTATGTCAGAGGCAGTCCCTCTTCACATTATTATGTAACCCAAATGGATTCTGAACTGCCATGGGCTACATCTGTGCAGGGGTTATGAGTTATCTCTATGAATAGTCCTTGGTTGGAGTATGAGCCTCTGGGAAGTTCCCTGTGTTCAAATTGTCTTGTTCTGTTGCTCTCCTTGTGGAGAACCCGTCCTCTCCAGCTCTTACTATTTCCCAGTTCTTACCTAAAATTCCATTCACTCTGCCCAACAGTTACCCATCAGGCTCAGCATCTGCTTTGATAGTCTGCAAGGCAGAGGCTTTCAGAGGCCCTCTCTGGTAGGTTCCTAGGTTGTTTCCTGTTTTTTTTCTTCTTCTGATGTCCATCCTTTTTGCCTTTCCGGATGGGGATTGAACATTTTAGTTAGGGTTCTCTCTCTTGCTTAGTTTCTTTAGATGCACAGGTTATAGTGGGTTTGTCCTATGTTGTATGTCTATATGAGTGAGTATATACCATGTGTGTCTTTTTGCTTCTGGGACAACTCACTCAGGATGATCCTTTCCAGATCCCACCATTTACCTGCAAATTTCATGATTTCCTTATTGTTCATTGCTGAGTAATATTCCATTGTGTAGATGCACCACAATTTCTACATCCATTCTTCAGTTGAGGGGCATCTGGGTTGTTTCCACCTTCTGACTATTACAACTAAAGCTGCTACAAACATGGATGAGCAAATGTCCTTTTTGTGTACTTGAGCCCCTTTTGGATATATGCCCAGGAGTGGCATGGCTGGATCTTGAGGAAGCGCTATTCCTAGTTGTCTGAGAAATCTCCAGATTGATTTCCAGAGTGGTTGTAAAAGTTTACATTCCCACCAGCAGTGGAGAAGGGTTCCCCTTTCTCCACAACCTCTCCAGCATGTGTTGTCACTTGAGTTTTTGATCTTGGCCATTCTCATGGGTGTAAGGTGAAGTCTCAGGGTTGTTTTGATTTGCATTTCCCTAATAGCTAGTGAGGTTGAGCATTTCTTTAAGTGCTTCTCTGCCATTCGGTATTCCTCTACAGAGAATTCTCTGTTTAGCTCTGTTCCCCATTTTTTTTTTTCAATGCAGCTTATTCAGGAACCTTGAACAATCCTCGGACCCTGGGGAAAGCCAGCCCACAGCTTAAATAGCCTCTGGGTAGCCAACCCAGGCATGCCACCTGGGCAATGCAGATAGGTCCACGTACATGGAAGCAAGCCAGATCCTCAGCCTTAGCCAAATGTGGAATTGTTCGTGACAGAGAGCACTCACCATTGGGAAGGTGGAAGGCAGAAACCAGCTCCATCTTTAAGGCATAGCATTCCGCAAGCTCTCTACAGTTCCCCCTTTTTGTTTTAGACGCATCAGGCAAGAGTAGAGGTCTGATCTCTGATATAAGAAATAAATTGGGACTTTGTACCGATGTTCATTTAGGTGTTATCCACCCAAAGAGCATCAGACCCATCTGATACCTTTTTCTCAGAGGCGGGACCTGGGGCATCAACCCGCATGCAATCAGACATGCTCTTCTCTGGGTCCAAAGTGGCTGACCCTGAGTGCAGTGCTTAGCCTCACATCCTGAGTGTAACATTTTAGCTTTTTATGGTAGCCAACCATGCTTGGGGAGACTGTCCTGCTTCAATGGCTGTAAAGGCCTGAATGCTCATGGCTGCATTACGCTGTTGTGAGACTCTAATCTTGCATATATACCACAGGCAAACCAAGGAGACCAACACCAGAAGGCCTGCTAACGCTCCCATGCCCGCCCATTCCATAAGATGATTCATGGTTGCTTCAATCCATGATGATAATCCTGTGGCTAGTCCTGCGTCCACTCTGGTAGAATTTACTGTGACAATAGCTACTCTCAGCTGCTCCATTGTAGTATCGAATTCTCCAGTCCAATTACCTAAAATATAGCTCGACAATTGTTTAGACAGATTTGCAGCACAGTCAAAATTCTCATGTTATATGCTGCCATTCGGTATTCCTCTACAGAGAATTCTCTGTTTAGCTCTGTTCCCCATTTTTTAAGTGGATTACTTGGTTTGCTGCTTTTCAGCTTCTTTAGTTCTTTATATATACTGGATATATATAAAGATAAAGGGTCCTCTGTCAGATAAAGGGTTGTTGAAGATTCTTTCCCAATCTGTAGGCAGTCGCTTTGTTTTGGTGATGGTGTCCTTTGCTTTGCAGAAGCTTTTCAGTTTCATGAGGTCCCATTTATTGATTGTTGCTCTTAGAGCCTGTGCTGTTGCTGTTCTGTTCAGGAAGTTGTCCGCTGTGCCAATGAGTTCTAGGGTATTCCCCACTTTTTTTTTTAAGCCGATTTAATGTGTCTGGTTTTATGTTGAGGTCTTTGATCCACTTGGACTTCAGTTTTGTGCAGGGTGATAAGTATGGATCTATTTTCATTTTTCTACATGTAGACATCCAGTTGGACCAGCACCATTTGTTGAAGATGCTATCTTTTTTCCATTGTATGATTTTGGCATCTTTGTCAAAAATTAGGTGTCCATAAGTTTGTGGGTTTATTTCTGGGTCTTCTGTTCAGTTCTATTGATCCACTATTCTGCTATTATGCCAGTACCATGCAGTTTTTAAAACTGTTGCTCTATAGTATAACTTAAGATCAGGGATGGAGATACCTCCAGAAGATCTTTTATTGTAGAGGATTGTTTTAGCAATTCTGGGTTTCTTGTTATTCCAGATGAAGTTGAGAATTTTTCTTTCCAGGTCTGTAAAGAATTGTGTTGGTAATTTGATGGGCATTGCATTGAATCTGTAGATTGCTTTTGGTAAGATGGCCATTTTTACTATGTTAATCTTGCCAAGCCATGAGCATGGGAGATCTTTCCATCTTCTCATATCTTCTTCTAATTCTTTCTTCAGAGACTTGAAATTTTTTTCATACAAGTCTTTGACTTCCTTGGTTAGGGTTATTCCGAGGTACCTCATGTCATTTGTGGCTATTGTGGAGGGTGTTGTTTCCCTAATTTCTTTCTCAGCCCTTTTGTCTTTTGTATACAGGAGGGCTACTGATTTTTTTGAGTTAATTTTGTATCTGGCCACTTTGCTGAAGGTGTTTATCAGCTGTAGGAGTTCCCTGGGAGAGTTTTTGGGGTCACTCACGTATACTATCATATCCTCTGCAAATAGTGATAATTTGACTTCTTCCTTTCCAATTTGTATCCCCTTGATCTCCTTCAACTGTCTTATTGCTCTAGCAAGGACTTCCAGCACTATGTTGAAGAGTTATGGAGAGAGTGGGCAGCCTTGTCTTGTCCCTGATTTCAGTGGGATTGCTTTAAGTTTCTCTCCATTCAGTTTGATATTGACTATAGGTTTGCTATATATCACCTTTACTATGTTTAGATATGTGCCTTGTATCCCTGATCTCTCCAAACTTTAAACATGAATGGATGTTGGATTTTGTCAAAGGCTTTTTCAGCATCTAGGGAGATTATCATGTGGTTTTTTTTCTTTCAGTTTGTTAATATGGTGGATCACATTGATGGATTTCCGTATATTGAACCACCCCTGCATACCTGGGATGAAGCCTACTTGGTCATGGTGGATGATATCTTTGATGTGTTCTTGTATTCGGTTTGCAAGTGTTTTGTTGAGTATTTTTGCATCAGTGTATGTAAGGGAGATTGGCCTGAAGTTCTCTTTTTTTGTTGCGTCTTTGTGAGGTTTAGGTACCAAGGTGACTGTGGCTTCATAGAATTAGTTTGGTAATGTTGCTTCTGTTTCGATTTTGTGGAATAGTTTGAAGAGAACTGGAGTTAGCTCTTTTTTGAATGTTTGGTAGAATTCTGCGCTGAAACCATCAGGTCCTGGGCTTTTTTGGATGGGAGACTTTCAATGACTGCGTCTATTTCCTTGGGAGATATAGGACTATTTAATTGATTTACCTGGTCCTGATTTAGCTTTGGTAAGTGGAATCAATCAAGAAAATTGTCCATTTCATTTAAATTTTCAAATTTTGTTGCATATAGAGTTTTGAAGTAAGTCCTAATGATTGCTTGGATTTCCTCAGTGTCTGTAGTTATGTCCCGCTTTTCATTTCTGATTTTGTTGATTTAGATGGTGTCTCACTGCTTTTTAGTTAGCTTCGCTAAGGGTTTGTCTATCTTGTTGATTTTCTCAAAGAACCAGCTCTTGGTTTCATTGATTCTTTGAATTGTTTTATTTGTTTCTAATTGATTGATTTCAGCCCTGAGTTTGATTATTTCCAGCCATCAGCTCCTTCTTGGTGTGTCTGCTTCTTCTTTTTCTAGGGTTTTTAAGTGAGCCATTAAGTTGCTTGAATGAGCTGTCTCGAATTTCTTCTTGAAGGCACTTAGTGCTATGAACTTTCCTCTTAGCACTGCTTTCATTGTGTCCCACAAGTTTGGGTATGTTGTGTCTTCATTTTCATTGATTTCTAGAAAGACTTTAATTTCTTTCTTTATTTCTTCCCTGACCCAGCTGTAATTTAGTAACAAGTTGTTCAGTTTCCATGTGTGTGTAGGCTTTTTGCTATTTCTGTTATTGTTGAGGTCCAGCTTTATTCCACGGTGATCAGAAAAGATACAAGGGATTATTTCAATCTTCTTGTATCTGTTGAGGCTTGCTTTGTGACCCACTATATGGTCTATTTTGGAGAAGGTTACATGAGGTGCTGAGAAGACGGTAAATTCTTTTGTGTTTGGGTGTAAAGTTCTGTAAATGTCTGTTAGGTCCATTTGATTCATGACCTCTGTCAGAGACATTGTTTCTTTGTTTAATTTCTGTTTTGTTGACCTGTCCTTTGTTTAGAGTGGGGTGTTGAAGTCTCCCACTATTAATGTGTGGGGATCTATATGTGCTTTAAATTTTATCAATGTTTCCTTAACAAATGTGGGTGCTCTTGTATTTGGGGCATAGATGTTCAGGATTGTGATGTCTTCCTGGTGGAATTTTCCCTTGATGAGTATGAAGTGTCCTTCCCCATCTCTTTTGATTAATTTTGGTTGAAAGTCTATTTTATCAGATATTAGAGTGGCTACTCCTGCTTGCCTTTTGGGTCCGTTTGCTTGGAAAGTCATCTTCCAACCCTTTACCCTCAGGTAATGTATATCTTTGTGTCTTAGGTGTGTTTCTTGTATGCAACAGATTGCTGGGTTTAGTTTACATATCCATTCTGTTAATCTGTGTCTTTTTATTGGAGAGTTGAGTCCATTGATGTTGGAGAGATTAATGACCAGTGGCTGCTAGATCCCTTGATTTTGATGTTGGCTATGGTCATCAGGTTGTGTGCTTGGTTGCTTTTTGTTTTACTGAAGTGAAGTTATTTATTTCCTGTGTTTTCTTGAATGTTGCTAGGTTTCCTGGGTTGTATTTTCCCTTCTAGTGTCTTCTGTAATGCTGGATTTGTTTGTAGGTATTGTTGAAATTTGTTTTTGTCATTGAATATCTTGTTTTCTCCATCTATGAGGACTGAGAGTTTTGCGGGGTATAGTAGCCTGGGCTGAAATCTGTGTTCTCTTAGGGTCTGCATGATGTCAGTCCAGGCCCTTCTGTCTTTCATAGTGTCTGTTGAAAAATCAGGTGTGATTCTAATGGGTTTGCCATTACATGTTACTTGGCCTTTTTCCCTTGCAGCTTTTAGTATTTTTTCTTTGTTCTGTATACTTACTGTTTTGATTATTATGTGGCGGGAGGATTTTCTTTTCTGGTCAAATTTGTTGGGTGTTCTGTAGGCCTCATGTATTCTAATTGGCCTCTCCTTTAGCTTGGGGAAATTTTATTCAATGATTTTGTTGAAAATATTTTCTGGGCCTTGGAGAAGGGAGTCTTCTTTTTCCTCCATACCTATTATTCTTAGGTTTTGTCTTTTCATATTGTCTTGCATTTCTTGGATGGTCTCTGTCAGGAATTTTTCGGATTACCATTTTCTTTGACAGATACATCGATTTCTTCCATTGTATTTTCTACACCTGAGATTCTTTCTTCCATCTCTTGTAGTCTGTTGGTTATGCTTACCTCTCTAGTTCCTGTTTTTTCCCTAGATTCTTCCTTTCCATTATTTCTTCCATTTGTGTTTTCTTTAATTTTTCCAGTTCTATCTTCAGATCTTGAGTTGTTTTGTTTACTTCCTTCACCTGTCTGATTGTATTCTCCTGTTTTTCTTTTAGTTCCTTCAACTCTGTTTCTTTTATTTCATTCAGTGCTTTAAGCATTTCCTTTCTAAAGGCCATAAACTGTTTGGCTGCAGCTTCCTCTATTTCTTTACAGATGGCAATATTCTGTTTGAGTTTATCTTCTTCTATGTCTTTACGCATCTTATTTGTTTCCTCTGTTATCATTGTCATGAGCATAGTTGTTAGGTCATCTTCTTGGATTTCAGTTATGCTGGGGTGTCCACGGCTACTTGCCCCTGGGTAACTGGGTTCTGGAGATGCCATATTGCTCTGTCTTTTGTTGCTTGAGCTTTTACGCTGGCCTCTACCCATTGTGCTATCTTAGGTGTTTGGGGTTATTTTCTGGTGGTTCCTGGGGATCCTGTGGTGGAGAGAATCCCCTTTGCAGAAAGCTGGTTTTTCCTGAAGGATGTCTTCTCAGCTTTTTGGGTATAGCCCCTGGATAGCTGGTGTTTTTTCAGGAGTTGCTCACCTCAGGGATATAGACCTTAGTGGTAACTGTGGTCTTTGTTAGTCGAGAGGGTTCTCCTCTCACCCAGGGAAGTCCTGAGGGCAGCTGCCCTGTTTCTGGGTTTCTTGTTGTAAATTTAATGATCAGCTGCTGTGACCCAGTTGGACATCTGGTAAGCAGCAACTGTTTGTGCCTGTGTCTGGAGCACAGCTGAGTGATGGCCCCACTGGTCTGCTAGACTGCTAGACTTTTTCTAGGGAAGGATTGGGTGATTTAACTCAGTACAGTTTCCTTCCTTCCCTATGGATTCTCTGGAGACAGGGACTCCCAGTCTCTTTTTTTGCCCTCGTGAGCACTGCTCAGTCTCCGCCAGCTTGCTGGCCGCAGAAACTGCTTGTGTCTGCCTTTCCGGCCTTTGGGAGCCTGGGAGTCTGCCTAAAATGGGTAATTTTCCTGAGACCTTTTCAGGGTGGGGGTGTCGGCCGAGTGCTCTAAGATCAGACCAGCCGTTTCCCTCCCTGTGTGTTTGCACCGGACAGTGAAACTCATTTGTTGGTTCCCTGGTGCCCACAGTTCTATCTCAGCGGATGAATCAGGCGAGCAGGCAGGGCTCTGTTCCGGAGCCTGGGTCCCCGGCTCTGGCTCTGGGCTGGCTCCTGGGGTGCCTGTGGAACCTGAGTCTTTTCCAGGGGATGTCTGGGTGACCTAAGGTCAGTCCCAATCGTTTCCTGCACTGTGGGGTTATCTCTGGACTGAGAATTCCAGTCTCTGATAGTGTGGTGCACATGGTTCAGTCTGGGACTGTGACCAGAGACACTGGCTTGTGGCTCTGGGCTGGGGCTGGGGCTGGAGGCTGGCAGCCAAGCATCTGTCGGAACCGGGATCTCTTCAGTGGTTTAGCCAGGTGAGTTAAATCCCCCACCGTGGGGTATCCTCTCACCTGGGAAACACAATGACTGTGTTTTATGGCCGCGAGTTCTGATTACTGGTCACTGTGCTGATCCTGCTGCTGCTGCTCAGAATGAGAGTCCTCCCGGCACTGCCATCTTACCCCTCCCCCCTTGGATCCTCTTTTATAGAAAGTACAAATTCACTGTTGAGATTTTGTGCTGATGAAGAGAAAAGCTAGTATAGCCACAGGTTGGTTGGCCATTATCAACATATCCAAATCTTTTTCTTTCAGAAACTTAAGAAAGTATTAGATTCTTCCTAGTGTAACAAGGATAAATCTAGAGGACTTTAGGAAAACTGAGATTGGATGAAACAGTGTATCAGGAAGTTTTTGTCCCATAGGAGAGGCATGTAAATAGCTGAGAGAGACTTGAAGAAGATAAATAACTCACTGGAGGGGGCTATAAGTAAAAAACAAATTTCATGCTCCACGGAATCCTGGAAAAAAACTGTGTAGTCAATTTGAAACCAAAATATTAAGTCCAAGTCTTAAGACATTGACAGTTATGTGAACTCAGAAAAGAAAGATGAGTATGTCTAAAGACATAGATAGGTGTTGTTTTCCTACAGAGAAATTTATGCTATATCTAGGCAAGTCATACCTTGGTGAAGCAGTTAACTTCAACCCCCCTCTTCACACTTCTATTCCCACCTCTCTTGCTGCCAGTGTTGGCTTCAGTGTCCTTAAAACTTTTGTTTAAGAAACTTAAATAGCAAATCTTGCTTTTCCTCACCCAGGAAACATAAATGAACACTCAAAATTAAACTGCAATAAATTAACAGAGAAGGATGAGTATGCATAAGACATTAGGGATTCTGGTTCATGCCAGAAACCCTATGCTCCATTGCCTGCCACACACAGCACAGCTGAGGAGAAGCAATAAATGATTAGAAATGGAAGTCCCCTTGGAGAGTAGCATTGTGACATCTTGATAGCTGTGGGCATCACATCACACACAGCAATCATCTGGACCACCCAGTCTCTGTACCAACATGATATAGCAGCCACTGACTTTTCTCATTCTATTTCAGTAAGGAAACCATGGGTGGATGAATCAGCTCATGATAAATCATAGTAATGGCCCAGTTGACCCACGTTTGGTTCCATCCAGAGGTGAGGCTGATGTAGAACAGAAACAAAGCATAAAATTGATTTGGTATAAATTAGTTTTTCTCTAAAAATTTGCAATGTCTCCCTAAAGAAGGTTATTTTTTTTTGTAAATCATTATTGTGTGTCATGAAAAAAAGTGATTGGGATGTAAGGAAGCTAGTAAGTTATCCAAATGTGGCTAGAAAAAATTGACCAAGTTGGGAGCCAACTTAATATAGAGTATAATTATATCCAAGTGAGAGAAAGAACAGGTTAAAAAGAAAGCCTGTTCTTTAAGTTTTTTAAAAGTGTGTGTGTGTGTGTGTGTGTGTGTGTGTGTGTGTCGTGGCATGTGTGTGAAGGTCAGAGGACAGCTTGCAGGAGTCAGTTCTTTCCATCTACTATGTGTGTTCTGGAAATTGAATTCAGGTCATCAAGCTTGACAGAAAGTGCCTTTAGCAGCTGAACCATCTGTTAAATTCTCTTTTTGCATTTGGCCACTCAAGAAGCTACAGATGATAGGAAGACTAGTTGAAACAGGAAACAACCTTGACTGATAGGTTATTTCCTTACATTATGTAAAAAGATATAGAGAATTTAGTAGAATCATGGCCTGCCCTTAGAACTGCTAAAGGTTATCATTTTATACTGTGTCCCCAGCGTCTTTTCTGTTTCATGTACATGGGAGACCTTGATAAATGTGTGTTGAGCTGTGATATCACTATGCTTGTTAGGGGTTTTTTGTTTGTTTGTCAATGTGACATAAGCCAGGGTTATGTGAGAGGAAGGAACTTCAACTGAGAAAATGTCTACCTCAGATTGGACTGTAAGCAAGTTTTTTAGGAGCATTTTCTTGATTAATGATTGATGTTGGAAGTCCAAGCCAATGCTGGGTAGTATAACCTCCAAGCAGGTAACTGGGGTGTTGGGGGTATATAAGAAAGAAAACTAATCAAGCCATGAAGAACAATCTAGTAAGCAACATTCTTCCATGGTTTCTGCTTCAATTCCAGCTTCCAGATTCTTGCCTTGACTTCCTTCAGTGATAGATTGCTACCTGAAAATGTAAGAGGAAACAAAACTTTTCTTCCCCAAATTGTTTTTGGTTATGATCTTTATCACAGCAACAGCAACTCTGATTAAGACATGCCCAGTACTCTGCTTTCTTATTTTGAAGAAGAACCAGGGTTAACAGAGGCAGTAAGTGTGTGGTGATTTATTAACTCAATCAAAACCATCTTCATTAGTCAGTTTATGTCATTATAATTAAATACCTGCCATATTAGTTATGGCATGGTTCTAGAGGCTTTAAGTTCAAATGTCATATAAATGGGCTCACATTTCTCATCCTGGGTCTTTGGCACTATATGTTAGATTATTTTTTAAAAGCATATATAATGAGATGAAAAGTGGATAAAAAAAGAGGCTTAGTCTGACCTTGGGCATGATCATATTTATTCATGGTGAAGAAGCATTTTCTCACCTATGTGTCCATGGCCAAAATGCCTACGTAGGAATGGAGGATGTAGCCTTTTATAGGAATGGAAATGACTCCTGTAGCCTGGAAAGGAAACAGGGAAGTATAGTCTTTCAGCAAGAAACTATTACTGCTAACTCTGAGAGGATATAAAAATGCAGGACAGGGGTGTCATAGCTTCTGCTGAGAAGGGTCTTTGTTGCAGGGACTAGTTCTTGGCCCAATATATATATATATATATATATATATATATATATAGAGAGAGAGAGAGAGAGAGAGAGAGAGAGAGAGAGAGAGTCATTACTTGATTGCCACCTTGTATTTCTGAAGAGACTTAGAAAATAATTATTAGATGGCTGTAGTAAGATTATGTGGTTAAAGACTAAAAGTGAGAGATTTTCTATGAAGGTAGAGGGGGATGAACAGAGGCAGGAGAGACAGAGTGGGCTGGTGAGAGAAGTGGGCATGGAGTTGATGGAGAGTAACAGTGACTGGTCTCATTGCCAGGACTGTTGCACCAAAGTGAGCCAGCAGAAGGAGCAAGGAGCTACAGAATATGAAAGCAATCAAACAGGAGAAAATAGAGGACTAATGTAAAGAAATGTATCTGGCCTGATGTGAAAATAATGAAGGTTCCTTCTGGCCAGAGTTTCCCCATCACAGCTAAACTGTCTTTTTGCAGATATATCAGGAACAAATGAAATTATTACATGGTGAGGACTATTGGGAGAGCTTGTGTGGAACATTTTGTTTGGGGATTGAATGAAGTTCAGCTAAGTAAAACATTTAAAAGATGGGGTAACAACATAGGTATGAGGATAATAAGGAGGAAGATTTATGGATCAAGGTGAAGATTCAGAAAAGGAGTGAAACAGATGCCCATACATATCAGGTGACTGTGGTTGAATTTTTTTGTAGCTTTTCTAGGTATCATTGCAAACCAGATAGGAATTGTTAGTATGGAAGCAGTATTGCTTATGGAGGAGGGCTCAAATCTCATCATTAGCAGTAGTCAGATCTAGTTCTCTTTAGTCTTGGAGCACTGCAGCAGTCAAAGGATCAAGCTGGTCCTAAAGGATGTTAAGCTGATCTGAGCTAGTGAGACAAAGAGGCCAGTTGAAGCAAAGAAGGCTTCAGTCCAGATGTTTTAGTTCTCAGTCCCCCAAACAATGTACCAAATGAAAGAAGAAGGATATATTGGATGGCCTATGGTCCACTAGTTCCCTTTCAGTGGTTACCTGAACTGCTTTTAGGAATTTAGGGGCCTTGATTTCTCAGTAACTGCTTCAAAGATGGCAGAAGGGTGTTTAGGGGCAGAGAAGAGGGTCATCAAAGGGGCCATGATAAAACTTAACAGTTGGCAAGACTCCAGAACATAAGCAAGGAGGTAATAGCTATACAACTTTGGGGGGTACATTAAGAGACACAGTTAAATGAGGAAAACACATTAAGGTTAACATGAGTTATATGCAATTGTGTAACTGGCTGAACATTGTACTAGAGATCTGTAGAAAAATAATGTAATTGTAATTGGCTGTTTGTTTACATCAGACTCCACCGTAAGGATCAAGTACCTGGAATTCGAGTTTTAAAAAAGAAGTCAGTTAAAGTCAGCATCCAAGGAATGAATCTGAACAGAAAGTATCTAGTGATAGTACTTGTTTTTACATATGTTAAACTTTGTATATTTGACTTGAATATTAAAAATACCAGCTATTATTTAATGAACAAAAATAAAGTCAAGAAAAAGACAATTTTTGGTTAGAAATAATTTGATAAGGTAAAATTTAAAAAACGATGACTATTACCTTAAATGACCATGCTTTGAATTTGAAAACCTGAGCATATATTTTGTTAATATCAAATTGTTATACATATATTCCAATAAATATATTCCAGTAAATATCAGGCTACATGGAGAGATAAGTTAATTCTAAGTTATATTTACCAAAAGAAATGATTTTAAATTTCCAGCTTAAAAGTATAGTCTCAAGTCAAATTATCACTATTTGCAGATGATATGATAGTATACGTGAGTGACCCCAAAAACTCTACCAGGGAACTCCTACAGCTGATAAACTCCTTCAGCAAAGTGGCCGGATACAAAATTAACTCAAAAAAATCAGTAGCCCTCCTATATACAAAAGACAAAAGGGCTGAGAAAGAAATTAGGGAAACAACACCCTTCACAATAGCCACAAATGACATAAAGTACCTTGGTGTAACCCTAACTAAGCAAGTCAAAGACTTGTATGAAAAAAATTTCAAGTCTCTGAAGAAAGAAATAGAAGAAGATATGAGAAGATGGAAAGATATCCCATGCTTATGGCCTGGCAGGATTAACATAGTAAAAATGTCCATCTTACCAAAAGCAATCTACAGATTTAATGCAATTCCCATCAAATTGCCAACACAATTCTTTACAGACATGGAAAGAAAAATTCTCAACTTTGTATGGAATAACAAGAAACCCAGAATTGCTAAAACAATCCTCTACAATAAAAGATCTTCTGGAGGTATCTCCATCCCTAATCTCAAGCTGTACTATAGAGCAACAGTTATAAAAACTGCATGGTACTGGCATAGAAACAGAACAGTTGATTAATGGAACTGAACAGAAGACCCAGAAATAAACCCACAAACTTATGGACACCTAATTTTTGACAAAGATGCCAAAACCATACAATGGAAAAAAGATAGCATCTTCAACAAATGGTGCTGGTCCAACTGGATGTCTACATGTAGAAAAAAGCAAATAGATCCATACTTATCACCCTGTACAAAACTGAAGTCCAAGTGGATCAAAGAACTCAACCTAAAACCAGACACATTAAATCGGCTAGAAAAAAAAAAGTGTGGAATACCCTAGAACTCTTTGGTACAGGAGAAAACTTCCTGAACAGAACACTAACAACACAGGCTCTAAGAGCAACAATCAATAAATGGGACCTCATGAAACTGAAAAGCTTCTGTAAATCAAAGGACACCGTCATCAAAATGAAACAAATGCCTACAGATTTGGAAAGAATCTTCACCAACCCTTTATCTGATAAAGGACTCATGTCCAGTATATATAAAGAACTAAAGAAGCTGAAAAGCAGCAAACCAAATAATCCACTTAAAAAATGGGAAACAGAGCTAAACAGAGAACTCTCTGTAGAGGAATACCGAATGGTAGAGAAGCATTTAAATAAATGCTCAACCTCATTAGCCATTAGGGAAATGCAAATCAAAACAACCCTGAGATTTAACCTTACACCCATCAGAATGGCCAAGAGCAAAAACTCAAGTGACAGCACATGCTGGAGAGGTTGTAGAGAAAAGGGAACCCTCCTCCACTGCTGGTGGGAATGTAAACTTGTACAACCACTCTAGAAATCAATCTGGCGCTTTCTCAGAGAACTAGGAATATCACTTCCTCAAGATCCAGCCATACCACTCCTAGGCATATATCCAAAATAGGCTGACCTACACAAAAAGGACATTTGCTCCACTAGTGGACATTTGGTCCACTAGTTCCCTTTCAGTGGTTACCTGAACTGCTTTTAGGAATTTAGGGGCCTTGATTTCTCAGTAACTGCTTCAAAGATGGCAGAAGGGTGTTTAGGGGCAGAGAAGAGGGTCATCAAAGGGGCCATGATAAAACTTAACAGTTGGCAAGACTCCAGAACATAAGCAAGGAGGTAATAGCTATACAACTTTGGGGGGTACATTAAGAGACACAGTTAAATGAGGAAAACACATGTTTGTAGCAGCTTTATTTGTAATAGCCAGAAGGTGGAAACAGCCCAGATGCCCCTCAACTGAAGAATGGATGGTGTATACTCACTCATATAAACATACAACATAGGATAAACCCACTAAAATCAGTACATCTAAACAAACTAAGCAAAAGAGAGGACCCTAACTAAAATGCTCAATCCCTGTCCTGAAAGGCAAAGAGGATGGACCTCAGAAGAAGAAAAAAACAGGAAACAACCTAGGAACCTACCACAGAGGGCCTCTGAAAGCCTCTGCCTTGCAGACTATCAAAGCAGATGCTGAGCCTGATGGGTAACTGTCAGGCAGAGTGAATGGAATTTTATGTAAGAAGTGGGAAATAGCAAGAGCTGGAGAGGACAGGAACGCCACAAGGAGAGCAACAGAACAAGAAAATTTGAACACAGGGAACTTTCCAGAGACTCATACTCCAACCAAGGACTATTCATGGAGATAACCTAGAACCCCTGCACAGATGTAGCTCATGGCAGTTCAGTGTCCAAATGGGTTACAAAGTAATGGGAAGAGGGACTGCCTCTGACATAATTGATTGGCCTGCTCATTGATCACCCCCCTCCTCTGAGGGGGGACCAGCCTTACCAGGCCACAGAAGATAACAATGCAGCCACTTCTGATGAGAACTGATAGTCTAAGATCAGAAAGAAGGAGAGGAAGACCTCCCCTATCAGTGGACTTGGGGAGGGGCATGCATGCAGAAAGGGGAGGAAGGGTGGGACTGGGAGGGGAGGAAGGAGGGGCTTATGGGGGGATACAAAATGAATTAAGTGTAATTAAAATAATAATAAAAAAGAAAAAAAGTATAGTCTTAGAAACACTGCCAAGACTAAATGATTCATTTTACAAAGTTTTCTAAAATTAACACTATTAACAGAACCCTTTAAAATTTCTCTATGTTTTCATTCCATACCCTCAACCAACAGATGAAATCTGTCATTCATGTCAAATCTGTGACAAATAATTTACAGGTAACATGGACTGGATTGACAAAGGAGGCTAAAGCTTATTCCTTCTACTGATAGGCAAATCTCCAGGTCACTGCTGTCAAGATAGGCAGTCATTGCTTTTCTTAACACCATTCTATTTAAAAATAAAATGGCTGTGTAGAGACATAATTTGTAAAGCAAGATGATCAAATTAAATGAGCTTTTGGCTTTGGAATTTCTTAAGAAACATCACTGCTAAAGCCCTTATGCTCCTTGTAAGTTTCGAGGTGAGGGTGCAAGAATTCGCCCAGGAGCTCTCAATCTGGTATAAACTGACTATATTCTCAAAACACGATAGCTGCACACAAGTTAGAAAGAATCCCTTAATCTAAGTAATTTCCTCCAGAAAAAACTAAATGTTTGGGATATCATGTAATGGAATCATTAATTGCCTCAACAGATAGAAAACCAACTGTCAAAGACACTGCTTGGATATTCTGAATAACTTTCCAAAGTTATGAGTTTGATGAGTGAATGTCTGGCATCCTGCTTTAATGAATAACCATGAATGGCTACAGTTTAGACCCTGGAATTAGCCTTTGAGAAACGGTAAGAGAAAGAATTAAATGCCAAGGTAAAGGGTATGACCAACTAAACTAGCATATAGGTACCATGTCAATCAGGTAGTAAACTTAGGTACAGGGTTCCTCTGCTCACAGTATCCTCATACATCAGTTTAATTGAGGGCAGAGTGATTGCCTTTTGCCTTTCTGCTGTTGGAGACATCTAAGATCTGAGATCCTCCATGGGACAAGAGAATCCGTTCCCTAGACAGGTAAGACATAAGGAGTAATTCATCTTGAAATAAAGAAGGTTGTTTTGTTTTGTTTTGCTTTGCTTTGTTTTGATTTATGGTTTGGCCTACATGGCTGAAGCTTGTCAGGCCTGCACAGCCAGAACTTGTCACAACTATGCAACTGGAGCTGGAAGGCTTATGCATCCATAGGCAGAAGCAACAGGCTTCTTCTTTACCCCTTACTTGCCATTTATCCTTGTCCTGTAATAAGGCTAGCATGCAACTTACTCTGGTTATATGATTCTCCATTCAAAGAAGTTAGACACCCTACTTTGTAACCTCTGTGAGAAATGGTTAACTCCTTAGTTGTTTTCAAGCACAAAATGTCTTTTCCTGTACTGTTCCGTTTTGCTTTCCTTCTCCATGTCACTGAGTCAGGTGGTCAGCCTGACCTAGGACAGAGACTATGGAGGAAAAATTTTAAACAAACATGCTTGGATATGGAGCCCAAATCCAACCCCATATCCAGCCTTCTCAGTAGAGTAGAACAGCATGAAGCAATTTTTCAATATTATCCATACCCAAAAGATATCTTTGTAACACTGAAACCAGTAATCTACATATCCATAACCAGTTTGTGTATGCCTGCAGACGGGAGCAGACAAACTGAAATGCTTTTACTTCTTAACTGTTAAAGACACAAACAAGATTCTCCAGGCATGGAGAGGCAGAAACACAAGCAGGTCAAAACATAAGGCAAAAGAGTTCTATGCTATCTCAGGAATAGAAACAAGTTTGGAGGCTCAGCAGAAAAGGCAGTACGCATTCTGACTTTGGTTGTAAAGCAGGGCCCTGAGAAAGATGAACGTGAACTGTGAGGTTTATGGGGCAGGGCTTTGGACCATGCTAGCATTCTGTCATGTGGAATTACCTAAGAAAGTTTAAGTTTTAGAAATTGAAAGACGTAAATTTGGGCCAGCAGTGACTATTTATTCAATGTATATGCGGGCAGATTTGGACCAAGAGTTGAACAAGTGAACCTAGCATGAAGTTTCCCAAATGGAGCCATTTATAATAGCCTACAGTCAGACTGAAGGTGTGTCTATGGAATAGGGAATTGGGAACCCATGGTGGGGTCCAGGATCAAGGTAAAAAAAAACAAGGGTCAATATCCAGACACTTAGAGCATCCCCTACATCTTTAAATGACCAAATGTACCTGCCGAGTAAGGGGACATCTTCAAACTTTACAATTCCAGAGTTAAGAAACCATAGGGCCCGTGGAAGGTCCTTGGGCTTTCAACTGATCAAATGGTAGGCCAGTGGAGAATTCCTGGAATTAGAATTCTCAGCCAGACTTTCTCCAGTGCCTTTGATTGACTGTGTCTGAAGACAGAAAACAAAACAAAACAAAACAAAACAAAACAAAACAAAACAAAACAAAGCTCCAGTGAGCTCCTAGACCGAACTAGGGCACCTCTGAGATTACCTTCTCCTGGCAGCTTAATATGTTGCATGGATGTTCTGGTTGAATGCAGCGTGGTTCCCCATCTACAGTAAATTCAGACTGTGTCAGGTGAGAAGTAAAGGTGAGGAGAAATGGTGGAGACATTGAAAAGAAAAGGCTGCCTGATAGAATTAGGTGGATCTGCTTGCCCCTCTGACACAGGGGCAAGGATCATATGAAAACCAGGGATGGTTGTCCTTGGGTGGGCTTGAGCTGTAAGTGGGTTCAGATTTTCCATTCCTATTCTTCAGCACCATATGTTAGATTATTTAAAAGCAGCTGTAGAAAGACAGAAGGAGAAAAGGAGAGAGGCCTAATGGGTCCTTAGTCAGGACCATGTTTATTCATAGTGAGCGAGCATTTTGTCATCTACTTATGCAGATAGCCAAAACACCTATGGGAAGATGGAATGTGACCCCCTTATAGGGGTGGATAGGACTTCATGGAAACTGGGAAGTGTAGTCTTTCAATAGGAAAATATCACACTTTCCACTACCCTCCACAGAAATAGTACCAACAGTTGTGAGCACTGGGGAAGTAGTTATAAATGCTGTTATTAAAATAATAAAAGAGCCTCTAAGAGCTACTTTGTCCCTTCTTCCATGGGAAGGTATTGTGAGAGTGTGTCACCTGTGAGACATAAGAACTCATTAGGCAGCAAATTTACCAGTGTCTTGTTTCTCAGGCTGTGTGAACTTTATTACTACTGGTTAAAAGTCATCTAGTTTACAGTATTTCATTACAGATAAAGTCAATATTTACAAGCCAAACAGTGGCTCAGCTATACTTCATCTTACAGAAAACTTAACTCAGAATGGTTCATAGACCTAAATGTAAAACTTCAGTCAATAAGACTTTCAAAAGAAATTAAGGCTATCTTTGTGACCTTGAATTAGGCAATGAGTTCTTGGCTCTGATACCAAAAACATTATCTATAAAGAATAATAAAAAAATAAATAAACTGGGTCTCATCAAAATTTAAAACTTTCGCTATGCCAAAAATACTTTTAAAAGAATAAAAAGACAAGCTGCAGGCTTGGCAAATGTATTTACAAATCACAGAAATGACAAAAGATTTTCAGTCAGACTGAAGATGTTCCATCCTAAACCATAGAAGAGCAAATAACCCAATTAAAAGAGGACAAAGACTTAAATAAAAGTTTCGCCAAAGAAGATCTTTGGAAGAAAATATACACATCAAAAACAGTGGACGCTGTTAGCTATCGCACACCTCGGGAAAACAGTAAGTATTGCTGTTAGAGATGCAAAATGGTGCTGCTACTTGGGAAAACAGCTTAAGAATACCTTAGAAATTCAGGTATACACTCATCATTTAACCCATAAACCCTACTCCTAGCCACACACCCATGTAAGCTGGAAACTTTATTCACACAAAAAATTGCACATGGATTTTGATACCAGTTTTATTGTAAGTACTAGTATGTGGAGACTATACACATGCCCTTCAACGGATGAATGGATTAACAAAACATGGTCCTTCCACAGATTGAAATATTACTTACATAAAACTAATAAAACAAATATTGGTAAATACAACATGATCACATCTCAAATGTTGTGCTGAGTGAAAAGTTAGATTTGAAATGCTATGTGATTTTTTTTTATATCTAAAAAAAAATGGGATGATGGTGGTGGTACGTGTGTTGTATATATATGTGTGTATATACTGGGTTTCAGTGCTGTGTGCAGTACACTACTCAAGGTAAGCATTTATATCAGTGAAGTATGTCCCATCCTTGTTTCTGGGACATTTTGGACAGCATTGCCAAGGGCCCGGGTTTGGAAGAGGGTCTTACTAAGAGTATGGAGGAAAAACCCTGAAAAGTAATAGAACTCTGTAACAAAAGAAGAATTTTTTTTTGTAACACTACCAATAAATTTGAAAATTTCCCTGAATTCTTATTTTCATATCTTCCCTTGAATCGGATTTTGGACTGATTGGTTGATGTCTACTTTGGCTGTTTAGTGAAGATCTTAAACCTAACTCAGTACAAAGCGAACTCCTGAGCTTTGCCCCCAAACCTGCCTCATCTCCACCCTTTTGTATATCAGTGAATGACAGTTGTAGATGCTTACCCATAGGGCTCAGAGTCATCTTTGACCTCCCTCTTGATCTGCCAGCCCACAAGGAAACCAATCATCTTTTGTTGTTAGCTTGTTTTTTTTTTTTTTTTTTTTTTTTGAGACTGGGTTTCTCTGTGTAGCCCTAGCTGTCCTAGAACTCTGTACATAGACCAGGCTGGTCTCAGACTCAGATAGATGCTGCCTCTGCATCTTCTGGGATTAAAGGCATGTACCATCACACCTGGCAAAAGCCAATCATCTTTATGCTACTGAAAACATAATGAAGCTCTCAGTATGGACTAATCCTGTTAGCTTGGCCCAAGCTAGACCTGGAGATCTGTCCCCTGATGCCTGTTTCAGAAAGATATTGCCAGGCTATGGGAAATGCTATCTGAAATCTGTTTCAGCTACTGGAAGCCAATCACTGGCTCTTTCCACTCCACTGCCTTCCACTCCACTGTTCCACTTTTTCAGGTCTTCCTTCTTGCCTTTTAACAAAGGAAGCAAGCAAAAAACAAAACAAAACAAATAAACAAACAAAAAACCAACAAAAACAAACAAACTAACAAAACAAAACAAAACCAAACCAAAACAGAACAAAAAACCTGCCTCAGGGCCTTAATATCTGAATTTCTTTACCTGGATAGCTTTGCTTCTCGTAGGTACTCTATATTAGTAGTCTTCTAAAGCAACTAATAAAGGTCACAAAATTTCCTTCATACTGGGTTGTCTCATCCAGCCTTGATACAAGAATTTGTGCCTAGTCTTCTTTTAAATTTTTAATTTTTTCATTTTATATTCCAGTTGTAGCTCTCTTCCTCTCCTCCTCCTGGCCCATCCCTCCCTCCTTATTTCCCCTATTACCCCTCGCCTATTCCTCAGAGAAGGGGATTCCCTTACCCACCATATCAAGTCATATCAGCATATCAAGTCACATTTAGACTGAGTGCTTCTTCTTCCCCTGTGGCCTGGCAAGGTAGCTCCACCAGGGAACCAATGGAAAATCAGGTATCAGAGTTTATGCCAGAGTCAGCCCCTAATTGCCTTACTAGGGGATATGAGGACAGATCTGCCCATTGGCCACATTTGTGTAGGGGACCTAGGTCTAGTACATTCATGGTCCTTGGTTGGTGCTTCAGTCTACACAGGCCCCGCTATGGGCCCTGGTTAATTGGCTCTGTTGGTCTTCTTGTGCAGCTCCTGTCCCCTCAGGGTCCTACTATCCTTTCCTCCACTCTTCCGCAGGTTCCCTGTGCTCTCCACCCAATGTTTGGCTGTGGGTCTTTGCATCTGTTTCCATTAGCTGCTGCGTGGACCCACTCAGAGGACAGCTATGCTAGGTTCCTGTCTGCAAGGACAGCAGAATAGCATTAATAGTATAAAGAGTTGGCTGTTTCCCATGGGGTGAGTCTCAGGTTAGGCCATTCGTTGGTTAGACATTTCCTCAATCTTTGCTGTATTTTTGTCCCTGCTCATCTTGTAAGCAGGGTAAATTTTCAGTCAAAGTTTTTGTAGGTGTGTTGATATTGTCTTCTCTCCACTAGGAGTCATGTCTTGTTAGAGGCTGTCCTCTTCAGTCTCCATGACTCCTGTTACTAGGAATCTCAGCTAGAGTCACCCTTATATCCTCCCGGAAGCCTAACCTGTCGTAAGTCTCTAGCTTGGCACAGAGAAGTCCCCAGCCACGGTTTCTCTTCTCTCTGCAAGCCCTCTGTTTTCCTGTCCTATCAACTCTCCTTATTACTCTTTGTGCTCCCTCTCTTACCCTGATCCCTCTCTTCAACCACTTCTGCTGGGTATTCTATTTCTACTACTGAGTGGGCATTAAGCATCTTTCCTTGGGACCACCTTGTTACTTATTTTCTTTGGGTCTATGAGTTGTAGTATAGTTATCCTGCACTATATAGGTAAAATTCACTTATAAGTGAGTACATATCATGTATATCTTTCTGGGTCTGGGTTACCTCACTCAGGATGATCTTTTCTAGTTATTAACTGAGTAGTAGACCATTTTTTAAATGTACCACAATTTCTGTATCCATTCTTTGGTTGAGGGACATCTAGGTTGCTTCAAGATTCTGGCTATTAATAATAAATCTGCTATGAACATACTTGAGCAAATGTCCTTGTTGTGTGGTAGAGCATCTTTAAGTATATGCCCAGGATTGGTATGGCGGGATCTTGAGGCAGAGCTGTTCCCAATTTTCTGAGAAACTGCCAGACTGATTTCCAGAGTTGTTATACAAATTTGCACTCCCACCAACAATGGAGGAGTGTTACCCTTTTCCCACATTGTCACCTGCATGTGCTGTCCCTTGTGTTTTTGATCTTTCCCATCCTGAGGGGTGTAAGATGGAATCTCACAATTGTTTTGAATTGCATTTCCCTGATGATTAAGGGCATTGAGCATTTCTTTAAGTGCTTCTGGGCTATTCAATATTCCTCTTGTAACTTGTTAAGCCATGTTCAGTTGCTATCCCTGGGAGGCCTTATGGGATTTTTTTTTTATTTATTTTTATTTTTTTTTATCAGTTACATTTTATTAACTCTGTATCCCAGCCGTGTCCCGATCCCTCATTCCCTCCCAGTCCCTCCCTCCCTCCCTCATCTCCACCGTGCCCCTTTCCAAGTCCACTGATAGGGGGGACCTCCTCCCCATTCATCTGATCCTGTTTTATCAGGTATCTTCAGGACTGGCTGCAAAGCCCTCCTCTGTGGCCTAACAGGACTGCTCCTCCCTTTGGGGGTGGGGAGACCAAAGAGCCAGTCATTGAGTTCCTGTTAGAATAGTCCCTGTTCCCCTCACTTTGGGAAACCAATTGGTTACTGAGCTACTACAGGCTACAGCTGAGTGGAGGTTCTAGGTTATATCCATACATGGTCCTTGGTTGAATGTCAGTCTCAGAAAAGACCCTGTGCCCAGATATGTTTGGTCCTTGTGGAGCTCCTATCCTTTCCCCATCAGACTAACTCCCCTTCTTTCTTATGATTCCCTGTACTCTGCCAAAGGTTTAGTCATGAGTCTTTGCTTTGAAAACACTGCTAGCTAGAGTCTTTCAGATGCGCTCAGTAGACTCCTGTCATACGTTCAATGCACATCCCATCTGTCTTTCTAAACGAGGATTGATCATCTTACCCCATGTCCGCTCAATTGATTATCTTTTTTAGGTGTATAGATTTCATTATGTTTATCATATCTTATAGGTCTATATAAGTGAATATATCCCATGTTTGTCTTTCTCCTTCTGGGATATTTCACTCAGAATGATCTTTTCTAGATCCCACCATTTGCCTGCAAATTTCATGACTTCCTCCTTTTTGATTGCTGAGTAGTATTCCATTGTATAAAAATACCACAATTTCTGTACCCATTCCACCGTTGATGGACATCTGGGTTGTTTCCAGGTCCTGGCTATTACAAATAGAGCTGCTATAAACATGGTTGAGCAAGTGTCCTTTTTGTGTACTTGAACAAACTTTGGGTATATACCTAGCAGTGGTATAGCTGGGTCTGGAGGAAGCACTATTCCTATTTGTCTTAGAAAGCGCCAGATAGCTTTCCAGAGTGGTTGTACCAGTTTACATTCCCACCAGCAGTGGAGGAGGGTTCCCCTTTCTCCACAACCTCTCCAGCATGTGTTATCGCTTGAGTTTTTCATCTTGGCCATTCTGATGGGTGTAAGGTGATATCTCAGGGTCATTTTGATTTGCATTTCCCTGATGGCTAATGAGGATGAGCATTTCTTTAAGTGTTTTTCTGCCATTCGATATTCCTCTGTCGAGAATTCTCTGTTTAGCTCTGTTCCCCATCTTTTAATTGGATTACTTGGATTGCTGCTTTTCAGCTTCTTTAGTTCTTTGTATATACTGGATATTAGTCCTCTGTCAGATAAAGGGTTAGTGAAGATTCTTTCCCAATCTGTAGGCAGTCGTTTTGTTTTGATGACGGTATCCTTTGCTTTACAGAAGCTTTTCAGTTTCATGAGGTCCCATTTATTGATTGTTGCTCTTAGAGCCTGTGCTGTTGGTGTTCTGTTCAGGAAGTTGTCTCCTGTGCCAATGAGTTCTAGGCTGTTCCCCACTTTTTTTCCAATTGATTTAGGGTATCTGGTTTTATGTTGAGGTCCTTGATCCACTTTGACTTAAAGGAAAATGAAGGAGGAGTAGATCTGGGAGAGCAGGGAGGTGAGGGACTGGGAGGAGAGGAATTGGGGGAGGGGAAGGGGGAAACTTCAACTGGGAAATAATGTATGAGAGAACAATAAAAATGATTTGTAGCTTAAAAGAAACATTTTTTTTTTTCAATAGTTCTGGAAGCCCTGTGTATAAAATTGAGGTGTAACAGGACCACACCTTGCCGGAATCCTTGCAAGGCCTGAATCCTTGCAAGAATCCTTCCTTGCCTCGGTCAGTGTTTCCCTGATCCTTGATTGTGGCCTTATTACACTAATGTCTGCCTTTCTTGTCACATGGCATTCTCTGTGTCTGCCTTTTCCTGTTCTTTGTCTTGCCTTTGCACCTGTCATTGGATTTAGGGCCTACCCAGATATTCCAGAATTCTATAACTCATCTCAACTTAATTGTACCCTCCCTAGAAGATTCTCTTTTTTTAAATTTTTTTATTTGTTTTTTGTTTTGTTTTACATGTACATTTTACTAAATTAGAGATTGGACTCTACTTAATAATCAGAGAAATATATAAATGTCTTGGTTTGAGCTGTTATTTCTTACTTTAGGGAAATTAAGATTCTCTTTCAAAGTAAATTTGCATTCATAAATTCTGGGGGTTAGAACATGAACCTATTTTTGAGACATATACTCAGTCCACTGTAGCCTCTCAGCTCAGTTCATTTCCACTTTTAGCAGGCACCTTCTGGGCATGGGACCTGCCCCCACCACCATTCTGAAAATTATAACTTCTCTGACATATCCCCTTTATCGCCTTAATTTTTCACATAATGCTTACCACCATCTAACATGGCATATACTATACTGACTTGTTGTTTATTATGAATAAAAGTCCACCTCCCCCATTAGAACTACCAGGTTCTTTTTTCAGTCAATCCTCTATGATGTTGGATGTAGAAGCATGGTTCAGTGAGTAGCCATTGTTGTCATTTTTAAAGTTGCTTGTATAAACCTCGGGAGGATAAGTAACTTTACCAAGTGTGACATTCAAAGTGAGGTGTCTCCCACCCAAAGCCACTCTTCTAACATGATAACATGTCCTACTGCTTGGTGGACAACACACATAGTAAGCTAGAATTTCTAGGGACACCCATCAGCTTTTAATTGAAAAAACATGGAATGGACTTCTTACTCTTACAGAGTTTGCCCTCATCTAAAGGTCTTCCCCCATTCTTAGCTTTATCCAGTCCCATTCCCCAGGGAAGAGGTTTCCCTTGTAGCATGTTTAAGTTTCATGTTATAATAGATGCCCACCACCTTCTTTGTCCTACGTGGCAGGAGAAAAAAATAACAGCTCCCTCCAAACCCCTTGGATTTGGAGATTATAAGCAAGTTGCCCTATGGGCATTGTAGATACAGATAAAACAATCTAGACAAGCTTCTTCAGCATTTTCCAGAAGTTTCATTTCATTCTCTCCCTCCCTCTTCTGTCCCCATTTCCCTGCAATAGGTTTCTGATAAAATGTAGGATGAGATTTTTGGCTTGTTCCATGCACTGCCCTTAGGTGATGTTCTATAAATAATGTAAGGTGTTCTGTTGCACATTTTTTAAAATGCATGTTTTGGCACAAATTCAATTAGCAGTATTAGCACTTGCAAATCTAGTAAATAAGTGCCTTTCCTTGGCAAGCAATACCCCAGCTCTAGCTCTTAAGGCCTGCTTTCTGGCCATCTCATTTACAAACAGCAGCAAATACTCTGGAGACAAGGGCAAGGCAGATAAAAGTCCCATCCATTCTCTGGCAAGAGGCTAATGTGAGGAGGGATTCTGCCCCTCTGGGATAGACAGACAGCCTGGGTCTTTCCATATTGGTCACACTGATTCACAGAGCTCCACAGGCATTTGCTCATTCCATCATGTTCTAAAAAGCAAAGCCAGATTTTAAAAAACAAAACAAAACAAAACAAAAAACCAAGCTATTGTTTAGATGGACATTACTGTGTGTTTTAAAGGGCCGTATTCTCAGCCCTTAGAGCTTCATGGCAATGTTTTTGGACACTCCTCTCACACTAGGCGATGGGAATTTCTCTAAGAAGAGAAACTGAAGCCAAATTCTCAACCAATATAACTCTGTGAATTCCCATAGAATTACGTATGTTGGGAATCTGTGTACATGCATGTATACAACTCACAGTATTTTATGAGGTCAATCCCACTATTGAAATGACCATAAAAGTCTCTCAGTCACATTGTTATTCTTTCTGAGGGGTCATGCTCCTAGGCTAGAATTCCATAATGGACTAAATGGGAAACGGTGTATGTCTATTTTTGAATGTATTTGTGCCCACACATCACCTCACAGTCTGCAGAAAAATAAGCTCCATTCTGTGACTCCATATTTTTTTCCATTCTTTCCAGGATTTTCCTCTTTCCTTAAGTTTTCAGTTTGATTGAAATAGGGTGACCCCATTTGTGAACAGTTCTCATCAACTCTGAACGGATGTGCTCTTTAAATTGTTGGGAAAGTGCTTGAGAATTCCATTCAGGAAGTTCCTGAGCAATTTAGAATTGTCTGTATTACATCCCTGTCTCCCTGCCTGCCCATGCAGGTGCTTTTATCTTTCCTAAGGATTTTTTGGTGGAAGGCTTTGGTCATTGGAGTTTATTTACAGTGTAACTGTTAAACCTGCATAAAATAAATTCCACATGTGCAAGTGGGAGTAGCAGCAACAAACGAGCTTGTGGAAACTTTCATATTTCCCCTCCAGCCATTGGTTGGGAGCCAGCTAGGGTCTGCACTGGCAGAACATATCAACCTTTTGGGGAAGGGCATTTCTTGGGCTGTGTTAAGAATATTTGTTGTCTTCCTCTGGTGGGTCTATAGGGGAACTGCCAGCACCTCTAACTTGAAAGCGCTAGTACTTAAAAGGGAAAGTAGATTCTACCTCTGCTCAGGGCTGAGCAGAGAGACCCAATTACTCTTAATACCTTTGTGATGGAACCTGGAACTCAGGGTGTCACAACCAGGTTTGTCCAACAGTTCTTAGTAAACCAATTAAAAGGGCCAAATTATTGGTAGAGAGCAGAAAAATGTGACTTATTCAATGTGGTCACATTGGGAGGAGCAACAAACAGATCCAGCAACACTGCTTAGGCTTTGGGGTCCTGAAATGAGACCGAAGTTTAAGTAGAGGGCCAAGGACATGCATATCTAAGTAAGGGTCAAGGCATGGTTCCACCTAACATTAACCCCTTATTGTCTGAGCTTGGATCTCATCCTGTAAGGTGGTTTGACAAGTTGGTAGAACTAAGTAAAATCTCTTACCCACTAGTTGTTGTCTTTTCTTTCTCTCAGCACGAGATTGCTGGAATATGCTGCTTGTCAGCTTGACACACAAACTAGAATTTTCTGAAAGGGTAATATTTAAATGAGAAAAATGCCTGCATAAGATCCAACTGTGAGGCATTTTCTTAATTAGTTACTAAGCAGGGAGGGGAAGGATCAGCCTATTGTGGGTGAGGTCATCCACTGGCAAATGGTCCTGAGTTCTATTAAGAAGAAGGCTGAGCAAGCCAGGTGGAGAAAACGGTAAGCAGAATCCCTCCATGTCCTCTACATCAGTTACTGCCTCCAGATTCCTGCCCTGTCTGAATTCCTGTCCTAACTTATTTTTGATGATGGACAGTGATGTGGGAGTGTAAACCAAATAAATCATTTCCTTCCCAACTAGATTTTTGGTCATGGTGTGTCATCACACCAATAGTAACCCTAACTAAGGCATGGGAAAATTCCCATTCCTTTGAGTTCCACTGTTTCAGTAGTCTGAGAGATTGAGAGACTAAATCATCTCTCTAGATATTTTCATTTCTGCCAGGCTGATCACTGCTCTTCCTTGTCTTCTTTCTTCTAGTTGCAGGGACTGTTTTTCTTTTCTATCCCTGCAGACAGTGCCTTTTCTCTTTATTTCAATGTTCTCTCACATTTCAAAGATAATTAGTTCAGCCAGTTCAGTTAGTTGCTGGACAAAATCTACATCCTTCAGGTCCTGGGCCTGACTCTCATCTTGGTGAGTTCACAGCCTGGACTAGAAGAGTGAAGGCAAAGCCATGGTTACTGTGTGGCATCTTGGGTCTATATGGAAACACAGACACAAGGAACTGTCTTGACACCAGTCAGGGATTTGGCAGAGAGAAAATAGAGATCTTTGAAGAAGAATCAAGATGTGGGCTCTTAGTAAGACTGTTTAACCAGGCTTAGGGAACACCTTGAATAAATGTTAAGCATGACTCAGCATACCCATAATCCACCCCCCCCCCCCCATATAGGATGCCAGGGCAGGAGGGTCACAAATGCAAGGTCAGTAGCCAGAGGACCCATCTCAAAACAAAACAAAACAAAACAAACAAGCACAAAAAGGTATTTGTATGGCTATGGAAACCACACTAGGCTTCCTTTTGCCGTCATGCTAACAAGTAAATGCCTAAGCATGCCCACAGAACTCTGCATTTGACTGGTGTCTCTTACGTCAAGATTCTGATCTCATTGTTTCCCTTGTGCTTGACCTTTACCACAGATGGTCTTAATATTAAGGGCCTAACTTTCTCACATTCCTGCATGTTTACATTGGCTACCTAAATCTCCCTTTTCCAGCTCTCTCTCTCTTTTTATTCATTCTTCACAATTTCAGTCAAGCTTCTCTACTTTGTCTTCTTCCATTCTCCCCACAGATGACAGTCAATATCCCTCATGGTATTTCTATTGCCCCTTGTATACAACTATACTGTACTGTCACTTTAAGCTTTTCCTTCCTTCCTTCCTTCCTTCCTTTCTTTCTTTCTTTCTTTCTTTCTTTCCTTTGTTCCTTCTTTTTTTTCTTTTATTCTTTCTTTATTACTTTTGGAAAAGGATGGGGTCTCTTAGTTTTGTTTCCAAAGTACCTAAGAAGTTGATTAATAGTGGAAAGGAAAAACTTCTACTGTATCCTCTTAGGTTCATTTGGAGGGGGACTGAAAATTAAAAGGGCAAAACAAAATAAAAGATTAGTAAGAGAAGAAAATAGATTTAACAACATACATTCATCTCAAAAATTTCCAAATAAATATTATTCAACAGGTGTTAGAATTTGGGGTATATACCATCTTAGTAAGGAATGAAAAGGGAACTTCTGGGAGAGTGAATGACTTTAGGAAAACTTAAAATGCTGTTCCATGAATAGATGGGAAATGATGACAGTTTTATGATAACTTCTAGGCTATTTCTTGTTTCTAAATATTTATTGAGGTAAATGTGGGTGTGTTGTTCACACAGATGTGTGTGAATACACCCATGACCCACCCACACATAAGCACATGTGATTTCATGCACATGAGTGCAGTGTCCACAGAGTCCACCAGGGTATGTTGGAAGCTCTGGAATTGGAGTTTCAGTCAGTTCTGAACCAGGTGCTAGGAACCTAACTTAGGGGCAAGAATATTAGGTAATCTTAACCTCAGAACCATTGCTCCAGCCTCTATTTAAGCTATTTCTTTTCTTGACTAATCATGACCTCTCTTTGGTGATAAATCTATCTTTCCAGGTTGGAAAACTCAAAGGGAAAGGAGTTGTAACATTTGAATTTTTCTGGGAAGTGTCTACTTTTAGACACTTAACTAGAGTTCAGAGAAAAAGACTCTTCCTGAAGCTGATAATTTTCAAATATCTTTAGCTCCAAATAATCTGTATGCCCCTGTAGTGTATATTGAAACCCAGCACTAGTATGTAGTAGATACTCCAAAAACCATTTAATAAATGTAGTAAGAGTACCATGAAGGATGGTGAGACCTCCAAAACTAAGGAATCTCCCTTTCCAGGACAAAGAACAGCATCTGCCTCTCCAGATTAAAAAAAAAAAAATCTCAGGGTAGTTTTGATTTGCATTTCCTTGATGACTAAGGATATTGAACATTTCTTTATATGTTACTCTGCCATTCGGTATTCCTCTATTGAGAATTCTCTGTTTAGCTCTATACTCCATTTTTAAATTGGATTACTTGATTTGCTGTTTTTAACTTTCTGAATTCTTTATATATTCTGGCTATTAGCCCTTGATCAGATAAAGGGTTGGTAAAGATCCTTCCCCAATCTGTAGGTAGTCATTTTGTTCTAATGACAGTATCCTTTGCTTTGCAGAAGCCTTTCAGTTTCATGAGGTCCCATTTATTGATTGTTGATCTTAGAGCTTGTACTATAGGTGTTCTGTTCAGGAAGTTCTCTCCTGTGTAAATGAGTTCAAGACTCTTCCCCACTTTTTCTTTTAGCAGGCTTAGTGTGTCTAAATTTATGTTGAGGTTTTTTATCCACTTGGACATTAGTTTTGTCCAGAGTGATAACTTTGGATCTATTTGCATTTTTGTACATATAGACATCCAGTTAGACCAACACCATGTGTTGAAGATGCAGTCTTTTTTCCATTGTATGATTTTGGCATCTTTGTAAAAAAAAAATCAGGTGTCCATAAGTATGTGGGTTTATTTCTGGGTCTTCTATTCGATTCCATTTATCCATGAGTCTGTTTCTATGAAGCTAAGCAAGGAGGACCTTGGGTAAGATGATCAATCTGCATTCAGAAAGACAAATCAGATAGACATAAGAAGAGGAAGAAAACAGGGGATAGGTCAGGAGTCTACCACAGAAGGTCTCTGAAAGACTCTATCCAGGAGGGTATCAAAACAGATGCTGAGACTCATAGCCAAACTTTGGGCAGAGTATGGGGAATCTTATACAAGAAATGGGAAATAGAAAGACCAGGAGAGGTCAGGAGCTCTACAAGGAGAGCAATGGAACCAAAAAATCTGGGCCCAGAGGTCTTTTCTGAGACTGATACTCCAAGCAAGGTTTATGTATGGAGATAATCTAGAACCCCTGTACAGATGTAGTCAATGGTAGCTCAGTCTCCAAGTAGGTTCCCTATTAAGGGGAACAGAGGCTGTCTCTGACATGAACTCAGTGGCTGGCTCTTTGATCACCTTTCCCTGAGCTGAGGGCAGTCTTACCAGGCCACAGAGGAAGACAATGCAACCAGTTCTGATGAGACCTGATAGGCTAGTGTCATATGGAGGACCTCCTCTATCAGTGGACTTGGAGGAACTTGGGAGGAGAAGAGGGAGGGCTAGATTGAGAGGGTCAAGGGAAGGGGTTACAGCTGAGATACAAAGTGAATAAATTGTAATAAATGAAAAGTTAATTTATAAAACACAAGATAAACTTTCCAATGTAAAATAATCCCAGGTATCCATTCTCAGAAAAACTAAACAAAAATTCTTTTGCAGGGAATCTTATGAAAGAAGTGGGAAATAGTAAGATCTGAAAAGGATAGGAGCTCTACAAGGAGAGCAACAGAACCAAAATATCTGAGCACAGGTATCTTTCCTGATACTGATACTCCAACCAAGTACCATGTATGGAGATAACCTAGAACCCCTGCACAGATGTAGCCCATGGAAGTTCAGCGACCAAATGGGTTCCATAGTAATGGGAACAGGGACTGTCTCTGACATGAACTGATTGGCTTGTTCTTTGATCAGCTTCTCTTAAGGGGGAGCAGCCTCACCAGTCCACAGAGGAAGACAATGCAGCCACTCCAGATGAGACCTAATAGACTAGGATCAGAAGGAAGGAAAAGAAGACCTCCCCTATCAGTGGACTTGAGGAGGGGCATGCATGGAAAAGGGGGAGAAAGGGAAGGGTTGGGAGGGGAGGGGGGGAGCTACAGGGGGGATACAAAGTGAATAAAGTATAGTTAATAAAAAAATAAAAAAAAAAGTCTTTGCGCCACCCTTATTCTTATCTCCAACCAAACCCTGGTTCTTACACTCCCAGGGTAAGCAACCTTCATTCTCATGAGAAGCAATACAGTGTTGTTTCTCTTAAGACCAATTTTACTCTACCTTATTTTCGTATTTTTACTTTGATCAACCTCAATTTAACAACCATACTTTCTCTTATTCTAGAATTCTCCTTCTTGAGCAAACATAGCATCATTAGGAGTTAGCCTTTATTTCTTTATTAAGACACATCCAAATACTTTAGCTGTTTTTGTAACCTGTGCCTCCAAGGCATATTAATCTATTTACTCCTTCTCTATTGACATCTGCTTCTCATACACCATCATCTTTGACCTGGACAACTACAATGATCTTTTCCTGTGTCTATCCCAATTCCCACATTTGGCTATATGTAATCAACCATCACAATCCAGAGCATCCTTCATTAAGGAGAATTCTGAACATGTTTTACTTAAGCACTGATCACCCCATCCTCACCCCCAGAGAACAGATTTGAGTTAAGGATTCCTATCACAGTACTATGTTCAATCTCAGGAATTGGGAGTGAAGGACTAAGGAAGTGGGGTAGAAGTGTAACTCAGGTCAATGGAGGGAAAATCCCTCTTTAGCTTCAAGTGAAAATGCTCTAGTTAATGAAATGATGTTCTAGTTTGGATCTAAAAAAACATCCCTGGAAATTTGTGTATGAACATTGATGTGTTTTTTGAAACTGTCTGGATCATGACGAAGTTAGTATCAATACCTGATGGATTCATAATGTAGTGGCATTATTAGGTGGTGAGTACAAGTTAGGAGTGTGGGCTGGAAAGTTATCTTGCCCAGTCCATTTTTCTTCTTTCTGCTTCCTCATGATCAGGAGGTGAGCTCCCTCTGATTCATTTCCCCATAGACATGATCAGCCTCATCTCAAACATAGAGCAGTGGAGCCAAGTGATCATAGACTGAATCCATAAACCAAAATAAATCTTTCCCTATTTCAAGTGATTTTCTTTGTTATTTTGTCACAATGGCAGAAATCTGACTAACATACTTCAAGATGTCAAGGAAGAGATACATTTTAAGACAGGTTTAAGGTAAGGAAGGACAAGAATCTTTAACTAAGTAGTATCTCCTGTCCAAAGAGCATGAATGGGCTAGACCTAGACCCCATACATATACGTAGCAAATGTGTAACCTGGTCAACATGTGGGTCCCCTCACCATTGGAGGAAGAGTTGTGTCTGACTCTGTTATCTGATTTGGATCCCTTTCCCCTAGCTGGGCTGCTTTGTCTGGCCTCAGTGGGAAAGGATGCACTTAGTTCTTCTGTGACTTTATGTGCCAGAGTGGGTTGACACCCCTTGGAGGCCTTCCTTTCTCTGAGTAAAAGAAAAAGGAGAAGCTTGGAGGAGGGGCCATGAGGGTAGGACTAGGAGAAAAGAGCCTGGGAAGAGAGGGGGGAGGGGCTAGGATCAGGCTGTCAAGTGATAGGTAGGTAGGTAGATAGATAGATAGATAGATAGATAGATAGATAGATAGATATAAAGGGGGAAAGAAGTCCAGCGTAGTCATATGGTGTTGTTCGCCAATAATCTCAGTACTTGGGAGACAGTGGGAGGAGATTCATGAATTTGAAGTTAACCTCAGTTGCACAGCAAGACGCTATCTCAGTGTGCGTATGTGTGAGTGTGTATGTGTTGCATGTGTGTACACTTCATGAGGTACCTCAACAGCAAGACCAATGATTTGTTCATTCTTGCCTGCAAAGACATTTATCATTCCTATTTACTATGCTTAGAGGGTGTAGTTTGCATTATGATATAACCTGTCACCTTATCCAAGAACTCTTTCCATATTCCCTTAGCCCTTGAAGCAACCTGCAGTGTTCTTCTGGCAGTATTTACCTCATTGTCCTAGGTAGGATGTTCTCTGTCATAATGGATTGTATGAAAAAGGGCTACCATAAATGGTTTCTCCATCAGTTCAATACATGTGACATGAATGGGCATTAAGTATATTCTGCTCAGAGAAAATAGCCAGCCACAAAAGGATAAATATTCCATAGTTTTAGTTATGTGAGAACCTAAACTAGTCACACACAGAACGTAGACAGAATGTAGAATGGTGATTGCTTGAAGTGTGTGCTATCGATAATGGAGAAGAAATATGTTAGAGAAATAGTTACAGTTTTCTAAATTCTAGTGCTAGATTGTGCAGCTGTGTGAATGTGTCTACACTTACTGAACTATATACTTAAAATGCCTAAGATGATGAATTTTATATTATGTACTTCCATACCACAATTTCAACTTTGAAGCAAAACCACAGCAACATTTGGGGGTTGATGACTTATTGTCAACTTCGAAGTGATGGAATCTGTTTCTGTTCACCTTGAACTTGTCCTGACTGCCTGTTTACAAGGTATATAAGAAACAATGTGCTGTGTCTGAGTCATAGTGATGACACAGTAAGACGAGGCTTTTGCTCTTTCGGCATCCTGCAGTTTATCTTTCAGTATAAAGTCTGACTACCAGGAACCTACCATGCTACAGAGGCCACATGGAGAGAGCAATGACACAGCAAGTGAGATATATGAAGATGCTACAAATTTTCACCCAGTTGCTTAAGTCTTCCGAGAAGTAGAGTTTATGTTATCTGCTTCTCTAAGCCCTGCCCAGATCAGAGCTTGGGAAAGGCACAATAAATATTGTTCATAAGGTAATCAATTTTTCCTGAGATTTCTAGGCCTTTTTTCTATTTCAGTGCCAAAGATTCCATATCTCTGGAATCTCTTCAGTGCCAGGAAAACCAGGATTGTTGTGTATTTTGCCCCATGTTCACTTATTAAAATCCTAACCCAAAGCCACTCAAAATTGAATTTTTTATTAGGTGTGGACTTTAAAGAGGAAATTAATCTACCAGTGAGGTAGTAAGGGGGACCCCTAACCAAATAACACTAAAGTCCCTTCTTTAAAGAATAGAGTCGAGTACAGGATAAACACAGAGACGCAGAAACCATATGAACACATGGCAAGACAGTGACCATTTTAAAACCGAGGAAAGAAGTTCAGAAGAAACCAGTCCTGCTGACAACTGGCTCATGGACCTCTAGACCCTGGAACTATGGGAAAATCAATTTCTGTTATTAAGCCACCCAGTCTGTGGTGTTTGTTATGGCAGCACAAACTGTTGGTCACTGTTATGCATCGAAAGTTTGTGTTCCCTCAAAATTCATAACGAAGTCCTATCCCCTATTGTGATATTTTGAGGTGGAGACCTTGGGAAGTGATCAGGTTTAGAAGAGGCCACGAGGGTGGGAACCTTATAATAGGATTTGTGCCTTTATAAGGCAGAATTCATGAGGCCATGTGAGGACTCAGTGAGAACATTGCCATCTGCAAGCCAAGAAAAGAGACCTCAGCATGACCACGTTTGCTCACACCCTGCTCCTGGACAGCTTAACCTCAGATTTTTTTTTCTTTTTTTTGGGACAGTGTCATTTTGTAGTCATGGCTTTCCTTGAATTTGAGATCATCCAGGGTACTGAGAATATAGGGATGTAATATAATGCCCAACAGAATGCCTCAGAATTTTGACAAGTAAATGTCTTTTACTTAAGCTGCTCAATCTATGCGCTCTGTGTGTGTGTGCGTGTGTGATATTTCTTCTTGTGCTGGCATGGAACCCAGGGACTTTTACATGCCAGGAAATTGCTCTCTCACATCTGTGTTATTTGTTATAGCAACTTGAACTGACTAAGGCACCCACACTTCTTGATGGTGTACTAAGACTATAGGATGTGAGGCAGTTTGTTCTGTAGCAATACAGACCAAAACAATTGGATAGTCGACCTTTGAAGACAGAGGTCGTGTCTCTTCTTTTTCATCCACAACACCTTACACAAAAATATTATTCAGAGGGTGTTTTAAATGTGAGAATGACTGGCTAAGTAATTGGTACATCAAGGAGCAGGCAGTGGGCATCCAAAACAGGCACCTTATTAGGTGTTTATATAACTGGGCTTTACACTAGCTGTGTTCATAAAGCAGTATGACAAAACAAATTGCTTTCAGCAGCTAACTCTGTTTCTTTCTTCTGGCAAGCACAGCTTGTGTGATTGCTTCTACCTCTCTGCAATTGCTCAGTGGCCCAAATGTGGTTACCAATCAAACTTTTTGTTTATTTAATCTTCCACCCAGCAGGGGCTATCAAAACAAAGAAGAATCATCTTGCTGTACATCTGCTTCTCCAATCATCACAGGCTGAGATTTCAGACCATTATCTTTATATAATGATGTCTCTCTCTCTTTCCATCATGTTCAGATTGATTGAATTTGAAAGTCTTGGATCCTTTTTGCTGAAAGATGAACCTCCAGGGATTACAACTCCTCACCCAGGTCTCCATCTGTAGTCATCAATGTCGGATTGTTCCCTAATAGTTAAGCTGCAGGTATACTATACTAGTAAAATAAGCACCACTGCTCACATTTGTGTGGGTTCCAGAATATTACCCAGATGTTGGGAGGAATACCATAGGATCACTTATGGGAAAGCCAAATGAGCTGCTATGATGAACAGAGGCTCTTGACAGAGCTGATGTGCAACACGCAGTGAGAAGTGTTGGGGACTGGGTGCCAAGAGGCTATATTAGCAGATTCCTCTATTAAACCCTGTCTTGACACTTTCATTGCTACAACATTGTTGATTTGAGGGATAAGCAAACTAGATTAAAAGAAAAAGAAGGGGAAAACAACTCTCTGCCCAGGGAGTAAGACACAGCAATATCAGGAGGTCAGGAGTCAGTGGAATTGTTGTAGTCCCTGGAACAGCAAGTCCTTTCCCGCTGAGCTGGTTGCTTCTATTCTGTGTAGTCAAGAGTTATAGCATTGGCACATGGGCAGCCAGTCTCCAACTTGGGAATGAGTATGCAACAGATGAGAAAGAGAGGTCATTTTTCAGTTTGAAATATTTTATTCATGTACAGATTACATGACCTGTGTATATTTCAATCAGCTTTCTCAAACAGAATACATACATATAAACATTAACCAGATCTAAGAGCAAAGCATGGGGCTATAGAGATGGCTCAGAGGTTAAAAAACGCATGGTGCTTTTGCAGAGGGCCTAATTAGGATCCTAGCACCAACCTGTGTCAGGCAGCACAAAACAAATTGTAACTCCGACTCCAAGAGGATCCAATGTCCTTTTCTCTTCTTGCCTCAGTGGGAACCTATCTGCACATGGTACCTCCTACTCTTCACACACACACACACACACACACACACACACACACACACACACACTAAAAATGTAAAGATAAGCAGTACCTGTAACATTGTGGAATATTTTTTTTTCTCCATAATGACCATCCATATCCCCCAGGCTCACTTCTACTGTGATATCCAAGTGCATCAATATGTTTTGACTGTTTGAAAGCTTATGCTAATTCAATTTTGAAGCTGGTTTCTATTTGCTTCATCTGTATCTGTGAATTTTACCATGGTATATGCATAGATAACTCTCTTGACCAGATTCATTTGAGAATCTATTATGATTTATTATCCATTCTGTTGTTGTTGTGCATTTGACTAATTCCTAGCTTTGCCTATTATAGGAAGTACCGCTCTGAACATTCTAACTCTTAGCTCATACATGACCTTTATCCTTACAGACAAGGATTGCAAGGAGTAACCATTTTTTTAATTTTTTATTAATTACACTGTATTCATTTTGTATCCCCCCATAAGCCCTTCCCTCCTCCCCTCCCAATCCCACCCTCCCTTTCCTTTCTGCATGCATGCCACTCCCCAAGTCCACTGATAGGGGAGGTTCTCCTCTCCTTTCTGATCTTAGTCTATCAGTTCACATCAAAAGTGGCTGCATTGTCCTCTACTGTGGCCTGGTAAGGCTGCTCCCCCAATAGGGGGAGGTGATCAAAGAACAGGCCAATCAGATTATGTCAGAGGCAGTCCCTCTTCCCATTACTAGGTAACCCACTTGGACACTGAACTGCCATGGGCTACATCTGTGCAGGGGTTCTAGGTTATCTCCATGAATAGTCCTTGGTTGGAGTATGAGTCTCTGGGAAGTTCCCTGTGTTCAAATTTTCTTGTTCTGTTGCTCTCCTTGTGGAGACCCTGTCCTCTCCAGCTCTTACTATTTCCCACTTTTTACATAAAATTCCATTCACTCTGCCCAACAGTTGGTCATCAGGCTTAGCATCTGCTTTGATAGTCTGAAGGGCAGAGGCTTTCAGAGGCCCTGTGTGGTAGGTTCCTAGTTTGTTTCCTGTTTTCTTCTTCTGGCTTTCAGAGGCCCTCTGTAGAAGGTTCCTAGGTTGTTTCCTGTTTTCTTCTTCTTCTGATGTCCATCCTCTTTGCCTTTCAGGATGGGGATTGACCGTTTTAGTTAAGGTCCTCTCTCTTGCTTAGTTTCTTTAGATGCACAGATTTTAGTGGGTTTGTCCTATGTTGTATGTCTATATGAGTGAGTATATACCATGTGTGTTTTTTTGCTTCTGGGACAACTCACTCAGGATGATCGTTTCCAGGTCCCACCATTTACCTGCAAATTTCATGATTTCCTTATTTTTCATTGCTGAGTAATATTCCATTGTGTAGATGTACCACAATTTCTGTATCCATTCTTCAGTTGAGGGGCATCTGGGTTGCTTCCAGCTTCTGGCTATTCCAAATAAAGCTGCTACAAACATGGTTGAACAAATGTCCTTTTTGTGTACTTGCGCCTCTTTTGGAGTAACAATTTTTATCATTCTGTTTTATATTAGTATAACAAAATACCCAGAGGCTGGATGCTTTAGGAAGAAAAGATGTTTAAATTCACAAGCCTAGAGATTCAAAGTTATAAATCAGTTCTGGTGAGAACCTCATAGCAAAAGGTATCACAACAGTGTGTGTGTGTGTGTGTGTGTGTGTGTGTGTGTGTGTGTGTGTGTGTGTGTAAAGACAAGGTGAGCCAGCATGCCAAGGAGAATGAGGTCTCAGGGGAATTCAATTAATCTCTTCCAAGAGTATTTCTTAATAATCCGACAGGCTCCAACTAGGCTACAATTCTTAAATGTTCCACCACATCTTAGTTGTGGGAAATGTGAGGCTCTGACTTGAAAGACTGAAGTATGATGGTCTTCAGTAATGTACTGGATTCAAGGGCTAGAAGTAATCCCCAAACCAATTAAGGCAAGTGGACGCAGGCTGGAGAAATTGTTGGGTTAATATAGCATCAGTGTTTAAATCTGAATACAGCTCTCTGGAAGAATCAGCATTGAGGAACACATCTCGCAAAACCTTCCATTCACTCCCATAGGGTGTGTCTTTTGTTGGACCAGGCATTGATGGGGTAGTCCACCAATCTCTGCTCTACTTGCTCTATTTTTATCCCTGCAGATCTTGTATGCAGTGTAAATTTGGGGTCGAAATTTTTGTGAGTGGGTTGATATTCCCCTCCCTCTATTAGGAGACTAATCCTCTTCAGTCTCTGTGTCCTCCCCTACTAGGAGTCTCATATCCACCCAGGAGACTACCCTGAGAACCTTGATTTTTTTTTCACCCTTCCAAGTTGCTCCCTGCCCTTTACTAACTTTGCTTCCAGGGAAGAATATCAGATATTTGTCATTAAAAATTGGGTCTGGGTGATGCTAAAGCAGAAAAAGCCTCCCGGTTTCTCCTCTGCCTCTGCCTCTGCCTCCTTCTCCACCTCCTATTCTATCTCTTTCTCCTCTTCCTACTCCTCCTGTTTTTGTTGTTGTTGTTGTTGTTGTCTTTTTTTTATGATTCCATCTCCATGGTGTCACTGAGCTACACATTTCCAGGCTTTGCTTTTCCATTTCCTTAATTAAGAGGTTAAATGCTATTATGAATAAAGATACTATGAACATGGGTGAGCAAATGTCCTGTTGTATACTTGCGCATATTTTGGATAAATGCCTAAGAGTAGTATAGCTGAATCTTGAGGTGGTAGTATTCTTAATTGTCAGAGAAAGCACCAGATTGATTTCCAAAGTGGTTGTACAAGTTTACATTCCCACCAGCAATGGAGGAGAGTTCCCCTTTCTCCACATCCTCTCCAGCATGTGTCGTAACTTGAATTTTTGATCTTAGCCATTCTAATGGGTGGAAAGTGAAATCTCAGGGTTATTTTGATTTGCATCTCCCTGATGACTAAGGACATTGAACATTTCTTTAAGTATTTTTCTGCCATTCGATATTCCTCTACAGAGAATTTTCTGCTTAGTTCTGTAACCCATTTTTTAAATTGGGTTACTTGATTTTTTGCTGTTAACTTCTTGAATATTTTATGTATTCTGGATATTAGTCCTCTGTCGGTGAAGGTATTTTCCCAATCTGTAGGCTGTTGTTTTGTTTGGATGACAGTGTCCTTTGCTTTACAGAAGCTTTTCAGTTTCATGAGGTCCCATTTATTGATTGTTGCTCTTAGAGCCTGTTGGTGTTCTGTTCAGAAAATTTCTTCCTGTGCAAATGAGTTCGGGCTCTTCCCCACTTTTTCTTTTAACCAATTTAGTGTGTCTGTTCTATGTTGAAGTCTTTGATCCACTTGGACTTTAGTTTTGTGCAGGATGATGAATATGGATCTATTTGCATTTTTCTACATGTAGATATCCAGTTAGACAAGCACCGTTTCCTTAAGATGCTAGCAGCTTTATTCATAAAAGCCAGAATCTGGAAACAACCCAGATGTCACTCAACTGAGTAGTGGATACAGAAATTGTGGTACATTTACAGAATGGAATACTACTCAGCAATTAAAAACAAGGAAATTTGCAGGTAAATTGTAGGAACTAGAAAAGATAATCCTGAGTGAGATTTCCCAGAAGCAGAAAGACACACATGGTATATACTCACTTATAAGTGGATATTAGCCATATAATATAGGATAATCCTACTAAAATCGGTACACCTAAAGAAGCTAAACAAGAAGGAGGACCCTGGGTAAGATGCTCAATCTGCATTCAGAAAGTTAAAAAAGCTAGACATCAGAAGAGGGAGAAAACAGGGAACAGGACACTGAGCCTACCAAAGAGGGCCAATACCAATACCACAGGGTATTGAAACATATGCTTAGACTCATAGCCATACTTTGGGCAGAGTGCAGGTAATCTTATGTAAGAAGGGGAAGATAGAAAGACCTGGAGGGGACAGGATCTCCACAAGGAAAGCAACAGAACCAAAAAATCTGGGCACAGTGGTATTTTCTGGGACTTGTAATTCAACCAAGGATGATGCATGGAACTAACCTAAAACCCCTGCACTGAGGTAGCTCATGGCAGCTCAGCCTCAAGTGAGTTTTCTATTAAGGGGAACAGAGGCTGTCTTTGACATGAACTCAGTGACTGGCTCTTTGATCACTTCCCCCTTAGGGGGCCAGTTTAACCAGAGGAAGACAATGCAACCAGTCCTGATGAGACCTGATAGGCTAGGGTCAGATAGAAGAGGAGGAGGACCCTCCCTATCAGTGGAATGTGGGAGGGACATGGGGGGAAAGGAGGGAGGGAGGGTGGAATTGGGAGAGGACAAAAAGGGAGCTACAGCTGTGATACAAAGTGAACAAATTGTAATAAATAAAAAATAAATGAAAAAGGGTAAATTCATTCTATTATTATTATAACCATCACTATTATTAATTTTTTTGTGTGTGTGGTATGAGGGATAAAGCCAAGGCCTTGTATATTCAAGATTGTTAAGGGGTGTATTGCTGTGATCAATACTGTGATCTACAGCTACCTAGTCAAGGAAGAGTTTATTTCAGCTTACATCTTATAGTCCATCATGAAAGTGAGTCAGTGTAGGAACTGGGAACCTAGAGGAAGGAACTGAGTCTGAGACGATGGAGGAACACTGCTTCCTGACTTGTTCCCCAGCTGTCTATAAGCTTGCTTTCTTATACAATTCAGGACAACCTGACAGGGGTGGTAATACCCACTGTGAACATCAATCATTAATCAAGAAAATACCCATAGAGACTTGCTTACATGCCAATCTGATGAAGGCCTTTTTTGAATTGAGGTCTTCTCTTACCAAATGCAGCTAACTTGTGTCATGTTGACACAAAATTAACCAATACATTTAGCAAGGGTTCTGAGCTCCATCCATAGCTCACAAAGTGCTTTAGACCAACAGATGTGTACACCATTTTCTCTAATGAAACACCTTGGTTTTATTGGGTTTCCTTGCAACAATAGCCACCATCTGACAAGTGCTTATATTTTACTCAGCTCTTCTAATCAGCTTTGTAGATGCTTTTGTAAGTAGATGACCAATGATCAGTAAACACTGAGAGAAAAGCACCATACAGGAGGCAGAAAACAAAGAAGTGAGCTCAAAGAATCCAGAGAAATGAAGGGAACAGAACATCCAGGAGCCACAACTATGATTAGGACAACAATAACCAAAAAAAAAAAAAAAATCTAAAGTATTACTGCTCCCTTTAAGAGAAGGAATTGAATGTGTGAGACATGATCAGGCTATTGGAGTAAAAAGTAGGGTGCTTACAAATATTGATAGACTTTTGGGGTGTAGTTCAACGGTAGAGTGTTTGCTTACTATTCGAAAGGCCCTAGGCTTCTATCCTCAGTACACCAGGAGTGTGTAAGATAAAGTTGGAAATATTCTCTCAAGAAACTATAACAAAAATATTGAAGAATGAAACACAGAAGAGGAAAATAAGAAAATCGGGTGCTCCACAGGGACCAAATATATCTGGGCACAGGGGTCTTTTGTGAGACTGTATCTCCAACCAAGGGCCATGTATGGATATAACCTAGAACCCCTGATCGGATGTAGCCCACGGTAGCTCAATATCCACTTGGGTACCCTATTAAGGGGAACAGGACCTATTTCTGACATGAACTCAGTGGTTGGCTCTTTGACCTCCCTCCCCCACCCGAGGGAGGAACAGTCCTGGTAGGCCACAGAGGAGGACTCTGCAGGGAGTCCTGAAGATATGCTAGGGTCAGATGAAAGGGGAGGAGGTCATCCCTTATCATTGAACTTGGAAAGTGGTAGGGAGAAGATGAGGGAGGGAGGGTGGGATTGAGAAGGAATGAGGGAGCAGGATACAGCTGGGGTACAAAGTTAATAAACTGTAACTAATATTAAAAAATAAAAATTTAATTAAAAATGTAAAAAAACAGAAAATCAGGTAAAGAAGACACATTTCTTCCATCTCACCACACCAATTCCCTTACTCCAACCTAGGTCTTAGAATAAAATTCATGTAGATACACCATTAAGGTAGATACACCATTGAGGTAGATACACCATTCATAAATAACCCATATATGTTACCTGGAGAACCTTTCACTGTGTATACCTCTCTCATTGATGTGGTCTACAATGCAGTGTCTGAGTCCCTGGAGTAGAGAGGAGAGTCCATAGCCAAACACTTTGAAGAGCCATTGAGTTGTCAAAATCTAAGTTTAAGATGGGTATCTAAAGAGAGGCCAGATCTAAGATGTCAACTAATCTAATCTGAGTTAGGCAAAGCAAAGGAGTTGGGGTTTTGTTTTATTTCCCTGCCCACACACATACATTCAAGACAAAGGGAGAGAGAATAACAAACAGAACATGGCAGAAGAGGGCTATATCACACAATTTGACTCAGTTGTATATGAGCTGTTATAAGTCAAACATCCTTTCTCTTCAGATTGTTAGTAACAAAGACAGCTACTCCATATGACTTGATGTGACTGGGTTGATTCTTCTGATTTCTTTTCTTTTTTAATTTTTTTTATTTATTACAATTTATTCACTTTGTAACCCAGCTGAAGCCCCACTCTCATCCCCTCCCAAACCCTCACTCTCTCTCTCCTTCATCTCCTCCAATGCCCCTTCTCCAGTCCACTGATAGGGGAAGACTTCTTCCTCTTCCATATGACCCTAGCCTGTCAGGTCTCATTAGGACTGTCTTTCACAGTCTTCCTCTGTGGCCTGGTAAGGCTGCTTCCCTCTAAGGGGGATGTGATCAAAGAACCAGTCACTGAGTTCATGTCAGAGACAGCCCCTTCCCCTTACTATGGAGCTCATTTGGAAACTGAGTTGCCATGAGCTACCTCTGTGCAGGGGTTCTACATTATCTCCATAAATGGTCATTGGTTGGAATATCAGTCTCAGAAAAGACTCCTAGGCCCAGATTTATTGGTAATATTGTTCTCCTTGTGGAGCTCCAGACACTTCCAGGTCTTTCTGTCTCCCCTTTCTTTCATAGGATTCACTGTACTCTCCCCAAAGTTTGGCTATGAGTCTCAGCATTTTCTTTAGTACCAGTCTAGGTAGAGTCTTTCAGAGACCCTCTGTAGTAGGCTCCTGTCTTGTTCCACCTTGTTTTCACCTTCTTCCTATGTCTATCCCATTTGCCTTTCTGAATGCAGATTGAGCATCTTACCCAGGGTCCTCCTTCTTGCTTAGGTGAACCGATTTTAGTAGGATTATCCTATATTATTTGGTTAATATCCACTTATAAGTGAGTATATACCATGTGTGTCTTTCTGCTTCTGGGATACCTCACTGAGGATTATCTTTTCTAGTTTCCATCATTTCCCTGAAAATTTCATGATTTCCTTGTTTTTAATTGCTGAGTAGTATTCCATTGTGTAAATGTAAGGTTGATTCTTCTTTTATGGATGGGGTGCATGTAGGAGGGGGTTCTCTTTCTATTGTCAAGGCTGGTCTTGAACTCTCAAACTAAGGTGGTGCTCAAGCCTCATACTTCTAAGTATCTGGTGCCACTGTGAGGTGATATTTAAATGTGAGAAAATACAGAGGGAAAAATAGAGGTGTTCCATGTTGTACAGAAGGGAGATGCAGAACAGGGCTGAGAAGCTACACAGCAAGAAGAATCATCCACTTCCCCATCCCTTTTTTCCTACATACTCAAAGCCCCAGTGCAGCTGGAGGGATTGCAAGATGTGCATACACTGGGTAACATTTGAACAGATGTCATTTGAAACTCAAGGGTAGGGCTATTTTAGCTTATGTCATCATTACATAAAAGAGTCTCACTTACATCCTTAGCCAATATGCAACTTAGTCATTGTTGTTATGATTTTCCAGAGGGAGAAACATAAGAAGGCTTAAAATGGAGCTTGGATAACTTACCCAAAACATTCTAGTTTTCAGTGGCTGGACTAGAATTCAGATCTAGGCCCCATTGGTTTCAAAGTTTATACTTCTCCCTAAGCCCCCACAGCAAGGTATAAAAGGTCAAGTTCAATTCTTCCAACCTCTTGCTGGTAGAGGTGCATTTCCTGACAGTTGGAGTTTTGATATGACTGAATATGCTTTAGTAGGGAATATTTTTTTTTGTATGGGTTGGTGTTTATGTCTACCTTTAATCTGTTTGGGGCTTTTTCTTCTTCCAGCCTCCTCTTCCTTCTTCTCCAATTCTCATCATCCTCCAACTTTTCTTCTCTTCCCTTTCCTCCTCTAACTTACACTATTCTCTTTTCTTCCCCACACTAAACCTATTCTGTTTCTTACCATAAGCAAGCAAACATGAAACACAGAGAGCCTCATTTATTTCAACTAAAAAGGAAGAGCCCTGGGAAGTTAATCAGACTGCCAGGAATGTAGAATTTGCTGATTAATGGACATTTGGCTTAGAATAGTAAATTCTCAGCTGATTGAAAGCAGATAACAGGAGTAATGCATCCACCTTGAAAAAACATCACACTCCTAATAAATAATTGGAAATGGCAAATTTTTGACATATGAACTGAAGAGGAAATGTCTTAAATAAATTCTGGACTAATTCTTGTCACATATATTATACTGTATTTAGCAATTGTGTTATATAAGGAGATTAAAAGCTATAAATCTCCACACAACACCATCCATAGCACTGTTCTAAAACCAGAATAAATAGGAGTACACTCCTTAGAATGCCTCATAAAATATTGATTTCCAAGGTTTTAGCATTGGGTGGGGTTATTTATTCCCTCCTCTTCTTGCAAGGTCACAGTCAGAAAAAGAAGGTAATTGAAGAGATCCAAAGAATTCTTCTAGTTGTTATCTGGTTGTTATCACAAAATATTTCTTGTCACTTGGTTGTTATCACAAAGTACTTCTTCTGAAAGGCTCTTGTGAGCTCCAGTATGATCTGTGTGCCAAAACAACAACAACAACAAAAAAAAAAAAACACAAAACAAAACAAAAACCAAACCAAAACAAAACAAAAACACCAAGGCCTTGCCTGAATGCTAAAAATGAAGAAATCGGGGCTTCATCTGGGACCTGCTGAGCTAAAATCTGCATTATAGCAGGATCTCTTGGGATTCTTGCACACATTTGCCTCTAAGAAGTGCTGTAGTGTCCTATCCAGGGCAATTCTAGATGACTTGTGTGATGACAGAAATAGCTGAATTCACTCAGGATTAACTTAATTCCAGTCTTTGTGATAAATCAATACTTAGATTATGTTCTGAAACAAGAATTTATTTTCTTTTTACCCTGTGTTAGCAACTGGCCTCTATCTCCTTCTCAGGCCTTGGGCTGATAATTCCAGAAATCAGGTCCTCATTTGCTCCACCATTCTTATGTCATATTTTAGCTCCTTTCCCATGGCTCCTTTCCTCTAGAGTGACAACTTCTGACTAGGTCTCCTTGGTTCCTTAGCTGTCTTATCTGCAGGCTATCTCAGGCATGTGTATCAAATGGGCTCTTGCCTGTTATTGAATTCCTTGGACAGTACCTATTTGCCTGTTGGGTAAGGCCAAAAGGACTTTAGTGATGCAATACCAGAAGCAAACCATTGAATAAGGGATTGTTTGTGTCATTTGTCCCTGCTCTGGAATCCTCTTGGGTTTCTGAATAATGCAAACTCTTTAAGATTTCTGAAGTCTTGCCTGGCTATAGGAGGTGGCCACTTTAGGCCACATTTTTCCTGATACTAGGAATCTTAGCTAAAGTGACTCCCATAGACTTCCTAGAGCAACATCTATCCTAGGATTCTGGCATTTTTTAGAGATGTCCCCTACCCCCTCTGATTTATGTTCTCTCATCTGGCCCTCTCTCCCCTGCTCTGCCTACTCCTAATCCCTGCCATTCCCCTGCTCCTCTCTGCATCCTACGCTATCCTACCCTGTTCCCTCCATCCATCACAACACTTATTTTATTTCACTTTCTGAGTGAGATTCAAGCATCCTGTCTTGGGCCCTCGTTGCTCTTTAGCTTATTTGGGTCTGTGGATTGTATCATGATTGTCCTATACTTTAAGGCTAATATCTACTTATAAATAATTGCAGACCATGTATGTCTTTCTGTGTATGGGTCACCTGAAGCAGGATGATCTTTTCTAATTCCATCCATTTGCCTGTAAATATCATGACATACTTGCTTTTAATAGCTGAGTAACAGACCACACAGGAAGAAAATGAATTCAGTCCTGATAAGACCTGATAGGCAAGGATCAGATGGAAGGGGAGGATGAAGTCCACTGTCAGTGGACTGGGGGAGGGTTATGGGAGGAGTAGACAGAGGGAGAGGGTGGGGTTGGGATGGGATGAGGGAGGGAGCTACAGATGGGATATAAAGTGAATAATTTGTAATAAAATATATTAAGAAAAATAGCTGAGTAGTATTCCACTGCATAAGTGTACCACAATTTCTGTATCCAATTTTTGGCTGAGCTATATCTAGGTTGTTTCCAGTTTCCAGCTGTTACCAATAAAGCTGCTATAAACATATTTCAGCAAGTGTCCTTGTTCAATGGTGGGGCATCTTTGGAGTATATATCCAGGAGTGGTATAGCTGGATCTTTTTTTTTTCTTTATTAATTACACTTTATTCACTTTGCATTCCCCCTGTGGTTCCCTCCTTCCTCCCATCCCAATCCCTCCCTTCCTCCACCCTCTGCATGCATGACCCTCCCCATGTCCACTTATAGGGGAGGACTTATTTTTCTTCCTTCTGATCCTAGTCAATTAGGTCTCATCAGGAGTGGCTGCATTATCTTCTTCTGTGGCCTGGTAATGCTGCTTCCCCCTCAGGGGGAGGTAATTAAAGAGCAGGCCAATCAATTCAAGTCAGAAACAGTCCCTGTTCCTATTACAATGGAACCCACTTGGATACTGAACTGCCATGGGCTACATCTGTGCAGGGGTCTTAGGTTATCTCCATGCATAGTCCTTGGTTGGAGTATCAATCTCAGGAAAGACACCTGTGCTCAGATTTTTTGGTTCTGTTGCTCTCCTTGTGGAGTTCCTGTCCTCTCCAGATTTTACTGTTTCCCACTTCTTTCCTAAGATTCCCTGCACTCTGCCCAACAGTTGGCCATAAGATTCAGCATCTGCACTGATAGTCTGCAGGGCAGAGCTTTTCAGAGGTCCTCTGTGCCAGGCTCCTGGCTTGTTCCCTCTTTTCTCCTTCTTCTGATGTCCATCCTCTTTGCCTTTCTGGATAGGGATTGAACATTTTAACAAGAGTCCTGCCTCCTGATTAGTTTCTTTAGGTGTACAGATTTTAGTAGGTTTTTCCAATATTATATGTCTATATGTCGTGAATATATACCATGTGCATTTTTCTGATTCTGGGATAGCTCACTCAGGATGATCTTTTCCAGATCCCACCATTTACCCGCATATTTCATGATTTCCTTGTGTCAAATTGCTGAGTAATATTTCATTGTGTAGATATACCACAATTTGTGCATCCATTCCTCCACTGAGGGGCATCTGGGCTGTTTCCAGCTTCTGGCTATTACAAATAAAGCTGCTAAAAACATGGATAAGCAAATGTCCTTATTGGTATAGCCGGATCTTTGGGAAGCACTATTCGTAATTGTCTAAGGAAGTGCCAGATTGATTTCAAAAGTGGTTGTACAAGTTTATATTCCCACCAGCAATGGAAGAGGGTTCCCCTTTCTCCACAACCTCTCCAGCATGTGTTGTCTCTTGAGTTTTGGATCTTAGCCATTCTGATGGGTGTAAGGTGAAATCTTTTTTTTTTTTTTTTCAATGCAGTTTATTCAGGAACCTTGAACAATCATCTGACCCTGGGGAAAGCCAGCCCACAGCTTAAATAGCCTCTGGGTAGCCAACCCCAGCATGCCACGTGGGCAATGCAGATAGGTCCACATACATGGAAGCAAGCCAGATCCTCAGCCTTCACCAAATGTGGAATTGTTCATGACAGAGAGCACTCACCATCGGGAAGGTGGAAGGCAGAAACAAGCTCCATCTTTAAGGCATACCATGCTGCAGCTCTCTACAGTTCCCCCTTTTTCTTTTAGACACATCAGGCAAGAGTAGAGGTCTGATCTCTGATATTAGAAATAAATAGGGACTTTGTACTGATGTTCATTTAGGTGTCATCCACCCAAAGAGCATCAGACCCGACCGACACCTTTTTCTCAGAGGCGGGACCTGGGGCATCAACCCGCATGCAATCAGACATGCTCTTCTCTGGGTCCAAAGCGGCTGACCCTGAGTGCAGTGCTTAGCCTCACATCCTGAGCATAACATTTAGCTTTTTATGGTAGCCAACCATGCTTGGGGAGACTGTCCTGCTTCAATGGCTGTAAAGGCCTGAATGGTCATGGCTGCATTACGCTGTTGTGAGACTCTAATCTTGCATATATACCACAGGCAAACCAAGGAGACCAACACCAGAAGGCCTGCTAACACTCCCATGCCCGCCCATTCCTTCAGATGATTCATGACTGCAGCAATCCATGATGATAATCCTGTGGCTAGTCCTGCGTCCACTCTGGTAGAATTTACTGTGACAAAGGCCACTCTAGGTCTGCTCCATCATAGTATCGAATTCTCCAGTCCAATTACCTAAAATATAGCTCTACTATTGTTTAGACAGATCTGCAGCACAGGAAAAATTCTCATGTTATATGCTAGTGACTCAAAGTCCAGCATACTTTCATTGACAGCCAAGTTGAACGATTTGCCATAGGGTATCAATTTGCTCCTGCACGAGGTCAATCCTCTGATTGAACACCATCAAGCTTCCTTTTAGTTGAGCATTAATTCCTCTTTGTACAACTAAGGCATGAGCTACATTGGCTAAATGATTATTCAGGGTCTTAGCAGTCTGCCCAGTATGACTCATGGCTAATGCCCCGGTGGTAGCTCCAACAGCCACCAATGAGATGGCAGTAACAATGGTGGCTGTAGTTCCAAGATCCCTTTTCTGTCTGAAGACAGTCATAGCGTGAGGGGCATCAACGGGCACAGGCACCCAGCGAGGCATGAGAGTAACCAGGGCATACCTAAATTTACTAGCATTCCCGCATTGGGCAAAAAAGCAAGTATCATTACCATAATTGCTTGGCTCTATCTGGCTAATAATGAATAAATATGGGGGATATAAACAAACAGGTGTGGGCTCATAGGAAATATTATGAGAAGCCTTAACCCCCTCGATGGAACATCCTGCATCAGTTCTAGAACTAGCAGTGGTGGTGTCCGAGGTCTGAGTAGGTTCAGGAGACCATTGCCCCCAGGGGCGAGACGTGCTCCATGCCACTTGACTAACTCCATGTTTTCCTCCACTTTTGAAAGTCATTTAAGGTTCTTAAATTATTTTTTCCCTTTTTTTAAATTTTTCCTCAATTACACTATATTCATTCTGCATCCCCCCATAAGCCCCTCCCTCTTCCCCTCCCAATCCCACCCTCCCTCCTCCCTCTGCTTGCATGCCACTCCCCAAGTCCACTGATAGGGGAGGTTCTCCTCTCCTTTCTGATCTTAGTCTATCAGTTCACATCAAAAGTGGCTGCATTGTCCTCTACTATGGCCTGGTAAGGCTGCTCCCACCAGGAGGAGGTGATCAAAGAGCAGGCCAATCAGATTATGTCAGAGGCAGTCCCTCTTCACATTACTATGTAACCCTATTGGACTCTGAACATCCCCGGGCTACATCTGTGCAGGGGTTCTGAGTTATCTCCAAGAATAGACCTTGGTTGGAGTATGAGTCTCTGGGAAGTTCCCTGTGTTCAAATTTTCTTGTTCTGTTGCTCTCCTTGTGGAGACCCTGTCCTCTCCAGCTCTTACTATTTCCCAGTTCTTACCTAAAATTCCATTCACTCTGCCCAATAGTTGCCCATCAGGCTCAGCATCTGCTTTGATAGTCTGAAGGGCAGAGGCTTTCAGAGGCCCTCTGTGGTAGATTCCTAGGTTGTCTCCTGTTTTCTTCTTCTTCTGATGTCCATCCTCTTTGCCTTTCTGGATGGGGATTGGACATTTTTGTTAGGGTCCTCTCTCTTGCTTAGTTTCTTTAGATGCACAGGTTATAGTGGGTTTGTCCTATGTTGTATGTCTATATGAGTGAGTATATACCATGTGTGTCTTTTTGATTCTGGGACAACTCACTCAGGATGATCCTTTCCAGGCCCCACCATTTGCCTGCAAATTTCATGATTTCCTTATTTTTCATTGCTGAGTAATATTCCATTGTGTAGATGTACCACAATTTCTGCACCCATTCTTCAGTTGAGGGGCATCTGGTTTTTTTCCAGCTTCTGACAATTACAAATAAAGCTGCTACAAACATGGTTGAGCAAATGTCCTTTTTGTGTACTTGAGCCTCTTTTGGATATATGCCCAGTATATATTGTATATATACCAGTAGTGGTATGGCTGGATCTTGAGGAAGCGCTATTCCTAGTTGTCTGAGAAAGCGCCAGATTGATTTCCAGAGTGGTTGTACAAGTTTACATTCCCACCAGCAGTGGAGAAGGGTTCCCCTTTCTCCACAACCTCTCCAGCATGTGTTGTCACTTGAGTTTTTGATCTTGGCCATTCTCATGGGTGTAAGGTGAAATTTCAGGGTTGTTTTGATTTGCATTTCCCTAATGGCTAGTGAGGTTGAGCATTTCTTTAAGTGCTTCTCTGCCATTCAATATTCCTCTCCAGAGAATTCTCTGTTTAGCTCTGTTCCCCATTTTTTAAGAGGATTACTTGGTTTGCTGTTTTTCAGCTTCTTTAGTTCTTTATATATACTGGATATGAGTCCTCTGTCAGATAAAGGGTTGGTGAAGATTCTTTCCCAATCTGTAGGCAGTCGCTTTGTTTTGATGATGGTATCCTTTGCTTTACAGAAGCTTTTCAGTTTCATGAGGTCCCATTTATTGATTGTTGCTCTTAGAGCCTATGCTGTTGGTGTTCTGTTCAGGAAGTTTTCCCCTGTATCAATGAGTTCTAGGGTATTTCCCACTTTTTTTTCAAGCCGATTTAATGTGTCTGGTTTTATGTTGAGGTCTTTGATCCACTTGGACTTCAGTTTTGTGCAGGGTGATAAGTATGGATCTATTTTCATTTTTCTACATGTAGACATCCAGTTGGACCAGCACCATTTGTTGAAGATGCTATCTTTTTTCCATTGTATGGATTTGGCGTCTTTGTCAAAGATCAGGTGTCCATAAGTGTGTGGGTTTATTTCTGGGTCCTCTGTTCAGTTCCATTGATCCACCATTCTGTTTCTATGCTAGTACCATGCAGTTTTTAAAACTGTTGCTCTATAGTACAACTTAAGATCAGGGATGGAGATACCTCCAGAAGATCTTTTATTGTAGAGGATTGTTTTAGCAATTCTGGGTTTCTTGTTATTCCATATGAAGTTGAGAATTTTTCTTTCCAGGTCTGTAAAGAATTGTGTTGGTAATTTGATGGGCATTGCATTGAATCTGTAGATTGCTTTTGGTAAGATGGCCATTTTTACTATGTTAATCTTGCCAAGCCATGAGCATGGGAGATCTTTCCATCTTCTCATATCTTCTTCTAATTCTTTCTTCAGAGATTTGAAATTTTTTTCATACAAGTCTTTGACTTCCTTGGTTAGGGTTACTCCGAGGTACCTTATGTCATTTGTGGCTATTGTGAAGGGTGTTGTTTCCCTAATTTCTTTCTCAGCCCTTTTGTCTTTTGTATACAGGAGGGCTACTGATTTTTTTGAGTTAATTTTGTATCCAGCCACTTTGCTGAAGGTGTTTATCAGCTGTAGGAGTTCCCTGTTAGAGTTTTTTGGGTCACTCACGTATACTATCATATCATCTGCAAATAGTGATCTTTTGATTTCTTCCTTTCCAATTTGTATCCCCTTGATCTCCTTCAACTGTCTTATTGCTCTAGCAAGGACTTCCAGCACTATGTTGAAGATATATGGAGAGAGTGGGCAGCCTTGTCTTGTCCCTGATTTCAGTGGGATTGCTTTAAGTTTCTCTCTGTTCAGTTTGATGTTGGCTATAGGCTTGCTGTTTATCGCCTTTACTATGTTTAGATATGTGCCTTGTATCCCTGATCTCTCCAATACTTTGAATATGAATGGATGTTGGATTTTGTCAAAGGCTTTTTCAGCATCTAGGTAGATTATCATGTGGTTTTTTTCTTTCAGTTTGTTAATATCGTGGATCACATTGATGGATTTCCGTATATTGAACCACCCCTGCATACCTGGGATGAAGCTTACTTGGTCATAGTGGATAATACCTTTGATGTGTTCCTGGGTTCAGTTTGCAAGTATTTTATTAAGTACTTTTCATCAATGTTCATAAGGGAGATTGGCCTGAAATTCTCTTTCTTTGTTGAGTCTTTGTGAGGTTTAGGTACCAAGGTGACTGTGGCTTCATAGAATGAATTTGGTAATATTCCTTCTGTTTCTATTTTGGGGAATTGTTTGAAGAGAATTGGTGTTAGCTCTTCTTTGAAGGTCTGGTAGAATTCTGTGCTGAAGCCATCTGGTCCTGGGCTTTTTTTGGATGGGAGACTTATGATGACCGCTTCTATTTCTTTGGGGGATATAGGACGATTTAGTTGATATACCTGGTCCTGATTCAGCTTTGGTAAGTGGAATCGATCAAGAAAATTGTCCATTTCATTTAGATTTTCAAATTTTGTGGCATATAGACTTTTGAAGTAAGTCCTAATGATTGTTTGGATTTCCTCAGTGTCTGTAGTTATATCCCCTTTTCATTTCTGATTTTGTTGATTTGGGTGGTGTCTCTCTGCCTTTTAGTTAGCCTGGCTAAGGGTTTGTCGATCTTGTTGATTTTCTCAAAGAACCAGCTCTTGGTTTCATTGATTCTTTGAATTGTTTTATTTGTTTCCAATTGATTGATTTCAGCCCTGAGTTTGATTATTTCCAGCCGTCTACTCCTTCTTGGTGTGTCTGCTTCTTCTTTTTCTAGAGTTTTTAAGTGAGCCATTATGGTGCTTGAATGAGCTGTCTCGAATTTCTTCTTGAAGGCACTTAGTGCTATGAACTTTCCTCTTAGCACTGCTTTCATTGTGTCCCACAAGTTTGGGTATGTTGTGTCTTCATTTTCATTGATTTCTAGAAAGACTTTAATTTCTTTCTTTATTTCTTCCCTGACCCAGCTGTAATTTAGTAACAAGTTGTTCAGTTTCCATGTGTGTGTAGGCTTTTTGCTATTTCTGTTATTGTTGAGGTCCAGCTTTATTCCATGGTGATCAGACAAGATACATGGGATTATTTCAATCTTCTTGTATCTGTTGAGGCTTGCTTTGTGACCCACTATATGGTCTATTTTGGAGAAGGTTCCATGAGGTGCTGAGAAGAAGGTAAATTCTTTTGTGTTTGGGTGTAAAGTTCTGTAAATATCTGTTAAGTCTATTTGATTCATGACCTCTGTCAGAAACAATGTTTCTTTGTTTAATTTCTGTTTTGTTGACCTGTCCTTTGTTGACAGTGGGGTGTTGAAGTCTCCCACTAGTAATGTGTGGGGATCTATATGTGCTTTAAATTTTATCAATGTTTCTTTCACAAATGTGGGTGCCCTTGTATTTGGGGCATAGATGTTCAGGATTGTGATGTCTTCCTGGTGGAATTTTCCCTTGATGAGTATGAAGTGTCCTTCCCCATCTCTTTTGATTAATTTTGGTTGAAAGTCTATTTTATCAGATATTAGAATGGCTACTCCTGCTTGCTTCTTGGGTCTGTTTGCTTGGAAAGTCGTCTTCCAACCCTTTACCCTCAGGTAGTGTCTATCTTTGTGTCTTAGGTGTGTTTCTTGTATGCAGCAGATTGCTGGGTTTTGTTTACGTATCCATTCTGTTAATCTGTGTCTTTTTATTGGAGAGTTGAGTCCATTGATGTTGAGAGATTAATGACCAGTGCCTGTTAGATCTCTTGATTTTGATGTTGGCTGTGGTCATCAGGTTGTGTGCTTGGTTGCTTTTTGTTTTACTGAAGTGAGGTTATTTATTTCCTGTGTTTTCTTGAATGTAGCTAGCTTTCTAGGGTTGTATTTTCCCTTCCAGTGTCTTCTGTAATGCTGGATTTGTTTGTAGGTATGGTTGAAATTTGTTTTTGTCATTGAATATCTTGTTTTCTCCATCTATGAGGACTGAGAGTTTTGCGGGATATAGTACCCTGGGTTGACATCTGAGTTCTCTTAGGGTCTGCATGATATCCGTCCAAGCCCTTCTGGCTTTCATAGTCTCTGTTGAAAGGTCAGGTGTGATTCTAATGGGTTTGCCATTATATGTTGCTTGGCCTTTTTCCCTTGCAGCTTTTAGTATTTTTTCTTTGTTCTGTATACTTACTGTTTTGATTATTATGTGGCGGGAGGATTTTCTTTTCTGGTCAAATTTGTTGGGTGTTCTGTAGGCCTCATGTATTCTAATTGGCCTCTCCTTTAGCTTGGGGAAATTTTCTTCAATGATTTTGTTGAAAATATTTTCTGGGCCTTGGAGAAGGGAGTCTTCTTTTTCCTCTATACCTATTATTCTTAGGTTTTGTCTTTTCATATTGTCTTGCATTTCTTGGATGGTCTGTGTCAGGAATTTTTCGGGTTACCATTTTCTTTGACAGATACATCGATTTCTTCCATTGTATTTTCTATACCTGAGATTCTTTCTTCCATCTCTTGTAGTCTGTTGGTTATGCTTACCTCTCTAGTTCCTGTTTTTTCCCTAGATTCTTCCTTTCCATTATTTCTTCCATTTGTGTTTTCTTTAATTTTTCCAGTTCTATCTTCAGATCTTGAGTTGTTTTGTTTACTTCCTTCACCTGTCTGATTGTACTCTCCTGTTTTTCTTTTAGTTCCTTCAAATCTGTTTCTTTTATTTCATTCAGTGCTTTAAGCATTTCCTTTCTAAAGGCCATAAACTGTTTGGCTGCAGCTTCCTCTATTTCTTTACAGATGGCAATATTCTCTTTAAGTTCATCTTCTTCTATGTCTTTACGCATCTTATTTGTTTCCTCTGTTATCTTTGTCATGAGCATAGTTGTTAGGTCATCTTCTTGGATTTCAGTTATGCTGGGGTGTCCAGGGCTACTTGCCCCTGGGTAACTGGGTTCTGGAGATGCCATATTGCTCTGTCTTTTGTTGCTTGAGCTTTTACGCTGGCCTCTACCCATTGTGCTATCTTAGGTGTTTGGGGTTATTTTCTGGTGGTTCCTGGGGATCCTGTGGTGGAGAGAATCCCCTTTGCAGAAAGCTGGTTTTTCCTGAAGGATGTCTTCTCAGCTTTTTGGGTATAGCCCCTGGATAGCTGGTGTTTTTTCAGGAGTTGCTCACCTCAGGGATATAGACCTGAGTGGTAACTGTGGTCTTTGTTAGTCGAGAGGGTTCTCCTCTCACCCAGGGAAGTCCTGAGGGCAGCTGCCCTGTTTCTGGGTTTCTTGTTGTAAATTTAATGATCAGCTGCTGTGACCCAGTTGGACATCAGGCGCGCATTATCTGTTTGTGCCTGTGTCTGGAGCACAGCTGAGTGCTGGCGCCTCGGCCCCACTAGTCTGCTAGACTTTTTCTAGGGAATGATTGGGTGATTTAGGTCAGTACAGTTTCCTTCCTTCCCTGTGGATTCTCTGGAGACACAGACTCCCAGTGTCTTTTTTTGCCCTGTTGCACACTGCTCAGTGTCCGCTAGCTGGCTGGCCTCAAAAACTGCCTGTGCCTGGAGGACAGCTGTGTGATGGTGGCTCAGTCTCTGCCAGCTGTCTGGTGCGCAGAAACTGCCTGTGTCTGCCTTTGCGGCCTTTGGGAACCTGGGTGCCTCCCTAAGCTGGGTAATTTTCCGGGGACCTTTTCAGGTTGGGGGTGTCGGCTGAGTGCTCTGAGATCAGACCAGCCGTTTCCCTCCCTGTGTGTTTGCACTGGACAGTGAAACTCATTCGCTGGTGCCCTGGTGCCCACAGTTCTATCTCAGGCGGAGAGTCAGGCACGCAGGCAGGCAGGGCTCAGTACCGGAACCTGGGTCCCCGACTCTGGCTCCGGGTTGGCTCCTGGGGTGCCCGTGGACCCCGAGTGTAAGGTGAAATTTTAGGGTCATTTTGATTTGCATTTCCCTGATGGCTAATGAGGTTGAGCATTTCTTTAAGTGTTTCTCTGCATTCAATATTCCTCTATTGAGAATTCTGTTTAGCTCTGTACTCCATTTTTTAATTGGATTACTTGATTTTTTTGCTGTTTAACTTCTTTAGTTCTTTATATATATTGGATATTAGTTTTCTGTCAGATACAGGTTTGGTGAAGATACTTTCCCAATCTGTAGGCTGTCGTTTTGTTCTGATGACAGTGTCCTTTGCTTTACAGAAGCTTTTCAGTTTCACGAGGTCCCATTTATTGATTGTTGCTCTTAGAGCCTGTGCTGTTGGTATTGGTTCAGGAAGTTGTCTCCTGTGCCAATGAGTTAAAGGCTCTTCCCCACTTTTTCTTCTAAGCAGTTTAGTGTATCTGGTTTTATGTTGAGGTCTTTGATCCACTTGGACTTTAGTTTTGTGCAGGGTGATAAGTATGGATCTATTTTCATTTTTGTACATGTAGACATCCAGTTGGACCAGCACCATTTGTTGAAGATGCTATCTTTTTTCCATTGTATGGTTTTGGCATCTTTGTCAAAAATCAGGTGTCCATAAGTATGTGGATTTATGACAGGTTCTTCTATTTGATTCCATTGATCCACCAGTCTATTTCTATGCCAGTACCATGCAGTTTTTAGTACTGTTGCTCTATAGTACAGCTTGAGATCAAGGATGGAGATACCTCCTGAATATCTTTTACTGTAGAGAATTGTTTTAGCAATTCTAGGTTTCTTGTTGTTCCATTTTAATGTGAGAATTTTTCTTTCAAGGTCTGTAAAGAATTATGTTGGTAATTTGATGCGAATTGCATTGATCTGTAGATTGCTTTTGGTAAGATGCTTTTGGCCATTTTTACTATATGAATCCTGCCAAGCCATGAGCATGGGAGATTTTTCCATCTTCTGATATCTTTTTCTAATTCTTTCATCAGAGACTGGCAATTTTTTTCATACAAGTCTTTGACTTGCTTGCTTAGGTTCACAGCAAGGTACTTTATGTTCTTTGTGGCTATTGTGATGGGTGTTGTTTCCCTAATTTCTTTATCACCCCTTTTGTCTTTTGTATACAGGAGGGCTACTGATTTTTTCGATTTAATTTTATATCCAGCCACTTCGCTGAAGGTGTTAATCAGCTGTAGGAGTTCCCTGGTAGAATTTTTGGGGTCACTCAGGTATACTATCATATCATCTGCAAATAGTGATAATTTGACTTCTTCCTTTCCAATTTGTATCCCCTTGATCTCCTTCAACTGTCTTATTGCTCTAGCAAGGACTTCAAGAACAATGTTGAAGAGATATGGAGAGAGTGGGCAGCCTTGTCTTGTCCCTGATTTCAGTGGGATTGCTTTAAGTGTCTCTCTGTTTAGTTTGATGTTGGCTATAGGCTTGTTGTATATTGCCTTTACTATGTTCAGGTATGTGCCTTGTATCCCTGATCTCTCCAAGACTTTAAACATGAATGGATGTTGGATTTTCTTAAATGCCATTTCAGCATCTAAGGAGATGATCATGTGTTTTTTTCTCCTTCAGTTTGTTTATGTGGTGAATCACATTGATGGATTTCCATATATCGAACCACCCCTGCACGCCTGGGATAAAGCCTACTTGGTTGTAATGAATGAAGTCTTTGATGTGTTCTTGGATTTTGTTTGAAAGTATTTTGTTGAGTATTTTTGCATCAATGTTCATGAGGGAAATTGGCCTGAAATTCTCTTTCTTTGTTGGGTCTTTGTGAGGTTTAGGTACCAAGGTGACTGTGGTCCTATATGTGACACTATTTGTTTGACTGTATATGCCTGTATTTCTTTGAGAGCTTTGTTTGTTTCCTCTTTATGTGTCTCTAATAACTGGATAAGTATAGATTTGATATAATTTTCCTGTGTTTCCAATAATTAAAATATCCATTGAATTTTGGGGTTGATGGTGAAACCATTATGGCCTGATTTTTATTGGATGTGTTCTTTATTTTTTTAAATATATGTCCTTCTGTCTCTCTTTTTATTCACTCCTTAAAAAGCAACAATATTTAAATATAATCAGCAAATAAATGCATTTGTTAAATAGGGTAGGATCTGACATATAAAACCCCACAAACTAATTATAGCAATTTAGATATTCAGCACATCCCTCATGTCCAAAGTCAAATGTGACTGGATGTGTTATGCCGGCCTCTAGCCATCTGCTGCTTATCCATAGCCTTTGTTGTTTGTTTCTAGATCCTGTACTACAGACTGGGTCTGTCTGTCTCTGGAGTCTCATTTAGAGACTGGATGTTAGTGTTTCAGATGTAGCTAATGGTGGTAGGGAGCAGGCATATGTGCCAAAATGTAGAGGGAGTGTACTTGTAAGTGTGCTTGATTGACAGGTGCTATAGCTCCAGGAATTGTTTGCCTGTACTCTACTGGGAGACCCTCAAAACAGGGGTTTCAATGTTGAGAAGGCTTTCCCAGGGATCCTTATGTTGCCCAAAGTGGGCACTCACTTGAAGGTTCACTTGTGGGCTTTTGCAGAAAGCACAGGGGGGCTATAGTTCTTTACTCTCAAATTTGGGCCTGCAGGGCCTGAAGTTGTAGGAGATCCACCGGTGGTGTCCACTGTTTAGCCAGGCAGGGAGGCCCGTACTTGGGGCAGCTGTCTCTACTGCCTGGGCAATGGAAAGTGTAGGGGGTTGAAAATTTGACACTCTTAGAATCCGGAGAGGTCCATGGGTGACCTCGGCCCAATCTGTCCCATGTCTCAGGTTGTTGTCCTCTTAAGCCTGGGAAGACTCAAAGTCTATGTTCTAGCTTCAGCAGCCCCTCCACTCACCAGTTTTGGGGTTTCAGATCCTCTGCCCCTCAGATATGGTGTGCATGGTCGCTGCCACTGTGGAGCCCGCTGGTGAGATACATTAATCCTCATGTTACAGTTAGTGAATGTTACCTAACTAGCCTTGACCATATGAGAAGAGAGCTGTCCTTTTTTTTTTTTTTTTTAGACAATTTCTCTGTGTGTCCGTACCTGTGTAGCTGTCCTGGACTCGCTAGTCTAGAATGATGCTCATGCCCACCCGCCACAAGTGCTTTGATTACAGGCCTGCGACACAGCACTCTGCTACCATCCTCATTCTTAGCAAATGTTGCAGCTACAAGAGCTGTCTTTAGCTCCCCTTCAGGATGGACTGTACCAAACATTTGAAATTGTATGTTTCTCAGTGTATCTTGTGCTATCATTCTCTGCATCTGAAGATTGTCTTCAGTCCTGCTGGATTCCTTGCCCTGGTTTCTGGGAATGAGCTTTTCTTTTCATCTCAATGGGTTTGCTCAGAATTGAATAAAACTTTCAAAGATTATTTTGTCTGAGGGGTGGTTGGGTATGTCCTGACATAACCACCAAAGTAGAGTCTGGGGAACAACAAAGGTGAAATCCCCTTCTGGGGGCTCACAGAAATGGAAACTTCTCCTGTTGGGTCTGATTTAGGGAGGCAATGGTTAATTTTCTGAGTCAACTTCACTAGATCATAAGATATGGAAATACTTGGTTGAGCAAAATTTCAGAGTATGTTTCTGAAGGTATTTCTAGATAAAATTAACCAAAGTAGATTGCTGTCACCTAAAGTTTGTGGCAGTATCCATCTGTTGAGTGCCCCCATATAACAGAAAGGTCAAGGGAGAGAGAAATTTCTTTCTGCCTGGCTGTTTAAGCTGGGTTCTAAGTCTTTTCCAGGTCTCATATTTGGACTTATAACACTAGTTTTTTCTGGATTTTTAGGCAAGGGAGTCAGACTAGAACTATACCACAAGCATTCCTGGGTTTCTTGTAGCTTTCAGATCATGGAACTTCTCAGCCTCCATATCTCATTGAGCCTCATCATCCATTCATTTATTCTCCCCTGACCACCACACACACTATTGGTTTTGTTTATCTAGAGAACCCTAACTAACTAACATAGAGGACATTTAAAATGTTCTATTAGTAATATCCCAATCTGTTTGCTAAAATTTCTGAGGAGATCCTTCAATGTGGTGAGACTTTTTGGCTTCTTTAAAAACACAAAGAAGCTGTGGGAATATGTTTTTGTCTTAATCCCAGGTGTAGGGATATAAAGCTGCTTCAGATTGTTCACAGCAGTTAAATATGATTTGCCTCAAATTCTAGCAGTGGCGTGATTTTGCCTGCTGCGGATAAAATTCTGGAGACTCTGAGAGGTTATATAAATGTGAGAGACCTGAGAGGAGCTGGAATGGCTGCTGCTCCTCCTGTTTCTCCTGCTGCTGGTGCTGCCAGTTGTTGTTAGTTGTGGTTTGTTGCAGTTTGTCAAGCGGTCATGTGTAATGAGAAAAGAGACTGGATATCTTGTTGGTGAAGATCAATGTTGCCCCAATGAACTTGATGCCCCTAATCAACAGGAAATAATCTAATGATATTGATGTCTCCTTTCCCCTCTAACCGTCCTTCTCTCCTACCTAGTGTTGGTGGATGTCTTGGAAGTGGAGAGAATAGTGGTAGAGTGAAGAACCCAATGAATATCCACAAAGTCTGGTTATGCTTCATCTTCCAAAGACCCACAGTTTTTCTGGAAGAACTCAGCATGTCTTTCACTGAGTCCACAGGCTGATCAAATGGGGAAAGAGTGCAAAATGACTTGTAAGCAGTAAAGTGTCCTGTGAAATTATTTGTTCCAGTTCCTCACCCTTAGTTTCTGGGTTGCTTTAAGGTGCAACTTTAGCCAAAAGGATAAATTTCCAATCTCACATCCGCAAAGAAATACTTGACATAATGCTGGGGATGTATTACATTTTCTTCGTGGTACTTCCTTTTATGATATAAAAATGTTATATATGATTAATTTTACTCCTAATAAATTAATTATTTTTATTTACTCCTAAATAAATTAATAAAACTCCTAAACGAGTTTTACTGATGATAGTCTAGCTGCTAATTTGTTTTACTGAGTTTTACTTTAAATATTTAACATAAAATTTAAATGATAAATAATTAAGATAATTATGCAAGCAGTTATATAAAGAATTACTTTCTTATAACCATTCCAGAAAGAAAGAAGAAAAATCTAGAATTTGAGTTGAGTAGAAGAAAAGTTGCTCATTAAAGCTAATTATTTCATTAGACAAATATTAGGCAAAGGGTTGACAGTTTTTTTTTTAATTCACAGAAGTTGAACATCTCCTATAAAATTAAAATTTAAAAGTTTCTAAGAATCATTATTAAATTACTCCTAATTTTCCTTTTAACTCCTATTTTCATATTTCTGGGTGTTTGGTGTTTTCTTTTCTTTTTTTTTTTTTTCAAGACACGGTTTCACTGTGTAGCCTTGACTGTACTGGAACTTACTCTGTAGACCAGGGTGGCCTTGAGTTCATAGAGGTCTACCTGCCTTTGTCTTCTGATTAAAGGAGGTGCCACCACTGCCCACTGCCCAGCTTTCTGTTTTATTTTAAATGTTTTTGTTTTATTTAGTTATGCATACATACATACAAAATACATACATAGAGTGTATGTATCTTCAATGTATATATATATATATATATATATATATATTATATGTACATTTAAAATCTGCTGAGCATATTTTTGTTGTTTGAGTGTGTGTGGTTTCAGGGCTGACCATGTTGCATTGGATAAACACTTATCCTGGGAAATTCTCCTTCTCCCAACCATCCTTAGTTTCCTATAGTTCTTTGTCTAGAGATAGACCCTGTTAAAGTTTCCTCACTCCACTTTACCATATCCATTGATATTGGCATTGTTCCAGTCTTCTTTCTGCAACCATCTCTAGAAAAGAATTTCACAGCAGCCTTTCTGGTATTCTGACTCTTACAATCTTTCTGCTCCTACTTTTGATATAATCCCTAAACCCATAGCTGTGATCTAGAGGCATCCACTAAGGCTGGGCTCCCCATGATCTCTTCATCTTTGTATTTTGTATAGTTGTGGTTGTCTGTGGTGCTTTCTATTTGTTGTAAGGGGAAGTACGTTGGGTGGTAGCTACATTTACTAGTGGGGACAAGATTTAGAATATAATAAGAAATTGAGACGTTAGCTAGGATTCCAGTACTAGGCTTGATTCCCTTCCTGTTGAGTGTACCATAAATCTGATTAGATCACTTGTATCCTGCTACCCCGTACAAAGTGCCCATGATTAATACCACCAACAGTCCCTTTATATTTTCCTCTTTTCTATGGTTATTCTGTGTTGTATTCTCATATCTGAGAATTTGGAGCTAAGAACCACAGAAGAGAAGGAACATATGTTATTTGTCTTTCTGGCTCTGGGTTCCCTCATTTAGTATAATATTTTCTAGTTCTTACAGCCTGATTCCAGCACTCTCCTCCCAGTCTTTCCCAAGTCTTGCCTCTCCTCCGATTTCCCCCTCTCCTTCTTCTCAGTAAAAAGGGGTCCCTTAAGGGTTAACAAACTTCCATGGCACATAAAGTTACAGCAGGCCTGAATGCATTCTGTCCCACTGAGGCCAGACAAGGCAGTCAGCTAAGGTAAAGGGATTCAAAGGCAGGGAACAGAGTCAGAGAAAGCTCCTATTCCCATTGTTAAGGGACCCCCATGATGAGCATGCTGCACATCAGTTATATATGTGGGGAAAGCCTCCACCCATCCCGAGAATGTGTCCACAAAGACCAGGAGGTACCAGACAGATTTGACTGCTGGCATGTGAGTAAAATCAAGTTGCCAGTCAGTTCCAGGCAGAGAGCCTCTAGCTTGCTGGTAGGGAAAGGGGGGCTACGGTATCCTGAGTTAGGATCTGAGGTCTGACAGATTTTACAAAAGGTAGGAATAGTCTTTAGGAAACTCAAGTCCAAAGGGGTAGGCTGCAGGGGAGTCTTGAAAAAGTTAGACAAGGCTTGACTGTTAGTATGAAGAGCTGGTGTAGATAGGACAGAATCTGACAAGTGTCAGTGAGATATGGGTTGTAGTATAAGGATGTCCAGTGGTGAGTGGGACGAGTCTAGGCCTTTAAGGGCCACAACCTTAGTTGCCTTAACAGCCCAGTTATTTCCTTTGGAAACTATGGAATTGTCCATCCAGTGGGACTGGCAGTGGACTAGTCCAATTGCTGTGGGAAGGTAGGCAGTTTCTAGCATGGCCATAATCTGGCCTGCATTGGTTACAGATTCTCCCTTTGCTGTAAGTAACCCATGTTCTCTCCAGATGGCAGCGTGGGAGAGAAGAATATGAAAGGCATATTTCGAGTCTGTGTAGATGTTAAGGAATTGTCCCTGGGCCAACTGGAAGGAGTGGGTAAGAGCTATTTTTTCAGCCTGTTGATTAATAGTGTAGGCAGAGAGGACTTGTGCCCCAACCACCTCAGTATCTGACACTATGGCATAGCCTGCCTTTTGAGCTCCCTTGTGTACAAAGGAGCTGCCATCTTTATACTAGGTATAGATGGCCTGAGGTAATGTGCCCTCCTGTGTGTGTGAGGGGTGGGGCAATAGTTCCTCTAAAGTTTCAGTGCAAGAATGAGATAGGGAGTAGTCAGAGTTAGGTCAAGGAAGGATTGAAATATTAAGAGGTGGGCATGGTTGGAAAGTAAGGGTAGGGTCTTCTATTAGCACCACATGGAGGGAAAGGACCCTGGAAGGAGGTAAAGTTTGTAAACCTTTATATGTTAAAAGGTGAGTTTTTTGGACTCCGCATCCACCAAGGCACGAATGAAGGGTGCCCATCATTGGACTGTCATGTCTAGTTGTCTTGATAGGTATGCTATAGGTGCAAAGGAGGGTCCCAGTTGATGACCCAGAGCTCCAAGGGCATAGCCCTCTTTTTCTGTTAAATAGAGGAAGAAGGGCCAGGTTAGGTCTGGGAGATGTAGGACTGGTGCCTCAAGAAGAGCAGGTTAGAGCCTCTGAAAGCGCTTAGTAACGTGATTAAGAAGGGGTTCATGCAAAGGTCCTAATGCTGCTTCATATAAGGGACTGGCAAGAAGGGAAAAGGAGGGGACCCAGGACTGTAGGAAACCAGCCATTCCCAGAAACGATAAAATTTCTTCTTTATTAGAGGGAACTGCCAGAGACTGTATTAGGTCTTTTCTATCTAAGGTGATGCCCTTGTGGGTTGGGGTTATTGTTAGTCCAGGATTAGTGACCTCAGAGGTGGACAATTGGACCTTGGAGGGTGAGACCCTATAGCCCCTGATGGATAGGAAATTTAGAAGAGCAGAAGTGTTAGTTTGGGTAACTTGTAGGAATGTGCTGCAGAAGAGAAGGTCATCTACATACTGAATAAGTTTAGATTTAGGGAGAGATGAGGAGAATAGATCAGAGGCTAAGGCTTGTCCAAAAAGGTGTGGGCTGTCCCAGAATCCTTGGGGTAGAACAATCCAGGTAAGCTGAGTAGAAACAAGGGTGTCAGGGTCAGTCCAGGTGAAGGCAAAGATATTTTGTGCCTGGGTGTATAAAGGAATAGAGAAAAATGCATCGTTGAGATCTATAACTGAAAAATGGGAAGTGCCTGAGGGGATAGTGGAGAGGAAAGTATAGGGATTAGCTACAACAGGGTGGATGGGGACAACTGAAGAATTGAGAAGCAGGAGGTCTTGAACCAGGTGATAGGTTCCATTGGGCTTTTTAACCACAAGTATAGGGGTGTTAAAAGGAGAGGAAGTGGGGTGGAGGAGGTTTTTCTTGGAAGGTCAGTGATAATAGGCTTAAGTCCCCTAAGGCTCTTGAGAGGAAGTGGGTATTGAGTTTGGGTTATATACTGGGTGGGATACTGTAGCTGAATGACTACAGGGGAATGGTGCCTAGCCACAGAGGGGTTTTGGACATCCCAGACTTGGTGGTCCACTTGAAAGGCTGGTAGAGGAAGCGACGTGTCACAACTGGTAGGTAGAGTAGCTAGGAGAAAGAAGAGACAGGACGCTGGTGAGCTTGAGGTCAGGCGAATGGGTGGAGTAAAAGAGATAGAGGATCCCTCTTTGGCTAAAAAGTCCCTTCCCATCAAGGGAACTAGACAGGCTGGCATTACTGAAAAGGAATGAGTCAAGGAACACGCCTGAAAATACAATTAAGTGGTGGAGTCCGGCAAGGCTGGCAAGGTTGTCTCCCTACCCTGACAATAGAGGAAGTACAAGGAGAGGTTGGTCCCCACTACTCCATTAGGACTGAGTAAGTGGCTATGGTGTCCAAAAAGAAGCAGATGGCCCGCCTGGATACTATGATAATTACCTACGAATCTGCTAGTGATGGCAGTGGTCTGGTCAAGGGAACCCAGTCCATAGCCAGACCTAGGATATTGGCTGGAGGGTGATCTGGGAGTGATGCCTCCATATCATGGGAGAAACGGTGGCAGTCAACACCCCAAAGTCTCTCTTGGTGGAATCTTTGACATGGCCCCGGTGGCTTGTGGGGGTTAGGACAAACCCAGGCCCATTGACCTTTTTGACCACATTTGAAACAGGGACCCAGTGGTTCTCATGCCTTAGGAGGCAAGGGAGCCAGGGTAGTGGCTGAGGCCAGTCAGATGGCCTTGGCTGTTATTTGGTATTTTTGCTGGCAGGCTTTTTCATCTCTCCCATGTTACATCTTAAAGGCCAGTGCTAAGACTTCTGCCTGTGGAGTCAGAGGTCCCCTCTCCAAGCATTTTAAGTTTAGCCCTGATGTCGGGATAGCTTTGGGAGAAAAAATAGGTCATCAGAACTTGTCTACCCTCTGTACTTTCAGGGTCTAGATTGGTATGTTGTAAGAGGGCCTTTGTAAGGTGCTCTAGGAATTGAGACGATTTTTGTTTCCTGTTCTGAATGACCTCCTGGAGCTTTTCATAATTAACTGGTTTAAGGGCAGCCTGGTGGAGACCAGCCATGAGGCAGATCGCAAACTGATCTTTGGCTAAAATGATTTCCGGAGTATTATAATCCCATTGTGGACCCTAGTTGGGTACAGCCTAAGCCCCAACCATGTGCGTTGTGTTTGTTTGGTGAGCTTCATGTGCATGCATTCTAGCCTGTTCAAAAAATCGGCTGCATTCCTCAGGTAATAGGTTATTGTTAAGAATCATATATATATCATAGAAGGTGAGACTATAAGATTGGGTGAGATACTGAAATTCTTTAATGAAAGTAGAAGGATTAGAAGCATGGGATCCTAATCTCTTTCCTATTTGAGGAAATTCAGTTAATGAAAAGGAACATGCACCCTAATCAAGCTGTCTACACCAGCTACCTCCCGAAAGGGAAGAATTGAGGATGGCTTATGCTGAGTAGAAGAAGGAGGCTTTGCTATAGAGCAAGAATAGGTAGAGGGGCTAATAGTTGTCAGTGGGGTGAAAGTAGGTGCCAGAGTAGGACGACTAGGAGGGAGTGGAGTAAGGATTGTGGAGAAGCCAAAGAGAAAAGGAGGAATTAAGAGAGGAGGGGGAAGATGCCAGTGGTTGGGAAGAAGCTGGAGGTTGAGAATGACGAGCTGGAGGTTCATATGCAGGGTCAAAGGTATAGAACTCTTGAGGTTGACACTTTATAGCTAGAAGAATTTGGGTAGGAGGACAGGAAGAGCAGAGAGAAAGTTTAAAGAGGAGAAGAGAGAAAGCTTAAACATAAGGTACCTTCTTCCATTTACCAGATCACTGACAGTAATTTAAAAAAAAATCCCATAAAATATTGGAATTTAATGTGCCATTAATCAGCCAATTTGTACCATTATCTAAAGAATATATAGGCCAAGTTTTATTACAGAGGCATATGAACTTAGAGGCCTTTAACTCAGGCTCCATGTGTAATGTTTTAAAATTCTCCAGAAGACATCCCCAGTGGGATTTCTGGGCATTTCCCATTAGGAGGATAGAAGCCAGTGACCTTCCAGTGGCATCCCAAAGGCAAGGTATGACTCAGTAGATATGGTCCTACCTGATCCAATAGCTTGTCAGCTTTTGGCTAGAGACCAGGGGCACAGCTGCCAGAGGAGGCACTGTTCACCTAGTGCTAGGATTTTTGTAGGCGAGCATGAGGGGAGGGGGGGGGGGGAAGGAACTGTGCATAGGGGAAAAAAAAATCTCTCCCAAGGGAAAGGGAAGCCCTAAATGGAAGTCAGCAAGAAGGGTCAACTATAGCCAGTGAAGACCATTGTTAGGGTTTTCTCTACCTCAAAGAGTAGTGAGAAATTGCCAGACTCTCAATGGTCAATCTCACCTTGCCCAGAGAAATGTTTATGCCAAGCAATGTGGGGAACTCACTAATTCAGCCAGTGTTGAAAGCAACCAATAGTGATCTAGTTGCAGGAATGTGGGTCAAAGGCAGATTTAGAATGAAATAGGTTTCCAGTGGCTACAGTAGGGTGCTGGCAACCACCATGCGGTGTGGCCACTGGAGGCACCTATTCCTGGCCTATGCACCAATGATAGGATTGGGCAAAAGAGTTACATGGCAGGTTTACAAATCATGACACATGACTGGTTCCACTTGAGAGGTTTATTAAGGTAAGGGGAAAGGGTTGCAGAGATTGTCTCTGGACAGGGCAGGAGAGAAAGAGAGATAGAGGAGGAGCTTCAAGTTCTCTTATAAGGCAACCCAGAGAGTGTGCATGTACTTTCAGGTGATCTGCAGGTGGTCTGGTGGTCTGCAGGTGGCCTCACAGATGCCGGGATAACCATTTCAATGGGTCCTTTGGGGCTGGCTGTAGAGATGCCTGCTTACTGATCCCAACAGGATGGAAATCAGGTACGGGGAGAGTGGAGGTTGGAGGTGGAAAGGGAGGATAGGAGAGAGAATGTAAATAGGTGGGGGAGCATCTCTGGAAGAGGGGAGGCTCCTAGGAGTGCTTTTGTAGACTGAAGATAGTTTACATTTGGAATTCTGGGGACTTTTCAGAGGGTATATAAATGCCAGAGCTCCAAGAGGCAGTGTGGCTGCTGTTGTTGTTGTTGCTGCTGCTCCTTCTTTTCTTTTTTTCACTCCTGCTGCTGTTGGTGTTTGTTGGATTGCTGGATGAAGATATCCGACATCAAAAATCAAACTCGCCCGAAGGAACTCAGTGCCCCTAATCAGCATGAAATAGTCTAACAATATCCATGCCTCCTTCCCCTCTAACCTTCTTTCTCTCCTGCTTACTGTTGAGGGGGTTGGAAGAGATAGGAGTGTTGTATGATGGTAGATACAGGAACCTAATAAACAGCCAATTTTGCTTGAGATTGATTTAGCTATTTTTTCTGGTTCCTTGCAAATTTTAGGATTTCTTTTCTCTTTACTTGAAGAATGTTTTAGATATTTTGATTGGAATAGTACTGGATGTGTAAATAGCTTTTCATAGGATGGTTATTTTTCACATTATTAGTTCTACTGATCCACGAGCATGAGCAGTCTTTTCATTTTCTAGTGTCTTTCTCAGACTCTTTATTCTCATATTTGACATTTTTATGGTAGTGATCTGTCACTTTTTGGTCATTCCAAGAAGGTTTATTCAAAATGTTTTATTGTCTTTGATCACATTGTAAATGAGTTTGTCCATAATCTCTTTCTCAGTGTGTTTGATGTTGTTTAACAGGAAGGCTACTGAATTTTATAAGTTGATTTTGTATTCTGACATTTTGCCAAAACTGTGAATTTTTTTTTTCAATTGTGCTATAGAAGTTTGGGGATCTGTAAATAGGGATAATCTGACTTCTTCCTGATCTATTTGTATACCTTTAATAATTTCTGTTGCTGTATAATGTCAACTAATGCTTCCAACACAATTTTGACAAGAAGTAGAGATAATGAACAGCCCTGTCTCATTGCTGATTTTAATGGGATTAGTTTTGGAGATTTCTTCACTTAGGATAATGATGGCTGTACGTTTGTCATACATAGCTTTTATTATGTAGAGATACAATCTCTCTAGTCTTATTCCCTCATATTGGGTTTTGTCAAAAGTCTCTCTGTATGTACTGAGATATGCAAAATTTGTTTTTAAGTCCATTTTGCAGTTTATTAAAATTTACTAACTTGCCTATGTTGTATATGAGAGATAAATCCAACCTTGTCACAGTGTACAGTATTCTTGATATATGTCTATATTCAGTTTGCAAGTATTTAGCAAGCATTCTTTTGGTCTATTTTCATTAAGAATATTGGTCAGTAGTTTCTTCTTTTTTATTGTTTCTTTACCTGGTTTTAGTACTAGAGTGGTATTGATTTTGTAGAAGGAGTTTGGAAGTGCTACATCTGTTTCTTTTCTTCTCTTTTCTTTTCTTTATAGTTTAAGGCTTGCTAGGTGAGAGAACAGAAATCATTGAGGACAGATCTCTGGGATGGAGGAGGCTCCTCCTGGGAGTCTATTGGGGTGACCCTAGGTGAGACTCCTAGTAGCAGGGGATATGGAGCCTGGGGTGGCCACCTCCTGTAGCCTGGGACTCCTAATGGAAAGAGGGGAACACAAAACCACACACAAAACCTTCAACCCAAAATTTGCCTTAACTTCAAGAAATATAGAGATAAAGATGGAACAGAGGTTGATGGAATGGCAAAGCAATGACTGGCCCAATTTGAGACCCACCCTATGAGAGACAACCAACCCCTGACACTATTAATGACACTTTGCTATGCTTGCAGACAGGAGCCTACTGTCTTCTGAGAGACTTCATCCTGCTGCTGGAAACAGATGGAGAGACACACAGCCAAACAATAGGTAGAACTTGAGGAGTCTTACAGAAGAGTGGGGGAAAAGAGTGATGGATTTGGAGTGGTCAAAGACACCACATAAACACCTACAGATTAAACCAACTGGGGCCCATAGAGACTGAACCACCAACCAATGAGCATGCATAGGCCATACCCAGGACCCCTACACATATGTAGCAGATGTTCTTCATGTGGGTCCTCTAACAACGGGTGTAGGGGTTGTATCTGATTCTGTTCCCAGTTTTGGATCCCATTAGCATACCTTGGCTGCCTTGTCTGGCCTCAGTGTTAGAGGATGCCCTTAGTTCTGCTGTGACTTGATTTGCCAGGGTGGGTTGATAACCATGGAGGACCTACCCTTCTCTGAGGATTAGGCTGTAAAGTTATTAAAAAATTAATTAATGGAAAGAAAAGCAGGATTGACTGCAGATCTTTGAATGCCTGGCATCATTCTGCTGCTATGAATCTATCTGGCCTTAGACTATTTTTTTTAACTGGAAGGATTTTTATTATGTTTCAATCATCTCACCTGTTATGGATCTATTTAGCTTGATGAGTTCTTCATGGTTAAATTTTGAAGGTTTGCCTAAATCTAGAAATCCTTCCATTTCTCTTAGATTTTCAAATTTAATGAAGTATGTTTAAAAAAGAAAAAAAAAAACAGAGTGGCTCAATATATGGAAATCCATCAATATAATTCACTTTATAAACAAAATGAAATTAAAAAAAAACAGGACCATCTCATTTGGAGGCAGAAAAAGCATTTGGCAAAATCCAACACCCAGTCATGTTTAAAGTCTTGGAGAGATCAGGGATACAAGGCACTTACCTAAACATAGTAAAGGCAATATACAGCAAGCATACAGCCAGCAACAAACTTAATGGAGAGAAACTTAAATTAATTCTACTGAAATCATGACTAGACAAGGCTGCCCACTCAATCTGTATTTCTTAAACTGGAAAGAAGTCAATATCACTATTCACAGATGACATGACAGTATGCATAAGTGACCCCCAAAATTCTACCAGGGAACTCTTTCAGCTGATAAACACCTTCAGCAAAGTGGCTGGATACAAAATTAACCCAAATATAAATAGGTAGCCCTCCTATATGCAAAAGGTAAACAGGCTTAGAAAGAAATTAGAGAAACAGTACCCTTCACAATAGCCACAAAAAACATAAAAGTAACTTGGTGTAACTCTAACCAAGCAAATGGAAGACTTGTATTAGAACAAAACAAAACTTCAAGTCACTGAGGAAAGAAATTGAATATTATATTAGAAGAAGGAAAGATCAACCATGATCATAGGTTGGTAGGATTAACAGTAAAAATGGCCATCGTATCAAAAGCACTCTACAGATACAACACAATTCCTATGAAAATACCAACACAATTCTTTACAGAATTTGAAAGAACAGTTTTCAATTTCTTATAGGAAAACAACACCAACACCAACACCAAAACAAAAACAAAAACAAAAAACCTCAGAGCAATAAAAAGATCTTCTGAAGGTATATCCATATATGATTTCAAGCTGTACTATAGAGCAACAGTAATAAAAAATTGCATGGTAGTGGCATAGAAACAGACTGGTGGATCAATGAAATCAAACTGAAGACCCATAAATATACCCACACACTTACTGACACTTGATTTTTGACAAAGGAATGAAAACAAATCTGGTACCAGGGAGGTCTGCAGGGACTGATGCATAAACAGAGGACCATACATAGAGAGGACACAGGTCTCTTGCTCAGATGTATTTGATAAGCAGCTCAATCTCCATATGGGTGACCTAGTAAGGGGAACAGGGCAGTCTCTGACATGAACTCTGTTGCCTGCTCTTTGATCACTTCCTCTGGGTGAGGCAGCCTTCTTAGGCCACAGAGAAAGAGGATGCAGGCAGTCCTAAAGAAATTTTATAGAATGGGGACAGTTGGTAAGGGAGGGGGGCTCCCCCTTTCTGAAGACTAGGGGACTAAGAGACAGGGATACAGGGGAAGAAGGAGAAAGGGTGAGACCAAGGGAGAAGAGGGAAGGGGATATGATAGGGATGTAAAATGAATAGATTAATAATAAAACAATGTGATATTAAGAATGAAATGTTAAGAAAAAACATAATATTCTGAATTTCTTTGGTGTCTGTTGTGATGTTTTCCTATTTATCTCTGATTCTGTTAATTTGGGTCATCTCTTTTTATTTTGGTTAGTGGGGCCAAAGGTCTTCCATTTGTGTTTATCTTCTCAAAGAATCAGACATGAGATTTCTTGATTTTTTTTTATTGTTTCTGTTTCATTAACTTCTGCTGTGATTTTTATTATTTCTTGTTGTCTGCTGGGTTTGGTTTTAGTTTATTCTTGTTTTTCCAAATTCTTTAGTTGTATTATTAAGTCATTTATTTGTGCTTTCTAATTTTTTGAATGTAGGCACTTAGGGCTATAAACTATCATCTTAGAATTGCTTTTAATGTGCCCCAGAGGTTTTGTTGCATTTTCATTTTCATCTAGTTCCAGTAATAATTTGATTTCTTCTTTCACCCATTCATCATTCAGTAATGTGTTGTTTAATCTCCATGCATTTATACACTTACTAGATTTTGTTAGTTGTCAGTTTTAAGTTTTATTGACTAATGGTCAGAAAGGAACATGGGATTGTTTCAGTTTCTCTATGATTAAGCTTTACTTTGTGTTTCAGCATATGGTCTCTTTTAGAGAAGCTTCTATGCTGTTAAGTAAAATGTAAGTGCTTTGTTTGGCATTTGGATGGAATATTGAGTAGATATCTGTTGGGTCCATTTCATAAGATGTCATTTAATTCATAGATTTCTCTATATTTTTGTCCAGATGACCTGTCTATTGGAGAAAGTTGTGTGTTGAAATCAATACATATGGAGTTTGTGTTAATTTGAGTCTCTAATTCTGTTAATAGTTTTTTTATGAAATTAGGTAAACCAGAGTTTTCTGTAGATATGTTTAGTATTGTGGTATTTTCCAGATAGATTGGTTCCTTGATTAGAACAAAGTATTTTTTTTTTTTTTTTTTTTTTTTTTTTTTTTTTTTGTCTCCTCTGATTAGTTTTAATCTGAAGCTATTTTTTTTTCCAGATATTATGGTGGCAATATCTGCCGGCTTTTTATCCCATTTTTTAAATACTTTTTTTTTTCATTCTTTCACTTTCAAGTGTGCCTATATGTGAAACTAAGATGGGTTATTTGTATACAACAGATGGATGGATTTGCTTCTTAATCTATTCAGATAGTTTTGTCTTTTGGTTAGATTTAAATTTATAGCCTGGTGGTGGTGGCACACACCTTTAATCCCAGAACTTTGAAGGCAAAAGTAGGTGGTTCTCTGAGTTCAAGTCCAGCCTGCTCTATAGAGTGAGTTCCAGGACAGCCAGAGCTACACAGAGAGATCCTGTCTAAAAGAAAAAAAAAATTAAGCTTGTTGGAAAGTGTCTATAGATTCAACTCATTTTGATGTTTTGTGATGGTTTGTGTTTTTAGCTGTGGTTTGTTTTTCTTTAATTATAGCTTCATTTGTTTTCTTTCTAGAGTCTCTTGGTTGTACTTATTCTCTAGTTAGAAATATTGAGTCTTACTCAGGAAGGCAAAGGGAGGCAGATCTCTGTGAGTTCGAGGCCACCCTGATCTACAAAGTAAATCCAGAACAAACAAGGCTACACAGTGAAATGCTGTCTAGAAACTTTCAGTACATTTTCATTGTTCTGTATACTTCGCGTTTTAGCTAGTATATTCTGTGGACATTTTTTTTTTCTGGTGTTTTCTGTTTTATTTTCTGTATTTGTATGGGTGTGTCTTTGGGGACATTTTCCCTATGATATTATTGAAGATCTGGTCTTTGCCCTTGAAATAAGGTTCTTCTCCCTCTTTTATACCTATTTTTGAAAGCTTTGTTATCTTATGATGTGTCACATGTCTTGGTGTCCCTATCCTGTGAATTTTAGTATTTTTTATTTTTTCATTTTATCTAGATTCTCTAATTTATCTTCAAATGATGCTATCTTGTGCTTGATCTCTTCTACTCGTAAATGGGTATTAAGTTTTCCAATTCCATGTTTATTTCAGCTTGTGTTTTCTTCAATGTTCCTATATGTTCATTGAATTCAGGTTTCTAATCCCGAATTATCTTTTGTATCACATTCAGGCATGCATTCCATTTTGTTGGATGTTACTCATGCATTTATTGTTATCATTTTTGAGTCCAGTAAAGTGCTTATTTGTATCATTTTTAAATTCTTCAAATTATTTGAAAATATTTTGATTGTCTATGACTTAAGGTTCTTCTTTGTAGTTCCTGTTAGGGAAAACATCTGCAAGACTAGTGGGTTTCATGGGAGAGATGGTGCTTTGGCCATTCATGTTATTTTTGCTTTTGCAAATTGACCTAGGCTTGTGGACTTCCTTGTGTGTTTGATGTAACGATCTGACCTTCCTTAGATTGGACAACAGATATGGGATGTCCACTAGGCCAGGTAAAACTGTTGGGGGAGCTGTTTAACTGGCTCAGGGAAAGATGGATTCCAAACCACAGGTCTAGAGCTTGGGAAAAAAGGGTTCACAAATAAAGTAGATTCATGGCCATAGATCTGAAACTAGGCTTTTACAAATAGCATGGGTTGGGGTAAAAGTTGGAAAGGGGAAAAGTGACTTACCCAGGAAATGCTGCTGGTATATAAAAAGTGTTTACAGAGGGGGTCAGGTTGGAGAAAGAGAAGAAAGGAAAGGAGCAGCTTAAAGGGATGTTTTAGGGGCCATAGATCTGGAATTAGTGTTTTGTTGTTGTTGTTGTTTTTAGACAGGACTAGAGTATGTAGCCTTAGGAGGCATGGAACTCACCGTGTAGAACAGACTGACCTTGAATTCAAAGAAATCTCCCTACCTCCCAAGTGCTGCAATTATAAGGCACACATAATGTGTTATTCTAGAATTGCTAGCTTCGTTCATATTCTTTCATAAATCTTATAGTTTAACTGTTCAATCTCCCCTTATTACTTTATGTAGGCTTTCTGAATGTTTTATTGTTTTGTTTTATTTTATCATTCTTTGAGACAAGTTTATTGGTCTTTTGGATAGAATTCATTTCCCAGGAAGATAGTTACATTGTATTTCTGCAAGAACAATGCATGACCTGATGTCTGATGATGATTCTTTGTTTGGCCCTAGTGTAGACTGTCTTGGGCTTCTTTTCAGCAATGCTGAAATCTGACACACCAGCACCATATAGAATTCTAGCATGTAGAATTGGATGCTCAGAGCATATTGGTTGCCCAGATCAATATGTTTCCCGGACTCCAAAACTGAAATTTCCAATATCTGAGTTTTTTGTTTTTGTTTTGTTTTGTAACTCATACTCCTGTATATTCAGATCATTCTCCAGGATTTCTTCTGCCTCGAACACAAAGACTATGCTGTTAACCCAAATTTTTTTCTTTTCTCCTGATGCCAAAGGACCTGACAGTGTCCTTTAGAAAATAAAAGCATCTTGCCCATGAGCTACTCTCAAACTTTGGCTGCCCAGGCTCATCTCTTTCCAATCTCTCCTATAGATATCAGGCAGAGCTTACAAATGAGGTCCTTCATGATTTCTCCTTTATTTCTTGACTCTGCTTCATGATGGAGGGCAGAAAAAATGGCTTCTGAAGATTTAGATGATAGATTCAGAAGGGCATAATATTCTTTGAAAGAAATCTCCTAAACCCTGTGGACAATATTCCTGGTTTTAGAGTGTGTTAGTTACTTTCTGATACTATGATAAAATACCATGACCAAAAGAAACTTAGGAAAGGAAGGGTTTAGTTTGACTTATGGTTTCAGAGGGGGAAAGTCCACTATACTAGGAAAGGAATGGCCTGGCAGCAGGATTAGGAAGCTGGCTAATTTCATTTTCACTCACACACAGGTTGAAGAGTGAACAGGAACTATAAACCTTCAAAGTGCACCCCTCTTCCAAGGCTGCATTTCTTGAATATTCCATAACCTCTGCAAATAGCTCTATTAACTGGTATCCAAATGTTCAAATACATGAGCTTATGGGGGACATTTGCTAATGAAACATATGATCTCTCTTGGACCTTGACTAAATTACTGAGCTGTTTGCTTGACATATTAGAGAGTTTAAGTCTCCAAATATTTTAGTCATGGGCAAGAAAGTCATGCTGTCTTTTAGTTGTTACACTATATTAGTTTTGTTGTATTGAGTCTGTACAGCTATCTTTTCTAAACTCTTTTCTTCTGATTTCTAGATTTCCCCCTGGTTTTATTGGAAGATTTTGATACCATAGATGTCGGCTTATACATTAGCTTCTTTCTTGGTTTTATCATGTCTAGAATTTTAATTATTAAATTGACTTATTCTGTTTCCTGAGTCACCAGTTGAAAGTTTGAAATGCAGTTGATCTGAAATTGAACTACAGAGCCACAATTCAAGTATGAAATTGTTCTGCAACTGCCATATCCCTGGCCATATACAAAATTACATGAGTATAATAACATCAATGCTTGGAAGGTCAGACATGGTTTAAAAGAAGATTCTGTCATATTCTAGGTAAAGGGCCTTGGGTAAGCTATTTACCTTCTTTGGTCTCAGTTTACTCATCAACACCAAGGACCTTCTAATTTCATCTTCACAAAATTGACAGGATTAATGGAGTTTGTAAAATGCTTATCATATCAGCAATACCCCTATTTGGTAACCACGCAGTTCTTACTGCATTTCTGGGTATGAGTTCTAGCTAAGCTTTTTACAGTACCTGTGTGGTTTGGAGTACATGGGATTTTTCTAGTTAACCAAAGAATCTTGTCACAAATGAGCAAACAAACAACAACTCCCCTAAATCAAAAACTCTTTAGTTTGATGTCTTTTTTTTAAGATTCATTTATTTATTACAAATGCAATGGTTTGCCTGCATGTACACTTGCATATCAGAAGAGGGCACCAGACCCCATTCTAGATGGTTGTGAGGCCCCATGTGGTTGCTGGGAGTCGAACTCAAACCCTTTGGAAGGGCAGTCAGTGTTCTTAACCTCTGATCCTCTCTCCAGTCCCTCAAAAACTCTTTAAAGTCAACAGCAATTATGCACACATTGCCTACGTAGTGATTGATTTTACATGAGAATTCTGGTCAGTTAATTCTTTACAAAATTATGAAATTTACTTTCTTGTATCCATTTTTTCTAGAATTCAGTTTATCTCACTACCCTTTTATTGTCTTTTAAATGATCCATAACATGTTCATTTCATTGAGTTTGAAGTTGGAAGATGTTTCAGTGGGTTTAAGCAGATCGAAAAGTCACGAACAAAAGGATATTGGGACAAGGAAAAATGTCCACTTAAACCCACCCTTCTGTGGATTTAAAATTTGTAAAGTGAATATTTAACGGAATTACCTTTAAGTAAACACTTATGCAGCATTTTTATGAATGGCCCAGAACATGATTCATTGGATAAACAATGAATGGATCTAAGCATTGATCATTATAGTCTATTGGCACCACAAAGAGAGAACAAATACTACATTCTTCACACTTCCACTTATGAAACATTCTTTATATCAAAAAGAAAAAAAAAAAAACCTTCAAAACAGGCTACTAATCACACAGAATAAAAAGAGAATATCTTAAACTACACCATGGGGGAACAATCAGAAAAATTCAAGGTGCAGTGATTTTGCATAATAGTGACATATATTTGAAAATTGAAAGGAAAAACTATATAAAGAACCTCCAAAATTTAAAAATATTAAAAGGCAGCTTACTCAGCACAATATATTGACTTTATTCAGATACTAGTCGATTCACTATGCAGTTGAGGTTGGTCTTGAACTCCCAATCCTCCTGTGTCTACCTCTTAAATTCTAGGATTACAGGCACGTGCTACCACACCCAGCTTTCATTTTAATCTTTAGACCATGAGAACATTATGATCCACAATATGCAGACTGTGAAACTGAGAATGAAAAGAGTCTTTCACTTGCTCTTTATGGAAGATAAGGATATAAAATCTTTACCTACTTCAGTTTGATGTGAAAGCATCCCAAAGGCATTCTAAAGAAAGTAGAAGGATAAATATGCATAAATAGTATGTAATTATTAGTGTGATTCTATAATTGATATTTGTGTGAATATGCTGCCTCTGACAGGTAGAGAAGCATCAGGCTTCATTTATATCTACCAAACTAGTGATCTCCAACTGTGTGTTAAAACAAACTTTTCATAGTAAATACCTTTAATGGTTTATACTGCATCCCTTGCAAAAGACATTTTCTATGTGTACTGATAGAGTGCCATTTCAGAGAATCAACATCTCCTGTCTACTTTCTGGAATTCATTCCACACAGAACAGTCTGGATGTGAGGACAATGGCAGAGGTAACACTTCCAGGGTCCACCCTACACTAATGGAGATTGATAGTTAGTAAATAAATGTTTCTAGTTCTCATATTTTCAAGATATATTCTTGAAACATTTTGGTTGCCAACACCATAATCTTAAGTAAGACTGGCCACTTTTCAGTTGCCCACAGAGATAACCAACTCAACAAAGCATTGGATTTTCTCTCTTTTCAAGTTTACTGGTCCTTCACTCTTACTTCTAGAATCATCTACACCTAGGTTCTTGCTTCAGCTCTGCTTCTCGTAGAACATGAACCCTCCTCAAAGCATCTCGAGTCTAAGCCAAGTGTATACATATTATTTGTAAATTACATTCATGATGATTTCTTTATATAGGCTATAAAACATAAAGAAAATCTAAGAGAGTAACATAGACATAAATAAAAAATATTAACAATTCCATGTCAGGGTTATTATAAAATTCGTACTAGGATAATGCAATTATGCTAAAGCCTACAAAATTCTTAAATAATTTACTGATGATTTGCAAGTAAAAAATGGGATCTTACTTCCTCATATTTTTCTCTGTAGTTATTATATTTCTTAAAAATAAATTACTTTTTAGAGAAGATTTAAGGTCTCAACAAAACTGAAAAATAAAAAGTTCTACTTGGGTGTAAGGATTTTTTATGGCAGATGATTCTAGAAGTAAGAATGAGAGACTGGTGAGTATGATTTACAGATGGTTGTAAGGGTTGCTAAGAACTGTATTTGGGTCCTCTGAAGACTGTTGAGCTACCATGGACAGGCGTTTTTAAAACTAATTTTTAGTTTTCATTTTTCTATTTTACTTTTCTTTCTTTTTTTGAATATGAGACCTTGCTGACTAGCTTTGAACTCATGAACCCATTTTTCCTACCTCCTACCTCTAGACAGCCTCTGTACTGTGGATGTTCCATACCAAAATGATATATTTGTAAACCTTTAAGGAAATCACATTGACATGTTATCCATAGTCTATAGTTTATAATTGGGATTACTCTTGCTGTTATTTAGTATATAAATCTAGATTCATATTCTGAACCTGGGAGTTAAATGATCCTTTCACAGAGGCTGCATGTCAGATATCCTGCATATCAAATATTTACATTATAATTCATAACAGCAGCAAAATTACAGTTATGAAGTAGCAATGACAATACATTTATGGTTGTTGGTCACCACAACATGAAGGGTAGTAGCATTAGGAAAGTTGAAAACCACTGAACTAGATGTCTATAAAGTCACACACATCTGCAGTTACTATATCATAACAGAACGTCTTCTGATTTTCCTGTATCATTTTGTATTCTCAACAAAAATTTCCACTGCTGCATTTGGTGTTGAGATAAATATTTTGGATGTCTGCCATTTAAAATGATATGCAATGGTATCGTATTTTGTGTTAATTTGCAATTCTCATTGATATATGATGTTGAGCATTATATATTCATTTGTTATTAGTGTATCTTATTGGTTAAGATTTTTGTTCATACCTTTTCTCAGTATTTAATCAAGTTGCTAATTTGCTTATTATTGATCTTTAAGAGGTCTTTTTATAGGGGATATTTTTCCCCTGGGAATGATGTGGCTATCATTGTCTTAAAAGCAGACCAGCTGTGATTACCTACATGAGACTGTCACAAGATTGTGTCTGCTAATATCCTCTCATAGAATGGAGAGAAATTATGAGGCAGTAGTGTCTTTCTCTAAGAGTATGTAAGCAGTTAATGTCTGGGTGATGTGGCACATGAAGAGAGTTGCAGGTATATTTCAACAATTGCTTGCAGACCAGAGAATATGTTGCAGTCCTTGAAAATAGCATGTATGGAATAGAATTTTAAGAACTTTATTGCTGAAGTTGCATTGCCTTTGCTACAGTTGATAAGACATCTAACTGAGGCATAGCTCTCTGTTCAGAAAGAAAAAAAACTTGTCTACATATTACTTTTTGATTTGGTAAGCATATTGGATAAACAAAAAGATAAGATTAAGATTCTTCATTCTCTTTTTAGGATTATTTTATGAATATGAATGTTTTGCCTGAATGTCTGTGTGTGCACCATGTGTGTGTCTGGTACCGCTGGTGATTAGAAGAGGGCATATAATCCCTTGGAAGTGTAGTTATAAATGGTTGTGATCTACACTTTGGGTGCTTGGAACTGAACCTTATTCCTCTTGAAGAGCAACACGTGTTCTTAACCACTCAATCACATCTCAGTCTTATAATAGCTCTCTTTCAGAATTTTTTATTATTTTTGATTATTTGTATGCATGTGTGTATGTGTATATGAGTGTAAGTTTCTATAGAGGTAGGAGGTGTTGGATCCCCTAGAGCTGCAGTTATAGGTGGTTGTGAGACACTTGTCATAGGGTGGCAGGAGCTGAACTTGAGTCCGTTGAAAGAGGGCTAAGTGCTTTTAACTACTGAACCATCTTCCCAGCCCACCATTTCTTATATCTCTATGCATGGGTAATGTGTAAGAAAAAAAAGAGAAAGAATACAGATTAGATCTGTGCAAAATATTCCTTCCTGGAACACAAAAGCTTGGAACCCATGGGTAGAACTGGGTTGTAAAGAGGAGAAAATTACATGGAAATGATAGTGAGTGAGAGAGTCGGGGGTAAGAGCAAGGGATGAGACAAAGTTGGTGTGTAATGCCCATTTCACTTGGCCAGGTGATACTATTTTCACCAGAAAATAAAGAGAAAAGTTATTTTTTTTTAGGAACCTGAGAACAAATATGAAGCTATAAAGACTGCTGAGCCCGTCGGTGGGTCATGATATTTAAGAAATAAAAATGTTTCTGATACAACTGAGTGACAGACTGAAATGTATTTTTTTTTCATGAATTGCTAGCACAACCAATAGTGAATAAGAAAACAATTAACAGCAAGAGATGAAAGAGGCTGTCTCATTCATTGGAAAGCAAATGAGGCAAAACTTGTATCAGGCTAGAGTTCCCAATGAAAAACACTGACAGAAAGTGGTAAACTTTGTTTGTGGACCTCAGAAAGACCTTAAAACCTAAAAGCCATTTCACCAAAGAGGTACCGATAACCCTCATTTTTGTCTTCTGTGAAGAAAAAAATAAGATCCTGTGTGATGGGAATTGCCTCAGCCTCATAGAGAGAAACCAAGTTTTCCTGCAGGTGGAGGCCCTACATTCAGTTGTGGAACCATTGACCATTGCAGAATATTTGGGCTTGGGTGGATGCCAAAGCCAGGTGTACCTTGGATCCCGGTTGCCTCCTGGAACATCAGAACTAATGGACATCAGTTAGATCGATATCGAGATAGATCAGTGTTTGTGCTCAATTAAGATTAAGTCTGTCCTCCTGGTAGGCAACTATCCCTCTACAGTATGCTGTACATTGGGGTGCAGATTTTTGTTGTTGTTGTTCAGCCTGTGGCCCCTTAGCTCGTAGATGTAGCTAATGGAGAAGGAGCAGCCTCCCACAGGGCCAAACCAGGAACTGAAATCAGAATGTTAGGCAAATGGGTGCTCTGCTCCCTTTTGAACCCAGGCCATTCTGAGCAGTATATATAATAGGCTCTGCCTAGCAACAGAGGTGTGTGTGTGTGTGTGTGTGTGTGTGTGTGTGTGTGTGTGTGTGTGTCTGCAGCAGCCTTGCAACAGTGCTCCAGGATAAGGAAGCCAAACAGCTCATGGAAAATTACTGTTCATTATAGAGAACTGAATAAAATTGGGCACCTTATCCAAGCTGCACCACAGTTTGTATAACATAAACTAGGTTAAAAAAAATCTGTGTCTGGGGAGATTACAGACCCTAGTGTGGAACTACCACTATGGTTTTGTTAAGCAGATAAAATATGCCAATCAGATTGTTTTTTGAGCATTTATACCTATTGATTATTGCTGTCAGCCTTGGTTAAAACAGATTTTTTTTTTTTTTTACAGAGGTTGGTATTCTGCAGACTCATAATGGGTCACAGTGTTAAGTGACTAATGCTGTGCCGTGTAAGTCCAAAGCTCAGCTTTACACAGGACAAAATACCCACATATCTACATCATACTCTTCAAAGCTCAGGTGACATCACTGAAGAGGGACTGAAGTGAATGTAAGAACTAGAGAAAAAAGTATAGTGATGTATAACTATGTCCTGTAGGCATGATGCAGCCATCAGCATCTAAATGAGAGCAGTTGTGATTTCCTACATGGACTCTGACAAAATGGGTTCACTAACAATTCTTTGTAGAATACAAAGGGAAGGGTACATTCATTGTTACCTCCCCATCTTGAGCATATATAAACAACAATGTCTGGGGGTGAGAGGAGACTCTTCTTTACAGCTGTCCATATTTTGCCCATGCTTCTGTAAATAAACTCATGGTCTTGTAAGCAAATTTAACAGACTAAAACCACTGTTTTATCTAACTTCACTTGAGTGGGATTATTTCTTTGATCTCTCCTTAGTGGCCTATCTGAGGTACCAGTAGTGCCCCATTTGGTATGAATAAACCCTTGTTCTCATCTTACTAGGCAAAATCAATGGATATTTAGATAACTATACCTTACCGCCATGCTTTTTAAAATTTTTTTTTTCACCTAGTCTATGATTTTCTTTTTGTTCTCTTGAAGTACCCATGGAAAGGCAGTAATTTTTCATTTTAATGAAATCTGGTGTATCAATTATTTATTTCTGTGATTATGCTTTTAATGTTATGCCTAATAGTCATCACCAAGTCAAAAATCATTTAGATTTTCTGCTCTACTATGTTCTAGAAGTTTCATTATTTTGTATTTTATTTTACTTATTTAATACCAAGCTAACTGTAAATTAAATTTACCTGGTGTGTGTGTGTGTGTGTGCATGTGTGTGTGTGTGTATTATGAAAAAGAAAAAAAAATATTAGTTACAGTTTATTAACTTTGTATCCCTGCTGTATCCCACTCCCTAATTCCCTCCCAATCCCACACTCCCTCCCTCATATTCTCCCTGCCCTGTTCCAAGTTCACTGATAGGGGAGGACCTCTTCCCCTTTCATCTGACCCTAGCTTATCGGGTCTCTTCAGGACTGGCTGCAAAGTCCTCCTCTGTGACCTAGCAGGGCTACTCCTCCCTCAGGTGGGGGAGGTAGGTCAAAGAGCCCACTATTGAGTTCATGTCAGAAACAGTCCTTGTTCTCCTTATTAGGGTACATACTTGGATACTGAGCTACCATGGGCTACATCCGAGCAGAGGTTCTAGGTTATATCCATACATGGTTCTTGGTTGGAGAAACAGCTTCATAAAAGAACCCTGTGCCCAGATACATTTGGTCCTTGTGGAGCTCCTGTCCTCTCCAGGTCATATTAACTCCCCCTTCTTTCTTATGATTCCCTGCACTCTGCCCTAGATTTGTTTATGAGTCTTAGTATCTGCTTTGATACACTGCTAAGAGGAGTCTTTCAGAGGCCTTCTGTGGAAGGCTCCTGTCCTGTTACTTGTTTTCTCCTACATCCAATGTCCATCCCATTTGTCTTTCTAAGTTAGGATTAATCAACTTACCCTGAGTCCTCTTTCTTGTTTATCCTCTTTAGGTGAATAGATTTCACTTAGTTCAACCTATCTTATAGGTCTATATAAATGAGTATATACCATGTATGTCTTTCTGCTTTTGGGATACCTCACTCAAGATGATCTTTTCTAGCTTCTGGAGGCATCTCCATCCATGATCTCAAGCTGTACTACAGAGCAATAGTAATAAAAACCACATGGTATTGGCATAGAAACAGAATAGTGGATCAATGGAACCGAATAGAAGATCCAGAAATAAACCCACACACCTATGGATACTTGATTTTTGACAAAGAAGCCAAAACCATTCATTGGAAAAAAAGACAGCATCTTCAACAAATGGTGCTGGTCCAACTGGTTGTCTACATGCAGAAAAATGCAAATAGATCCATAGTTATCACCCTGTACAAAACTAAAGTCCAAGTGGATCAAAGACCTCAACATAAAACCAGACACACTAAATAGTTTAGAAGAAAAAGTGGGGAAGAGCCTAGAACCCAATGGTACAGGTGACAACTTCCTGAACAGAACACCAACAGCACAGGCTCTAATATCAACAATCAATAAATGGGACCTCATGAAACTGAAAAGCTTCTGTAAAGCAAAAGATACTGTTGCCAGAACAAAACGACAGACTACAGACTGGGAAAGGATCTTCACCAACCCTATATCTGACTGGGGGCTGATATCCAGAATATATAAAGAACTAAAGAAGTTAAAAAGCAACAAAACAAGCAATCCAATTAAAAAGTGCGGTACAGAGCTAAACAGAATTCTCAGTAGAGGAATACAGAATGGCAGAGAAACACTTAATGAGATGCTCAACGTCCTTAGCCATCAGAGAGATGCAAATCAAAATGACCATGTGATTTCACTTGACACTCATTAGAATGGCTAAGATAAAAAACTCAAGTGACAATACGTGTTGGACAGTATGTGGAAAAAGGGAAATCCTCCTCCACTGCTGTTGGGAAGGGTTGTACAACCACTTTGGAAATAAATCTGGCACTTTCTCAGACAATTAGGAATAGTGCTAACACAAGATCCAGCTATACCACTGCTAGGTATATACCCAAAATTTGCTCTAGTACACAACAAGGACATTTGCTCAACCATGTTTGTAGCAGCTTTATTTGTAATAGCCAGAACCAGGAAACAACCCAGATTTCCCTCAGTTGAGGAATGGATACAGAAATTGTGGTACATTTACAGAATGGAATACTACTCAGCAATTAAAACCAAGGAAATCATGATATTTTGTATTTCATAATCATATAATCATATGTATCCTTGTAGAGATCTTATCTTGTACATACCTTGCTGGATTTACATCTAAATATTCCATTTCTGAGATGCTAATGTAAATGATCTTATAATTCTTAATTTTAATTTCTATTATTTCACTTCTGATATAAAGAAAGGATACTGACTTTTACATGTTTACCTTATATTGCCAAGCTTTGTAAAAATAACATTTTTAAGAATCATTTATTTATTTAGTTAGTTATTTGTCATCTCTTTTTTAAAATTTAATTTTTTAATTTTAATTTTTATTAATTACAATTTATTCACTTTGTATCCCAGCTGAAGCCCTCTCCCCCATCCTCTCCCAATTCCACCCTCCCTCCCTCTTTTCCTACTATGCCCTTCCCCCAGTCCCATGATAGGGTAGGTCCTCCTCCACTTCCACCCGACCTTAGTTTATCAGGTCTCATCAGGACTGGCTTCTTTGTCTTTCTCTGTGGACTAGTAAGACTGCTTCCCCCTCAGGTGGAGATGATCAAAGAGCTCCCATGAGTTCATGCCAGAGGCAGTGCCTGTTCCTATTATTGGGGAACTCTCTTGGACACTGAAGTCCCATGGGTTATTTTTGTGCAGGGGTTCTAAGTTATCTCCATGCATGTTTCTTGTTTGTAGCATCGATCTCAAAAAAGACCCCTGTGCCCAGATTTTTTTGTTCTGTTGTTCTCCTTGTGGAGCTCCTATCCCCTCCAGGTCTTTCTATCTCTCCCTTCATTCATAGGATTACCTAAAACTCTGTAAAAAGTTTGGCTATAATTATCTGTAGCTACTTTGATACCCTGCAGAGACTTTGATACCCTTTAGAAACTTTCAGAGGCCCTCTGTGAAGGGCTCTTGTCCTGTTCCCTGTTTCCTCCCTCTTCTGATACCCATCTCATTTGCCTTTCTGAAAAGATTGAGCATCTTACCAGGATTCTCCTTCTTGATTACCTTCCTTAGGTATACAGATTTTAGTATGTTTATCCTATCCTGTAGGTCTAGTATCTACTTATAAGTGAGATTATACCGTGTGTGTCTTTCTGCTTCTGGGATACCTCACTCAAGATGATCATTTCTAGACCCCCGTATTTGCCTGCAAAATTCATGATTTCTTTGTTTTTAAATGCTGAGTAGTATTCCATTGTGTAAATGTACTACAATTTCTGTATACATTCCTCAACTGAGGGACATCCAGGTTGTTTCCACCTTCTGGCTATTACAAATAAAGCTGCTATAAACATGGGTGAAGAGATGTCCTTGTTGTATACTTGAGCAACTTTTGGATAGTTGTATAGCTAGATCTTGAGGAAGCACTATTTGTAATTGTCTAAGGAAGTGCCAGATTGATTTCGAAAGTGGTTGTACAAGTTTACATTCCCAGCAGCAATGGAGGAGGGTTCTCCTTTCTCCACATCCTCTCCAGCATGCATTGTCACTTGAGTTTTTTAGCTTAGCCATTCTGATGGATATAAGGTGAAATTTCAGGGTCATTTTGGTTTGCATTTCCCTAATGACTAAGGATATTAAGTATTTCATTCAGTGTTTCTCTGCCATTATATAATTCTCTACAGAGAATTCTCTGTTTATCTCTGTGCCCATTTTTTAATTGGATTACTTGATTTGTTGTTGTTGTTAACTTTAGTTCTTTAAATATATTGGATATTAGCCCTGTGTCAGATATATGGTTAGTGAAGATCCTTTCCCAATCTGTAGGCTGTCGTTTTGTTTTGATGACAGTGTCCTTTGCTTTACAAAAGCTTTTCAGTTTCATGAGGTCCCATTTATTGATTAATGATTTTAAATCCTGTGCTACTGTTGTTCTGTTCAGGAAGTTGTCTCCTGTGCCAATGAATTCAAGGCTCTTCCCCACTTTTTCTTCTAACCGATTTAGTGTGTCTGTTCTATGTTAAGGTCTTTGATCCACTTGAACTTTAGTTTTGTGCAGGATGATGAATATGGATCTATTTGCATTTTTCTACATGTAGATGCCCAGTTAGACTAGCAACATTTGTTGAAGATGCAGTCTTTTTTCCATTGTATTGTTTTGGACTCTTTGTCAAAAATCAAGTATCCATAGGTGTGTGTGTTTATTTCTGGGTCTTCAATTCAATTACATTGATCCACCATTTTGTTTCTAAGCCAATACCATGCAGTTTTTATTCCTGTTACTCTGTAGCACAGCTTGAGATCAGGGATGGAGATACCTCCAGAAGATAGGTTGTTATACAGGATCATTTTGGCAGTTCTGGGTCTTTTGTTTTTCCATATGAAGGTGAGAATTGTTCTTTCAAGGTCTTTAAAGAATTGTGTTGGTATTTTGATGGGAATTGCATTGCATCTGTAGATTGCTTTTGGCAGGATGGCCATTTATACTATGTTAATCCTGCAGATCCATGAGCATGGGTGATCTTTCCATATTCTGATATCTCCTTCAATTTCTTTCTTCAGAGACTTAATTTTTTTTTTCAAACAGGTCTTTCACTTTCTTGGTTAGAGTCACACCAAGGTCCTTTATATTATTAGTAGCTATTGTGAAAGGTGTTGTTTCCCTATTTTCTTTCTTGGCCCTTTTGACTTTCATCTGAAGGAGGTTTTCTGATTTTTTTTAAGTTAATTTTGTATCCAGCCACTTTGCTGAAGGTGTTTATCAGCTGATTGATGGAGTTATATGGATGAATTTTTGGAGTCACTCATGTATACTATGATATCATCTGCAAATAGTGATACTTTGACTTCATTTCTGGTTTATATCCATTTGATGTCCTTTAGTTGCCTTATTGCTCTAGCCAGGACTTCAAGTACTATGCTGAAGAGATATGAAGAGAGTGAGAAGCCTTGCCTTGTCCCTGATTTCAGTGGAATTGATTTAACTTTCTCTCCATTGAGTTTGATGTTGGCTGTAGGCTTGCTGTATATTGTCTTTACTATGTTTAGGTATGTACCTTGCATCTCTGATCTCTCCAAGACTTAAACATGAATGGCTGTTGGATTTTCTCAAATGCTTTTTCAGCATCTAAGGAGATGATCATGTTTTTTCTCCTTCAGTTTGTTTATACAGTGGATTACACTGATGGAATATTGTATGTTGAACTACCCCTGCATGCTTGGGATGAAGCTTGCTTGGTCATGGTGGATGATATATTTTATATGTTCTTGGATTCAGTTTGCCTGTATTTTATTGAGTAGTTTTGCATCAGTGTTCATGAAAGATATAGGTCTGAAGTTCTCTTTTTTTGTTTGGGTCTTTGTGTGATTTAGGTATCAAAGTGACTATGGATTCATAGAATGAACTTGATAATGTTCCTTCAGTTTCTACTTTGTGGAATATTTTGAAGAGTATTGGAGTTAGCACTCCTTTGAAGCTCTGGTAGAATTATGAGCTGAAACTGTCTGGTCCTGAGCATTTTTTGGAAGGGAAACTTTTGTTGACTGCTTCTATTTCCTTGGGGGAAAAGACTATTCAATCATTCTACCTGATCTTGATTTAATTTTGGTAAATGGAATCTGTCAAGAAAAATTGTCCATTTCCTTTAAACTTTCAAATTTTATGGCATATAGGCTTTTGTAGTAATACCTAATGATTATTTGGATTTCCCCAATGTCTGTTTTTTTTAATCTTCCTTTTCATTACTGATTTTGCTGATTTGGATAGTTTCTGTCTGCCTTTAGTTAGTTTGGCTAAGGGTTTGTCTATCTTGTTGATTTTCTCAAAGAACCAACTCTTGGTTTCATTGATTCTTTGAATAATTCTATTTGATTCTAACTTCTTTTTAAAAATTCTTTATTAATCATACTTTATTCACTTTGTATCCCCCCTGGGTTCTCTCCCTCCTCCCATCCCAATCCCTCCCTTTCTCCAACCTCTGCATGTATGCCCCTCCCCATGTCCACTGATAGGGGAGGTCTTCTTTTCCTTCCTTCTGATCCTACTCAATTAGATCTCATCACGAGTGGAGTGGCTGCATTGTCTTCTTCTGTGCCCTGGTAATGCTGCTTCCCCCTCAGGGGGAGGTAATTAAAGAGCAGGCCAATCAGTTCATGTCAGAGACAGTCCCTGTTCCTATTACATTGGAACCCACTTGGATACTGAACTGCCATGGACTACATCTGTGCAGGAGTCTTAGGTTATCTCCATGCATAGTCTTTGGTTGGAGTATCAGTCTCAGGAAAGACCCCTGTGTTCAGATTTTTTGGTTCTATTGCTGTCCTTGAGTGAGCTACCCCAGAAGCAGAAATGCGCACACAGTATATACTCACTCATATAGACATATAATATAGGATAAACCTACTAAAATCTGTACACCTTAAGGAACTAATCAAGAGGGAGGACTCTTGCTAAAATGCTCACTCCCTATCCAGAAAGGCAAAGAGGATGGACATCAGGAAAAAGAGAAAAGAGGGAACGAGTCAGGAGCTTGACACAGAGGACCTCTGAAAGGCTCTTCCCTGCAGACTATCAATGTAGATGCTGAGACTTATGGGTAACCTTTTGGCAGAGTGCAGGGAATCTTATGAAAGTAGTGGGAAACAGAAAGATCTGGAGAGGACAGGAACTGCACAAGGAGAGCAACAGGACCAAAAATCTAATTTCTTGATTGCAGCCCTGAGTTTGATTATTTCTAGCCCTTTACTATGATGTAGTGTTTATCTTTGTTGTAGAGGTGTGTTTTGTGGATGCAGAAGAATGTTGCAACATGTTTCTGCAACCATTCTGTTAGTCTGTGTGTTATTGGAGAACTGTGTGCATTGATGTTGATAGATAATAGTAACCAATGAATGTTAGTTCCTTTTATTGTGGAGTTGGTGGTCTTACTGTGATGCATTGCTTGTTTTCTTTTAATTTTCTTAATTTAATTTTTTTATATAATTTCTTAATTTTATGTACATTAGAGTGAAGGTGTCAGATCCCTTGGAACTGGTGTTACAGACAGTTGTGAATTGCCATGTGTGTGCTGGGAATTGAACCTGGGTCCTTTAGGAAGGCAGACAGTGCTCTTAACCACTGAACCATCTCTCCAGCACCTCTTTAATTTTTGTTGTGAAAGTTATCTCTATCCTATGTTTTCGTGGGTGCAGTTGTTTTCATTGGATTAGAGCTTTCTTTCTGTTATCTTCTGTAGGGTTGAGTTGCTGTGTAGATATTGTTTAAATTTAGTTTTGTCATGGAATGTTTTGTTTTCTCCATCTATGTTGATTGACACCATTGCTGGGTAGAGTAGTCTTGGTTGGCTTCTGTAGTTCCTTAATGTCTGCATGAGATCTGCCCAGGCCTTTCCCCCTTTCATAATTTCTGTTAAGAATTCTGGTGTGATTCTGATAGGTCTACCTTTATATGTTAGTTGGCCTTTTTCCCCTGCTGCCTTTAATATTTTTTCTTTGTTCTATAGGTTTATTATTTTGGCTATGATGTGAAGAGTTTCTTTTCTGGTCTGTCTATTTGGTGTTCTGTAGGCCTCTTTTATGTTTATGGACATCTCTTTCTTTAAGTTGGGAAAATTTTCTTCTATGATTTTCTTGAATATATGTTCTGGACCTTGGAGCTTTGGTTTCATCTTTTCACAACGTCCTTGGTTTCTTAGATGTTTTGTGTTTGCGACCTTTCTGATTTTACTTTTTCTTTGAGAGAAGTATCAATTTCTGCAAGTGTGTTTTCAGCACCCAAGATTCTCTCTTCTAATTCCTGTATTCTATTGGTGATGCTTACCTTTTTGCGTCCTGATCTTTTCTCCAAGTTCTCCTGATCCAGGGTATTCTCTGTTTTCGTTTACTTTATTGATTCCAATTCTGTTTTCATTTCCTACACCATTTCCTTCATCTGTTTGAATGTGGATTCCTCTTTTTCTATGATGGCTTCTATTATTTTGTTCCTTTCCTTTCTACATGTCACTATTTGTGCCTCTACTTGTGCCTCTATTTGTTTGGTTGTATTTGTCTGTCTTTCTTCGAGATCTTTGTTTGTTTCCCCTTTATTTACCTCCATTTTGTGGCTATTTCTTTTGAGAGATCTTTATGTGCCCCTAATAACTGGATAAGCATAACTTTCAAGTCATTTTCCTATGTTTCTGATGAATTGAAATATTTATTGATTTTGGGGGTTGCTCGTGGGGCAATGATAACCTGACTTTTGCTGGGTGTGTTCTTATGCTAACTTCTGGCCATTTGCTTATCTGTAACCTTCACTGTTTGTTCCTGGAGTCTGTACTTCAGACTGGGTCCATCTTTCTCTGGTGTCTGGAGTTTTCTTCAGGAAGATGAGAGAGGTCTACTGGTTTGAGAGTGTGCGTTGGTGTTTCTGCTGTAGCTAAGGAAGGAAAGGCTGTTGGAACAGAATCACAATTGCAGGGGAGCAAGCATGAGAGTGTGTGTGGAAGTGTGTCTTGAAGGAGAGAGTACTAGAGAGTGTAGATGGTTGGAATGTGGGAGGTGTGCATGTGCAGGAGAGGGTGCGAATGCTAGTGCTGTTCATGGGCACAGATTTTAGGCTCAGTTTGAGGGAGCAATGGACCTGTGCCGATTTCCTGAATACCTCAGTGGTCTACAAGCCTGTCATTCTTTCATTCTGGTATTCAGATCTGTCTAGGTTCCAGGATTTGTTTGCCTGGGCTTCACTGGTAGACTCTCAGAGCAGGGGCTTCAGTGTTGGTAATGCTGTCCCAAGAATTTCTAAGTTGCTGCAGACCTTGGGGACTGATGTTGCAGTCCATTGGGAGTCAACCCACCAATGCAGAACTAGGAGGCTGCTGGCACAGATGCCTTCTTGAAGGCCCTGGGGAGCCGCAGGCCTGGTTGGCCTGGTTGAGCCTCCGGCACTATGCTCTGTGCTAGGAGCTGTAGGCATTGCTGACCAGGCACTGAGCTCTGTGGTGGGCGCTATAGGCAGCCTCTGCAGCCTCCAACTCTGCCAAGGCAGGAGAAGGGAGGCCTGTTGAGGAGAAGTGTCTGGAGATTGAGTATTCTCTTTCTCAAATCTCAAGCAGGGGATTCTGTGCTAGGGACAGCCAGCACTGTGCTATATGCTAAGAGCTGTGTTCACTGTGGGCCTCCTCCACTTCCTCTGGGCTGCTGCCTCCAATGCCCCCACTGCTTACTTGGACATTGAGTAGGATGGCCCGTTAAAGGGGAAGTGCCTGGGAATTGAGTTCCCAGGAGTAGTCAGCAGAGAAGTCAGCAGTTGAGGGGAATCCTAATTGTCTCAGCTCAGGGTTTGTCCCTGTTCTACCTTGAAACATCACTGTCGATGTTCTGGGTTCAGCTGCCTCTCCACTCACCAATTTCAGAGTTTCGGATCCTCTGCCCCTCACATAGAGTGTCTGCTGGTTGCTGCCATCTTGGACCCTCCACCTTACTTTTTTATCAATTACAGATTATTCATTTTGTATCCCAATTGTAGCCCCCTCCCTCTTCTCATCCCAATACCACCCTCCCTCTATCTTCTCCACACATGCCTCTCCCCCGGTCCACTGATCAGGGGGTCCACCTGATCCTAGTCTATCAGGTCTCATCAGGATTGGCTTCATTGTCTTCCTCTGTGGTCTGGTAAGGCTGCACCCCTCTCACGGGGAAGTGATCAAAGAGTAGGCCACTGAGTTCATGTCAGAGACAGTCCCTGTTCCCATTACTAGGGAACCTACTTGTACACTGAACTGACATGGACTGCATCTGTGCAGGAGTTCTAGGTTATCTCCATGAATGATCCTTGTTTGGAGTATCAGTCTCAGAAAAGGTCTCTGTGCCCAATTTTTTTTTCTCCTTGTGGAGTTTCTGTCTCCTCCAGGTCATTCTATCTCCCCTTCTTTCATAAAATTCCCTGCACTCTGCCCAAAGTTTGGCTATGAGTCTCAGCATCTGCTTTGATACACTGCTGGGTGAGTAGATAGTTCAATATGTGGAAATCGAACAATATAATCCACCACATAAACAAACTGAAAAAAATAACACATGATAATCTCCTTAGATGCTGAAAAAGCACTTGACAAATTCCAACACCTATTCATGTTTAAAGTCTTGGAAAGATGAGGCATACAAGGCACATACATAAACATAGTAAAGACAATATACAGCAAGTCTATAGCCAACATCAAACTAAAAGGAGAGAAACTTAAATCAATCCAACTGAAATCAGGGACAAGGCAAGGCTGTCCCACTCTTTCCATATCTCTTCAACATAGTTCTTGAATTTCTTGCTAGAGCAATAAGACAATTATAGGAAATCAAGGGGATATAAATAGGAAATGAAGAAGTCAAAGTATCACTATTTGCAGATGATATGATAGTATACATGAGTGACTCCAAAAATTCTACCAGGGAACTCCTTCAGCTGAAAAACACCTTCAGCAATGTGGCTGGATACAAAGTTTACTCAAAAAATAAGTAGCCCTCTTGTATACAAAAGACAAATGGGTTGAAAAAGAAATTAGGGAAACAATACCCTTTAAGTTCCTTTGTTTTTCTGTATTCACAAATGTCTTCTGCAAACAAAAACTTTCATTTTTTCATTACAACTCTGTGTATCTTTTCACTATTTTTCTTACAACATTTCATCAGCTAGGACCTCCAGAATGATATGGATATTGAGTGTGAAGAGGTACCTCCTTGTCCTATTCTCGATCTTAGCACGGAAGCTTTGCATTTTCCACTGTTAAGGATGCGTTTAGCAGCAGTTTTATTTGTAGATATTTTTTTAAGTCGTTGAGTAAATGATGTTCTATTCTTAGATTGTTGGGCTTTTAAAAGATATATTCATTTTTATTGTATTTGTTTGTTTTTCTCTGGATATGTGTCTGTGCACCACATGCCTTCATGTCACTTTTACGGGTCAGAACAAGGTCTTGTAGACTATTTGAAATTAGGGTCACAGATGCTAGTGAGTTTGCATGTGGAATCATTTACTAAATTTTGCTCCTCTGCAAGAGCAACAGGTACTGTCTACCACTGTGCTGCTTTCTAGCCCCAGGTGAAATTATGTAATCATGATTTGATGTTGGGTTTTGTCAGATGACTTTTCTGTACCCATTGATATGTGGATGTGATTTTTCTGCTTTAGGTTATTGATATGAGGAATTATATTAAATGATATCTGAAGGTTGCATGCCTGAAAAATATCTTCTTTGAAAAAAGTTTTTATTAATTACTACCGGAAGAAACACTGTCACTCTCCCCATCCTATTTAACTTTGTGAAAGAAACATCATGAGCAAATGATTGACTCTTTTAATCTGAAGCAAAGAAATAAGAAAATGAACATTGTAAAACACATAGTGAGAGGAAGGACAAAAATCAGTGCCTGCTATTATTCTGTCATATTAACCTGGAACTAGAAAAGATTGCCTGGGAGACACATACCTATTCACAGATCTTCTACTAAGCATATTTCTTTTATTTTTAGGTACAAAAATTAATCTATCATTGTCATTTCCTCTGAGCAATATATATCCCAAATCCAAACTCAAGTTCATACTCAGAGATGTTCTTGTCCTACATTGGAAGTACTTTCTGAAGTGAACACTGGCTCCACAATATTAGAGAGCATGAACCATTCAGTTTCCTGTCATATGTATAATCAGGAAAAAAAAGTGAAGCTACACCTCTAATGGCCTCGCCTTCATTTTGTGAGGACATTATAGAAACCTAAATCTTACCTCTCCTAAAGAACAGAAAGGAAAAGAATTGTCTAAACTAATTTCCTCCAGATTTACTCCTCTCCTATACTACATAGTAGTCAAGAAAATTTTGTGCAGTCCAGACTGAAAAACAGATTCACTTTGCCCTGAAGTTAATTTATACCATCTTATAGCCCATGATGTGCTTTAAAAATAATTATTTATTTTATTTTTTTGTGTATATGTGTGTCTGCATGAGTTTATATATACCACATTTGTGTCTGGTACCCATGCAGATAAGAATACGGCATCAGATACCCTGTAACTAGTGTTACAGAAAGATTTGAGCCACATGTGGGGTCTGGGAACTGATCCTGGGTCTTCTATAAGAGTATCAAGTGCTTATAACCATTGAATCATCTCTTTAGCCCCTTTTGTGAGGAATTCTGGAATAATCTAGAACCTAATATTTTCTAGATTGTCCCTACACTGACTGTACTGAAAGCCTGTTGAGGGTAAGCCTGGGATTTGAACAACAAGGTAGTCCCTTGTGTTTTGTACATATCTTGGCACAAAGAGTGTGTGCAAACATCATTGAATTGAGAAATACATGGAGAAAAATCAGGAATGAGCAAATTAGAGTGAAACAGAAGAATTGTCTAACTATCAAAATAGACTAGGTGGATTACAGAGAGTTTTAAGCTGCGATTGTGCTTATACACTTGTCAAATCATGCAGACTGTGCAAGATCTTTACAGACTCTTGATGATGATGTGTCAGTGTATATTTATCAATAGCAAAAATGTCCTACTGTACTGGAGAATGTTGGTGTTGGAAGAGGTTTGCATGGGCCAAGACAAAAGGTTTAAATATGTAACCTCTGTGATTTTTTTTTCTGTGACCTTATATCTAAAACAATTTAAAAACCTAAACAGACAGAAAGAAGGCAACAGTCAAGCCCATCTCAGTGTTCATAGGAATGGTACTCACCCCTAACAGCCTTGCTCTCAGAAGAAATAGATGAAAATCAATTCAGGGTTAGTATTCATATTGCATAAAACTCTAGATACTCTGGGCAAATGAAGAAAAAATGGATGCCTTCAAGGAAGAAGAGTAGAGTCCAGACTAGTAGGATCCCAGCTCTAAATCTTTGTGTCTTGCACATCCTGACAATAATGGCTGATTTATTCCCCTTTGGTTTTATGATCTGATGCTTCCCACATTACTCATCTTAGTTATATAGACAGCAGGGTCAAATAAGTGACCTATTGGATCTCAGAAGTGACTGATGACCATGTAGACGAGGCTTCATTCACATTATCTTGTTCTCCTGAGTAAAAATATATAACTTTGAAAATGCTCATGTCCACCACACTTTTCCCCTATCCCCTGGGGGTTGGGTAAATTATATTACCTACTAATTGAGCATGATACTCCTACAGTTCAGTAATGAGTCAGAGGGAATTTGGCTGTGTCTGCTCTTCTGGCTTACCCGTCTTATAAACATTCAGAGTGACAAACTTTTTCTTTGGCTTGGGGTTATAAAGAGGGAATAAAAATCTCTTAATTTTTTCCAACTTAAGACTTCAGTGAAATATTTTCCACCATTCTCAGCAAGACATAATACTTTGTGTCATGAATAAGTTAATGAGAAAAATATGGATGCCCACCATCTCTGAGAAGGGGGACCTATGAAGCATTTTTCTCCTTGGAATACTGCTACTGATTCTCTAGGACATTTGTGCTTCAAAAAGTTATGGTTTTGAGGCTTGTCCCAAAGTAGTGGGGATGGGTTTGATTTTCTCCTCAGCAATCCATCTTAACATTTACCTTGAAAGTGGATATCCTTCTTCACTGAACCACCTTTTGAACTGCCTGAGAAGCTGTCAAGTGGGTGAATGGCTCAGGGCAAACATCAAGTGCCAACTACCAATTATTTCAAAACAGCCATTCTCACATTGTATTTTTTTTTATTCACATCAACAAAAGAAAACTAGGGCAATAAGCTTTTATTTGACCAGAAAAATCCTTGTTCTTCATTTCTGTAGAAGAGTACTTCTGGTATGTGGTTCTTGATGGACACTCTTCTCTGACATTTTTCTTTTTCTTTTTTTTTTTTTTTTTAGCAACTTTTTTTTTTTTCCAATGCAGTTTATTCAGGAACCTTGAACAATCCAAAAAGGGGGAACTGTAGAGAGCTGCGGAATGCTATGCCTTAAAGATGGAGCTGGTTTCCGCCTCCCGCCTTCCACCTTCCCGATGGTGAGTGCTCTCTGTCACGAACAATTCCACATTTGGCTAAGGCTGAGGATCTGGCTTGCTTCCATGTATGTGGACCTATCTGCATTGCACACATGGCACGCCTGAGTTGGCTACCCAGAGGCTATTTAAGCTGTGGGCTGGCTTTCTCACATTGTATTTTATCAATGGGTCAACAATTCGCTTACCTAGAGAGGGCTATCAAGATGCTCAGCTAAGCATTCAGTTGGTTTTCTACCATCTGGCCACAACCTGCCCTGGCAACCTGATTTTCCCCAAGCCCTTTCCAGCTCTAAAAAAATAGTACCACAGCTATTGCTTGAACCCTCTTCCTGCCTAAAAAAACAACAACAACAACAATAAAAAAGTTTATCAACCACATCTTTTCATTTTTGATTAGGTTAGTGAACACCATAGAAAATAATTTTTCCATACCAAAATTCTTAAAATATTTACTCAACATTTTTAAGTATATGCAGAGAGGAAAAAAGTTAGTTTCCCCATTAATGAACATACAGAAACCAATTCACTTTCAAATTCATATCCAAGGGCTGAACACAGGAACTGTTATGGGAAAAAAGGGCAGCAAAAGCTTTTTGTCTTTTAAGTAGTTTTTGTTCTCTCTTGTTTTATTTTATAATTTCCCAAGTCACATAATTTTTTTGGAAGTTGAAATGAAGCTTATTAAACTATCATTCCTGGTAGACATTTCTCCACCAAATGTTATTTGGATTCAGAAGCTCATTTAATTATAACTAGTCTCTGTTGAGTAGGAAGGCTTGTGGTAATACTTTGCATTTGTGTTGCAAAGCATTCAAGTGTGTATCTGTGTGTGTAAGAGGGTGGTGGGAGGGAAAGAAGTAGGGAGAAGGAGAAAGAGAGAGGAAAGGAAGGAGAAATAGGGAGGGAGAGAAGGGAAAGAGAGGAAGAAGGAGAGAGAGAGAGGTTGGGGGGAGAGAGAGAGAAAACAAGAGACTGTGAGCCTATTATAGGCTTGCAACACATTCATTACATTTAGTTGCAGATTGAAATTATCCATAAAAATAAATTTTGAGCTAAGCATGTCTCTTAGTAAGTTAGAACATGTTCCAAATTTGTAAGAAGCCCTGGATTTAATTTCTAGCACTGAAAAGAGAATTATTATGCTATTATTGATAGGTACTATGTAGTGACACTTACTATAATAATATCTGTAGTAAACATATATTAATGTATTTCTTGTAATTATTTCTTTGTTATATACAGTAATTGCATCATATTATGTATTATAAGTAATTTAAGATGCTTTAAAGTACATAGAAGGATGTGTATATGCAAATACTATGTCATTAGTACACCTACCCATAATGGTGTGGCTCATAAGCAAATTTTAGTATTTAAGTGGGTGATCCTGGAACTAATCTCTGTGTGGTGGTAGATGATTTTATTGTCTAATATCCCTATGATGATGCACATATAATATTAAGTGGTAACAGAATCCATTTTCACCAATTCAGAATTGGTGAATTTCACCATTTCAGAATCCAATTTCACCAATTCAGTCAGAAATTCATGGAGAAAGTTAAATTAAGATACACCATGAGTCTATTTCACATCAAGCTTCTTTTAGCTCCTCATGAGGACTTTATTTTATTTTGGTGTGATTATAGTATAACTACATTTCTCCCTTCTCTCTCCACATTTTTCCCACTAATTGTTATAATTGCAATATCAATTAGTGCCCTTTATAACTAAGAATCTTTATAACTAAAAATCTTCTTTTCTGGAATTTGAATCTTCTAGGTCTCCATACCTTTCAGCATGCTTGCCTCTATTCTCGCCATCATATTTACCTTTGTATATAAAATCCTAGCATGTTCCTCCACCAGAAGTTTCCTATACCATTTAGGAGCTTGCTAAACATCCAGTCTCTCAGGGCCCACCCCAGAATTACAAAATCAGAGATGATTTGTGGGTTCATTGAAAACCAAGACTGGATTGCATTATGCAACCTGGTCTTCATCCTGGTTTCTTTTCAGGTATGGCATCAACAGTCCCGTTGGACAGTTACTAGGTTTTCTGCTTCCTTTGTCTGCCCCGCACAGTACTTTTGTAGGCACAAGAGCTATCAAGGCACTTTCCTTGCATGATTGGTCAACTTGTGCATTAAATCCATTTCAGCCTTTAAATAAGGGAAAGAAGAAATAGCTTTTTCATAGTTCTCAAGTAGTCCAACCTTTGTAAGTTCAAGTGATTTTTTTTTTTTTTCCTCTCAGGAACTATTTTTCCTTCAAGGTCTCTGATTTGCTTAATTTTGCAACTGAGCTCCAAATGTTCTTTTTAATTTGGCTTTAAGCACAATTCATGAGGACAACTTTGACAATACTAATTTCCCTTAGGGCAAAAATACTCCCATTAGAAATCCAGAAAGTATATTGAATAAAATGCTTCTTAACTTACTATAAAAACTGTATTTAGAAAAAGCAAATAATCTGAGACAGAACCTAGAAGTTTCCATTACTATAAAATCTAACGAAGGAGGAAACTAAACACAGGAATTCAAATATTTTTTTTAAAAAAATATAATAAAGCCAATGGCTTTTAGCTGCTTTCAACTTCCCTTGATGGGTCTGTTTGCAATATATATCAATCATGCAAAAGTCTAATTTGCTATCTACCTTCAGAAATCTCAGCTTCCAGGGCCTGGGAGTAGTAAACTGTTTGCCTTATACTCACAAGAACCAGAGTTTGATCCCCAGAGGAATGGGGTGTCTACTTGCAATCTCAGTGCTGGGAAGGCAGATATGGGGGAATCACTGGAGCTCATAGGCCATCTAGTTTAGACCAATGCATATCTCTAGGCAAATAAAAGAACTTATGCCAAAATACACTGGATGGTTTTTCTGAAGTTGGCCTTTGGCCTTTGTGCGTATGCACATAGCATAGAGGCTGTCCAGACAAGCCTTCAGTTCTAGTCATATGAGGGCCTTATCACTTCCTGTGAGAGTGACATCAAGGATCAAACAGAGAGCAGGACGTTGCACCAATCTCCCCTTAGATTTTGTGTGGGAGGTTAGGGTTATTGCTGAGTATTCATTCTAAGGAGGTACAAAGTTGAAATTTTTGGTCATCATAAATGCCCTTTAGCTGTATCTCCTCCCCCCCCACCCCAATCTTACTTCCAACTCCCTGAGGGGTGAAATTGGCTTGTGTGATCATAATTATGACTTTTGATGACCTAGTTTTGGTTACATCACCCAGGTTAACTAAAAACTATGATTTATTTGAGAAGTAAAACTTTTCCTTCTTTATTAGAGAAAAGTGATGGAGGCCTGCCCCTAGCAGTGATCCTAAATATCTAGGAAAGCAAACTGAAGCTTTAGAATAAGAATGAGGGCAGCCAATGAGGAGGTCTGTGAGTCATTTATGGAAAGAAGCACTATGTGAAGTTCAGGTCCCTAATGGTACAAATGATTTCATCACCCTAATTTTCGACTGCTCAAACCAAGGATATTATAGATCCCTCAGTCATGGAGCCTTTATGACTGAGTCTTTGCTTTCTAGATGTACATTATTTCAGAGCTCTTCCATGCCTCCCTCATTATGATGGATTGAAATTGTGAGAAAAAAAATAATCCTTACCTTTTAAGTTGTTAGTGCAAATATTTTGTCTCAACAGTGAAAAGACTCATACAGGCACTGTTATGTTCTTATGCATGGAACTGAACTGGCCTGCTCTCAAGGGCCTTTAAGATTCTGACAATGTCCTATGTCATCACCTGTGTCCTAGGTGGGCTAGGTGCTCCAGATATAACTCATCTGCCACTCCTACCTGCTCTCTCTGTCTCAGTTTCCTTCCCCTTCCTTCCTTGCCCTATCTCCTCCCATCTCCTCCCCCCCACCCTCATTGGCAACTCAGACCCTAACTACTTTCCCCTTTCCTTCATCCAAATAAATATCTTCTTATCAGATTTGTTGACTGCATGGCATTTTTATTTATCTTATTTACAGACACAGCAAATACAGATCTGTCCAAACAAAGGGCAGAAAGATGAAGGCACAGACAATTATATATATAGACTACTATTTAATAAACATGGAAAGAAATACCATTATTTACCAGGAACAATTTTACACACTATAATAAGAAGTCCCTTTGAATCTGCAAAAGATTTTCACCAGGACCCCCAGTGGATGTCTGAAACCACAGACAGTATTAAATCCTGTATAAACTATGTTTTTCTTCTGCATACATACTTGTAAGTTTGAGCTGACAAATTAATCCCAGTAAAATTTTTCACCTAATAAAACAAAAATATAACAATACATAATATTAAAATTATTTAAGGGGCTAGAGAGAAAAGTGCTTGCTGCACAAACATAAGGACCTGAGTAAGAAATGGGACATGGTGGTACATCCCTGTAACCCTGTTGCTGGAAAGGCTGAGATAAGATAGGATACCTGCAGCTCACTGGCTGGTCTTGTTGAATGGGTGAGCTTCAGATTCAATGAGAGAACTTGCCCCATCCCACCTCCCCTCAAGAGTAAAGAAACTTCCAAGGGGGAAAACAATAGAGTAAGACAAAGAATGACAACATATGACATACTCAAACACACACGTAGATATGTACACCCCCCACACATGTCCACTAACATACAAAACATGCACACACACTTACATGTATGTATATACCCTCTCCCACACATGTGCACTCACACACGAAAACATTCACACACATACATACCACATACAAAGTTGTTGAAATTCATGAACTGATTGCTTCTAGAATTTTCCAGTTAAAATTTCAAAACCATGCTTGATTGTTGTTAATTGAAATCATGGAAAGGAAGACCATGGATGATAGGACTAATTCACATTTATAAACAAATGTCATCCTGTCTGATGCCAACTACTTCTGAAACAGATACAACTACTATTCTACCCAGTAGTGCTCTCACTTTGCCAGAAAGGAAGTCTCAATCATATTGCTTATGCCACAGGTTTTTAAGGCCCTCATATACAGCTGGGGAGCCTGCTGTCATGGAGCTAACAGTCAAAAAGATAGTTTCAACTTGTGCCTTTGCCAAACGTAGCCCTGTGTTTCCCACTTACTTGGAAGCCTTCTCACCATTCTGCTCTAAGCTGGACAGAACTGTATTTGCTGTGTCTGTATGAGTCTTTTCACTAAAGAGGCAAAATACTTGTACTAACAACTTCAAAGGATATAAAATATTTTTGCTTAGAGTTTCAGGGGTTGTAAATTCATCATAGTGAGGAAGGCATAGGAGAGGTAGTCCACATCATGGTGACTCAGAAGCCAGTATAAGAACAGAGCTGGGGCAAGATACAGCTCCTAAAGACATACACACACAGTGACCTGCTTCTCTCAACTAGGTCCCACCACAAGAAATTTCCAGAACCTCCCTAAATAGTATCACCGACTAAGGACCGAGCCTTCAGCTTTGAGATTGGGAGAAATTTCATATTTAATCCATAATAATAGTCATTTATATTTATAAATTAGCATAGCCTAACATAGCCTCCCTGCAAGGAGATGCATTTATTGGTTCTGGGGGATTTTCTCTCCACTTCCCACTTTACCTCTGCTCTATGATTATAACCAGGAGTTTCCAGCATGCCCTGGGTTAAACTTTCTGTGGAAATAGGAGAAGCACAGACTATTATATACTTCCTTTGACAACAGTATTCCTGGGTGGGCCATAGTGGTAATGGCCCACTTGGTACCTGTGTAAGAGAAGTTTCCTCCACTTCATATTAACTCTCACCAGCCATTTGAATGCAAAGTACATTTGGGTCCTGAAACCAGCAGCAAAGCATTTGCCTTCACCAAAATGTCATTTGGAGTGAAAAAAAAAAAATAAGTACATGGAAGTAATCTCAGAGGAATCCTAATTCACTTGATATGCTCTGTAGAACAAATTCCCCTGAAGTAGCTGAATTGTGGGGCCTTTGTCATGGTGTCCTTTTTGGAAATGGCAGCCTGCCTCTAATTCACAATATTTCCCAGAACATGTACATGAGCGTGGGTTTTCTCAGAATGCTTATGGGGCAGGGCTCCCAGCCATAACAAAAACTGCAGCCAGAGCTACAAACTGCTGAATATAGCTGTTTTTATGAGGACTAATTTAATATTCAAATAATCAGAAATTAAAGAGATACTCTTCCTCATCCTCACCCTTTCCCTTTGGACCCATCTGCAGCTAGAGGCAAGCCTTGAATCCTACAATTGTGAAGCAGCAAGGCTGACTTCATGGCCAGCACAGTTAAGCCAGGCAGCAATGCAGAAAAAAAAAAAAACAAAAAAACCCTCCTTGGGCCACAATACCTCATAAATCAAGTTTATTTTTTCTATAGTCAACTGGTCATGCCAGGTTCTGGTTTCCAGATGGATTTATGAGTGTGTTCTCCACATGAGATACATATCATGATGGACTAATTGGCACAAGACACAAAGAGACACAAACCACTTAAGGAACCAAAATATAAGGAACCTGTTGACCCCAGTCAGGCTCTCTTCCATGACAAGTTAGTTATTTTGATTCCCATTTGGGGACAGCTTGGGTCACTAATAGCTTTTCAAAGACAGAGAGAGAAAGAGAGTGAGAGAGAGAGAGAGCTCAAATTATTAGAAATATCTTCTATCTTGCATGGGTTTTCTTCTTGGAAAGTGACTTCGGCTGGCTCAATAAAAGCTATCCTGGCCTTTGTAAGGTAGCCTTGGCCAATAAGAACAGAGTTGACTAGAAAAGACCAAGAGAACACTGAGAGCTGTACCTTCTGAGGATGAACTGAGCAACGGTGGTGTATACATCCCAAGAGCTAGCCTGTCTTTTGCTCCTTAAGGAAAGTTCAGTTCTTGCTTTTGCACAAAGTTATAGGAGCACCGGAGATAGTACTTGCAGCTACTTTATCAGTTCGGTCACTAGAGTCACTACTACTCACAATTCCAGAGATTTTGTCAATCCAGAGATATGGAAAGTGCTAAAATCAAACTAAACAAAGAGAAACTGAAGCCAATCCCACTGAAATCAAGGACAAGGCAAGGCTTCCCACTCTCCATATATCTTCAACATAGTACTTGAAGTCGTAGCTAGAGAAATGACACAACTAAAGGAGATCAGGGTGATACAAGTCAGAAAAGAAGAAGTCAAAGTATCACTACTTGAAGATGGTATGATAGTTCACATGAGTGACCCCAAACATTCAACCAGAGAACTCCTTCAGAAACACCTTCTGCAAAGTGGCTGGATAAAAAAATTCCTCAAAAAAGCAGTAGTTTCCCTTTCCTGTTGAGCATTGCCTACATCAAAGAAAATCAACAAAACAAGGTGAGCCTTTTAACACAGAATAAAGAAGAAAATTGAAATCCATGCTATTCATTCATTCATTCTGGTGCTAGAGATAGAATCCATGGCTTTACATATACTGCCTAAGTGTTCTGCCATGAACTACATTCCCAGCCATAAGAAGGATGCTTTTAGTGACATATCAGTATTTGTTCAGGCTTTTCTAATTCCACATGTCCTATCTTGTATCTTTAGATTATTGCTAATTTTTTAAGACAGTGTCTCATATATGATGTCAGGCTGGCTTGAAACTTACTATGTAGCTGAGGATAGGCCCTTCCACGTGTTGTGATTACAGGTTTGTGCCACTATAACTGCCCTCATCATCATATAGGTTTCGCAGAATACCTTTCCTTTTGCTTTTTTGACTTCAATTAAAACGTAAATATAAAAAAAATTAAAAAAACATAAATATAAAATTGTTTACCCCTATCTGGGAAACAAATAATGACAGATTCTGCAATTGTGACAAAATATAGCCATGTGACATATGACTGCATTTTGCTAAAGGTTTCTTTTTAGAGGAAAATATACTAGTTTCACAATTTATGGCTGCAGATTTCCTGCTTTATGGTCAGTCAGGTCATAACCTGTGCAAAATTTTCACAGCAAATAATATTTGAAGCTCTTTGGATAGGCTTGTATGATGTGATTTGCAATATATAGTAGGATGTGACCTAAAAATACAAAAAGAATCAGGAACAGGATGCTTAAACCTTGAGACAAACTATACTCCCTTCACTGTAATCACAGAACTTTTATTAACATAAAAGGAGACCCAGGCAACCTTGAAATAGTTTAAAACCACATAGGAAAAGGCCTGCAACTTGAAGGGATGTGCCCATGGGAACTGGACAGTGCCACCAACCTGACCTTGGGGAGCAGTCATGAGGAGGTAGTGCAATTTCTGTTTCTCCAGCCATTTATAGCCTCAGCTGATAGAGCCACCTCTCATCCTCTTTCATGGTCACCCTGGAACAAAAGGCACCATTCCACTGTCCCTAATTCTCCAAGACAACTCTGTCTGTGCTTCTCTCATGTTAAGAGAAATGGCCCAAATTTTCCTTTTGGGGTGGGGTGGTTTTTTGAGACAGGGTTTCTCTGTGTAGCACTGGATGCCCTAGACTTGCTTTGTAGACCAGGCTAGCCTTGAACTCACAGAAGTCTATCTGCCTCTGCCTCTCTAAGTGCTGGGATCACAAACATGTGCCACTGCACCCAGATCCAAACTCTTCTTAAAAAATGAAAAGCTCCTCCCCTTCCCTCTGATCCTAGTCTATAGTTCCATGGGAGGAGATGAGGGAGGGAGGATGGGGTTGGAAGGGGACTAGGAAGGGGGCTACAAAATCAGATACAAAGTGAATATACTGTAATTAATAAGACAATAAATTTAAAAAAGAAACATTAAAAAATCGAAAGCTTTCCTATTAGAGTCTTTCATGGCTTTTATGAGCCATTTTTTGTATTTGCTGGGCTGGGATGCAACTCAGGGCCTTGACCATGCCAGACAAGTGTTCTACTGCATGTAAGGGACACACATCTAACCTCTTTGTGGGTGATTTATGTACCAGAAGTAAAATCATTATGGTCCATATAATTAATCATTTGAAACATTCTCTTGCATGTGTAGGGAAGGAAAACTCTAGATGAGTCCATCTGTTTTCCTCCCTCTCTAACTTGAGAATGGCTACTCAAGGATGAGGTCTATTTGGTTTGTAACTTTTATTGAGCCCACATGACCCCAACTGGATTGAGCATTTTTCAGAGACATACAATAGGCCCTGAAGTTGTTTGGATGTCTTGCTGATTCATATAGCCATGTTTACTTCTCTTGGACTGGAATGTATCTATAAGCCAAGATGCACCCACAGCTTCTCATTGTCTGAAAGGTCATCTGTGAACTCACACATACCATTTTAACTGAGGGAGCAGGATGTCAGGAACATGGTTTGCTGAACTGAATTTAGTTTGTTTTCCAATTTGTTTATATTAGCCTCCAGAATGTTACTCCTTCTTTACTCCTATCCCTGAAACAAAGCCTTGCCTAAGATTTTTATCTTCTATCCAAGGTCAGAGTCTCCTGTCCTAGGTAGAGAAGCCCAGTGCCAGATTCTATCAGTTCCCTGAGGCTGTAGCTCACCTATATGACAGTCCCCCTCCCCCCAGATCAGGTTATGGAAGCCATGACCTTCCTGGGATCCCAGCACTTATCAAAACCAAGAGGTCCCAATAAGGCATTGAGAAGGCATACATTCTTAGCTTTCCTTCTTAACCATCACCACTCAGGATCTTCTTAGGCAAGACATTTAAATATTCTCTCCTTCATTCCCAATACTGTCACAAAGTGAGAGTCATCACAGTAAAATGGGAGAGAAGTCTTTGGTGATCCTAAGATTAAATCAATCATTACGAGTGCAAAAACTAGGTGAAGTCACCAGGTATACAATTATTATATACTCAGTGAATAGTCTCAGTAAAAATACTCCCAAGACTACAGGTGGGAGGTTGTCAAAGGTCAGGGCATGCATTGATCTTATACCATGGTGGAGAGTTTTAACATGCTCTTTTTAGTTCAAAACTGTCATTGATGTTGATGAGAATAATTTCTTCTCCCAGGTATCTTGTTTGTATAGAACATAGAATGGAATATTCCTCAAAAGAATTAGCATATGATCCTACAGTTCCACTTCCAGGCATATGATCAAAAGAATTTAGAGCTTATCCCTAAACAGGTGTCTGTACATTCATGTTCATGAAAGTGGTATGTGCATTTGCCCAACTGTGGAATCAACCCAAATATCCATTGATGTATGTAGATAAAATATGGTAGACACATATAGTGAATATTATTCAGCATTTAAAAGAGAAGGAAAATTCAACACACACACACACACACACACACACACACACACACACTCGGTTGGATGGATAAATCCTGAAGTCATTGTGCTAAGAGAAATAAGCCAGTCATGAAGCAATAGCTTCTGCAGAATTGTATCTACGCCATGTTATAAAGTACTCAGGCTCAGAAGCAGAATGGTAGTAGTGGCAGGAAGGATGGACTGAGCTTTTCTCATTAAATGGGAAAAGAAACCAAGTTTTACATGATGAAAAGGATTCTGAAGGTTGGTTGCTCAGTGATGTAAAAGTACATAGTGTCACTGAGGTGTACATGTAAGCATGGTGAGCATGGTGAATTTTGCACTGTATATCTTTCAACACAATGAATATGTTTTTAATATTAAAATTAAGTAAGTAGAAAATTCCAGTGGTAGAAGAGCTCTGTTATTTCTATGGGCCACAGTGCACATTAAGCAGACTATCCACACAGTGCCATGCATTGTTCTTTCTCTGGTCTCAGAGCAACATCCTGAACAGTAAAGGCAGTTTTGGCTGACTCCAGGGAATTTGTACCTTGGCCACAGAAGGTGTTTTTGACAAAAAAGGCAGCCCAGTTTCATCTCTGAAATTCCTGAACAGTCTTAAATGCCCATTCCTTGTGCTAATACAGGGCTAACCTTTTCCCAGCGGTGAATGAAAACAGCATTTCCCCACTTTTAGGAGTGAAAGGATCAACAAACAGTTGCCTCTGTTCATTTGCTTGCCAGCTTTACAAAGGTTTCAGGCTCTGCTGGCAGTCCAAACAGTTCTAGAAAGGGCAGACAATTTTCATAGTTTCAGGAGAAGAAGGCCCCAAAACAGATGGCTCCCTACTCACATGGTTATTATAGTGAACTCCTGATTTTCCTTTTAAGAGGTAAGATGAAAGTGCCACATTATGGGATTCTTTGAAACTCCTCAGAAAAAAAAAAAAGAAAAAAAATAGAAGGTAGTATTTTTAATATTCTCTTTCTGGAAATTTTCTGTTTGTTCTTTCAAAGAGAACAAAATATGGGGTTAGCTAGAGGGTCCATAGCATCTCTCTCAAAAAGACATGAAGAAATTCTACTAGCTTCCCCTGGTAAACAAAGGGTTCTCAACTGGACCAAACTCTGTGAGCTGGTGGGGGTGAAGCTGTGCAGTTCTGATTTCTTCAATTACCACCTTTCTGGGCCTGGGAGGCAAATGACTGTGTGACTCAAACACTAAATAAAACCTTTTCTTTGGTTCTTTTAAACATATTCAAGGAAGACAGACTAGAACTTTTTGGAATTCTTTGTATAATTCAAGGAAAAACAAAAGGAAATAACCACAGAGAGTGGCAAAAGGTTCACAGAATTGTATTTTGACCTGGGGTTTGGCATCATGTTTCCTTAATCTTTAGCTTATATGTCCTGTAATGAACTGTGTTGAGATTTGTGTCCTCAAGCATCAGTAGGCAAGACCCTGCTTGACTTCTATTTCTGTGCTTCTCACACCATCACAAAGCCTGACACGCAGAGACTAGACTAACTGAGATAGTTTGAAATTTTATAAAAGGGTCTTCTGTCAGGGAGCAGACAGCAGCCTGGATTTGAGCTTCTATTTCCTCCATTAACTATGCACTCTTATATAGTGAATGACTTGCTCAGTTATACTTAACAGTTCTGTCCAACACCTAGGGCTTTTTAAGATAAAATTTACATACCGAATTTCCTTACTAACCTAGGACTTTAGCTTTCAAATCTGGCTTCTTGTCTAAAGAAAAGTTTATTCCCTAATCAACTGCCATTAAAAATGACACATAAGATTCCAGGTATTCTAAAGACCAGTCACTAATATGTCTTTATTCAACATAATGCATCTTTATAAAATAGCTATGTATTTATAATCACAAAAGGGTTATTCCTGGACTAAGGGGAGTTTTAAAATAAAATTTAAAAGTTGCCAGCTAAGAAATAGTTGAACTGAGTTTGGACTTTGAAAGGGCAGGTCCTGTTTTAATAATCTGGCTCTTTACCTGAATAGCATTCATGGTAGCTTTGTGTGGAGGCCTTGTGCTAATTACCATCCAAGTCTAGAAAAGTTCAGAAATACATTTTCTTCAGAAATGCAGCTAAGTGCTGTATCTAGGATTAACACACTTATTTTCAGCAAAATATACAACCTATTATGCTCCACTATATTTGCCCAAAACACATTTTGAAGAGAATGTATTTCAAAAGGAAAAGGGGGTCTGGAGAGATGGCTAAGTGAGCAAAGCACTTGCTGTACAAGTTTGGTAACCTGAGCTTAGAGTTCCAGAACCCACATAAAAAGTCTTAATTCCATTGAACCCCTACTGCGAGATAAGGGTATAGCTAGAGAATTGCTAGAAGCTTGCAGGCCAGTTAGCCTGGAGTATGCAGCAGTGAGCACATACAAAGCAAAGGGTTCTTTCTTTATAGCAAAATTCAGAAAAGCTGACCCTCAAGTGTGTACTTGTTGGTATGTAGGTGGCTTTGAGATATACCCTTACAGAAAAAAAAAAGACACCAAGTGACAAGGAAAGTTCATGATATATGCTACTTAATCTCATAAATAAAAAATTCTACATTTACAAATAAGCTATGACTTATGGTCTTATAGAAATAACATTTTGAGTTGCAATGGCAGCTTTTTGTCACTATGACAAATACTTAAAATTCTGAAAACTGTGATTTGGGTCTTGGGTTCAGAGGCCTTGGCACGTGCTTGGTTGGCTCAATTACTTTGTTTGGGGGCCAAGGCTGAATATCATATAGTCAGAATCATATATGGTAGGGGCTACCTACTTCATGGTTGCTGGAAACTGAAAAGAGAAAAGAAGGGGAAGGGGCCAGGATATACCTTTTCAGGGTACCCTCCAATGATCCTTCCAACTATGCCACTTTGCAATAATGTCATAACATTAGGAATTAATCATGGGTTCATTTTATTGATTAGGTCAGAGCCCCCAAGAGCCCACTGTCTGGAAAGTCTATTGGCTGGCAAACTACATAATCTGTGAATTCATTTCAGATTCAAATCATAACAGGTAGTCAGATTTTAAGGTTAGTCTACATTATCTCCCATAACATGTTTAAGTTGGAGTTATCCTGGAATAGTTTTAGTAGACTGTTAATAGAAGATTTATTTGTAATTTGTGGAGGTGGGGGTGGGGTTTGAATATAAGTGCAGCTGTCCTAGGAAGCCAGAGGCATTAGATTCCCCTGGAGCTGGAGTCACAGATGGTTGTGAGTCACTTGGGTTCTAGGAATGGAACTTGGGTCCTCTGCAAGAGTGGTATGCACTCTTAATTGCTGAGCCATTGCTTCATCTCCTTTAGAGGATGTTTTTGTGAGAATACTATGAGAAGAAATCCTACACTCAGTTGGAAACAAAGCTTTTGCAGAATGAGGAATTAAAGAAAACACTTTAAATTACATGTTTTATTCTCTAATGATTTATAGAATGCTGGAGCTTGGGGAGCAGCACGCTTGGAAGCATCTTGTAAAGGTAACTGGTGTTTGGAGGCCTTCCAGGTTTGTTAGAGGACTCTAGAGGTTAATTAGAGTGGTTTTCTAGCTTGCTTTAGTTTACCTTCTATCTCCCTGGAGCCAGTGTATGACTGCCATGAAGAAGGTATTTGGAGCTCACAAAGAGAAAAGCAGGAAGATGAGAGAATAAACCAAGATGAGATGATATCCCAGAAAGAGACAAGAAAACAGGAATAAAGAGGAGGTGCAAGATGGCTGGAGATGAAGTTAACCAAAATGCACCTAACAGTCTCTGAAAGGTGTTCCACAGGGCAATTCCTTCACCTCACCAGAGCAACTATCAGCACAGGCAGGCAAAGAGACAGGTAAGAAAAAACTCACTCGTTGTTCATACATCATGGCATTCTTGAATTATATGTTTATGGATTGGAAAAATCTTTTTTTCTGAGTAAATAAGTAATTTGATTAAAATATGATAAAAGCAAATCAGTATTGGTGAACATGTATTAAATGCTAAGAGGCAAATACCCAGCAAAATGCTGAACACATTGTTCCCCTTCTCTTAATCAAATCCACTGGCTTCTTACTAATGACTCTCCTCATTGTGCAAGAGAACAAATTAGATAACTTAAAATCAAAGTGATAAAATAACACATTTCAAACTAAAACTGTTTTGTGACTTTATCAACTGCTTAGCTGTGTTTCTCGGTAAAGATAGCTTGTGAATGGTGACTCAAGGTGTGTTTGTGTTTTTCATTCCTTCCCTCATTGCTTCAGTTGGCAAATGTATTGTGCTCATTAACCCCTAGTCTTTACTAGACATAATGTAAAATACCAGAGATAAAGGACCCACTTCTTGTTCTCATGAAATCCCAAGAAGAGTAAACAAACTTTTAAAGCAGAATGTTAATTGGGCAGTATGTTGATCATTTTATGTTGCCAATAACTCATCACCACAGACTGGAAAGAAAAGAGGTTTATTTTGGTCCATGATTGTAGAGGTTCAAGATCAATCTACTCACGGAATTTTTGCTGCCAGAATCTCAATGTGATACAGGGTTCTACACGGTAAGAAAAAGGTAATACTGTGTATGCACGCACATATACTTCTTCTTCTTCCTCTTCTTGGTTTTTCGAGAGAGGGGTTCTGTGTGTAACCTTGGTTTTCCTGGGCTCACTTTGTAGACTAGGCTGGCTTCAAACTCATAAAGATCTGCCTGTCTCTATCTCCCTGCCTCTGCCTTCCTGAGTGAAATTTCTACCCTCCCAACCCTCTCCAACCAGGGATTAAACTTCAATACATGATCCCTATAAGACATATTCAGGCCATACCAAAGCCTTAGGATACCCAGAGCTGTATGAAGGAACTCTTTTTAGCTTTGATTTGGTAGCTAAGGAACACTTGTACACTGATCTAAAGGATAAGCAAGGTATGGCTGGAAAAAAGAAGTGTTTCATAGAGCAAGCACTGTGAGTAAAACACAGAAGACTAAACTGGTATAGGGAAAGAGAAATTAGTTTTCTATCATCCACAGGTACATCCCATTGAAGTGGAACTATGAGGCAAGGGAGAGAGGACCACACTCAGTTGTATACTTCAGCTTTCCATTTATTTCAAATTCTTTGTTCAATGAGGTCAGGTTGGTATCTAGAGATTGGCTATGGTGAGACGAACATTTACACTAAGAAATAGGCAGCTGCCTGAGATGAGGTTTTTTATTTACCAGAGAGCTAGTTATAAATCATTTATCAACACACCAAAGGACACTGATTGAAAAGAACATACCGCTACAACTATAGACCTGTGATGTGCCTTTAATTCTTTTTACCTATTTCTGATGTTCTGTATCATCCACTGGCAGCTGTTCTTCAGCTGAAAGTGGGATGAAGATAAGCAGCAGGGTATTGCTGCCAGCATTTCATCTCCCTGGTCTCCTTCAACTGTGAATTCTGCCATCTTCACACATGCCACATCCTGTTAGTTTTTCCACACTGGTTGTTTTTCAAGTCAAAGCTATGTTAAAAAGTAAACTGGCACTGTTTTCCTCAGACATTAATGTTCATTAACACATACGTAGACTCTCACATCTTCAGTTTCACACCTGTGGTTTGATTTACACGAATAACTAAATCTTTACTTACATCTACTGGAGATTATTCAGAAGAAACTAGCATTTCTCTCTCAGAAGCAGATTCACCATATGCAAAGTACTCTGTAACCTGTTTAAAATACTACCAGAGATGGCCTGGAAGTGATATTCAATGGAAGAGCATCCGCTGAGCATGTTGGAAGGTCCCAGGTTCCACCCTGGACAAAGAGATTTATTAGAGACAAATAGAATATTCACAGCCTTTCTTGTCATGGTGGCCAAGTTTCCAGGCCATAGGTTATATAGAAAATAATAAATAGACTAGAGGTGAACTAGTTTTAACATACGACACTTTGTCATTTTCAGTCATTTGACCTCCTTTTTATCCTTCATTTGTTATTGATCTTACACAGATTTATGCCCAGAGCAGACTGGGTGAGTTCTTCTCTGCCCTGTGGTTTGTATCTGTCTTGTCCCATTAAAAGAAGTCAGACAAGAAAGAGAAAACTCCATCCACATGGTGGGTGGAGTATGTCAGAAAAATTCTGGCTCTATCTGAGAGGTAGATGAGAAAACAACCTAAACCCCACCATGCTGGGAGTTCATTTATTTTTCACATTCAATACAAATTAGCATTTTAAAATTTTATCCATATGCTTTTTTATGCAAGAAGAGGGGTTTTATTTTGGACTTCATAACAAATGTTTTGGGAGAATTGCATGAATCCATAAACCATTTTTCCCCAGAAGATTTTGATGTGAAGTCTTTGGTACACAGGCACTGAAACCGTTTTGCAAAAGTATTTCACACATGTAAGTAAAGTCCCTCTGAAAGCCACCATAAATGACAGCAGGAAATAGAGAGGCAGAGAAGACCATTTTCCCTAAATCTGCTCTTCACACTGTTTTTGTTGTTGTTGTACTTTGTTTTCTTTTTAATTTAATTTATTTATTTATTTTTATTAATTACAGTTTATTCATTTTGTATCTTAGATGTAGCCCCCTCCCTCATACCCTTCCAATCCCTCCCTCTTCTCCCATGCCTCTCCCCCAGTCCACTGATAACACTGATAAGGGAGGTCCTCCTACACTTCCATCTGACCCTAGCCTATCAGGTCTCTTCAGGACTGGCTACATTGTCTTCCTCTGTGGCCTGGTAAGGCTACACCTTCTCAGGGGGAGGTGATCAAAGAGCAGGCCACTGAGTTCATGTCACAGACAGTCCCGGCTTCCATTACTAGGGAACTCCCTAGGATACTGAGATGCCATGGGCTACATCTCTGCAGGGGTTCTAGGTTTTCTCCATGAAAAGCCCTTGGTTGGAGTATCACAAAAGATCTTTGGGCCCAGAATTTTTTTTCTCTCCTAGTGGAACTCCTGTCACCTCCAGGTCTTTCTAACTCCCCCTTCTTTCTGAAGATTCCTTGCACTCTGCCCATAGTTTGGCTATGAGTCTCAGCCTCTGCTTTGATAACCTGCAGGGTAGAATCTTTCAGAGTCCCTCTGTGGTAGGCTCCTGTCTTGTTCCTTGTCTTCTCCTTTTTCCTATGTCCATCCCATTTGCCTTTCTGAATGAGGATTGAGCATCTTACCCAGGGTCCTCCTTCTTGCTTAGCTTCTTTTGATGTACAGATTTTAGTATTTTATCCCATATTATATATCCAATATCCACTTATAAGTGAGTATATACCATTTTTGAAAGACACTATCCAAATCAACAAAATCAGAAATGAAAATGGGGACATAACAATATTCAGTGAGTAAATCCAAACAATCATTAGGTCTTACTTCAAAAGCCTATACAGCACAAAATTTGAGAATCTAAATGAAATGGAAAATTTTCTAGATCGATTCTACATGCAAAAGCTGAATCAAGACCAGGTAAATCAAGTAAATAGCCCTAGATCCCCTAAGGAATAGAAGCTGTCATCAGAAGTCTCCCATCCAAAATAAAAAAATTAAAAAAAAAAAAGCCCAGGGATAGATGGTTTCAGCACAGAATTCTACCATACCTCCAAAAAAAAAAAAAAAAAAAAAAAAACTAACACCGATACTTTTCAAACTTTTCCACAAAGAGAAACAGAAGGAACATTACCAAACTCATTCTATGAAGCCACATCTTGATAACTAAACCTCACTAAGACTCAACAAAGGAAGAGACTATCAGGCCAATCTCCCTTATGAACATTGATGCAAAAATGCTCAACAAAATACTCGCAAACCAAATCCAAGAACACATCAAAGCTATCATCCACTGTGACCAAATGAGCTTCATCCCAGGTTTGCAGAGGTGGTTCAATATACAGAAATCCATCAATGGATGTAAAAACAAAAAACAAAAAACAAAAAACAAAAAAAAACCAAAAACAAACAAACAAACAAAAACATATGATGATCACCTCAGATGCTGAAAAAGCATTTAATAAAATACAACATTCGTTTTTGTTTAAACTCCTTTTACTTTTAATTAAGCTTGGAAAGTGGTAGTTTATGTTTAGCTTATGTGAAACCCTGGCTTCCATCTCCAGAGCTGGAGAGAAAAAGTCTAGAATCAACAAGCCACTATCAAACTAATAGAGTTGATGTTAGTATTTGTAAACATGATAATATTTTTTTCACAATAAAATGCTTAAAAGTTTACATAAATCCCATTCCTAAAGATGCCAATTGCTCCATTTTCCTACTTCTATACCCATTCTTGTTTTCATTTCCAATTTGGAGTAGTTGATAAAAGCATGAACTTGGGCTAAATACCATACCTCATGGCTTTCTGACCATGATGCAATGAGTATCCTATTGGTACTCATTGTGCCCAGGTATCTGAATTATATCTGTCATCCAGAATTACTATGAACGTTTAGGATGATAAAACACATAAAGATATGTGGTCATATCAGTGACTAAAGTTAGTGTTGTTAGTGTTGTCCTGTGTCTAGCCTTGAGGCTCTAATTTGTAGTATGAAAAACTGAAGAATTAAACACAAGACTGTGTATGCATGGTTGTGAAATGAGGAGGGTAGTACCTGGAGAGTCTTCATAATAGAGAGTCAAGTCCATATTTTTGACATAAATATACATTGGGAGGATGTGGTCATTTTTCTAGAGGCACATTTTGAAATATCTTTATTGAAAATATTTTGTTTTTAAACAGCTCCTTTCTTTCTTTGTAGAGAATAAAAATCATATAGCAATAGTATTATTCTCTTAGTTACCTCAGCACTTTACCATGCATGTTTAAAATCTCGATCCTGTGACTATTTTATTACAAAAAAAAGCACAGAAAAAAAATTCCCAGCAATTTAAACTCATCTTTTGTTTCATGATTCACCCATAGATGGACTTGATAATATTGATCTCAACTGAGCTTATATAAGTTATACCTTTCTAGACTAGATTGAGTTGCGACTGGCAGGAGAGAGTTTAGGTTATTCCTAGCATATAGGCAGAATCTTGTTCTCATTTACAAGAGATTTTAATGTAAAATCATCAGTTTTTCCAAATGAGAAACAGTATCAGTACAAAGTATTTCTCTAATTATCAAGTAAATTAATCTCATCACATCTTCTTTGTCAAATAACATTTAAAATGACTTGAGATCTTGAGAGTCAAATTGGCAAATGGACCAGCATCTTCTATTGTGTCAGCTGTCCCACACATTCTATCAATTGCTGATGGTCCATCTACTTAGACCCTTGAAAAGACTCTCATGATGTTAATTGGACTGCTGATTCATGGCTATCATGTCCCCAGAGAACCCTCAAGGCACCTAAGGACTCTAAACCCATCCATCTGCCTGGTGTTGCTGGCATAGAAGTGCTATTCCAAGGCCACAGTGGCTTGTTGGGAGAACACACTCCTCCACCCAGCTAGAGTTCATCCACCTGTATTCTATATCTCTATAAATGCTTCATCATTTCACACTTCTGGTCATTCCATCCCAGAAAAAGGCACAACTTCTTATGCCTTGGAACCAAAAGAAGTGGCTATTTTGCTTCTAGCTCCTTACTTTTTTTTTAAATTATACTTTATTTACTTTGTATCACCCCTCTAGTTCCCTCCCTCCTCCCCCCAATCCCTTCCTTCTTCCCCCTTCTCCACACACTCCCCTCCCCAAGTCCACTAGTAGGGGAATGTTTCTTTTTCTTCCTTCTGATCCTAGTCTGTTAGGTCTCATCAAGAGTGGCTGCATTGTCTTCCCCTGTGGCCTGGTAAGGCTGCTCCCCCATCAGGGGGAGGTGATCAAAGAGCAGGCCAATCAGTTCATGTCAGAAGCAGTCCCTGTTCCCATTACTATGGAACCCACTTGGACACTGAACTGCCATGGGCTACCTCTGTGCAGGAGTTCTAGATTATCTCCATGCTTGGTACTTGGTTGGAGTATGAGTCTCTGGGAAGACCCCTGTGTTCAAATTTTCTGGTTCTGATGCTCTCCTTGTGGAGTTCCTGTCCTCTCCAGATCTTATTATTTTCCACTTCTTACATAAGAATCCATGGACTCTGTCCAACAGTTGGCCATAGGTCTCAGCATTCGCTTTCATAGTCTGCAGGGCAGAGCCTTTCAGAGGCCCTCTGTGGGAAGCTCCTAACTTGTTTCCTGTTTTCTTCTTCTTCTGATGTCCATCCTCTTTTCCTTTCAGAATGGGGATTAAGCATTTTAGTCAAGGCCCTCCCTCTTGATTAGTTTCTTTAGGTGTACAGATTTTAGTGGGTTTATCTTATATGTCTATATGAGTGAGTATATACCATGTGTGTCTTTCTGCTTCTGGGATAGCTCAATCAGGATGATCCTTTCCAGATCCCACCATTTACCTGCAAATTTCTTGATTTTCTTGTTTTTCATTGCTTCCCAACTCAACAAGTGGCTCTTGGCTTTGGGTAGCTGAGAATATAGTATTAACAGTTACCTGTATCTTTATTAAAAACCAGAAGAGAAAAAGACCCTTTCTAGGGTTGTTTACAGAACTAATGGAACCAGCTAGGTTGGTTATGCATCCCAGGCGACTATGGTAGAGCAGGCAGTCACCACTTTCCTCCCTATTGCTTTAAAAGTGTGAAGGCACCTGGATAAAAGGGGGTTCCTTGTGGCTTATAAGGAGGTAAATTAAGTGGGTATGGAATATACTTCCTGGCTTCTGTCCTACAACCCTTTGACCTACAGGGCTTCATACTGCCCAACCCAACCAAAATCTAGACATTTGTGAACCCAAGTACTATGTATTATGGAGTTTAGCTTTCTGACAGAAAAAGGAAGGATAAAGGAGAAATATTTTTCCAGAAGAGCAAACTGAAAAAAAAAAAAAAAAAAAAAAACTTCAGAAAATATCTTCTAACATATTGGTTCTCAACCTTTTTAATGCTGTGACCCTTTAATAAAGAGTTCCTCATGTTGTGGTGATCCTCCAAACCATCAAATTATTTTTGTTGCTACTTCATAACTCTAATTTTGCTAGTGTTGTGTATTATAATGTAAATATTTTTGGAGATAAGTTTGTCAAATGGGTTATGACCCACAGGTTGAGAAACACTGTGATAAAAACTACTACATGGAGCTAGAAGTATAGCTCAACATTAGAGGATCTTGTTACAGCACTATAAAAAATATACTAAATAGATCCAAAGACTGAACATGACTACTAAGGGAAGTAAATGCTTGCTCAAATGATGAATGAACTGAGGGATGAGGGGTTGACTTTTTTATGTTGTTTCCTAGAGAACAATTCTAGGAGTGTCATCAAATTGATCGCCTCTTTTCATTATATTTCTATAAGAATAAACTATAAAAATGGACTCTCCTTTGATTTCTAATTTGAAACAAGGCATCCAGTAATGTCTGAAATGATACAGTGTAAGGCTATCCATCCATCCACCCACCCATCCATCCATCCATCCATCCATCCATCCATCCATCCATCCACCTTCTGCAACCAGTCTTTGAGCTCTCAATGTGGACTATTAACTCCTCAGTCCTGTTCAGTTTCTGCAGAGAGAAGGTAGTTCTTCTTTACCAAATTCCAGGGCCTAGGACATATAGCTTGGTGATACAGCTCTTGGCTTGCCCAACAAGTATGAGGCTATGAATTCTATGCCAAGAACAAAAAAAAAAACACAAAACAAACAAACAAAAAACAAACAAACAAACAAACAAAAAAACCAAGTGATTCCAAATTTAATGTGAAAACAATTACTGGTTAATTCCTTATGTATTTCTGAGTTGATAGGCCACACTGGGCCACTTTCTCCATTTCATCATGCTACATTCAGCTGGGCACTTAGTTGAGCCTGGAAGCCAACTCAGCTTTGTGTCTCTTTCTCTAGGGTATAGCTACTTTCTTCTTAAAAATTTACTACTACTACTACTACTGTGTGTGTGTGTACACACTCGTGTATACATGTCAGCCTGAATGTGCGGATGTCATGGAACACATCTGGAATTCAGAAGACAACTTACAGAATTAGTTACTTCCTTACATCATTCTTTGTATTCGGGATATCAAACTCAGATTGTTAGGCTTGGTGACAAACACCTTCCTGGCTGAGCCATCTCATTAGCTGAGTTAGAGGTTCTTAAACTGTGGGTTCTAGGGTCGGATAACTGAATGTGGAGATCATAAAAGAAATTGACATTAGTAGATGGTTTCTGAACATACAAGGATGAAAATACTCAAATGTGTAATGATTCTGTGTATTTCTGGAAGCACTCCCCCATGTTGCATCATGCTACCACACTGTGGCCTTGCATCTGAACACACAATATGTACGCTTTCAACTGCCCATGTCCTCACGTCCCTGAATGCCAGTGAATGTTTCCGAAAAACTTCTCAGCTCAGATTTGATAATATTTCATATTATCAGCTGAATGATTTTAACTTTACATACAAAGCTTTCTGCTCTTTTAGAAACATAATGGTTGAATTACAAAAAAATATTTTTAATATTTTCCTAACATTATTTGTGAGCATGTAAATACCAGATTAGTACAGTTTTAGATTATATTATGTTAAAATGTTTGATTTCAAAATGTGCTGTTTTAATTGCTCACTTGAGTTTCATTTATTAATGATCTCTGTTAGAGTTATTGTTTCTTTGTTCAATTTCTGTTTTGTTGACCTGTCCTTTGTTGACAGTGGAGTGTTGAAGTCTCCCACTATTAATGTGTAGGGATCTATGTGTGGTTTAAGTTTTATTAATGTTTCTTTTACAAATGTGGGAATCCTTGTATTTGGGGCATAGATGTTCAGGATTGTGATGTCTTCCTGGTGGAATTTTCCCTTGATGCGTATGAAGTGTCCTTCCCCATATCTTTTTATTAATTTTGGTTGAAAGCTCATTTTATTAGATATTGGAATGGCTACTCCTGCTTGCTCCTTGGGTCCATTTGCTTGGAAAACCATCTTCCAACCCTTAACTGTCAGATAATGTCTATCTTTGTGTCTTAGGTGTGTTTCTTGTATGCAAACGATTGTTGGGTCTTCTTTATGCATCCATTCTGTTTCTCTGTGTCTTTTTATTGGAGAATTGAGTCCAATGATGTTGAGAAAGATTAATGACCAGTGGCTGATATATCCTTTGATATTGATGTTAGTTATGGTACTGTGAGTGTGCTTGGCTACTTTTTGTTTTACTGTAGTGAGGTTATTTCCTGTGTTTTCTTGAAAGTAGTTAGTTTTCTTGGGTTGTATTTTCCATTCTAGTATATTCTGTAATGCCGGATTTGTGTGTAGGTGTTGTTTAAATTTGTTTTTGTTGTTGAAAATCTTGTTTTCTCCATCTATGAGGACTGAGAGTTTTGCTGGGTATAGCAGCCTAAGCTGACATCTGTGTTCTTTTGGGGTCTGCACGATATCCTTCCAGGCCCTTCTGGCTTTCATAGTCTCGGTTGAGAAGTCACGTGTGATTCTGATGGGTTTGCCATTATATGTTACTTGGCCATTTTCCCTTGCAGCTTTTAGTATTTTTTATTTGTTCTGTATACTTACTGTTTTGATTATTAGATGACAGGAGGATTTTCTTTTCTAGCCTAATTTATTAGGTGTTCTGTTGGCCTCCCCTTTAAGTTGGGGAAATTTTCTTCAATGATTTTATTGAAAATATTTTCTTGGCCTTGGAGGAGGGAATATTCTTTTTTCTCTATTCCTATTAGTCTTAGGTTTTCTCTTTTCATGTTGTCTTGGATTTCTTGGATGGTTTGTGTCAGAAATTTTTTAGATTTGTTATTTCTTTGAGGGATACATCAATTTCTTCCACATCTGTTATTCTTTCTTCCATCTCTTATAGTCTGTTGGCTATGTTTACCTTTGTAGTTCCTGTTTTCTTTCCTAAGTTCTCCCTCTCCATGATTTCCTCCATTTGTGATTTCTTTAATTTTTCCAAGATCCTCAGATCTTGAACCATTTTGTTGATTTCCTTCACCTGTCTGACTGTATTTTCCTTCAACCCTTCACCTGTTTGTTTTAACATTCCTCTGATTCTTTTCTTTCTTTCAGTGATTTAATCATTTCCTCTCTGAAAGCCACAAACTGTTTGGCTGCATCTTCCTGTATTTCTTTACGGATGGCCATAATCTGTTTGATTTTATCTTCCTCTAATTCTTTACTCATTTTATTTCTTTACTCCATTAACCTCTTCATAAGCATAATGTAAGGTCGTCTTCTTGAATTTCACTTATGTTAGTGTGTCCAGGGCTACTTGACCCTGGATACCTGGGTTCTGGAGATGCCATACTGCTTTGCCTTTTGTTGGTTGTGTTTTTACCCTGACCTCTACCTATCTGTCCATCTCAGGTGTTGTCTGTTAATTTCTGGTGCCTTCTGGAATCCTCAGGTGGGAGAATCCCCTTGGTAGGGTTCTGAAGGAGATCTCAGGTTTTTTAATATGATCAACTGAATAGTGGTGCTTCTCAGGAATTTCACAGTTCACCTCAGGCATTTGGACCTGTGTGGTTACTGTGGCATTCAGGAAGGCTCTCCTCTCATCAGGAGAAGTCCTGGAGATGGCTATCCTGTTGCTAGGTTTCTTGCTCTCAATTTGGTGAGCTGCAACTGCTGCTGTTAAGCTGTATTTGCTGGGTGCAGTCCCTTGTGAAGAACCACGGAGCCCTGTGGTTTCGTCAGTTTAGCTAGAGATAACTGATCACACCTTGGAGGAGTGTCTGAGGGCTGCTCCAATGGTTCTCAGGCTTTTGTAGGTCTGATGTTGGAGCAGCGTACCCCAGTACCCTAGCCGTAATCAGTGGCAGGTGAGCACAGCACTCTAGTCATGTGTGCAGTAGAAGACCAGAGCTTAGGGCCTGTGGGAACCCAGAAACTTTTCTGGAGCTGGGTGTCCTGAGGGTTGGATCAGATGTTTTCCCTGAGTCTGTGGTGTTCTGAGGTATGCAGGTCTGTCTGGGATGGTGAGTAGAGCAAGCAGGTACAGGCGCATGGCTCTGCCTTGCTGGCAACTAGATGCCGGGGCACTGGGGTACTTGTAGGAACCTGGAGAGTTTTCCCAAGAACTTTTTATTTGAGGAGTGGGTGGGCAGGGGTTGTTGGCTGAGTGATCCGAGGTCAGACCTTCTCTTCCCCTCACTGTGGGCTTCCACCCGTCAGAGAAACTCAGTCTCTTGTGTCCTGGGACCTTAAGTTCTGTCTAGGATGGTGAGTTGGGCGCAAAGGCAGGACTCTGTGCTGGTGGCTAAGCACTTTGGGCTGGCGCCTGGGCATCCACTGGACCCGGGTCTTTTTCCAGGCATTGTCTGGGTGACCTAAGGTCAGTCCAATTGGCTTGCTGTATGGTGGTGTTTTCTCTTGACTGGAAATCCCAGTCTCTGGTATTGTGGGGTCTACAGTTCATTCTGGGATAGTGATTGGAGTACTCTGGTGGCATGTGGCTCTGGGTTGGCGACTGAGCACCTGGCAGGACCGGGACCTGTTCTGAGGTTTAGCTGGGTGATCTGAAGCTGATTAAATCCCACATCATGGGGTTTTCTCTCACCTGGGAAACACAATCACTGGTGTTTTAGGACCCAGAGTTCTCTCTGCTGATCACTGTGCAGATCCTGCTATGCTGCTGTTTAGAAAAAGTGTCCTCCTGGCATCACCATATTGGATCTGCTTTGAGTTTCATTTAAAACACTTAAATAAAATTTAACTCAATTAGGACTGAATTTCTGAAATTTTCTGAAGTGGTCCTAAACAGATTTCTTTAATTTTGCAGTATATATTGAATGTGAAGCAATGTTATCAACACTGACTCTATAAAACTTTGAAAGTGCTCTATGTAAATACTCAGACAACTTTGAGGTTAACCTTTGGTCTTCATGCACATGCATACACCTTCCTGTGGCATTCAGGAAGGCTCTCCTCTCATCAGGAGAAGTCCTGGAGATGGCTGCCCTGTTGCTAGGTTTCTTGCTCTAAATTTGGTGAGCTGCAACTGCTGCTGTTAAGCTGTATTTGCTGGGTGCAGTCCCTTGTCAAGAACCACGGAGCCCTGTGGTTTCGTCAGTTTAGCTAGAGATAACTGATCACACCTTGGAGCCATTCAAGATTATGATTGATTTTTCAGACAAGGTCTCTTGATGGGAACTGAGACTCGCTCATCCAGCTTGATCGGTTAGAATCTTTTTTCTTTTCCAATGTTGAAATTACTGTGGGCCAGTCTTTGGGGATATTTTCTTGACTGGTGATTGATGTGGGAGGGCCAAACAGACTGTGGGTGGTGAAACTCCTAGGCAGGTGGTTATGAGGTATATAAGAAAGCAGGCTGAGCAGGCTACGAAGAACAAACCAGTAAGTAGTGTTTCTACTTCAGTTCTTGCCTCCAAATTCCTACCCTGGACTCTTACATTGACTTCCGTCAATGAGGAACTAAAACTGTAAGCTGAAATAAACCCTTTCCTCTCTAAGTTGCTTATGGTTATTGGTGTTTGTTACATCAATAAAAAACAAACTAAGACAGCAATATACTCAGGGCCATATAACAATGTCTATAGCAGAAAGCTGTCCTGAATGGAAAAAAATTAACAACATTTCATTTCTGTTGCTGGGTGAAATATTCTCACAAAAAGAAACATGGTAACTGTCCATTATCTTGGGAAGTCAAGGCAGAAATCAAGCAGGTAGTTTTATTACATGTACAGTCAAGAGCAAAGAGAAAATAATATGGTTTCTCAGCCTTCAATCATGAATGTTAGCTTTCTTACATCATGGCCATGGGCTTTCCATAAATTCTATTGAGAATATTTTCAGTGGGAAGCATGTTTTTGTTTGCAATATGTTATGGTTGGATCCTATTGGCCAAAGCAGGTCACTTGACACAAGACTAATCTCTTAGTCTTTGTGGGATTATTATACACCAGGGCATAAGCATAGGGAGATACAGTTCATTAGAAGTCACCAATATGACAGTTCACCACTAACAAATGAGACTTCGGCCCATGAAGTGCATGCAGAAGGGCTCACCCTTAAAGTGAAATGATACAGGAAGAAATCTAGAAATAAAAACTGCTAAAGAAGATGATCCTATTATTTTAGTCTCATGAAGACAAATACATCCTGTACTCAGAAGTCCTTTGCCATGAGCTTGAACAGTCCTACTTCTATGCTTTAAGATGTTTTCTTTAATATGTAACAATACTGCCATTCTCAATCCTGGATGATTCAAGGAATCAGGGTTAGAAGTTTTAATCTTTAAGTTTGAGGGAAGGGAATGATGTACAGGGCTAGAGAAAAATGGCCAAAGGAATAGAAACATAGAATTAAGATCCCTGATCTATTGAGAGGTCAGTGAAGAACCAACATCCAGACACTTCCTATATGCCTGGAGCTATGAATATGGAACTTACTAACAATTAAACTTTTGAGCAAAGTTCCATAACACTGAGCTATATCTCACTTGTGGGTATGTATATACCATACAGAACACCCTCCCTTTTAGTCTCCATGATGGTAAAAAGAAAAACAAACAACAAACAAATATGCCCCCCCAATAGACTTACAGTTTTATCTAGGTATGATGATTGATATCACTGAGACAGGAGGATTACAAGTTTGAGGCCAGTTTGGCATATACAGCAAAACTCTTTCTCAAAATCATCAAGGAAAAAGAAAGACATCAGAGTTCTGCAGTTTGACTATAGAGCATAAATCAGACAGAGCCACTTATTTAACAAGTAGGAAGTGTTATGCTTACAAGTACTTTCTCAATTCTGAAGACTGGGGGAAGATGTGACCTTCAAAAGTAAGCCTCCCTCCCCTATGACTGAATTCTTTCTGTCCTTCTTCTCCCTACCAGTTTAAGGTTGGTAGCTATCAGTATTCTCAGATTCCTCTCAGCCCGGACAAAGTCTTAGGGCCCAAAGGTAGCCTGCAAACTTCATACGGATTCAACAGCAGATACAAAGCAGGTCTTAAATGTACATAGAGATGATAATCCCACACTACAGAGGAAGACAATGCAGGCAGTCTTGATGAGACCTGATAGGCTAGGTTCAGATGGAAGGGGAGGAGGACCTCCACTATCAGTGGACTGGGGAAGGGGCATGGGAGGGGAAGAGAGAAAGAGGATGGTATTGAAAGAGGATGAGGGAGGGGGATACAGCTGGGATACAAAGCGAATAAATTGTAATAAATTAAAAAAAAAAAAAACAGTACTCTGTCTGTTGGTGACGAAATCTGCAGGCCAGATTTGGTGGGCTCTAAATTTCCAGTATTATGGGTATCCAGAATTTCTGCCCCAGTTTGGCCTATGCTTTATATTTTCCCTGCAAATCATTTCCAAAGGAAAAAGTGTAAACAGGTAAGCCATGGAGATGAAGGATACAGGCTGAAACTTTCAGATGAGTATCAAATTCTAAGCATGCAAATGAAAGTTAAATCAAAATAATCATTTTCAGTCATTGCCTTTGAGGCCAATTTATGAACCATATAAGGAAAGCAGTGTTTTTCTTGCATGTTTACACAAGCTAAGATTAAAAGTACTCTCTCAACTGTGATCACTAATCTTACTCATCTTAACTGCTCTTAACTCTTTCCACTATTCAATTTTACTTATTCAATAAATAAAGCCGTAATTTTGAGTACAGAGGAAGTGAGGAGTACAAAGAATGTCTCACAGATATGGCAAGTGATGCAGAAAAAGAAAATTTTAATTTATTCTTTGAGAATTTCATACATGTAAGCAATGTATTTTGATCATATTGACTCTCATCCCTCTTCCAACTCCCCTCAGGCATTCTCCCCCCACCCAATTTTCACATTCTCTCCTTCCAATTACATGTCCTCTTTCATAACCTGCTGAATTCAATCAGTGTTGTCTTTATGGGCATTGGTATAAGGCCAGAAATATTTTTTAAAATGATTTGAAAACTTCTTTGAGTGAGGGTGACATTATTGGAATAGTTAAAACCTTAAAGTTGTCTAGCTCAATTGGAATAGCATATATTTATGTTCCAAGTTCTAGTACATTTGTCTAAAGAATTATATTTTTGCCACAAATTATATTTTATTAAATAGCTAAGACATTTGTATTGGCCAGCCTCTAAGATGAGCCACAGTGGTCCTTGCCTTGTAGTATTCACTTCCTTGAGTGGGAAAGAACTTAGTGGTGTTCCTCTAATGATCAGTCAAGGGGACTTGACTTCTGAGAGTAGGTCACAAAAGACCAACTTCCTACTTATTTGTGGTGTACTGTATATACTCTCCATCTCTCTCTTGGAGTCTTTGTCATGGAAAAGCAAGCTGCAGTGTTAGAAAATGCCCTCTAGAGAGGTCCATTTGGCAAAGAACTAAAAGAGGCTTGCAGCTAAGAGCCAGCAATTACTGGAAACACTGGATCCAAGAACCTGTAAGAATCTAAACCCTGCCAGTATCCATGTGAGAAAGTTTGGATGAGCACTGTTACAATCAAGCTTTCACATGAAACCACATCCCAGATATCACATCGACACTAGCCTTATGAAACACTCAAGTCAGAGGATTCAACAAAACCTGTCAAGATTTCTGACCCCCAGAAACTGCAAGCTAGTGAACAGGTTTTTTGTTTGTTTGTTTGTTTGTTTTTAAAGCTAATTTTGTAGTAATCTGTTAACAGTAGTATATAATTAAGGTATAACCACTGGTCTGACCTGATCAAAGAAGAAAATGCTTCTTTGTACTGTTTTCTGCCTGTTAAGAATATTATTATACTAAATATCTATGAAGCTTAAGATTTTTATGTAGTCAAGGATTCTAATATGTGAATAAATAAATTCAAGAGGACTAACTAATCAATAAGAATAATCCCCCTGGACAGTTTGGGTAGAATGTGGTATGATGGTCTCCCACAGTGCTCACTGCTAGAATCAAAGAATATTGTCATTCATCCTTAGAATTATGGCTAACTTTGTACATTTCTTGATTTTACTTTTCCTATCGAAAGAGAAAGTTTTCACTTGTTTCACTTTCTAACATTAAAAAAAAAAAGCCATCAAGAGAATATCCCAGAATGGCTTATAGAAAGGAAATTAATTAAAGTAACTGCATAAACAGAATCCTGTCTCTCTACAAGTCTTATTTCATGCTTGAGCTCCTTTCACATCCTTTGAAAATAGCCTCTTTTCAGGCGGAACTCTAAGCCTGATTCACTCTTGAGAGATGAGCACATTGGCTGCTGTCCAGAAGCTTGTTTGTGGGAGCCTTCCTCCCTGTCTCTGACTACTCAGTCTATCTGACTGAGGCTGTCTGGCCTGACAGTGAGGCAGAATTAAGTCATAGCTGCCATTCAGCCTGGAAACAGCCCATGATGCATTCTCACAGTTGTGGTGAGTGACTAACCATGGAAGGGAGGTCTAGCCCACTGAAGGAGGTGTCTTTCTTGGGCTGCTTGTAAGAAAAATAGAAGTTGAGCTGCTTTTCCCCCCACCCCCTTTCACTAATGGCTCATGAAATAAACTGAGTTGTTAATGACAGAATGATTTCCCTGCAGGTCTCAGAGTTCCCAAGAACACCCAATTAATAAACCCAAACCCAGCACATTTACATTATCGGCACATGTGTTGGCAGATTACATATATTAAAAAAAAAGTAAAACATCACAGGCATGAGACCCCCTGGTACAGCCTACAGCTTGAGTTCAGATGGTGCCAACATTTCTAGAGGTCAAAATAGGAGCAGGGAACAGATCCTAATAGGAATCTAGGCAACTCTGAGAAATGTAGCTTGGTGCTTTTCCTGACACCAATTTGTATGCATGTCTTCACAAAAGTGAGAATCTGATAGATTTTGCATGATAGATGAAATTCAAAATTTCTGTTAGTGTAAGTCTAGTCACTTGGATTTCTGGCAGTGAAAAACTCTGCTGGCCCTTCTGGAAATGCCGCTGTAGAAAACTTCAAGAGTTTTCTGTTGGATCTCTTATATAAGAATTGTTGAGAAGTGATGAATCAGTTTTACTGAGGAATCATTTGGGGGAATACATCAGAGTGAATAAAATGTTCCTGGGACATGAAGACAGCTCTTTTGTTGTCCTGATTGTGTACACACCTGACTGAAACTACTGTGCTAACTCAGCTTTGTCCTAAGTGGCTGGCCAATTAGCATGGTTCCCTTTCCAGAGAAGCAGTAGTTTCATTTCAAAGAGATAGAACTCTGTTTGGCTGGTAGACTTCATGAATAATATGTAGGTGGATGCTACATATAAGGATAAGATAGGCTAGAAAGTTTAGACATCACAAGCTGAGTCTTATAGCCAATGGAAGAGTAGAGTGAACTACATTTTGATTCCCTTCATGTAATGGACTTAGATATCCACATTCTTTCTCATGTGTCTTTGCAATGCATCTTAGGAGAGTCAGCATAATATGGGTTACTGATCTTGTTGACTTGGTCATTGTCATAATGTTTGCTTTCACCAAGGAGATATAGGTAGAAATAAAATGACATCAGTATTGAGACCCTAACACGTCCTTCGTTTTTCTGTTCACTCCCTTTGTTTGTTTGTTTGTTTGTTTTCTACCACTTGTGTAAAGAACAAAATGTCAGAATAATTACTGGCCACAAAATGAAAAGAGAGAGAGAGAGAGAGAGAGAGAGAGAGAGAGAGAGAGAGAGTAAACTTGAGCCCAACTTGAAGCATGGAACTGAAACAAATTCTTGTATCTCTGTGCTAGAAATAAATACTAATAATAGTCTGTATTAGTCATTTTTCTCATTGCTGGAACAAAGTATTAGATAGAAACAAGTTATGAAGAAGACTATATTCTCACAATTCCATGGTGGTTGAGGTTCTAGCTCTGGTGATCAGAGAACTTGTAGCTAGTCACATTGTTAAAGAACAGGGAGAGTATCCCTGGTGACCTACTTCCTCTGGCAGGCTTCATCTCTTGAAGGCTCAGCAGCCTTCTAAAGAGCACCACCAGATGATGTCCAAGTGTTCAAACACATTACTCTATGAGGAACATTTCCCATTCAAACTATAACATTATGGTAAGCCATCAAACTTTGGCGTTATGCAGGATTTTTCCTGAGGCCCCCACCCCCACCTTGCAGTGCTATGGTTTAAACCTAGGGCTCCATGCAAGGGATATTCAGTCCTTGCTATGGTGAATAACTGTACAGTTATGAATAAATATATAGATGTATATTTTAACAGAATCCTGACAAGTATAACTTGGACCATCTATCCTCTAATGTTCAAATATTAGAGTTTTCATTCTAATAGAAACGAACAGTATCTATTATCTGCTTCCATTCCCTCATAAGGGCAACTAAGCTTAGGTAGTAAAATGAGACTTTCCTGGAAGTTAGGTGACAAATCCCTGAAGTACAGGTAGGAGTTTCATGGTAAAAATCATGTCTAGACTCTGTATCTCCAGATTCACACATAGAATTTTTTTTAAATCATTACTACTCCTTAGAAAATATTTTTTTTTTGTTCAAGGGATCATATGTGTATTTGTATAAACATTGGATATAGAGTGTAACAAAGTCTACCCAATATAATCTATGTACAGGAGCAAAAAAGCAACATAATAACTGTGTACTAGTTTTAGAAATTCTTCCCAGGATATTTTCTCATCAGCCTAGACACAATATACATATTTTTAAATAGGAGGCAGGTGTCTAGTTCCTGAATTCCAATGCTGGATAGGCGAGACAGGAAGAAAAACATTCTCTTAGAGATTAAATGTTGATCTGTCCTATCCCAGAATTACCACTTATATAGCCTAAGTTACAAAAATAACCATTAACTCTTCATCTCTCTCCTTATGCAGACCTCCATAGTAAGTAGTACAGACTACTATTTGCATTTCTCTAAGCATCTTCTAGACTGGATAGAGTTTGATGATATAGACATGGCCCTATCAGAAGACGATATGATCACAAAATGATCTTTTTCAGTCATTTATTGTGATGTCAATCACCCATAATCCCAGTTCCAGGGAATCTGAAACCCTTTTGAGTCTGAGGGCACCTGTATGTATGTGGTTCACATACACATAACAGCACACACACACACACACACACACACACACACACACACGCACACACGCACATACACATGCACAAATAGTAAATAAATAAATTTTAAGAAGAGATTTGGGGAAAATGCTCCCAAAGAACGCTTACTTTCCTAAAAGAAAACCTAGATAAAGTGAATCTTTACAAGGACCTCAATTAAACAGTGACTTCACCACCTCAATTTGTGAAGTTTCCTGAAAATGGTGTGCTGTAGAAAACATAGTCCTTTTTGCTTGTCTTAATATCTTACAGTTTCTCTTTGCATGTATTATAATAAATAAGAGCACTATGATGGAGGAAGATTATAAATTATAATAATTTGGGTAGTCCTCCCTGCTGCTCCCATCCAGTCTCTTCAACCTGGAGCTTAGCTCCCAGACTCCATGTTCATCTTACAACTTGATGTACCTCAATATATACTGTCTTCTATATGTCCCTGAAAAATCCAGTCATGCTATTATGTGGGTGTTTCAGGCAGAGTTCTAATGGGAACACCTGACAAACCCAGGAAAGGATAATTGAGAAAGATTTATTTGCAGAGTTGGCACATTGGAATCACAGAAGAGAGTGCAATAACTTGCAACTCCTAGCAGCTAGATAATTCTTGGCATAGCCAGAAGGGTTGAGGAGATGGAATGGGTCTCAGAATTGGAAAGAGGCTAGTGAGTTGCCACAGAGTCAGATACCTGGGAAAGATAATCAGGAGATATTCCCAGGCTGCAAAGAGGTAGCCAGTGACATAATGATACTTTATTTGTTTCCTCTGTCACAGATTTTCTGCAGCTGTTCTCCATGGGTCAAATACAATTGGCAGTGCGAGGCCATGGAGCCCTACTGATGTAGTCCAGACCTACAGAGTCCTGGCAGAGCAGAAGGAAGAGCTGGGCAGAATAGAACTGAAAGGAAAAAGCAAAGACATCTGACTAGGGTTCTCACTGATATAAAAGCCCAGCCCACAGACCTGTGGACACATTGAATATAAAAAATGCTTCTCAACTACACATGCATAATTTGTATCCAGAAGTAACATTTTTATTCTTCCACATGACTTCTGCTACAGTAAGTCATGTGGATAATTCCAGAGCTCTTTGGAATATATTTGTATGCAAATCTTTCTACTTCTCTCCAGCTATTTTAGTGGTGGGGGTGATTATTACGTATGTTAAGGGTGAAACATGATCATCCATACTAGGGTTGTCCTGTAGTTCTCTAAGTGATCAGAACTCCAAAGAACTGTGCTAATCTCTTACATGTACTAAAATGTTTGCAGACACTGATGTGTGTTTGTGTTGTTGAACTCCAAGTAGCCATGCACAACTCTGTATTAGACTTTTTAATTTGATAGATTTGATTTTGTATCTAGAAGCCAAAACTTTGCATAGCTTACATCACAAAAACACATTTAGACCACTGCTGTTTTCTATGATGGATATAATAAATGTGAAAGAAGAAACTTTCAAATGTCATTCAAAAATATCAAAGAAATTCCAGCTCTTATTCTTTTCTGAGACAAAGATGAATAAAGCAGATGCTTAATGCTGCTCCTTCTTTAATTCTTGAACTATAATCATATGGCAATATCTGTGAATGATTCTTCAGAAAACCTAACAGGTGATGAACAAATATTACTGAGTTCATTATCTATAATGATAAATACACTATCCCCTGGGGCTGTCTCTTCTCTCCCTGATGTAAAGCTTCAGTATTGCTAGGTGTTGACATCAGCAGAGGAAATAAAATATTTTATTTAAAATTAGAGTATGATTAAGCCAGATGAGGATTAAAGTGTGGAAATGTCAGATGGCACAGCCTCAAGGCTCTCTCTATATGTGTAACATTCAGAAAGCATATCATGTATCACCTATTAAGTGACGATTGCCAGTGATCCTCAGTTTCGGTGATAAAGAAGTAATGTGTTAATTATCATTTGTTTTTTAGGCATATATCAAATACCTTTGTCTCTACCATAATACTCTAACAATAGGAAATGTCAAAGAACCAGACTCCATGTTTGCTTTCAGGGGAAAAGGCTGAGGTTGGTGGTCTGGAAATGTGCTCCTAAAATAGACAGAGCAAAGACAACCCTGCATGTGAGGAATGTACTAATTCCTACTTCAGAAACACAGACAGCATGAGTTAACCAGGGTCAAGCAAGGTATGGGGATGGTGTTTGTTAAAATGATGCACATGGATGGCAAAGAACGGTGAGAAAAAGTGTTTTGGGGTGTAACACATAAAGAATAGTAATTAATAGAAAAGTCAGAGGGTCACCACTCTTCTTTAATAATTCCTTACAACTCTTTCAAATATGCACTATTAGAACCAACACTTCTCATACAAAAGGAAATAAGAATATAACAGAAAAATTAAGGGTTGAAAATTGTTTCTAGGTAGCAGTATTTTTTTTCCCTCATGAAATACAAGGGAACATTTTTCAACATTCTATACCAACCATGAAATTCTAAATCTTCGTTCCTTTCAGTGAAAATTTAAAAGAACACTATATTAAATATTACTAGGAATATCCTAGAGGTATAAGGCTAGTATTAGCTGTTACCAAGATCTTCAGCTCTGTGTTCTTTAATACCTTGTGATATTGCTTTTAGTCCAAGTGTGAAAACAGTTTGCTAACTGGATAAATGGATGCAAACAAAAATACTATTACATAGTTTGGTAGCTGAAAATGCATGACTAATACGTATTTATGTTTCTATAATAGTGATAAAACGGAATTAAAATAACTTTTGAAGAAATGCTATCCTCTTTATATGCAATGTTGACGAATTCTGGCTGTCCTTAACCCATATTAGTTGGCCCAAGAGACTGGAACTTTGGGATATAAGATAATCTTTGAAGAGTAAACAATCCAAGGTGGTATAACTGGATTCATGGGCAGTGTTTTGCTACTCATGGGCAACATTCCACTGTTTAGGATCACTTTCCTCTGTGGTAGGACTCTTAAGAACATGGAGCACCTCATTGGAGACCAGTAAAGAAAAACGTTTTTCCAAGGATTGCCACATATAAAAATTATGCAGAAACAAACTAGTAATTAAGTACTTGTGCATTATTTGTACTTGTGTTGCTATAGCTCTGAGTTGTGATGGAAATTTTAGTCCATATGGCTATGCCATCTGTTATGTCAAAGCGTTATAGGCTTAAACAATAGGCATGTATTTATTTCTAACAGTTCTGGAGGTTTGGAAGTCCTCTCCTAGTGAGATTCCTCTTCTGGTTATAGAAAGCCCTCTTCTTTTTAGACCTCTTGTAGTATAAAAAGAATTGAGAGGCTCCCAGGCTTCTCTTTATAAAAGTAGTAATCTCAGTCATGAGAACCCTGCATCATGAACTCATTGCCTCTCAAAAACCCATTACATTGGAAAGTGGAGCTTCAACATATGAATTTGGGGGAGAGTACACAAACATTCAACCCCTAGCAAATGGAAAATTAAATGAAAGAAACACAAATTAAACAATTCTGCTCAATAGTACCTTTCTGTATTATAAATAACAATCTCTAAGAATTTGTTGGCTTTTTCTGATTAGGCTTTCTCAAATTATTAGGACAGAGTTTGCAAAGTTAACACAACAAATAAGTCCCTTGAGTGATCTTGCCCCAGCATATGGACAATGTTAGAGGTTGGTATGCATTCTCAATCAGACTTAGATAAAAGCAGAAAACATGTTTTTGTCAATCAGAAGAACACATTCCTAGGTGGAACTAGGGCAAAGCATTGCATACATACCTCATACAAAGAGCTGGTATAATTATGACTGAGCCTGGCTGAAATGCTCTCTTCATGGCATCATGGCCTAGCAATTTACCTCTTATAGGTGAAGGCTAGAAGCCACTATCATTTCAACACATGTGTCAGTTTGTTTCTTAATCATAGGAATTATGGGTTTGTAGGCATGGTGGCTCAAGCCTGTAATTCTAGTGCTCAGAAGATTGAGGCAGAAGAATTGCAATGACTTTCAGTGCTAACTGGACTACATAGTTAGTTTCGTGTCAGTCTGGGATATACAGTGACACCTCTCAAAAATAAAGGAATGAAAGAAAAATATTGTATGTGTTTAGTTAGGTTTATATAATTGTAAAAAAAATTACAATGACCAAGAATGACTTGGGGAGGAAAAGATTTATTTCTTCATGAAGGGAAGTCAGTAACCTGGAGGCAAGAACTAGGGCAGAGACACTGAAAGTGTGCTGCTTACTGATGCCAGTAAGTTTGTTTGGCTTGTTCATTTGCTTTCTTATAAACAGCAGGACCACCTGTCTGGGGGGAGGGTGCACCCCTGACAGTGGGCTGGATACTTCCACATCAATCATCAATGAAGAAAATGCCCCGACAAGCTTTTCTGCAGGCCAGTATGATAAAGCATGATAAAGTGAGGTTCCTTTCCAAAGATAACTCTAGCTTATATCAAGGTGACATCCCCCCCGCACTTCCCCAAAAGAAAACCAACCAGGACACTATACAAGACTCTAATATTACATTATTTTTAATTTTAGTTTTAGAAAATTTGTTCCTATGCTCTGATCATTCTAGAAAAATGAAATCCCAGTAATAATTTGATGGGATTCAACAAAGCAGCAAGAAATTTTGTTAGGAAGAAGGAAGATGAGTTCATGTCTAATAAAAGTCATGAAATGATAGTATTTATAAACTACTTTGTGTTTCAATTTATTATTTAAAAAGATTTATATTTTAAGACTTATAAATATGTTAGGACAAGCACGGTGGTGTAAGCCTTTAATCCCAGCACTTGGGAGGCATTTGATATTTATGAGTTTGTAGCCTGTCTGGTCTACATGGTGAATTTGAGGCCAGTCCAGATTACATACTGGACTCTCTCTCTCTCTGCATAGATACGTCCATTATGTGTGTATGTGTGTGTTTATGTGCCAGTATGTATACGCCCATGAGTACAGGTATCCCTAGAAGCCAGAAGAGGCGATCAGATTTCAATTCCTTGGAGTTGATGTTACAGTGCTTCTGAACTACCCATCATTGTGCTGAGAACTGAACTCCAGTCCCCTGGAGGAGTAGTGTACACCTTTAACCACTAAAGCACCCCTCAAGCACATACATTCTTCTTTAAAGTGAATATTGAGCTCAGAAATTTCATATGATTTTGTGGGTTTGTTCTGGGTTTGTTCTATCGTAAACCTGAAGATCTTGGCAGAGGGCCCTTGAAAACTTGATTCTTCAAAAGATGTGCTACAGGTATTATTCATGAGGAGCTTCTAAAAATTTTCCTGGGCATAATACTAGTCCTAAGCTTTTCATATATTCCAAATTCATGTTATTCAGAAAAGTAGAACAAGATGAGCTAAGGTATTACAGAAGGTGGCCTTTATCACACAGGTCCCATGACATATCTCCTGGAATTGGCCATGTGCTGTCCATAGCCAACCTCTGATTATTCATTCTTTCCAGATTGTGGAATCATTTGTAGCAAACTGAGATCCCTTTTTTTTTTTTTTTTTTTTTTGGATGAAGGTTCACCTAATTGGTTGTTTTCCTTAGTGTTTTGCAAATCTGATTAATGTTAACTCAGACTATTATAAAGTTATTTATATTATGGATGATAACTACTTGCAAATGCATTTATGGTTAGAATAAAGCTTCAACAGATCATACAATTCAATTATTCAGCCTTTGGGTAATGGTTTCTTTCCCTTCCTTTAAAAATGCTATTAATTATTCTTAGTTTACTGTTAGAGAAGACTTTTTCCTGAGCATTACCTCTTTGGCTCATTACACAAATCATCAACGTAGAAAGCAGAAACAAGAGTAAGTTATTTTTTTCTAAAATGTAAATATGATGAACAACACCCTGTGTGTAGAATATACTGATCAGTACCACATTTTGCAGGAAGGGAAAGGATGAGGATCATCTTGCCACCAAGCTCACACACACCCAGATTTGCTGCTTATTTCACATACTTCCAGGAGAAAATTTAGTAGCTCTTCATTTTAATACCCCCCAAAATTTCTAGAGGAACAAAGGGCCTATATTTTATTCATTAAAATTTTAGTAGGTTCTTTTCCAGGGCATGATAGATGTAAAGTTGAATGTAACAAACTACTTTCAGCAAAGTAATTCCATACTTTTAAATGATAGTATGATTTAATTGACTTTACTCTAGATAAGAAGTATATTGTATTTCCCCACCCAAGGTTGTGGCTTGTAGGACAAAACATTATAAATCCATCCATTATCTCCAGTTTCCACAGGAAATTACCCTTGTGGTAGAATAGCTTACAGCACACACTTTTTTTTTTCTTTTTGGTAAAGCACTACCCATCAATATTGATTTTCCTCTGACTCTACCCCTCCCCCAATAGAGAATTTAGAAGTACTTCCTTGAGAAAATTACTTAACAAGTGTGAACAATCAAATCTGTAGTATTTTTAAGTTTTATGGACTCTGCCTTCATATGCAATACACAGTGCTTTGAACACATTAACATTATCCAGACCTCCTGTCCATAACTCCTGTTTCTCTATGGAATGATAGAGAGGGACTTTCTCTCAAATCATTCATCCAAAGGCAGGCTCCTCCAGAAGATTCACTTCCAGGAAGGAAGACTAGATTTTATCTTACACTCAGGGCTCAGGAGAACTTTATCTTCTGTTATTATTTATTTTGTGAACCAACTTACTTGAAATAATTTAATCTTTTTCTACATTGCCTATTATCCCTCTCCCCCTAACTGATGAAGAGAGTTTATAAGCCCCTAAGTCTCAATGGATTATAGGAAAGTAACTTCTTTGAGATGTTTCCAGCAGTCCATATTACCTCAGCCAAGAAAGCAGAGAACGGGGATATAGGAAGGTACCAGGACAGGGCTACCTCCTCACCACATGCTGGAGATAGGAACTGTCTGAGCCTTCAGAAGGCTGAGTCCTAACTCTGTAAATGAACAGTTATATTGAGGAGAAATTTGCACTGGGGTATGTGCAAAACACTTTAAGATTGACGCATATAGAAGAGATGGATACAAGATGATGGACCTGTATTTCTTCTTGGCCCAGCCAGTTGGCAATTATCTCTCCCTCCATTTCTCCTTTCCTTCTCTAGCTCTAGTTACTATTTGACAAAAACAACCCTTCCTGTCTCTTCCTCTTTCTCCTCTTTTGTTTCGTCCTCCTTTAACTGCTAATTAGATTGCCTGCTCCCAAATATAGTGGTCCCTTTAGAATCAGCATTACATTTCTGAAATCTAATATAGTATCTATGTCTAAACAAGAGGGACAAATGAGGACCAAAATATATTTAGTGTGACAGTCATTTCTTAGCTGAAATTAACTCATGTCTGAAATATTTTTCTACCTCCTCTCTCCCCTGAGACAGTTCCATTTCCTCACAGAGACAACAATAAATAGTTGTTGAACTGAATTAAACTGAGGTGTAACTAGTACATTCAGAGAATTCCGTGAATATGATTATGGAAATAAGTTTGGAGCTCTTGTAACTTGGCTTATTTCAGAAGGAAAGGCAGCATATGTGATGAATGATACTGGGGAGTGTGGGAGAACATGGGTTTTGAAATTAAAATATATTCTCAATTTGGGAGTAATAAAGTAAAATACAAATCAGGCCTTACTGCACTGAACTTTGTTTGCACTGGGTAAAGTGCAACTTCCTGTTTTGAAGACAAAGGTATCAATGGTTCAAAAGGTCTCCTGCGGACTCACTCATCTCCTACCAACATAACATTCAAACCATTATAAATGTAAATTAGGGAAAATATGGACTGAATTTCATTTGCAATACAATTTAAATAAGAGAAAGAGAAAATAGATTTGGAAATTATTGCAATTATTTGAGAGCTCCAGACTCTGATCTATTTCCACATTCTTTATCAGCAGATCTGTCAGGCCCAATATCAGAGCATCATTTTTCTGTCAGGACAATAAGCATCATTTTGGCCTCCTAACATTACTGTAAGCAAACACCCAAATTATGGCTCTTTTACCTTAATGCAGAGCAGAGTCTTTATGAATCATAAGAGAACTCAAGGACAGAAGGCTCAGACAATTCAATTGCCTTTTAATGTTGTTAAGAACAATCACACATCTAAAAAACAACTGTGTTCTTGCACAGCTTTCTCACACTTGAGCACTCATCAGAACCCCCTGGAGGGATTATTAAAACAAAGACAGCTGAGTCCGACCCCAGGACTCTTTAATTTGGTAGATCTGAGGTAGAGCCTAAGAATTAGCATTTTTAACACATTCCCAGGTGATTTGGAAGCTGTCGGTCTGAGGCCCACACTGAGAAGCAACATCCTGGTGGGCAGATAAACTCTGGGGCTTTCTTTGAGGAGTAAAAATGCTGTGCACTTTATATTCATGTATTCACTGATTTAACAATCTGAGCACACAGCTCCTTTGTACCTGCATAATGAGTTAGGTATGTTTAGTTTATAACAAATGAGCCAAAGTTTCTTAAAACAATTGTTTGTGCATATACAAGATGAAAATGCTTCAACTCATTCTCCTTTAAACAATAATATACTCCTCAACACATTCTCTCTTCACAGAAAGTGTAGAAGTCACCATCAGGTGGACCTAGATTAAATCACGATGGATGAATGGACTTTGTGTCATTCAAACATTACTGTATTTAATGCACTAGTTTCATTCATCGGAATTGAATTATCTATCATGAGAACACTTTCCTAGTGTTGAATTCTACTTGCTAAATAATTTCCCCATCAATTCTTATTTACTTAGTCTTTTTTTAATTAAAATGCAACTGAGGGTCTTTTATAATTTGAATAGGAAATGTCTTCCGCTGGATTAAATGTTGGAGTCTTGTCACCTGATGAGCTTTGCGGAATTGACTGGATTCTGAGGGCTCTGAAATAATCAATGGTTTAAGTTTTTGATGGATTCAGAATATGACAGTGTTATGGAGAGCTTGTAGAAAGGAGGAGGAAGTAGTGCCCTGAGGGCATGCCCTGCAATGACTTATCTCATCTCCTGTCCCTTCTCCCTCTGCTTCATGACTGATGTGAGGTAAGGAATATCTGTGACATGCTGCTCCTGCCAGGATGCTTTGTCTTGCCTCAAGCCAGAAGAGATGGCTCCAGTTGATCTTGGGCTGAAACCACAACGAAAACCTGTCTTTCCTCCTTTATGTTGTTTTGCTCAGGTATTTGTTAGTGTTGAAAGGTTACACAGGTCTGTTTTTCAAGACATGAAAATCAAACTATGAATCAGCTATACTGGCCTCTCTCCTCAAAAATGGGCTTCACTGAACATGAAGAAACCACACTAGTTTTTATTAATTAACAAGATTCTTCACTGTCCATGGGAGATTAGATCCAGGACTTTGCTACAAAATCAAGATCAACATATTCTTATATAAAGGGACACAGTTTTCACATAGACCCTACATACACGCTCCTACAGACTTTAAATGGTCTCTTGTTGACTTCTAACACCTGATACAATGTTAATGCTATGGAAATTTACTGTACTGTTTAAAAAATAAAGATAAGAAATAAGCCTGTGCATGTGTAGTACAGGGAGATGAAGCTATTAGCACCCTTAACTCTATTTTCAAAACTGCAGTTGCTTGAAACCTTGGATGTAAGACTTTGTTATGGAGAGGCAACTGTGCTGACTGCAAAACAACCACAAGAAATTTTAAAGATGACAAGATTCCTCACTTATTCTCATCTTCTTAACTGGTATACAAACCTTCTCAGATCTGTACATATTCATCTTAGTGTTTCGTAAAGGATATATCATTTAACTTTTATGTTTACTATTATGGATTAATAGCTGTGCTGGTTTAGTTTCACCTGTAAACCAAGTCAGTGGGACAACTGGATGCCATTCCCCTAATTAAGAGATTTGATATAGGGGCTTTGAGGATTCTGTAATTAGGGTTCATGTAAAGCAGTGAAGCAGTAACAAATGGAAAGAGGAGCCAAGAAGCCTAGGTTTGAACTGAACTCTTTCTTTGTACCAACTTCTCATTCTGTCATCTTTAGAAGCTAAAACAAGAAAAATATCAGCAATAAGGGGGCTCTTATGAAGACTGAGATATAAATGTGAGCAAGTTACCAACTTATGAAAATATCATTTTATATTAGAATTATTCATAGGATTACTTAAGATGCTGCTTCTATTATTTTTTGATACATATTGTTAAACTATGTCTGATTATTTGCTTTACTCATCTCTCGGAATTTTATTTTTAGTAGCTAATATTTGAGCCTGAAATAAGGTAAGTATAATTGGCTTGCAGATAGAAAGAAATACTTTATCCTAACCTCAATAGCATCATGCTTATGATGCACAATGTTCCAGGTTATATTTGAACGGACATCAGAGAAAATGCTGCTGCAATTTACCTTAAAAATGATGTTACCTGTTGACCAAGGTCTATGTCTATATATGTTAGGTACCACACACCAGCTAAATTAAACAACAGAAAATTTTGTTGACACAGTTCTAGAGGCTAGAAGACTAAAATAAAGATATTTGTATTCACTTTCACAGGTTAATACCGAACAGTTTATAGGAGGAATTGATTTCTTCTGAGGCCTCACTCCTTAACATGTAAGATGGCCACCTTCTCACTGTGTCTTCACATGGTCTTCCCCTGTGCATGTCTATATCCTAACTTCCCCTTCCTATAGGAACACCTATCATACTAGATTAGGACCAAGCCTCATTACTTTCCTTTAATCTAGTTACCTCTTTAAATAACCCAGATCCAAATAGTTATAATCTGATATACTAAGAATTAGAAATTTAAGATACGAAAGTTAAGGGACAAAAGTTACCCTATAATGCTATATGTAAACCCATCACTTCTTGTGTGTGAGATGCTGTCTTCCTTCTACCCTTCCTACACAATGAACCATTTCTAATCTTCACATTACTTTAATAAGGCCCTCCTGACACACTATGCCCTATATTAAGCCCTCACCTCTATTATCTGTGTGAACAGTGGTGATTCTAGAAAAAGAAACTGGAGAAATACTCCTAGATCTTTCCATTTTAGTTCTGACGCATATCCTATGATTTGGTATACGCTTTTGGCCATGGCAATTTCACTCACATTTTATAAATACAAAATTTAATTTAATGAATGATGAGGCAAATTTTCTTCAAGCCTTATTGTAAGTATGTGTGAAACAATATTTGTGATTCCATAGGCTATATGCATAAAAGGTTTAACAAATGCTAACTGGAAATTCATGCAGGGGTCTAATAGCCACCTATTAAAAAGTTATCATATCTCAGTATTGCACTAAGCACTTTATGCAATGATCTCACTTGAGTCCCCACAGTGACCCTAAGTGGCTTGTATTCTTATTTGCATTACCCAGCAACATTGTATGAGTCAGACTTTTCATCACTGTGACTAAACACCTTACAGAAACAACTGAAGGGCAAAAATTCTTTTTTTGCTCATTGTTTCAACAATTGTAGTTTTCAGTCCTTTATCTTCATCTCCTTGGGTCTAAAGTGAGGCAGAACATGATAGTGGCACAAACACTTGGAAGACGTACTTTTCATGGTGGGCAGGAAGCAATGAATGAGGAAGGGACCAAGTTTAACCTACAAATGCATGGCACCACTTTTCACAAGGCCTCACCTTCTCTAAAGTGTTCCAAACCTTCCAAAATACATTTAACAGCTGAGACACAAACATTTGAAACCTGAGTCTGTGAGGGAGGGGCTCACTTTAGATTTAAACTGTAATGATCACTCAGCTAGTAGGTTGGCACAGCTAGGATCTAAACTTAATGCTCTTCCATTCAAATACCTTAGCACACAGAAAACCATTAAGACTCCTAAATAGATTCAAGAACACCATGGCTCTGTTGTAAAGCACTGTCTGTATTTAGGGATTCTTGCAATCTATTTCATTCCATCTCCTTGTGTGTGACCTTTCTCTTCGGTAAATTTTGTGGTATTTGGCGATCATTTCCACTGTAAGCCAGAAAGCCTATTATGTGAGGCTTTTCTCCCCTCAAAGCATTAACACCAGAAACTATTGTTATTATTTAGAATCCCCTCTTTTCTTCTGGAACTCTCCCAGATACATTCTTGGATTTGTGAGAAAACTAATTAGGTCCAGACAGACTTCAAACCCACTGTGTTTTTTAAATGTTCAGATCATTATCTTGGATTAGAGGCTGCAAATTTAGGTGCAATATACCAGATATGGTATAAAGATGATTTTCTATGGGAAATGACTAAGTGCACCTAGGTTTCTCTATACTCCACTCTAGATGGTTCACACTCCATTAGCTCAGAGTTCTCTCTCTTGTCCCCAAGGCCAGAAGATGGTGACCACACATCTTCCTCTGCCTTATCCTTGGATCACCAAAGTAAAAGAGATGGAAATGTTTGCTTTCTTTCTTTTTTGTTAATTTTTAAAAACAAAAGTCTTACTCTATTGCCTATCCTGGCCCTAAACTCAGCGATTCTGCTTCAGGACCTGGTGCTTAGATTATAAGTATGAACCACCATGCCTAGATTCTTTTTTTTAAGCTTTATCATCACTTAGGAAAGTAGTAAACAACTGAGGTGACAAATTTTCAATCCTCTATGTGCATTTCATTCACAAGTTCCCTTTGCCTTAGTGGAAAGGTTTCAGTTATATGCCCCTTTTCCAATTCTCCTTGTTATAGTGTTTAAGTTTGGGCTTCCAAAGACTTCAGAAAAAACACAAAGACATGGGTGGCATATTGTGTGGCAAAGTGAGCCACAAGTCATGTAGGCCAGGAGTCTGAAAGAGAGAGAGAAAAAAAAAACCTAATGAAAACAAATAGGCTAAATAATAAGAAATAAACAGAAATGAAGTAAAGTCAAGCCAAGCCAGAAAAGAAACAGAAACTCCATAAGAAAACACACTTAAGGAAATCAACAAGATGTGTAGCCAAAGGAACATCAGGAAGGTTGTTCTGAAATGGCCATCTCTCCTGGGCAGTCATCTCTTGGGAATGGAAAGTCTGTAGCAGACATCTAGACTCCAGGCCTTGGGCCCAAAGCAGAGCACTGCATACAAAGGACCTGGGCCTTGACCTTCGGTGGCTGTCAATGATCAAAGTTTCAGGGATTATTTCCTCAAAGTCCAGTCATTTCTGAAGAGGGCTCACCCCTGAGACCCCAAAGTGTGGAGTTGAAGAAATAGTATATGAAAAAAAAGGGAGGAGGAGTCTTCTCGTTTTCCAGAAAAAATAAATTGCTGACAAGACAAAGCAATTTGTGGCAAAGATCTGAAACTTGGTAGTTTTACAAAACAAAATATGATTCCTATCTCTTTATTCAATCTGTAACCTGGAGTAACTCATTCCCACTCCCTTTAGTTCACTTTCCTCATCTATAAAATAGGGAACGATAATGGGAAATTATTTAAGCATGTTGTTACAGAATAAAGAAATGAGTCCCTGTATAGAAACTTATTAAGATGTCATCTGTTGGTATGTTAGTGAGTGGGAAGGGTTTAGGAAGGGACAGAGCAAAGGAATAACAGAGTTCTATGAGGCAGTGAAGGTATAGTGTCATTGATAGCTGGTAATCTTGATTTTCAACTTAATCAGATTTTAACTATTCAACACAGGAGAAATTAATGAAGCCCACTTTGGGATGTGTCTGTGAGGACCTCTCTAACAATGGTGAGAATGGTTTAATAATAAATGGATTAATCCCTTGATGCATCATAATATGGTATTATTGGAAAGTAATGAAAGGTAGGAGATAGTCTTAATTTGAGGTACACTACTGGAGACATGTTCTTGTTCTTCTTATACTACCTTTTCTTTCTTTCTTTCTTTTTTTTTTTGTTTCCTTGTTACTATTATGTGACCTGATACACAGGGATGGACTAAACCCTCTGGAATTGTGAGCTGAAGCTGGGTGTTATGGCTCATATTTTGCATTTGGGACGCTGATGTAGAAACAGTGTCATGATTAAGGCCAGCATGGGTTACAGAGTAAGAGACCCTTTTAAGAGGAACAAATGAGAGAAGGAAGGTAAGAAGAAAGAAAGATAGGCTGGAGAGGAAGTGTAGTGGTTAAGAGTGCTTCTTGCTATTGTAGGGACCTGAGTCTAGTTTCTACTACACGTATAATTCAAACTTAAGGGAATGTGATGCACTATCTGCAATAAACACACATAGCATAATTAAACTAAACTGAGAGAGAGAGAGAGAGAGAGAGAGAGAGAGAGAGAGAGAAACTGATCAGAAATAAATCTTCCTTCCTTGTTTCTGGCAAGGAATACAGTATTCTTATAAATATTTTAAATCACAGTGGGATTTTTAGGATCTCACTATATAGCTCAGGCTGACTTCACATTCTAGATTTTCACTTCACATGCTACCTTAGCCATGATAGTGCCAGGATTACCAGGAAATGTAGTTACTGTATCTTTATTTGGAATTTCTTTGAGTTCTAAGTCTTCCTGGATAGGAAATCCTCTACTCACCTAACCCCAACACATAAATATACCCAAAAGCCACTTTGCCATTCACAGGTACCTTCAGAATTGTTTGGAGCAAATTCTCCACACAAACATCAGACGTGGTATGAGTTTCTTGGTGACTACACCGAAAGGTCCCAGCATCTCTAAAAATTTCTGGTAGTAGGGAGTTGGGACTAGGGAATCAGCCATACAGCATAGAGAGCTGTAAAATACACATTTCCTAGGCAGAGAATGGAAAATAGCTACCATTGTTGTGGGCTTTCCATGAGGTTATCTGAACCCCCATGACCTCTAATGGCTGAATCAGTGCACAGCACATGGGTATTAGAAAAATAAAGATAACGTAACAAAAATAAATATTCACTTACCCTTATTCAGCCAAGGGATCAATTTCAATATGCATCTGTTTTAATTGTCTAGTTAGTGGGTAATTCCACTGTTGGTAGAATATCAGAAATGTTTTTTCATTTATTTTTCTTTTGCATGCCTTTATAAGAACATGGCTGCTATCAAGTAGGAACATTACATTTCATTATCAAGTAGGAACATTACACCGATGTTGAGGTTTTGACATGCTAAAATGGAAAAAAGAATTTAAAAACCTTAGAATTTAAGTTTCTGGTTACTTTGTTTCTTTCTAAAGTTCTGGGAGAGGCTTTCTTTGAAGTTTCTTTATCTGAGTGAGAAAGCTTCTCCCAAAAGTGATGGGATTGTCTTAAACTTCCTCTCCAGGAAATCTTGTCAAATAAACAGGAAAGATTAACTATCAGAGAAGACAAGAGACTAAAAGTGTCACCCCACTCTGACAGAATTTTATCTGGCTCTCAAGGACAGCTCCAGAGATTACCTGGGAGACTTCCTGAGTATTAAGACATCCTTTGTCTGCAGTGAAGTTCCTAAACTTGTCACTATCTTCCCATTTCCATGTCCCCTGGAACCTTTAGTGATCTGGTCCTTTCTATTTTTTTTAATATATATTTTGTGTAACTCCTGTGCATATGTGCACAGTAACATATTGCTATACTTGTCTCTTGTTAATCTATATTTTATTAGTAGGGTGTCCACCATATCTGTTTGTGATGGATAACACCTATATTCCCACTTCCATAGTCAGCTGTAGGGAGAGTTTAAAGTTCAGTTTTTAAAGCTTTACATTGCAAATCCACACCTCATTTGTCTTAGAGATTGTTAAATGATGAAAAATTATTTCACACTCTACAGAGTATAGGTCATGTGGATGTTTATTTTTTAACCAGTGCATTCTTAGTTTCGTTTAATGATAAAACTGTTAACACATGAATTTTTCCTTGAAAATTCTATAACTTTTTAGACATTCTTTATTCCAATGTTTTCTCTCATCTCCAGGCCCCAAACAGAACTCTCCTTGTATCTACCCCAGTCAGTCTTTCCCTTAGCAACCTCTCCCTCTATTCTATAATATGTCAACAAAAATATCTGGATCCTGAAACCATATTCCTTAATGCCAGGAGATCCATTTTTGGCAAGGTTACAAGTAACTAACTAATTTGATCAATTAATTCCTACCAATCCACATATAATCCTACTTGAAGTATATATTTTCATTTTTCCAGGAATTTCCTTAGATATGACTTAAATTTAATGACTTAAATTAATCCAATGTACAGGAAGATTATTAACACATCTTTTTAGGGTCTTGACTACTGTCTTCATTCTTTTAATTATCTGCATCCATCCAACATCTTAATCTGTCTTTAAAAAAAAAATCTTCTGAGACCTTGGATATAGAGAGTGCATTTGGACAGTATCAGTGATATCCTGGCGGTGCCACAGAAAATGTTCCAAAAGTGCATGGCTTTTCAGACTGGAACTATTTTAATTGTACTGTCAATTTTAAGGTTGCTGCTGTGAGTGTGCCTTTGAGGATATTAACAATTTGACCATTAGAACAGGAAAATTTAACTGTTCTACTATCAAAAACTAGGTTTGTGTTCATGGGAGAGTCCTTTAACATATTTAAGACTTGATTTTTTCCCTTTTTATTATACAATTTAGATTAAATGAGCTTTAGCATATACTAAGTTTGAATGTTCTGTAATTCTAAGTCTCATTGGTAAGCCTGCTAAGATGGATTGTACAAGCTTTGAACATAGGCATGCTCTCCAGGGGGTTACTTTAGGGTGATGTAGTGCTGTCTCAGCAGGAACATTGTTGCTGTCTGGAGATTGCAACTTTGCCACAGAGGATTCTTTTTCATTGCTACAAATGCAGAATTACAAACCAATAAACAGTTTCTTGAATGTTTTACTTTCCAAAAATAACTGGAAGTTCACTATTTCTTCTTCATGTCTTCTGTATACTTATTTTAGTTTCATTTGACTCTATTCCAGTATTTTTTGTTAGTGGGTCTGTCATTATATTTATTTTAATCAGTAATTGTTTCTTTCCAGTTTTGAAGGCCACATGTTCAACAACTGCAAGGAGACAAATACTTTTATTTAAAAAAAACAAAACAAAAACAAAAACAAAAAACAAATAGTAATTCTACAGTCTTTTTCTTAGTTCTTAATATCCTAATAGGTTCCTGTCTTAGTTCCTTTTCTTATTATTATGATAAAATACTTTGACAAATGCGACTTAAAGGAAGAAAAAAGTTTATGTTAGTTCATGGTTCAAGGTACAGTCAATCATTGTGAAAAAATCAAGGTGGTACGTGTTGGTTACATCGTAGCCATCATTGAGAGTTAGAGAGTAATGTCTGTTTGCTTCTCAGGCCTGCCTTCCATACTTATAGAGTCTAGTATCCCCTGACCAGGGAATGCTTCTGGCCCCAGTAAGATTGCTCTTCCCATACCAATTAACATGATCAAGAAAATATCTCATAGGGAAATAAAGAAGGTTGTCTCCCAGGTGAGTCTAGATAATATCAAGTTCATAATTACCATTAACGATCACAACTCCACCCTTTGTCAACTTGAAACCCAATTGCATTACTAGTAAGCATGTTCCACTCCCATCCACAGAGGCTCATGACCACCTTATAACACAAAATTCATTCAGTCCAACTTTAAGAGTTCCCACAGTCTTTACAAATTCTGATGTTTGAAGTCCAGAGAGTTCCTACTTTTAAAAGATATATACAGGATAAACATTCCTTTTTGAAACAGAAGAATCAGGACATAAGGAGGAATGAACAGACCAGAGCAAAACCAAAATGCACCAGAGAATATATCAAATCCTGCAGTTCCTTTTCCAGCATCTGGGGTCATGATATAATCAAATAAATTGGGGTAAGAAAAAGGCATGAACAGTACTGAAAAGATAGCTAAGCTGTTAAAAGCTAAGGTCACAAACAAATGATTTTAAAAAAAAGGTTTAAACATCCCTACTCCTTTATCCTTGCCACCTAAAACATATACATTGTATAGCTAGACTGGTCACTCCATGACCACATCCCTCTTTGGTAGAAGTCCCATCTTTAATATCCCAGTGTTTCAGTGAAACTTAGGCTTCGCCTTCACACTTTCATTAAATTGCTTCTGATGGTCTCTTTGTCAAGATTTCAGCCGCACAATATAGTGCCAATCTTCAGCCATTTGTCATGACCCTCTGTAGCTTTCATCCTTGATGCCTATAAAACCAGCACGACATGGTAATGTTGCCAAGTTCTGCTGTTAAACCACCTTGGAGCACTGCTCTATCAGCTTCTATGTGCTGGCCCTGGGGGAAGATTTTCCTAGGCAGGTGCTTCTAAGAAGAAAGGGAATCCCATGTTTTAGGTCTTCTTCCTTTAAATTAGCACAAGTTTTCAAAAGCTAGAGTTTCTAAGTGATCCAGTTTTTCCCTGAGAACATCATTTGTCCCAGTGTAGCACAGGAGGCTTCTCTTCATTGGTGCTGTTCTCTTTAACATCACATCTGCTCTCTTAGTACTAACAGGAATACTCTTCTGTCTTGAAATTTCCTCTGTCCAACAAATCAATCCATTATCCTTAAACTTAATTTCATCCAGGTATTCAGTACCCAATATGGAAAAAGCCAGATTCTTGGTTAAAGTACCATATGAATGGGGCCTAGCCCAGTTCCTTAAGAGTTCTTATTCTACTCTGAAACCTAATGAGCTGGGTTTCCACTCTGCATTTCTCTCAGCTCCCAGAAAGTCTAATTAAGTTCTGCTTCCAGAATTCAATGTCTTTTGTAGCCCAAAATAACAAATGCTGCCACATTCCAGCCACAAAACAATCCAAAGGTCTCCAAACCACACGGTCAGGTTTATTACAGCAAGAGCACAACTTCTTGTACCATTTTCTTTCTTAGTTTCTTATTCCACTGCTGTGATAAAATGTTCTGAGAAAAGCAACTTACGAGAAAAGAACCCAAAATTCAAGGGAAAATTCATCATAGCAGGGAGGTTAAGATGGCAAGGATCTGAAGCAGCTGGTCACACTGTAACCAAAGTCAGGAAGCAGCAAAGGATGAATGCATGTTTTCTCTTCAGCTCCCCTTCTCCATTTGTACAGTCTCTTTATACTGCCCACTAATGGTTCCATCCATAAGTAAGATAGGCCTTTCCACATAGCTATTTCATGAGTACAGAGTGTTGGTTTGGGGAAATGAAAAAGTTTTGGAGATCAGTTGCCCATCATTGTGAACATACTTAACATTACTGAACTTTGCTTAACACTGAACATTACTTTCCACATTCCTAATCAAGATGACCCTTGTAGGCAGACACAGAGTCTTCTTTCCAGGTGATTTTAGATTCTGTCAAATGTTAAAACTAACCTTCACATCTCCTGACACCTTCAAGCATCATACTCCAAGATACCAATGGATATGGATCAGTATGATTTAAAATAATTATTTTCTCTATCAATACTACTTCTGAGTATGTTCCAAAAGAAATGAAAAGGTGACCCCAAAGAGGTTTTTGTACACCCTTGCTAATAGCAACAGTATTTAGAATAGGCAATGCATGAAACACACATGTATCTATTGACAGATTATCAAACAAAGTACAGTAAGGGTATATAATGCAGTATTACTCAGTCCTAAAAAGGAAGGAAATTCTGACAAATGCTACAAGAGGAATGAGCCTTGAAGACATTATGCTAGACAGACAAACCAGTTTCAAAAGGATGAGTATTACATGGTTCAAAGTAGATTAATATAAAACAGTGGAATGGTCCTGGACAGGAGTTGTAAGGGAAGAAAATAATGGATAGCTATTTAATGAGTACAGGGCTTTGGTTTTGGAAGATGAAAAAGTTTTGAAGATCAGTTGCCATTATTGTGAACTTTAAATTATGGTACTGTATGGTTTCAAATGGCTAAATGGAAATTTTTATTTTGGGAGATTTTACCACAATTAAAAACAAAATAAACAATTCAAAATCATTATTTTCTGTCACTACAAATTCAATAATTCTACCACTGAAGCTCACTGCTTTTCTGTTTAGAGACATTATTAGAATTGTTACCTGCTCACCTTGTACTCTCTGTGGTATGTTTATACAGTAAACCTCCTGAGTAATTTATTCTGAATGTCAAATTGATTCATAAGTTTGGCATTAAGTCTCAGCTGCACAACTTGTATTTCCCTTCACATGTCAAGGGACTATAATTTAGTGCCCCACATTGCATATATCCTAAAAGTGTTACATATTCTCTTACAAATATATACATTGTGTTAAGAGCTAAGCAGCTCATACTTTCATTGGAAACAAGAACATAGCAGATACCCCAAAAGTTCCTCCAAGACTTGAAGCATGGCTAAGCTCTCATTCTCTGTCTCATTCACCTTTCAATTATAGATATCTGATGCTTAATAAATGCTGACATATAAAAAGAAACAAATGATCCCAAGCTGACTTAAGTGGTTTATCCCTCATGCCTAATACCACTCTCTTAAAAGTCTTAATAATTTTACCTTTAAACATGTTACAGTTTAGATATGAAGTACCTGCCAAAAAGGCATATATTAAAGAGTGAATCCCTGATATCTGCTGGTGACACTGACTGGGGAGGTTCTGGAAACTTCAGGTTGTGGGGTTTAGCTGGAAAAAGGTGGTCTCCAGACTGTGTGTGTGTGTGTGTGTGTGTGTGTGTGTGTGTGTGTAGGTGTACATGTGTATATGTGTATATATGTATGTATATTGCCTTAGGGTGTCTTTGTTTCTCCATCTGCCTTTCATTTTCTATATGTAAGCTGTTCTGATCTGCTCCACCCCATCGAACAAAACACTCTGAAACTGTGTGCCATGATAAGACATTTCCTCCTCTTAATAATTTTCCAAGGCCAGTAAAAAAAAAAAAAAAAAAAAAAAAAAAAAGGCTTGGTGGGCAGAATACTTGCTATAAACATCTGGAAATCATAGTTTGATCCTCAGAAACAATGGCACAAAGTTGTCTTCTGATCTCTACATGTACATAGTACCACATGGCACCCCTACACATATCATGCACACAAAAGAATAACACTTTTTTAAATTAGAAAAGTGGTTTTCCAGGTATTTGATTACAGTGATGAGAAAACTAACTTCTCACCCATGTTTCATTATCAAGGGTTTGTAGGATAATAGAGCTCATTTGTGAGACAAGCAGATGTGCCTATGTATGTCTTTTGGCTCTTGTTTCTTCAGCTTTTAGCACCCATAATGCCCACTGAATATAAAATACCAGTGGACATACAGTATGTGGGAGTTCAAAGAACTTTCTAAAAAAGCTTTCACATAACAGCCCCAAGAACCCACATTTACTATCTGGACCAGCACTTACATCAACTTCAAGAAATGTGGAAGACTATGGGATTGCTACTTCTGTGTAGAACGCATGTTCATTACAAAGCAGTGATAAGAAAAAAAAAACTAAGATAGGGCAACCCATGGTTTCTTTTCCTTCTATTCCATCCATTCTTATCAGGAAGCTACAGATGGACAATGATGATAGAATGTGAGTTTACCAAGAAATGAGATAAAAACAATTGAGATACTTTTGTGCAGATTTTCTGCACTTCTGGGAAGGGCAAATGCACATAAATGTATGAGATGTAAATTTTGCTGTTTCCACAAACATTCTTATATTTGCATTTATAACTCACATCATGCTATATAAGATGAATGGAAAATTTCATGTTAATAATTTAAATTTTTAATATTCCTTACTTAGAATTCCATTCAATATAATAGAACATGAGAAATACTATGAGAAGTGAAAAAGAAACTGTACAAGAAAGGAAAAAGTCTTATTATCCCACCCCCTATGGTACTTGTTGGCATGCTTTATGAACAAGGTGTCCTGCATTTTTTTTCACACTGAGACCCATGAATAATCTAGCTGATTCTGACATCTACCCCAGCTCAGCATGGTGTTCTAGAAGGTGGAGAAAATCATGCAAAGATTTGCCTGTTCGGAAGGCATTGAAATTAAATATATGTCCCTGCTTGCAGGACTAAGAAACCACAAGACAGTCCTTCAAGTTTGTTTTTGTTTTTTGTTTTTTTTTTTGCTCCTCACCCACCCTGGACATGTGATTATGCAAAGAGGATTTGAATGGGACACTCATATGCAAAAGGTTTCACTGCAACCAGATTGCTTCTGTGATAGTAACCAACAGTACCTATACTAATGCTTACGTGTAAAAGAAGTCAGGAACAGATGGGGTGCTAAGAGTAACTGTCACCAGTCATGGAAACCTACCCTCTTTATATAGCTTCTGATGTAATTGTCTGCCCACACCCTGCCCACTTTTCAGGTTTAAATACAAGGCAACATTTGGTATGCATTTCCTGCAATAAAGAAGCATGTGATGATTATTCCCAAGATGCTATTTTTAAAACTATTGTGAACTGTGGTCTGCCTTTGGTTTCTCATTCAAGAAAAAAAAAAAAAAAAAAAAAACTTCACTCAACGAATCACTTGATTCAAGTTGGGTAACCACAGCTATTGTGACCTATTTCCCAAAGAAAAATGAATGACAACAAATTTACCCCACACTTTTCAGACACTAAGGTATGCCATGACTTGGTGACTCTTGGGTCAGATCAAATCTTTTAATACTGCACACACACACACACACACACAAACAAACACACACACAAAAAAAAAAAAAAACAGAGAAAGAGAGACAGACACAGACAGAGACAGAGACAAGAGAGAAACACACACACACACACGAACACCCACAAAATGCACCTAACAATACAAGCCTATACGTTTTTAAAACAGTCACAATTGCTTATTTATTTGAATATATAACCTTGTGGGTAGACAGGCTTTTTTGATGTCTATCTCTATATTTGTGATTAAACACAACTTGAAAATTAGTCATGATGACAGATAAGTGCTTAAACCTGAACAAAGTAAATACAACATAGGTTGAAGCCACTAATTAAAGGGATAATATCTGCACATACTGAAATTGCAATCTTGTAATAAAAAAGGAATCTACGGAAACAGACACACAGTCAAATCTGACTTGTGCTCAGATATTCTGTCCTGTGTTTAATGTTTTTCTAAAGATATTGATGACGAAGTAAGTAATGGGAATATGTCAAGTAAAGGCAGATTCTACTTAGGTAATGTCATGAAGTCTCATTCCCAAAGTAGGAGAAAGACAGTAATAGTGAAGTGGTCCATAAAAAGTAAAGAAAGACTTAGGAATTTCTTAATTTCCTGGAAATCTTTGAATCCACAAAAGTTAATGACTTTTATTTACATGGTTCTAGAGTGGATGCTCCAAGATAAGTATGTTTGAATGCAAGTGCAGTTTATTTAAGCAGGTATCAGATCCATGTTAAGAGGCAGTGTCTCTCTAACTCTATACTGGATCAATAAAAGCCAGCCAATATTTATAGTTAGTATTAGTTTGAACCATATGAAGATGCTTATGAAGCTATCATGGTTTAACTTAAGAGATAAATATTTATACTTGTTATTTTAATTAAAATATTGCTTTTTAAATTCATTTAAATAAGAATTTATATTATAAAAAGATCACTTTTATAAGTTGGTTGGGTCTGAGACATAGAATACATAATCAACATGACCATATCCATAGTCACAAATGGTGCTATCGAATCCATTTTCTTTAAGAAGTGAGTATTGAGCTAGACTATTCTCACCTGATTAAAGATAGCTTTCTTTATGCTGAAAAAGAAAATGCAATTAGACAGTGTTCTCAGCCAGTAGACTTAGAATCTTCTTAAAGCTCACACTAAGACAGAGTGAAGGTCAGAAGGCCTTTTACAAAACCTTACAAACTATTAGCATATGAAAAAAGTTGGAAAAGATGAAGGGTCATCAAACTAAAACCCACTAGTGCCACTGACACAGGCTCAAAGGCACTCTAGGGAGTCTGAATGAACTGTGAACGGTGGTTTATTTTTTAAGATGCTGATGAGACAGATATTCAATACATGAAGTTGTATGTAGAAAGAATTACATGTAACACACAAAGCATGGATGGAAAAGCCCATTCTGTCCAAATAAGTCATAAAAGCCTGTCTTATGTGAGCAAGTCCAAAATCCAAAGTCCCACTTCACACAGCCAGACATAGGAGGTACTTAACTTGCTGTTCTGGTCGATAACCTCCCTTGAAAGTATGTCATTATTGACAAGATGTTACTGTCTCTGTTCAATTCTTTGGGGATCAGAAAACCTAGATCTCTTCTAGAGGTGTCCTTTGCCCTTTGTTATCAGCCAAGACCAAAACAGTTCTGCGTTTTCCTTTTGGGTCATTCTGGTGTACAGTGAGAAACCAGTTACTAAAGCCCTGAGTGAGGATTTTATTTTCAAAAAATGTTTCATTAAAAAGAAACACATGCAGAATCACAGTTATGATTATAATAATGTTACTTGTAACCAATTGCATAATCAACTTTCTTGAGGAGGAGAGAAAAGTTTATCCTAGGAATCATGTTCAAGAGAACAGGTTATAAATGTGGCCCTCCTATGACAAGAATCACAGAAGAAAAATGCTTGGAACAAATATTAAAACAAACAACCCAGCAATATTTACTTAATTATCAGCTCTATTGAGTAAAATGTTTATAAACTTACTTCTTAAATTTTTGGATTTCAAATGAAAATTGGCAGTGGTTGGACAAGATGGCTGAGTGCATACAGGAGATTGCTACCAAGGCTGAGTTTGATTGCCAGGACCCACACAGTGGAAAAGAAAGAACCATCTCCTGCAAGTTGTCTTTGACCTACACACATACATATAGACACGAAAAAACAAATAAATGTAATACAATTTCTCTTTATGCAAAAAGGAAAAAAACCTGGGGAACAGGTATAAAATTTCTCCTTTGGAGGCGAGAGAAATGACTCAACAACTAAAAATGTTTCCTGCTTTTCCAGAGGACCTAATTTGAATTCTCAGCAGCTACATTGGATAGGACAGCTGTTTGTAATTCCAGCTGCATGTTAACCAATATCTTCTAGCCTTTATGAGCACCTTCACACACAGAGAGACAAACAGACATAGACAGACACAGACACACACACACACACACACACAGAGGTAAATATAAACATAAATCTTCAATAAATAAATTGCTTCTTTGAAAAATTTCAAGCATGGCCATTAGGAACATGACTATCTATTATCTCTACCATTTAAGGAAAGAGGATTTTGACACAAAAAATGAGAACACTTTAAGCTTTGTAAAAAAGAAAAAATTACATTGTCTTCAACTTTCTCATTTTGCTACCAATTGGGGAAAATATATTAAGAAGCAATGTGAGTCCATAGGCTTAATGAGCCTTTGACTACTGAATGTGTCTTCTAAGCAGGAGACAAGTAAATCATAGTTTTGATACCCAAGTTGGATATGATTATCTTCATTTTATAGGTAAGAAACAAGACAAAGATTAGGTAACATTTTAAAACCCAGACCTATAAGGCGAAGATGAAGTCTTACACCTTAATGAGGTTTCTAGTCCTATAACCAAAAGGAGTAAAGGATGCCATCCTACCTTTCAAAGCTTAGATTTTCTTTTTTCTTTGTTTTCTCATTCTCCCAGAGCTGGAAACCAAGGCTTGGGGTTATTAGGCAGAAGTTCTACCACAGGATCATACACCTAGGCTCAAAGTGTAGGTTTTAATGTTTTCAGGTTGGAGTTTTGAGAGCCACCCATATATATGAGATCATGAAGAATTGCAGATAAAATGTCATAATTGTATATGTCAGCTGGAAAAATCTCAGTCCTAAAGGAGACCCTGATGATAAGTAATTGAACTTTTCAGAAAACACTCCCAGAAGAAGCATGTGAGGATGCTGACAAAATAAGAAAGTGAAGAAAAGTGAAGCAGAGTAAGGTAGGGTCTCACCTCAGAGATGTTCCAGTTCAGAACCAGAAAGCCAGGTTTTTAGGTTGTCTCTGTCAGTCATTAGAAAGGGCTGTTCAGACTGGGTAAGAGATGGTCAAGGAGAGGTGTGAAGACTCACTTATCTGGGCAAAGATCTTACATATAGCTGAAGGGAAGTCTTATGACACAGTCCCATGGGTAGGGTGCTGGTGGCAAAAGTCCTTCCCAGACAAATGAGCACATGGACAGACTACAGTTAGATTGAGGGTATTCAAGTGGACTACTGACAGCATGTAATGGAACTCTGAATTTAGACGTTCAGCACAGAGAAAGTGGAAAAAAGTGTTGCTCAGGGGAATATCTGACAATGCCTAGGAGGTCACAGCAGTGTAGGCTGTTCTAGTCACATCCTCACCAAAAGAAAGTGAATATAATCAATTCATTTCACACAGTTCTTGTTGCTACTTCCTTAATCCAAGCCACTGCTGACTCCATGCTACAGCAAACCTGCTAAGTAGCTGCCTGGCATCTGCTCTTGTTCATGTTTGCCTATGCTCTATACAGAAGTCATGGTGATTTTTCTTTTTTTTTTTAATTTTTTTTCTTATCAGTTACAGTTTATTAACTCTGTATCCCAGCCGTGTCCCAATCCCTCATTCCCTCCCAGTCCCTCCCTCCCTCCCTCATCTCCACCGTGCCCCTTTCCAAGTCCACTGATAGGGGGGTACCTCCTCCCCATTCATCTGATCCTGTTTTATCAGGTATCTTCAGGACTGGCTGCAAAGTCCTCCTCTGTGGCCTAACAGGACTGCTCCTCCCTTGGGGGTGGGGAGGCCAAAGAGCCAGTCATTGAGTTCCTGTTAGAAATAGTCCTTGTTCCCCTCACTTTGGGAAGCCAATTGGTTACTGAGCTACCACAGGCTACATCTGAGCGGAGGTTCTAGGTTATATCCATCATGGTGATTTTTCTAAATGCACTGAAAACAAAAGTGACAAAAAGGTGATTAGACACACTAATAACCTGGTAATCACCATCAGCTCCACCCTACTGCAATTCTTTCTTTGATGCTATGCAAATTTTCTCCTTTTAAGTCAAAATTCTGTGTACCTTGTAAGCTGCCTGTGTCATCTTGCCCACCAGTCTACTCCTCCTCAACTTCTCCATCTTCTAAAAGAACTAACAGTGTTCTAAGTACTGTATAATTTTCAAGAGCTTTCCATGCAGAAATTTTGGAACTACCCAAGTGTGAAAGTGGACCTGACCTTCATTCCCTATATAAAACTTGTCAAGGCCTCCTGTCATACTTTGAATACAGTCAAGGCTTTTTCCTGTGACCCATGAGCTTCATCTCAGATGACCTCTGTTTCTTCAATGACCTATATTCTCTTCTACCTGCCTGGTTAAGGTTTGAATATCAAATGTACACTGAAGGTTCCTCTGCCCATCTGAAAGCTGGTGACACAATTCTTACTCAGCTTACAGCCACTACTCTGCCCTTGAATGGCCCCAATCTCTACTGCAATCTGGGGCCAAGTCATCTCTGTGGCTTGGGTTTTGGTTTTACACTACACTTCCTTCTTACTTCCTGAAAGATGAATCACATTGACATGATTCTTGCCACTCTGAGGAGAAATAAATAAATGTGAGTAAGACCATGGGTGTGGCTCTGTGGCAGTTTCTTTTCCCTAGAACCAGACACTGGCACAGGATCAATCAAAGTGATTAGCTCATGAGGGCATTAAATATTTTGGATGGGCACAGCTGAATGACCATTATCCAGTCCAATTTATTCCACTACTTGGTCCCATCAGATGTAAATTATTACGGAGTTACAAAGGACAACCATTTTCTCCCCCGACCCTATTTACTCTCAACTCTAGGAAAAGCAATAGTTACTTTATTGGCCTTAATTAAAGTGCAGGTAGTTGGTGCCAAGTTTCTTCTTCCTGTTTTGAAGATAATAACACTAATTTATTTGTACTTGACATCTACAACTCAAAAAAAAAAAAAAAAAAGATAGGTGAGAATTTCGAACTTCTACTGCTCTTCCTGTGTTAGTGATAGGAAATCTCACTGCTCGAAACCTTGATAATGATTTTGAAAGTTAGCTAATTCTACAAAAAAATTTAAATATCAAAATATTTCAAAGAGTTTCCAATCTTTCCCTACTCTTCCGCTTGTTTCTTTGTTCAGAAAAAGCAGAGGAGGCCTCAGATGTAACTTCCAAAGTCTCCAAGTATGTAAATGCTTGCCTTTTCTTTCTTTTTTTTTAACAGATGTTAAATACATATTTATTTTTGTTTTAATTTTTATTTTTTCACAATTTATTCATTATATATACCGACTGAAGTCCTCTTCCTCAACTCCTCCCTGTCCCACCCTCCCTCTTTCTACCCTCCTATCCCGTTCCCCTAGACCCAAGTCTCATCAGGACTGCCTGGATCCTCTTCCTCTGTGACCTGGTAAGGCTGCATTGCCAGGCGCAAGTGATCAAAGAGCAGACAACTCCTGCTCCTCTTATTCAGGAATCCACATGGAGAATGAGCTGCCAGTTGGCCACATATGAACAGGGGGTCTAGGCTTTCTCTAAATATGGTTCTTGGTTGATGCATTAGTCTCTGCAAGACTCCCTGGGCTCAGATGTTTTAGTTTTGTGGGACTCCTGTCCCCTTCATGTCCTTCTATCACCACCCCCCTCTTCTTCCATGAGGCTCCTGAGCTCTGCTCAAGGTTTGGCTGTGAGTCGCAACATCTGCTTTGATCCCCTTGTTGGGTGGAGCCTTTCCAAGAACCCTCTATAGTAGGTTCCCATACTGAGTGAGTAGAAAGACACACATAGTATATACTCACTTACAAGCAGATATTAGCCATATGATATAGGATAAGCATACTAAAATCTACAGACCTAAAGAAGCTAAACACTAAGGAGGACCTTAAGGAGAATGCTGGAGAATGCTTAAATCTCATTCAGAATGCCAAACAGGGTGGACACCAGTAGTGGTGGAAAAGGTGAAAATGATTGCCTTTTTTAAGACTGGAAAATAATTCTGAATGAGTTAATCCATTTCTTAAAAGCTGCTGGCATATTGTCCTACGTGGGTCAAATCCCTTATGAAATAATTAGAAATTGCAATCAGTTTTATATATATATATATCTTAAAATGATTACTTAAGTTTAATCTTTGAACCATGACTCATTCATTTTAGAGTAACTTAAAAAGGACAGGTGACTTTTTGTCCATATAAGGTAGAAAGCTTATTTTGTAACTCTTGAGTTAAATAATATTCTTATTTGGCAGTAGACTTGGGGAAAAGCCCAAGATGAGAAGAAAAGAACATATAGTTGTGATTCTGGCCACAGGGGATTGAGAAAAAAAAAATGGGACTTGTGCCTAGTAGAATAATGGCCTGCACCATAAAAAGTTTCCATGTCTTAAACCCATGAACCTATAAAATTGTAATGTCACATAGCAAATGAGAAATAAGAATAATTATAGAATTAGCGTTGGTTGTTATCTTATCTTAAAATTGGAAAATCTGGCATATCTGCTGTTAGATAGTTTAGATCTAGGTGTTATATTACTTTTCCTAGAAAAAAAAGAAAAAAGTATTTGTTTTTCCCAGATAGGGCATCAAAAACAGACAAAAACAAAACAAAACAAAACAAAAAAACAAACAAAAAATAAAACTATTCCACTCAAGTTCAGCCTGCTGAAACAGTGAGTTTCTTGGTGGAGGGAGGGGAAACTATCTTTTATGATATGAGTAAGCCTGTATAATTATGACTCAGAACAGCAAATCACTGAAGAGACCCTCATCATAATGGGCAAAAACCTCACACCTCACAGAAATTCCATCAAGCAGTCGTTCTTTCAGCTACCTACTTCCTATGTAATATAGCACTGATTACCATCTCTAGACAACTTACAGTGGGAAGTGGGTGATGACCTTCCCTCCCTCCTCCTCCTACTGGATATGTGACAGTTCCACTGCCAATAGCATATACAGGCCTAGTTATCATTGCCATGGCTATCAGTCAAAGGTTATCTCTGCTTCATGGTGGCCATCCTATGCTTGGAGCTCTTTCACAACATTAGGTGACCACAAAGGTCACTTAAAATACAAAAGGAAGACACAGAGGAGAGTCAAAAGTGACAATGGAAGAGATCAGAATGAAATTAGTTGAGAGGATCCTGAATAATTGTTGGTTGCAAACAAGGAGAAAGGAGACTATGCACTATAAACTCTGGCAGCTTTCATAAGATGAGAATGGTGAGGACCCATACTCCCTTCAAACCTACAAAAAGAACATGTGCCTTTGTGGATTTATATTTCAGCCTAGTGGGTCTTAACTAGTAAGACTGTGTCACACTTTTACTCTGTCATACTGCTAAATTAGTGATATATATATATATACACATATATATATGTATATACATATATATTACAATTGATTCACTTTGTATCCCAGCTGTAGCCCCCTCCCTCAACACCTTCCAGTCCCACTCTCCCTCTCTCTTTCCCCCTAGTCCCCTGATAGAAGAGGACCTCCTCCTCTTCTATCTGATCCTGCCCTATCAGGTCTCATCAGGAAAGGCTGCATCCCCCAGGGGGAGGTGAACAAAGAGCCTGGCCATAGCCACTGAGCTCTTGTAAGAGACAATCCCTGATCCCCTTACTAGGAAACACACTTGGAAACTGAGCAGCCTATGGGCTTCCTCTGAGCAGTGGTCTAGGTTCTCTCCAAGCATGGTCCTTGGTTGGAGTATCGGTCTCTGCAGGACCCTCTGGGCCCAGGTTTTTTGTTTGTGTTGGTCTCCTTTTGGAGTTCCTGTCTCCTTCAGGTCTTTCTATCTCCCTCTTCTTCTGTAAGGTTTTCTGCATTCTATGAGTCTCAGTATTTCCTTCCATACCTTGGTGGGTAGAATCTACAAAATGACAGCCTACAGACTGGGAAAAGATCCTTACCAACCCTACATCTGACAGAGGGCTAATATCCAGAATATATGAAGAAGTTAAACAGCAACAAATCAAGTAATCCAATGAATAGGTTTTTTAACCCACCTGGGATCGTGTTTAACTTGTGACATCAGCAAAGAGAAAAAAGATTAAAAGACTTTGTTCTATTTTAGGTTTGTGGTAGGCACTTGCCAGTGTGTGAACTGAGAACACATGGGACAAGGTAGGCGTGAAGCTAAAAAGCTGATTTGGGATGCATCTGACAGAGCAAAACATGGAGATTCAAGGGCTCTATTACAAGTTACGTTATATCGCCAGAGGACAGCTACACTGAACTAAGAAAAGTAGATGTGAGAATTCTTATGTGTGGCTAATGTACACCTTTCTCTTCAAATAAAAATCAATGTGTAGGGTGTTGGGGTATAGTTCATTAGTAAAGTGATTCCTCAGTATGCTCAAGACCTAGAAGAGAATTAACATGAGATCAAAATCATTCTAATTTCAGTAATCTCCTTCATAAGAAGATGCAGAGGGGGCTGGAAAGATGGCTCAGAGGTTAAGAGCACAGGCTGTTTTTTCAAAGGTTCTGAGTTCAATTCCCAGCAACCACCTCGTGGCTCATAATCAGCTAAAGTGAGTTCTGGAACTGTCTTTTGGTGAGCAGGCAGAATGCTATATAAATGATAAATGAATATTTTTTTAAGAAAAAGAAGATTCAGAGACCTATAGCCAAATATTATGCAGAGCTAACAGAGGTCACAGAAGAGGGGGATGAAGGATTTTAAGAGCCAGAGGTGAGAGAGGACACCGGGATAACATGGCCCACAGGACTCAGCTAAGCAGGATTCATAGAGGTTCAGATAGTGAAGGGACAAACATGGAGCCTGTATGGGTCTGAGGTAGGTATTCTGCATATATGTTATGGTTGTTACCTTGGTGTTTTTGTGAAACTCTTAACAGTGGGACTGTAGATTGTCTCTGACTCTTTTGCTTGCTCTTAGGACCGTTGTTTTTTTTTTTCTCCTTATGGGTTGACTAGACCAGCACTGATATGAGGGTATGTGTCTAGTCTTATTGTAACTTGTCTACACCATGTTTGGTTGGTATTCCTAAGAGGACTACTCTTTTTTTTTTTTTTTTAAAGAAGAGAGTGGATTTGGGAAGAGGAGAAGTATGGGGAGGAACTGGGGTAATGGAAGGAGGGAATGCTGTTGTGATGTAATGTATGAGAGAATAAAAAAAAGAATTATATAAGAATATTATAAAAGTATAACATATGTAAGTCAGCATAAGTGAGGAATATCTGCTCTGTGGGATACAGAAGATATGCCCCCATATTTTTGTTCCTTTTTCTCTACTCTAATAGAATTTTTAGGCTGTACTTTCTTAGAGCTGTGGACATGTGATTTACCTCTAGCCAACAGCATGTGAATTGGAGTGAGTAGGAACTTTTAAAGGGAAAAGGTAGATCAATTGCAGTTGCTTTTTTTTTACTTTCCACTGGCTGGAATAAGGGTGTGGTATGAGCTGTTTTGGATCCTGTAATGAAGGCACTAGCCTGGGCATGGTAATGTAATAAAACACAGTCTGAGACAATTGTATATGGACTCATGTTTCTGTGACTGAGGAATAAAATTGCCTTTGATTGCTCCCACTATTACTAAAGGTCTCCATTCTGATGCACTAAACAAATGGACTGACTACATCTGCAGATATGTTGAGTTGGGCTCTTTCAATTCAAAATAATAACATAATAATAAATATAGCTCTATCAATGGTATTAGTTACTATTTATTGCTGTGAAGAGACACCACAAACAAAGCAGCTTAAAAATGAAAGCATTTAATTGGGTGCTTGCTTACAGTTTCAGAGGCTTAGTCCTTGACGATCTTGGTGGAAAGCATGGCTGAAGGCAGGCAGGCATGGCTATTGAGCAGTATCTAAGAGCTTATATACTGATCTGCATGCAGGACACAATTTGAGAGGGCAGATGGTCTGGTATTATAGGTTTTTGAAAATTCAAAGTCTACCCCCAATGACATAGCTTCTCCAACAGGGCCATACCTATTAATCCTTCCTAAACAGTCTTCCAACTGGATAAGATTTTCAAATATGAGCCTATGGGGGCCATTCTCATTCAAACCATCAAAGCCAACTTTGCCCTAAGGGTGACAAGTGTTTTGTTTTTTTTTTTTTTTCTGACTTGATGCCATGATTAATTTTGATTATTAAATTGATGGAACTTAAAATAACCTTGGAAAGGTTTAACTGAGGTTTAAGGTTTAACTGAGACCGGAAGACTCATCCTGAATATGGGCATCCCATGGAGTGATTCAAAAAAAGGAAGTAAGCGAAGAACCAACATTCATCTCTCTCTGCTTCTTGACTGTGGATGTAATACGACCTCTTGTTCCTAGCCTCACTGCAAGTTGTTGGCTCAATCAGTCCCTGAAGAAAGTTCTTGAAAAGAAACAGTTTCGTGCAGTAGGCCTAGGAATGTGGCAAGCAAAGAATTAAGGAAAAAATGTCCATTTCAAATTATGGGCAATTACTTGCTCCAATTGCTCAAATGGTGAATTCATCATTTCAGTACTGATCTGATTGCAGCAAAATGGAGTTGAATGCTCAAACCTAAATTGGAAGGGATTAATATGATGGGGTAAATTAACTATTTGAAGAAAGCAATGTTTTGATACATTATGAGAAAAAAAAATCTGTGCTTTGACATAATAATTGCTAGTTACAAAACCGAAAAGTTGGGGGGACTGAAGGAAAAACCGTGTTATCTTAAATATTACTACCCCAGAGTCTAAATCCTCATACCAATAGAGAAATTAGTAATAATAACATATTTAAAAGATTCAGAGATGTTTGTTTACATAAGCATGAAAGACAAGGACAGGTTTTAGAGGAAATTTGATGTTGCCTTTACTTTGCTTATTCTGCCACCAGTTTTCCCATCTATCATCTCATTTCATCTTCACAATTATTCATTTCAGTAGGTAGGAAAGATAATTAGTTTTCATATCTCAGAGATATGAAAATGTTCCAGGCTATAAATGACTTATTTAAGATCACACAGTTATGGAGTGCCTTGAGCACAGTTGACATTTCTAGTCCAGTACTCTAAATTATAGCAGAATAATTAACATAACAACTAAGTAAGGCTTATTTAAGACTTTGAGTCATTTTTTTTTTTTGAGACAGGGTTTTTCTGTGCATCCATGGCAGATGTCCTGGAACTCACTCTGTAGACCAGGCTGCCCTTGAACTCACAGTGATCCACCTGTCTCTGCCTCCCTGAGTGCTGGGATCAAAGGTGTGTGCCACAAATCCTAGTTTCAAGTCAAATTTTGACCAATAATTACTGCATATGCTCACTTTAAACTCAGAATTCCACTAAAGAAGGACGTGGAATAGAGCAGAGAAAACAGGACTGATCAATAATGAGGTAAACCAACAGTATAACTTAATGGTTATATTAATACCTATTGTTTCATAACAAACCACTTTGAAACCTAGTGGCACAAATAACAAATATTTATTATTTCAAATGACTTTTGGGAGTCAGGGAAGCCTGGAACAACTCATCTAAATAATTCTGACTAAGGATTTTTCATGAGGTTAAAGTCAAGCAATGTTGCATAGCAAATTCCCTGCCAAGATCAATTAACTTGGTTTGAGATTGTTTCAACTGCTCTCTCTCTCTCTCTCTGTGTGTGTGTGTGAAAATCTCAAAGTTTTCTTCATAGGGTTGTCTGATATAGTCATTTAATATCCTATCCCACAGGTTCATTACCCAAGGAAACTGGTACAGATGAATGAGAATACCCAGGATGAAATTATTTTTTTGTAATGCTCTCTCATTAATTCATTTTTTGTTAATTACAATTTATTCATTTTGTATCCCAGCTGTAGCTTCCACCCTCTTCCCCTCCCAATCCTACCCTTCCTCCCTCTGTTCCTATCATGCCCCTCCCAGAGTCCACTGATAGGGGCTGTCCTACTCCCCTTCCATCTGACCCTAGCCTATTAGGTCTCATCAGGACTGGCTGCATTGTCTTCCTCTGTGGCCTGGTAAGGCTGATCCCCGCTCAGAAGGAGATGATCAAAGAGCTAGCCACTGAGTTCAGGTCAGAGATGGTCCCTGTTCCCATTACTAGGGACCCCACTTGGAGACTGAGCTGCCATGGGCTACATCTGTGCAGGGGTTCTAGATTATCTCCATGCATGGTCCTAGCTTGGAGTATCAGTCTCAGAAAAGACCACTGGGCCCATATTTTCTGGTTCTGATGGAAAGTCTTAATATTATGTTCCAGATTCCCTGGTGAGATGGACTTCACAGATACTAACAACACTTTGAGACAGACATTGTTATTATTCTTATTTTACAGACAAGGAACCTGAAGCTAAGGGGTAGTTAAATATCTTGCCAATGTCACTGTAGTGGTTTGAATAAAAATCACCATCAAAGGCTCATATATTTGTACATAGTTTCCAGTTGATGAACAGTATGAAACGGTTTAGGAGGTGTGGCCTTGTTGAAGTATGTCCCTGTTAGAGGAGGTATCACTGGAGGTGGGCTTTCAGGTTTTAAAGGCCCACACCAGACTCAGTGTCTCTTTCTCTGTGTGTGTGTTTGCTGCCCGAAGATCAGGATATAAAGCTCACAGCTACTGGTACAATGTTAGGCTCGTCTGTTCCTGTCATGGTGATAACGGGATGATCATGGATTAACCCTCTAAAATTGAAAGCAAGCCTCCAATTAAATGTTCTACTTTGTAAGAGTTTTATGGTCATACTGTCTCTTTACAGAAAGAGAACAATAGCTAAGATAGTTGTTGTGTAGGAATGGACAGAAACAAGATTCAAATCTTGGCTATTTGGCACTATCTAGCTAAGATACATTATCTCTTTGTTTAGGTATTGGTAAGTGTCATGATAAATAAAATGAGATACAGTGAATGGAATGGGGGACATAATCCAGAATTTTCTGATTTTTTTTAATTGTATTGTTGGAAATTCATTCTTCAGAAATTATATTTAACATGTCACCTAAGGGACAATGTGAAAACTAAAGTTGTTAAAAAACTTACAAGAACAACACTATAGATAAGAGAATATAGTATACAAAGTCTTCAAGCTACAATGGTTCTTGGTGTGTTCAAGGAAAAAAAGAAATCAGTGTGCTTTGATTGTATTGGATGAGAAAGGGTATTAGTTTTTAGATGCGTTTAAGAGATTAGCAGAAGTTAGATTATTTTCTATCACCCCTGGAGCCCTGCAGAGTCATCATTATCCTCATTTTATTTTATTTTATTTTTTTTTTCAATGCAGTTTATTCAGGAACCTTGAACAATCATCGGACCCTGGGGAAAGCCAGTCCACAGCTTAAATAGCCTCTGGGTAGCCAACCCCAGCGTGCCACGTGGGCAATGCAGATAGGTCCACATACATGGAAGCAAGCCAGATCCTCAGCCTTAGCCAAATGTGGAATTGTTCATGACAGAGAGCACTCACCATCTGGAAGGTGGAAGGCAGAAACCAGCTCCATCTTTAAGGCACAGCATTCCGCAACTCTCTACAGTTCCCCCTTTTTGTTTTAGACACATCAGGCAAGAGTAGAGGTCTGATCTCTGATATTAGAAATAAATTGGGACTTTGTACTGATGTTCATTTAGGTGTCATCCACCCAAAGAGCATCAGACCCGTCTGATACCTTTTTCTCAGAGGCGGAACCTGGGGCATCAACCCGCATGCAACCAGACATGCTCTTCTCTGGGTCCAAAGCAGCTGACCCTGAGTGCAGTGCTTAGCCTCGCATCCTGAGCATAACATTTTAGCTTTTTATGGTAGCCAACCATGCTTGGGGAGACTGTCCTGCTTCAATGGCTGTAAAGGCCTGAATGATCATGGCTGCATTACGCTGTTGTGAGACTCTAATCTTGCATATATACCACAGGCAAACCAAGGAGACCAACACCAGAAGGCCTGCTAACACTCCCATGCCCGCCCATTCCTTCAGATAATTCATGGCTGCAGCAATCCATGATGATAATCCTGTGGCTAGTCCTGCGTCCACTCTGGTAGAATTTACTGTGACAATGGCCACTCTCAGTTGCTCCATCATAGTATCGAATTCTCCAGTCCAATTACCTAAAATATAGCTCGACAATTGTTTAGACAGATTTGCAGCACAGGAAAAATTCTCATGTTATATGCTAGTGACTCAAAGTCCAGCATACTTTCATTGACAGCCAGGTTGAGCGATTTGCCATAGGGTATCAATTTGCTCCTGCAAGAGGTCAATCCTCTGATTGAACACCATCAAGCTTCCTTTTAGTTGAGCATTAATTCCTTTATGTACAACTAAGGCATGAGCTACATTGGCTAAATGATTGTTCAGGGTCTGAGCAGTCTGCCCAGTATGACTCATGGCTAATGCCCCGGTGGTAGCTCCAACAGCCGCCAATGAGATGGTAGTAACAATGGTGGCTGTAGTTCCAAGATCCCTTTTCTGTCTGAAGAGAGTCATAGCATGAGGGGCATCAACTGGCACAGGCACGCAGTGAGGCATGCGAGTAACCAGGGCATACCTAAATTTACTAGCATTCCAGCATTGGGCAAAAAAGCAAGTATCATTACCACAATTACTTGGCTCTATCTGGCTAATAATGAATAAAATTGGGGGATATAAACAAACAGGTGTGGGCTTATAGGAGATGTTATGAGAAGCCTTAACCCCCTCGTTGGAACATCCTGCGTCAGTTCTAGAACTAGCAGTGGTGGTGTCCGAGGTCTGAGTAGGTTCAGGAGACCATTGCCCCCAGGGGCGAGACGTGCTCCATGCCAATTGACTAACTCCATGTTTTCCTCCACTTTTGAAAGTCATTTAAGGTTCTTAAACTATTTTTTCCCTTTTTTTTAAAATTTTTCATGAATTACACTTTATTCATTCTGCATCCCCCCATAAGCCCCTCCCTCCTCCCCTCCCAATCCCACCCTCCCTCCTCCCTCTGCTTGCATGCCATTCCCGAAGTCCACTACTAGGGGAGGTTCTCCTCTCCTTTCTAATCTTAGTCTGTCAGTTCACATCAAAAGTGGCTGCATTGTCCTCTACTATGGCCTGGTAAGGCTGCTCCCCCCCAGAGGGAGGTGATCAAAGAGCAGGCCAATCAGATTATGTCAGAGGCAGTCCCTGTTCCCATTACTATGTAACCCAATTGGACTCTGAACTACCCTGGGCTACATCTGTGCAGGGGTTCTGGGTTATCTCCGTAAATAGTCCTTGGTTGGAGTATGAGTCTCTGGGAAGTTCCCTGTGTTCAAATTTTCTTGTTCTGTTGCTCTCCTTGTGGAGACCCTGTCCTCTCCAGTTCTTACTATTTCCCAGTTCTTACCTAAAATTCCATTTACTCTGCCCAACAGTTGCCCATCAGGCTCAGCATCTGCTTTGATAGTCTGAAGGGCAGAGGCTTTCAGAGGCCCTCTGTGGTAGGTTCCTAGGTTGTTTCCTGTTTTCTTCTTTTTCTGATGTCCATCCTCTTTGCCTTTCCGGATGGGGATTGGACATTTTAGTTAGGGTCCTCTCTCTTGCTTAGTTTCTTTAGATGCACAGGTTTTAGTGGGTTTGTCCTATGTTGTATGTGTATATGAGTGAGTATATACCATGTGTGTCTTTTTGCTTCTGGGACAACTCACTCAGGATGATCCTTTCCAGATCCCACCATTTACCTGCGAATTTCATGATTTCCTTATTTTTCATTGCTGAGTAATATTCCATTGTGTAGATGTACCACAATTTCTGCATCCATTCTTCAGTTGAGGGGCATCTGGGTTGTTTCCAGCTTCTGGCTATTACAAATAAAGCTGCTACAAACATGGTTGAGCAAATGTCCTTTTTGTGTACTTCAGCCTCTTTTGGATATATGCCCAGTAGAAGTACGGCTGGATCTTGAGGAAGCGCTATTCCTTGTTGTCTGAGAAAGCGCCAGATTGATTTCCAGAGTGGTTGTACAAGTTTAAATTCCCACCATCAGTGGAGAAGGTTTCCCCTTTCTCCACAACCTCTCCAGCATGTGTTGTCACTTGAGTTTTTGATCTTGCCCATTCTCATGAGTGTAAGGTGAAATCTCAGGGTTGTTTTGATTTGCATTTCCCTAATGGCTAGTGAGGTTGAGCATTTCTTTAAGTGCTTCTCTGCCATTCGGTATTCCTCTACAGAGAATTCTGTTTAGCTCTGTTCCCCATTTTTAAGTGGATTACTTGGTTTGCTGCTTTTCAGCTTCTTTAGTTCTTTATATATACTGGATATGAGTCCTCTGTCATATAAAGGGTTGGTGAAGATTCTTTCCCAATCTGTAGGTGGTCGCTTTGTTTTGATGACGGTGTCCTTTGCTTTACAGAAGCTTTTCAGTTTCATGAGGTCCCATTTATTGACTGTTGCTCTTAGAGCCTGTGCTGTTGGTGTTCTGTTCAGGAAGTTTTCCCCTGTACCAATGAGTTCTAGGGTACTTCCCACTTTTTTTTCAAGCCGATTTAATGTGTCTGGTTTTATGTTGAGGTCTTTGATCCACTTGGACTTCAGTTTTGTGCAGGGTGACAAGTATGGATCTATTTTCATTTTTCTACATGTAGACATCCAGTTAGACCAGCACCATTTGTTGAAGATGCTATCTTTTTTCCATTGTATGGTTTTGGCGTCTTTGTCAAAGATCAGGTGTCCATAAGTGTGTGGGTTTATTTCTGGGTCCTCTGTTCGGTTCCATTGATCCACCATTCTGTTTCTATGCCAGTACCATGCAGTTTTTAAAACTGTTGCTCTATAGTACAACTTAAGATCAGGGATGGAGATACCTCCGGAAGATCTTTTATTGTAGAGGATTGTTTTAGCAATTCTGGGTTTCTTGTTATTCCAGATGAAGTTGAGAATTTTTCTTTCCAGGTCTGTAAAGAATTGTGTTGGTAATTTGATGGGCATTGCATTGAATCTGTAGATTGCTTTTGGTAAGATGGCCATTTTTACTATGTTAATCTTGCCAAGCCATGAGCATGGGAGATCTTTCCATCTTCCCATATCTTCTTCTAATTCTTTCTTCAGAGATTTGAAATTTTTTTTCATACAAGTCTTTGACTTCCTTGGTTAGGGTTACTCCGAGGTACCTTATGTCATTTGTGGCTATTGTGAAGGGTGTTGTTTCCCTAATTTCTTTCTCAGCCCTTTTGTCTTCTGTATACAGGAGGGCTACTGATTTTTTTGAGTTAATTTTGTATCCGGCCACTTTGCTGAAGGTGTTTATCAGCTGTAGGAGTTCCCTGGTAGAGTTTTTGGGGTCACTCACGTATACTATCATATCATCTGCAAATAGTGATAATTTGACTTCTTCCTTTCCAATTTGTATCCCCTTGATCTCCTTCAACTGTCTTATTGCTCTAGCAAGGACTTCCAGTACTATGTTGAAGAGATATGGAGAGAGTGGGCAGCCTTGTCTTGTGCCTGATTTCAGTGGGATTGCTTTAAGTTTCTCTCCGTTCAGTTTGATGTTGGCTATAGGCTTGCTGTATATCGCCTTTACTATGTTTAGATATGTGCCTTGTATCCCTGATCTCTACAATACTTTGAACATGAATGGATGTTGGATTTTGTCAAAGGCTTTTTCAGCATCTAGGGAGATTATCATGTGGTTTTTTTCTTTCAGTTTGTTAATATGGTGGATCACATAGATGGATTTCGGTATATTGAACCACCCCTGCATACCTGGGATGAAGCCTACTTGGTCATAGTGGATAATATCTTTGATGTGTTCTTGGATTCGGTTTGCAAGTATTTTATTAAGTATTTTTGCATCAATGTTCATAAGGGAGATTGGCCGGAAATTCTCTTTCTTTGTTGAGTCTTTGTGAGGTTTAGGTACCAAGGTGACTGTGGTTTCATAGAATGAATTTGGTAATATTCCTTCTGTTTCTATTTTGGGGAATAGTTTGAAGAGAATTGGTGTTAGCTCTTCTTTGAAGGTCTGGTAGAATTCTGCGCTGAAGCCATCTGGTCCTGGGCCTTTTTTGGATGGGAGACTTTTGATGACCGCTTCTATTTCTTTGGGGGATATAGGACTATTTAGTTGATTTACCTGGTACTGACTCAGCTTTGGTAAGTCAAATCGATCAAGAAAATTGTCCATTTCATTTAGATTGTCAAATTTTGTGGCATATAGACTTTTGAAGTAAGTCCTAATGATTGTTTGGATTTCCTCAGTGTCTGTAGTTATATCCCCCTTTTCATTTCTGATTTTGTTGATTTGGGTGGTGTCTCTCTGCCTTTTAGTTAGCCTGGCTAAGGGTTTGTCGATCTTGTTGATTTTCTCAAAGAACCAGCTCTTGGTTTCATTGATTCTTTGAATTGTTTTATTTGTTTCCAATTGATTGATTTCAGCCCTGAGTTTGATTATTTCCAGCCGTCTACTCCTTCTTGGTGTGTCTGCTTCTTCTTTTTCTAGAGTTTTTAAGTGAGCCATTAGGGTGCTTGAATGAGCTGTCTCGAATTTCTTCTTGAAGGCACTTAGTGCTATGAACTTTCCTCTTAGCACTGCTTTCATTCTGTCCCACAAGTTCGGGTATGTTGTGTCTTCATTTTCATTGATTTCTAGAAAGACTTTAATTTCTTTCTTTAGTTCTTCCCTGACCCAGCTGTCATTTAGTAACAAATTGTTCAGTTTCCATGTGTGTGTAGGCTTTTTGTTATTTCTGTTATTGTTGAGGTCCAGCTTTATTCCATTGTGATCAGACAAGATACATGGGATTATTTCAATCTTCTTGTATCTGTTGAGGCTTGCTTTGTGACCCACTATATGGTCTATTTTGGAGAAGGTTCGATGAGGTGCTGAGAAGGTAAATTCTTTTCTGTTTGGGTGTACAGTTCTGTAAATGTCTGTTAGGTCCATTTGATTCATGACCTCTGTCAGAGACATTGTTTCTTTGTTTAATTTCTGTTTTGTTGACCTGTCCTTTGTTGAGAGTGGGGTGTTGAAGTCTCCCACTATTAATGTGTGGGGATCTATATGTGCTTTAAATTTTATCAATGTTTCTTTCACAAATGTGGGTGCCCTTTTATTTGGGGCATAGATGTTCAGGATTGTGATGTCTTCCTGGTGGAATTTTCCCTTGATGAGTATGAAGTGTCCTTCCCCATCTCTTTTTATTAATTTTGGTTGAAAGTCTATTTTATCAGATATTAGAATGGCTACTCCTGCTTGCTTCTTGGGTCCGTTTGCTTGGAAAGTCATCTTCCAACCCTTTACCCTCGGGTAATGTCTATCTTTGTGTCTTAGGTTTGTTTCTTGTATGCAACAGATTGCTGGGTTTTGTTTATGTATCCATTCTGTTAATCTGTGTCTTTTTATTGGAGAGTTGAGTCCATTGATGTTGAGAGAGATTAATGACCAGTGGCTGTTAGATCTCTTGATTTTGATGTTGGCTGTGGTCATACTGTTGTGTGCTTGGTTGCTTTTTGTTTTACTGAAGTGAGGTTATTTATTTCCTGTGTTTTCTTGAATGTAGCTAGCTTTCTTGGGTTGTATTTTCCCTTCCAGTGTCTTCTGTAATGCTGGATTTGTTTGTAGGTATTGTTGAAATTTGTTTTTGTCATTGAATATCTTGTTTTCTCCATCTATGAGGACTGAGAGTTTTGTGGGGTATAGTAGCCTTGGCTGACATCTGTGTTCTCTTAGGGTCTGCATGATATCAGTCCAGGCCCTTCTGGCTTTCATAGTCTCTTGAAAAGTCAGGTGTGATTCTAATGGGTTTGCCATTATATGTTACTTGGCCTTTTTCCCTTGCAGCTTTTAGTATTTTTTCTTTGTTCTGTATACTTACTGTTTTGATTATTATGTGGCGGGAGGATTTTCTTTTCTGGTCAAATTTGTTGGGTGTTCTGTAGGCCTCATGTATTCTAATTGGCCTCTCCTTTAGCTTGGGGAAATTTTATTCAATGATTTTGTTGAAAATATTTTCTGGGCCTTGGAGAAGGGAGTCTTCTTTTTCCTCTATACCTATTATTCTTAGGTTTTGTCTTTTCATATTGTCTTGCATTTCTTGGACGGTCTGTGTCAGGAATTTTTCGGATTTAACATTTTCTTTGACAGATACATCGATTTCTTCCATTGTATCTTCTACACCTGAGATTCTTTCTTCCATCTCTTGTAGTCTGTTGGTTATGCTTATCTCTGTAGTTCCTGTTTTCTTCCCTAGATTCTTCCTTTCCATTATTTCTTCCATTTGTGTTTTCTTTAATTTTTCCAATTCTATCTTCAGGTCTTGAGTTGTTTTGTTTACTTCCTTCACCTGTCTGATTGTACTTTCCTGTTTTTCTTTTAGTTCCTTCAACTCTGTTTCTATCATTTCATTTAGTGTTTTAAGCATTTCCTTTCTAAAGGCCATAAACTGTTTGGCTGCAGCTTCCTCTATTTCCTTACGGATGATGGCTATATTCTGTTTGAGTTTATCTTCCTCTATGTCTTTACGAATCTTATTTGTTTCCTCTGTTATCATCTTCATGAGCATACTTGTTAGGTCATCTTGGATTTCAGTTATGGAAAAATATGGAAGGCTTCACGAATTTGCGTGTCATCCTTGCGCAGGGGCCATGCTAATCTTCTCTGTATCGTTCCAATTTTAGTATATGTGCTGCCAAAGCGAGCACTGGGGTGCATTTCTTGATTTGTTATTGATGTGGTGGGCCTCCACCTACTGTGGGCAATGTGATTCGTGGTCAGTTGATCCTGGGTTGTATAAGAGAATGGGCTGAGCCAACTATGAAGAACAAGCTATTCAGCAGCCTATCTTCATAGCTTCTGCTTCAGTTCCTGCTTCCCAGCTCCTTCCTTGAGTTTCTGCCCAGACTTCCCTTCATGGTAGAAGCTGTAAGATCAAATAAACATTTTTTGTCATGATGTTATCACAATACAAAGCAAACTAGGACAATGTTGTTGATACTTTTGTTGAAAATCAATTGTCTGTCAATGCAAAGGTCTACTTCAGTTTCATATATTTTGTTTCATTGGTAGTTATATGGGTTTTTGCCAGTAATATGGTAGAGGTTTTGTTTATATATTAATTATGGTACAAATATATATTTTAATGAAAATTATTTTAAGCAATTTAATGTATATATTATATACATTAAGGTACACACATGGTGATATGATATACCTATGTAAATATATATGTATATATGAATAGTAGGTTATAAATGAACTTTGATATCCTCTAGAAATTGGGAATGGTTCCAAGATCCCCAAGGACACCAAAAATTGAGGATTCAAAGAATAATAGTTTCTCCAGATTAGTTAGTTTTTTAAATCAGGATTGTTTGGATTGTATAGATTTTGTTTGTCTTGCTTTTTGTGCTTCTAAGCAAATTTAAGAATTGCATCTCCATCTACAGACCTAAAGAAGTTAATACTAAGGAGGACTCTAGGGAGGATGATTAAATCTCACTCAGAATGGCAAACAGGATAAACACCAGAAGTGGTGGAAGAGAGGAAACAGGACTGGAATCTACTATAGAAGATCCTCTGAAAGAATCCACCCAACAGGGGATCAAAGCAGATGCTTAGACTCATGGCCAAACTTTGGGCAGAGCGAAGGGAATCTTATGGAGGAACAGAGGGGTGGGATTAGAGGGACATGGAGCGGAAAGGAACCATACAAGGAGACCATCAAAACCAAAAATTCTGAGGCCAGGGATCCTGCAGAGACTGATGCACCAACCAAGGACTATGCATGGAGAGAACCTCTACCCTCTGCACAAAATTGGCTGATTGGCAGCTCAGTTTCCATGTGGATCTCTGAGTGAGGGGAGAAGGGGCTGCCCCTATGATGAACTCAATTGACTGCTTTCTAATCACTGGCCCCTGATGATACAGCCTTGCCCGGCCACAGAGGAAGAGGATCCAAGCATTCCTGATGAGACTTAAAAAGCTATGGGCAGATGGCAATAGTGGATAACTCTCTCTTTCAGTGGACTAGGGGAAGGAGATCAAGGTAAGAGGGAGAGAGAAGATGAGGGAGGGGACTTCAATTGGGATATAAAATGAATAAATTGTGAAGAAAAAGAAATTTAAAGTTGCATTTCCTGTTACTGTGGGGAAAAAAAGACATTGGAATTTTTTTAATTTAATTTATTTTTTATTAATTATAATTTATTCACTTTATATCCTAACTGTAGCCCCTTCCTCACCCCTCCCAATCCTACCTTCTCTTCCTCTTCTCCTTCCATGCCCCTCCCCCAGTCCACTGACAGGGGTTGTCCTCCTCCCCTTCCTTCTGACCCTAGTCTATCAGGTCTCATCAGAAGTGGCTGCATTGTCTTCCTCTGTGGCCTGGTAAGGCTGTTCCCCCACTCAGGGGGAGGTGATCAAAGAGAATACCACTAAGTTCATGTCAGAGACAGTCCCTGTTCCCATTACTAGGGAACCCACTTGGACATTGAGCTGCTGACATTGGAAATTTTTACAGACGTTTTGCAAAGACTGTAGATGACTTTCTGTAGTATGAACGTTTCAGCAAATCATTCTTCTGCCATGGCAAATATAAGATAATTTATTTCTTTTTCTTTTTGAGACACAGTTTCTCTATATAGAACTAGCTGTTCTGGAACTCACCCTGTAGACCAAGCTGACCTAGAGCTCAGAGATTTGCCTGCCTCTGCATCCTGAATGCTGGAATTAAAGACATGCAACACCCCTGCCCAGCTATAAGAGATCTTTCTATTTATTTTTGTCCTTCCATTTCTATCACTAGTGTTAAATAGATAGAAGTTAAATTTATACATATCTTCCTGCTTGCTTTTGGTTGCTTTTTTAACGAGCTTATTTTTTCAATATTCTATATAAAATAGCTCACTATTTATGTATAGGAAACACAACTGATTTCTTTTTTGAACATTTTACATAAGGTAAAAATGTAGTCCTTGAACTCATAATCCATTGGTCTTAGATCCTAGGTGTTGGGATTGCACATAAGTTTAATTATTCATGGCATCTACTAGCATTTATTTTTTTATTTATTCATCTATTTTTTTATTGAGACAAGGTTTCTCTGTATAGCCCTAAGGTACCCTAGAACTCACTGTGTAGACCAGGCTGGCCTCAAACTCACAGAGATCCAGCCGTCTCTGCTCATTAAGTGCTGGAATTAAAGATGTGTATCACCACTGCCTAGCCTCATTTATTTTGTGTATTGACTTCATGTCCTGTAACTTTAATGAATTTTTTTATCAGTTTAAGAAGCTTCTTGAGATAACTTTGTAATTATCTATAAGTCTATCTAACTGTGTAAGATCATGTCATTAACAGAGTTATTTTTAATCAGCAAGCATTTTGTACTATATTATAACTATATTATATGGGATGTTTAAATATGGTAGGTAAAGTCATTGGAAAGAAACTTAATTGTGTTTGGCTAACAGTTCCTATAAAGGCTCTGAATAAACCACACTTATTTACATTCTTGTTTTCTACTAGAATACACTGTATGACTTCCTTTGGACTGTAGGACATTGCCATACTCAACACAGTCAGAAGCATGGTAAATATCTCCACACCAAGCTTCTTAGATGTCAACCTAGTTGCATGGCAGAAGCCTATCTCCAGCTTATCATTCTGTCAGGCACCTGAAGATTCATGGAACATCTATGTGAGAAAGACTATATTAAACAGAATACTGACTTTCAAAATATGTTTTTGTCCTAGTCGGTGATATCTATGAATATATATGTAACATTATATGTTACATGTTGAGTTTGAGAGCATTTCACTGTTCTAGTTGGAGCAAAAAAAATGCATACAAAGTAACAAATGACAAAACTTAAGTATTGCTAGTGATCCTTTAATATGATTAAATTCTCATATATTTGTATTTTAAACAGATATTATACAAACATAATTGTGAACCTTCATAGCAATAATTTAAAACAATGATTGGGAAAGGAGTTCACTGGCAGAGTGTATGCAAAGCCCTGACTTCAATTCTTAATATTGCAAAAATAAAAATAAAATATAAGATATATGACTGGAGAGATGGCTCACTGGTAAAAAAGAGTATCCTGCTCTTACAGAAGACCATCGTTCAGTTCCCAGAACCATAGCTGAATTGGAATTATTGCATGTTGTAACAATTTATTACCTCATTATAAGGCAATTAGAAATAAATGTCTGGAATTCTCCAGTATGAAAAACTGCCTTGGTTTTACCCTTAAAATCAAATGCCAGCTTGGCAGGGTAAAGGATAAAGGTTATTTCTGATATACTCTTTTAAAAAGAACTGCTGAGCAATATACTTTAGCAATCTGAATCACTTTCTGTCCATCGAAGTACATCCAAAATCCAAGTAGAATTAGAAAGTTGAATCATCACATCTCTGTCCTGAAGGATGGGCAGCTAGCTTACTATTTTTTTCTTTCAGGGAAGGTGGTGGGAAGCAATGTCACTACCTGAATGTTGGTTGAATTAGACAGTATATGTGGCTTTTTAATGGCTATCTACTCTGGTAAAGAGGCATCTTGTCTGTAACCATACACAGGTAAATATACTGGAGGCCATAGTGTGATGGGGAATGACAAGGTAAGTTAGAATAGAATAGCTGCCCAGTCTGACTGAATCAACAGATTACATTACTTGATCATTTGCTCTAATATGAATTTTTATATGAAAACTTTAAATTCTAATAAAAAAGAAATAAAATTAATACAAAGGCAAGTATCCTAACCCAGGTGTGAGCCAAATGTAGTTGACAATGCATACATCAATAACAACCCAACCAATCAATTCACAGAGTCTAGAGAATCAATACATGGCTGGGGTCCTGGATAAAATTCTCTAATAAAATTTAGTGTGTATGTATTAAAGTAATATATACTTTAATTGCAATAACAGAATCATACATGGAGCATTCAAGATCAAAACTAAGAATGTGTGTGAGAATATCTGTTTAAAAGATACAAAAGTGTCTCAGAATCTAGGAAATGAGGTTAGACTATATGAGGAACTTGAACCAAGGCTTAAAAATCCACCAGAAGCACAGCAGGGTCTAGGGTCTAAGGTATAGCTAGAGGAGCAGAACATTTTTGGAAAAAACAAAACAAAAACAAACAAACAAACAAACAAACAAAAATCCAAACAGGTCCTGGTTTCTACCTCGGCACAAGAAAAGAAAATAAATAGGTATGGCAACAGGGCTTCTATCTCTCTAGGGCCAAATGCTCTCTTATTCTGCTACATTCTCTCCTTGACTCTCTCCTTTTATTCTTTAGGCTTTTGTGGTCATATGAGCAAATACTGCAGTCCCATCCCAACCTTTCTCTAATTTACAAACTTGCCTCATAGCACATATACCAACAAGTATGTGTGAGTCTCATTTTTAAGTTTCTTGAAGAAACAAATAGTCCAAGACCAGGGTGGTTTACACACCTGTAATCCCAGCTACTTGGAAGGCTGTGTTGAGTGGATGATGGTTTTGAAGCTAGTCTGGACAACACAGTAAAAGCCTATCTGAAGGAAGGGAAGAAAAAAGGATAAGAAGGAGGGAGAGATCCAAGAGGGACAATTATGCAGGCCTGGTTCAGTCAGTCATGGCCAGGAGGGCATGTCAGCTGGTATAAACATAATCAGCAGGAGCTCTGTGTTTGGGCCTATCAAGGCCAAGCAACAGCATGTGTTGACGTTTTGAGGCAGGCAGACATGCTAGTGGCATTTTTCAAACCCACTTTTAGTTAATCTGTTTGGTCTTGATGTTGTAATTGTGAAAAAATCTGAAAAGCAGAACGAGTGGTCCCACATGCCAATACTTGGAATACTGGGCGTGCAGAGCCAGATTCTTATCTTGGGAGAGCCCTTGTCATCTTGAGCTCTTGAAACACTTTTCTGAAACTCTCACAAACTTACAACAAGAGAGCCTAAACTTCTGGGACATTTGGGGCTCTTATATTCAAGAAATGGACATTTGCTCTGTGCAGAGATGGATGGAGTGGGAATCCTGCTGAGCTTAATTTACCTTTACCTCTTTGTGCTTTTTCACCTTTCCTGGCACATGACTCCATTTGAATAATATAAACTTGCATGCTCCCTTCTTTCTGATTCCTTCTTCAAAGTAAATGAACTATTGTGACTATAAGCAAATGTCTAATTAAAATATTTATCACTCATTTTGAAGAAAATATGCCTCCAGGAGAAGGAAATGCTCTGCCTTCTCTACACATATTTTATATCACTCCTGGTTGAAAGTCTCTGATTTCAACCATAAAACAATCCATTCTGTGGCTATTGTTAATGGTGTTAATTACTATTAACTCAATCTTATTGAAATCTAAGACATGACCTTACAGTGAAGATTTAGGAGGATAAAATTACTTGCAGTAAAGAAAAAGACACTTTATTTCATTAAATTTCCTTTGTATAAGACAGCCTTATATTTGTTGTTTAAATGTCAGCTACTTCATATGTGCCCACATACTGTGACAGGCATTCTGAAGTGTATAGAAAATGCAATGTGTAAAAATGGATGCAATCTCCAATTCTATGACCGGCTGATTTATACACAGATGGAATAATCAGTTTTCCTACTGTGGCACTCCTGCTTATTAACCCATTGGTATTCAAAAGCCATATTATATTTTTATGACTCTCACATCTCATTGTTCATTCAGAATTGGGTTTACTAAGGACATATATCACTGAGAATTATTTTTAAAAGTTCCTTAGAAATAATATTTCCCTTTAAAGATTCAGTTATTTTCAACAAAGATACAGAGAAGACTGCCATGTAAAAAGCTTTTTCCTTCAAACAGTTAAAATGAGAATGGATTAGGTGTTTTGTTTATTTTTTTTTTGAAAAGGTCTAGAAGAACATTTTACAAAATGTATTCAGTTCAGTGTCATCAGATATCATGTGGATGGTATGTGATAAGAATCCTTGCTGAAACAGTTATAAAGACTTTTATTAAATTACCATTGTGTTAGGGGTGAGAGTTCTCTAAGGAAACACAACTAATGAGATATATGCAGAAAGAGAGGGAGGTAAGGGAGAGAATTTTTTAATTAAATTTTATTTTTTTATATTTTTACAGGTTATTTACTTTGTATCCTAGCTGTAGCCCCCTCCCTCATTCCCTTCCAATCCCACCCTCCCTCCCTCATCTACTCCCTGCCCCTCTCCCAGGCCACTGATAGGGAAGGTCCTCCTCTCCTTCCATCTGACCCTAGCTTACCAGATCTCATCAGGACTGGTTGCATTGTCCTCCCCTGTGCCTTAGCAAGGCTGCTGCTCCCTAGGCAAGGGGAGTAAGTACACAAGGACATTTGTTCAACCATGTTTGGAGCAGCTTTAATTGTAAAAGCCAGAACCTGAAAACAACCCAGAAGTCCCTCAATTGAGAAATGGATACAGAAATTGTGGTACATTTACACACTGGACTACTATTCAGGAATTAAAAACAAGGAAATCATGAAATTTGCATGCAAATGGTGAGATCTAGAAAAGATCATCCTGAGTGAGGTATCCCAGAAGCAGAAAGACACACACGGTATAATCTCACTTATAAGTAGATACTAGACCTACAGGATAGGATAAACATACTAAAATCTGTACACCTAAAGAAGCTAAACAAGAAGGAGGACCTGGGGTAAGATGATCAGTCCTCACTTAGAAGACAAATGGGATGGACATTGGAAGTAGGAAAAATAAGAAACAAGACAGGAGCCTACCATAGAGGGCCTCTGAAAGACTCTACCTAGCAGTGTATCAAAGCAGATGCTGAGACTCATCACCAAATTTGGGCAGAGTACAGGGAATCATATGAAAGAAGGGGGAGTTAGTAAGACCTGGAGAGGACAGTAGCTCCACAGGGACCAAATATATTTGGGCACAGGGGTCTTTCTGAGACTGATTGTCCAACCAAGGACCATGCATGGATATAACCTAGAACCCCTGCTCAGACATAGCCCATGCAGCTCAGTATCCAAGTGGGAACCCTAGTAAGGGGAACAGGGACTGTCTCTGATATGCATGTTTTTGGAGGCTGAGAAGTTTCTCCTTCTGCAATTTGCAAGCTAGATACACGTTAGAGCTAGTGAAGTGATCATAGTCTGAGATAGATGACCTGAGACCAGAAGCAGCAAAGATTTACATGCCAATCTGAGATCATAAGATTGAATGAGGTGCCTCTGCTCATGCAGGAAGATAAAACTGGGGCAAATTCTTCTGTCTTCAGGATTTTTTTCCATTTATTTCCTCAGAGAATTGGATGATGTTTACTCACTTAGGAGAAAGCCATCTATTTTAACGAGCTCCTACATTTAAATGTTAACTGGTCCCTGATATATCCTCATAGACATACCTAGAAACAGTGATTAATTTTGGCACTCATGGCTGAGTAAATATAACGCATGTAATTTACCACAATTTCCACTTAGAGCTTTTAATACAAGGATGCAGAGATGTATAAAAGAAAAAAAAATATGCAAGCACTGCTTCAAATATAAAGTAGAGGTCTGGGCATGGAAACACATGCCTATATTTTCAGCACCAGAAAGCTTAGCCAGAAGGCTCTGATCATAGTCCAAAGTCCATAGCCAGCTGATCTACACATAGCTGGCCAAGGCCAGTCTGTGTACTGTACAACAAGATCCTGTCTCAAAAGACCAAATAAAAAATTAATAACAAAAGTAGTTTATTGAAGACCACACTGGGAGGCCATGATTTCTTACAATGTGTTTTTGAAGACTTTCACCTATTGCACATGGTTTTTTTAGCTTTTAATTCACTGAGATGAATTTTGCATCATAAACCTAAAACATGTTAATCTGAATGACTTGATGGCATTCAGTACATTTCAAATATTGCATTACCACTACCTAGTTATAGTTCCCAAACATTTTCAGAACTTTAAAATAAAACAATGTAACCACTAAGCAACTAGTTTCACCCTGCTTCCCCCAAACCCCTGGCAACAAAAATCTCTTTTCAGTCTCTATTACTGAATTAGTAATTACTCTATTAGTGATTTAGTATGTAATTTACAAAAAAGGATTCTTTTTAGTGCAGTTTTAGGTTCACGGAAAAATCACAGACTGATCCCCTATCTCATATCCTTCCCTCATATGCACAACCTCCTATGCTACCAACATCCAGCATCAGAGAAGTACATTTGTTACAAGTCTATGTTGGCTTTTTAATGGCACATTTTTAAAAGTTCTTCAAAGCCATGTTTTCATAACTGGGAGTTTATGCAGGCAGATTATGCACGGCAAAGTCTGAGATATTTTTCTATAATTCAAGATTTTTAATGTCACTGTCCTTTGCCTCCCAAATGATACCAATGAACTTCCCCCCTAGTTCTCTGTTTTACAGAGAACTTTATGACGTTAACACATGGTTGTTTTGGCATAGTCCAGGTCTTAACCCTTTATATCCACCTTCTATGTGAAACATAAAACTTCAGGTCATTATTTTCATTTTGTTAGCAATTAATTAAAATTTGTATTAATTAATTGATCAATCATTAGTTCATCAATTAGTGTGAGATAATGTAAGTAAAATACATTATATACTAGTACATAGTTAATAAAAATTGTTGAGTTTAAGCCCAAGTACTCAAACTAGGCAATTTACATTGATTTTCTACTACCAATTTCAAATGTTTTTTGAAGACTACTTTTCTCTGACTACCCTTTGGTTAGTTAAAAAAAAAAAAGTGTTCATGCTTATTTCAAAAGCTTTCGATCCTTATCCTGAGGTGATAGCCATTTTCTTGTGGTGTTATTATGAAACAAGTTTTAGGAAAGAGCATCAATAAACAAACCATTATGGATCTGCTCACACATCATTGGGACTTGGGGTGATTGGCACTTGCCCAGGCATTTCTATCTGGTTTCTAATCTATGGTCTTTTTCTCAGCACTCTTGCAATATTTCTGTCTGAATTCAGGATACTCAAGTATTGTTCTCTTTGCTATGCTTGTGCTTAGGACAACCTGGCTTCCTATGTTGTAATGTGGGATTGCTCAAAGATCCTGGGTTCCTCTTAGATCTTTTTGCCTGAATATCCCAGATAGTCATGAGATATTTTCATAGCTGCTCTTCTCTGAAAAAGAATATAAAAATTATCTAAAATATAAGCTCACTTTATAACAATGTCGGGGAGTAGTAGTTGACTGTTGGATAACTTGGAGTAAATATTGAGTAGTCATTGGCAGATGAGAGCAATATGAAATGATTTGAGAACTTTTCAAAAAGGAAATTGCACAGATTGACTTACATCATATAAATTGTTGGAGAAAAATTCTAATTCTACACTGAACTGTGTAAGGATATATAAGATGAAACCACAGAAAGAATGGTTGTAGTTTTAAATGAATGGCTGTAGTAGCACTCTTCTGCAGCTGAGGAGAAAAAGATACAGTGAGGATACGTTTAACTCTAGTAAAAACCACAAGAAATCAGGGCTAGAGATATGACTTAGTAAGTAAAAGGACTTGCTGCACAAACTAGAGAACGTAAGTTTGGATTCCTTTGAAAATGGTGAGGAGCATGCATGCATCTGTAACTCCAGAGTGTGGAGACAAAAGAATCTTTGAGTTTTCTAGCTTATCTTTAGCCAACGGCAAGCTCTAGGTAATAACGCAGAAAGTGATTGACAAGGCACTCAACATTCTTCTCCAGTCTTCACATACACTTGCACTGTCCTACAGGTGCATGTACACACATACATACACACACACACACACACACACACACACACACACACACACACACACAAGTGGATGCAGAGAGAGAAAGTAAAGGGTAAATGGGAGGTGATAAAAATGCTGTTTTTTAGAAAGCTTACACATATTTGTGTTTGTATTACTTGTTTTCCTGTTACAGTTATAAAACACCATGACTGAGGCAAATTATAGAAAAAAAAAGTTTATTTGGGCTGAAGGTTCCAAAGACATAAGAGACCATCATGGAAGGAGTATTACAAGCTACAGGCCTGGTGGCAGAAGCAGGAAACTGAGGGCTCTCATCTTCAAATGTAAGCAGGAAGCTGAGAAAGAGAACTAAAAGTGCAACAATGTTTGATCTCTCAAAGCAGCACTCTCAGTGACTTACTTTCTTCAACAAGGCCACAGCTACTAAACCATCCCAAACAGTGCCACCAGTTGGGCACCAAGTGTTCAAATATACGAGCTTTGGGGGACCATGCCCATTCAAACCACTACAGTTTTGGAAAGGTGTTATAGTTTGGATCTTGAACTTTCCTTAAAGGCATGTTAAAGGCTTGAGTCCAGTGCAGGGTTCAGAGGTGATTGGATCATGAGAGTGTTAACCAAATATACATACTAATCTACTGGTAGATTCCTAAACACCTAGATTCCTAGATCCAATGATGAACTATTACAAGCTAGTGGGAACTTTGGGAGGTAGAACATAATTAGAAAAAGTAGGGAATTGGAGGGTTTATTTTGTTCTCCATTCTTCTCTTATCCTTTGACTCCTGGCTACCATGAGATGAATGACTTTTCACTGCTGTGAGCTCTCTGCACGCTTATAATATTTTAACTTACTTTTTCTGTTTAAAGAATTATGTTCTCACTTATTTGAGAAGTAAAAGAACTGACACTTGGTTAATTTCTAAATGAGCATTAATTTAAGTCAACATAACGTCACCAAGCCAGTTAACGCTCATCTTTATACTATATAAAGCAAATACTGAAATATGTTCAAAAGCATTTATTATAAGAATATATAGCTCTAAAGGGAAAATATAATATACTTTACTTGTTGAAAGATCAGTTTGATGGATAAGAGATTCCCAAGTGATATGTATTCTGAAGTCCTGTATGGTGCAGAAATAAACATTTCTCTGTGAGTAATAGGACACAGTCAGAGCTGAGATAAGTGCCTGTTGATCTGAGAATTGAATAATAGATTTTTGCCATAAAGGGAGAGCCCAGAGTAAAACAAGGAGGATGAATCCTCAATAACAAAAAGAGGTAGCATGAATAATGAAGTGTGTGAAATCAACTCTGTTGATTAATGGATGGTATTTATTTATCTTTCTATTTATTTATTATGCTGGGGGCCCAACTCAGGACCTTGTTGATGATAAATAATGGCTCTTTCACTACACAACTGACCTCAAATGATGACTACTTGTTTTTTCAAGAAGCTCCCAGGTACAAACTTCCATTCATGTACAATCATGTGGTCATCATCGTCTTTCTGGTTTCTTTCCTTAGGTTACCAGATCTGCCCTGGTAACAGCCTTGCCTTAACACATTCAACAGGATCAAGTAATGACAAAAGGGTGTTTTTTTTTTTTTGTTTTTTTTTTTTTTTTTTTTTTTTTTTTAAAGCTCCTCAAAGAAAGAGTTTTTATGAAGGCAAAAAAAGGAAAATTTAGGAACAGGTTTTATGAAACATACTCTTAAATAAAATTAAGAATGAGTGTTCTCTCTCTGTTTCTCTGTCTCTTCCCCTCCCTCATTTTTCCTTCCCTCCCTTCTCCCCTTGGGATTGAACAGAGAATCTGATGTATGTCTGACTCTAATACTGAGCTGGAAATGAAGAATAAATACTCTAATCAATAAATGGGAAATGAACTTAACTGATACTTTTTCAGCAGATGAAGTACATGGGCTGGAGAGGAGATTCAGTGTAAGTGCATGTACTGCTTTTGTAGAGGAGCAAAGTTCAATTCCTAGTATCCAGCTTGCAAACTCCTATAACTTCAGCTCTAGAGGATCCAATTTCAACTTCTAGATTATGAGGCTACTTGCATTTGCATGCATATTTACACACACACACACACACACACACACTTAAAAACAATGGAAGTAAATCCTTTTAAGTACAGTGGTCAATAAAGAAATCAGCAGACTTTTGGCTCATGTATCTTCTCTGAAGAGAATATACATAAGAGAATTATATGGATATGGATAATGCATATATAAATATATATACACACACAATAAAAGAGAGAAACAAGCTTGATAATGAGTGACAGTGTTGGTGCTATATTTTAACTATTTTATTTGGGTTCTTTTATCTACCACCTTCCTCCACCCCAATCCTTTTGAATAACAGGTAAGAGAGACAAAAGATTAAAGGGGAAAGGGGAGCATACATAATGTCTTTTAGGCTACTTCCTACTGTTTAGGGTCATTGGGTTCCTTGGGGCAAGTCCAATCTTTGTAGTAAGGGTATCTCTAACTTTTTCTTGTCCAAACTACAACAACAGCAACCAGGAGTAGTGGGGAGGCCCAGCAGTCTTCTACAGAGCACCCCCAACCCCTCTCTGGGCTCTGGCATTTATACCTCTCAAGAGTTCCTCAGCTAGCAAAATCACACAGATGCTAGTGCAGGAGACAATCATAGGTAATGGCTGTGGACCATTTGAAGTAGCTCCATATCTCACACTTGGGATTAAATAAAAAACATATCATGTGACATAACTGGGTTTTATTTTTTAAAGAAACCAAAATTGTCACTACATGACAGAGCTCAGACACTATACTATGGACTCAGTACCTTTTTTTAAAATCTTTTTTTATTTTTTATTTTTTATTAATTACAGTTTATTCACTTTGTATCCACCCATAAGCCCCTCCTTCCTCCCCTCCCAGCTCCACCCTCCCTCCCCCTTCTTCTCACTTGCCTCTCCCAAGTCCACTGATAGGGGAGGTCTTCCTCTCCTTCCTTCTGATCTTAGTCTATCACATCCCATCAGGAATGGCTGCATTGTCATCTTCTGTGGTCTGGTAGGGCTGCTCTCCCCTCAGGAGGAGGTCATCAAAGAACAGTACCTTTAACTGCATCTGCTCCAGTGCAACTTATAGACAACTCAGAATGAGTTTGCCCTTGTATCACCAGTGGGCAACTTCAGAGTACCCAGGGCACCTTCAGAGGTACCACTTAGGCTCATTTGACTCTTGATTTCTAGAACTAGCTGGATTTTGGATTTTCAAGCCTTCTGTTTTTTTTTTTTTTTTATTCTTTACAGCCTGTTCCAACTCATTCTTCAGGATTTCAATTTAAACAGTCCTGCTTACTCAGGAACATTTGCTGAGTTTCCCATACGAAAGTTAAGTTTGTAATTATATTTTTTGTTCGCTTATTTACTCTTTTTCCCATTAATGACAGATCTGTTAATGTTCTCTGGCCACTGCAACAAAATACCACAGATAATTTATTTACTAATAGTTTTGAAAGCTAGAAGATGGAGAGCAAAATGTGAGGATTTGTGCTTTCCCAGGCTTGTCCTCTTGTCTTGCAAATGATCAACCTCTTCCTGCATCTTCACATTGCCTCTGAGTGTATGTTTTTGTTTACAAATTCTTCCTTTTAATAAAAACACCAACATAAGGCCTAATCTCATTTCGTCATTGTAAGTTAGTTACTTGTTAGTTACTCATATAAAGACCCTGTCTCCAAATACAGGAATATTCTGAAGTTGTGACAGTTAGGATGTTAAGATACAAATTTTAAAAGGAGACATAGGAATTAAGTAATTTTCCACTGTCTGGCTCAGCACCCACAATAATATAGTATTCAATATTACATACTGTATGGCAAACAATAGCTTCTTAATAATTGTTAGTAACATGGAAGAATTTATTCTTTCCAAATGGCCCAGCATAGACATTCTTTTGTGGTTCTTGCATGCTGGGAATTTCTTATTCTTCCACATTTATTCTCTGCACTTTGACAAGTTGTGAGTTGCTGCATAAGCTATCATCTACTGCTCAAAGAAACTTCTCCAATAAATCTGAGAGCTGCACCAATAAATAATAGGTATAAATAAACACATTTAGAGAACAGTTTGTACTAATGTCCACTTAGCAAAATAGTAATAGTAGGCATACATATTACTTTACATGTATGTTCCAGCTTTCCTAAAAAACATAGGCTGAATTCTTAGAATATACAAAACACAAGAGGATGGGGTTCTAAAATGGAACAGGTGCTCGCTTCAGCAGCACATATACTAAAATTGGAACGATACAGAGAAGATTAGCATGGCCCCTGCACAAGGATGACACGCAAATTCGTGAAGCGTTCCATATTTTTATGGAAGAAAGAATCTCAGGTGTAGAAGATACAATGGAAGAAATCGATGTATCTGTCAAAGAAAATGTTAAAATGGAACAGAAATGGGGATGTACATCAGAGGTAGACTGATGCTTCTTCCATCTCCAACACTGAAAGCGAAGGTGATAGAGTAAGGGAAGAAGGAAGGAAGAAAACAACTTAAAATTTGAAGGAATTTTTTTTTTAATGAGTTACTAAATTTCCACACAAAATGTATACTCTAGCCAATTGCATTTAATAGTACTAGGTGCTTGTACACTTACCAATACTGAGACAACCTTAATTTAATTCTTGTCAGTTTGAAACACAAAAGGTGACAGATAGTTCATCTTTTTGTCTGTGTTTTATTACTAAAGAAGTGATCTATATTAAAATTTTTTGTCACAATTCTATGAATTAACTTTTGATGTCCTTTATTAGTTTTTATTTAGCCATATATGTTCAATACAATATTTTTATTTTTGAGAATTTCATAAATCTATACTATGTGTTTTTGTTGTATTCACTACCCTCTCCTCCCTTAACTTTTTCCGGATACAACTTTCACCAGTCCCAACATCAGGAACTTTGTTGTTATAATATACTGATTCTAATTTTTGCTGCTCATATATTCATGAATGTGAAGCCAACTTGTTTTTCACTCCTCCAGAAACCATAACGTGATAATATCTCCTCATCTAGGGACAAAGACTCATGAACACCTTCCCTGTCCATGCTGGAATGCTGACAGGTTTGATCTTGTGCAGATCTTGTATAGGCAACCACACTTGATATGAGTTCACCAGCACAGTGTTTCTTACATGTCTAAGAGATACTGTTTCCCACTGCTTTTTTTTTAGATGCCCTATCTGTGATGTGATATATACATCGCATTTTAAAGCTGAGAACTTCACAGTTATACTTCCCATCTTGAACAGTTGTGAATTTCTGTGTACCAAAACGATAACAACAACAAAAGAAAAAAGAAAAAAATTCTCAGATAGTTCTAAGAGCTGTACTAAACTATAGATACAGAGATAAAAAAAATAAAGGGAAGTTTATTTTTTGCAAATTAATGATAGTAAATTCACCTCACAGATTTATGAACTCCCCAACTGTGTAAATAAATTTCAGCTAGAGTTATAGTACTAAACATGTATTTCGTTCTATGGAGCAGGTCTTAAATCTAATCTGAAAGCAGTTGGTTACCCTTACAATATTTGTTCCATTGTACTAATGGGCATATCCTGATACCCTGGTCATTACTGTAGTCCACAGGGTTCCAAGTTATATAACGTTGTTGATGTCTGCTCCCCTCAGGAGCTTGCATAGCATCTCTAGTACTATGAGAATAGCCAGTAAGGAGGTAGATTCCTGGTCAGTACCATCTGCATTTATTTATTTATGTGAGCAAAATGTATGTTATCTTCAGCAATAAGGTCTTACCATCAAGTTCATGTAGATATACAATAATGATATCAAAATCTGTATTGTTTGGAGTGATGTCAACTTGATTTCTTCACAATCATTTAGCCACATTATATAATAAATGTGTTTTCCTCAGTAAAGGAGTAGGACCTGAAGATCATATTCCCCAACTGCTGGGATTTTACCTGGTTTAATCTTGTACAAATCTTGTGCCAAACTCCAGCTGCTCTAAGGTCATGTGTATGATAGTCATGTCACATCCAGAATATATCATTTCACAACACACCTTCCCATTCCCAGGCTTTTAGATTGTTCCTATACCCTTTTCTGTGATGTTCTCTTAGTCTTGTTGGTGGTAGTAGTGGTTGATATAGATGTCTTGTTTATGTCTGAGCATTCAGTCTGTTATCTAAGCACTTTGACTAGTTATCATCCCTCCATTGACTTTTTCCCACTGTGTAAAGAAACTTCGCTTACCATGGCTGAGAGCAACTCAAATCTGAGGGAGGTAATGCACACCTTCCATTCTCTTCTTTTTTCTCAATAATTACTCTTCCACTTTGTATTTTCCAGACTCTACATGCAAGAATAATTGTCTTTCTGAACCTGCCTTTAAAATTGTGTGCGTGTATGTGTGTGTGTGTATGTGTATCATTGTTCAAAAGACAGAATTGTAGAATTAGTTGTCTCCTTCTACTTGTACATGTTGTAGTTGCTAATCTTTGTTGTCAAATTAACTTGTTCTTGGATCTAATAAAAATCAAACCTGCTGAGCCTTCTTATTAAAGACTTTGTTTGTTTGCTTGCTTGTTTGTTTCAGACAGGGTCTCACATGTAGCAATGGTTAGACTAGAAATTCCTATGTAGTGTAGACTGGCCCTGAACTCACAGAATCTACCTGCCTCTCTCTCTTAAGTGCCTTACAGCACCTGGAATTTTTAAGTTTAATTGCATGGGGCAGTCTATGTACATTAAGTACAGTTACCTGCAGAAGTCAGAGGCATCATATCTCCTTGAAACTGAAGTTACAGGTAATTGTGAAACAAAATGGGTTCTGGAAAAGTGAATTCAAGTCCTCTGTATAAGTAATACATGCTCTTAACTGTTGTGTCTTTAGGGATATTCTTGATCAGATTATTTGAAGTACAAAGACCTACCCTAAATATCTTTTTGCCTACTTGTCTTCGATGTTATTATTATTATTATTATTATTATTATTATTATTATTATTAATTACACTTTATTCATTTTGTATCCCCCATAAGCCCCTCCCTCCTCCCCTCCCGATCTAACCCTTCCTCCCTTTTCTGCATGCATGCCCCTCCCCAAGTCCACTGATAGGGGAGGTCTTCCTCTCCTTCTTTCTGATCTTAGACTATCAGTTCTCATCAGAAGAAGCTGCATTGTCATCTTCTGTGACCTGATAAGGCTGCTCCCCACTCAGGGGGAGGTGATCAAAGAGCAGGCCAATCAGATTATGTCAGAGGCAGTCCCTCTTCCCATTACTATGTAACCCATTGGACACTGAACTGACATGTGCTACATCTGTGCAGGGGTTCTAGGTTATCTGCATGAATAGTCCTTGGTTGGAGTATGAGTCTCTGGGAAGTTCCCTGTGTTCAAATTTTCTTGTTCTGTTGCTCTCCTTGTGGAGTTATTGTCCTCTCCAGATCTTACTATTTCCCACTTCTTACTTAAAATTCCATTCACTCTGCCCGACAGTTACCCATCAGGCTCAGCATCTGCTTTGACAGTCTGCAGGGCAGAGGCTTTCAGAGGCCCTCTGTGGTAGGTTCCTCAGTTGTTTCCTGTTTTCTTCTTCTGGCTTTTAGAGGCCCTCTGTAGCAGGTTCCTAGGTTGTTTGCTGTTTTCTTTTTCTTCTGATGTCCATCCTCTTTGCCTTTCAGGATGGGGATTGAACATTTTAGTTAGGGTCCTCTCTTTTGCTTAGTTTGTTTAGATGTACAGATTTTAGTGGGTTTATTCTATGTTGTATGTTTATATGGGTGAGTATATACCATGTGTGTCTTTTTGCTTCTGGGACAACTCACTCAGGATGATCCTTTCCAGGTCCCACCATTTACCTGCAAATTTCATGATTTCCTTATCTTTCATTGCTGTTTGTTGACAACTTCATCTATCCTTTTATTACTGTATTCTTTTACTGATATTAGAGCAAGCTTCTCTGGACTTTCATTGCAGCAGATATTTGGGAATCATCCAGGTCTTCAGGGTCAGAATGAACTGCTGAGGCATTTATCCTGGTGGACTGAATTTTTCCTCTTCAGTGGAAGATAGACATTGTTCAAATAACAACACCATATCCCAAAATAAGTTATTTTCAACAATAATAGAAAAGTAGTAAAATAATATATGTGGAAATCATCTATATGCTAAAATGTAATCTAAAATATGCCTCCAAAAAGAAGAGACTTTAATTGTAAAAAAGCTTATTCCTGCTTCCTCTTTCATTCAGTTTTTAATTATATTTTCAGTAGTATGTTCAATACTTAATGTGTATACATACTAAAGAAGCATTTTGTATTCTCATCTCCATACTAAAGGAACATTTATTTGTCTTGTCCAAACATAGTATCATAACCTTAAGAAACAAATTACCAGGGAGGACCCAAGATGGTGGCACCTAGAGAACACTGCATCTGATAAGCAGGATAGCAGTGACTCTACAGTGACCAACAAAATGAACTCTGGGCCATAAAACACCAGGTATTGTATTTCCTAGGTGAGAGGAAACCCCACAGTCTCCATTTTCAGGTTACCCAGCCAAACTACAAAACAGTTCTCAAGTCCTAGCAGGCACTCAGTTGCCAGTCCAGAGCCACAGGCCTGTGTGCTCTGATCATCATCCCAGACTAAATTGTGGGCCTTACAACACCAGACACTAGGATTTCAAGGTGAAAGACAACCCCACAGTAAAGGAAGCAATCTGGAACAACCTCAGTTAACCCAGACAATCCCTGGAAAAAGGTCACAGGCTCTGGCAGGCACACAGTGGCCAGCCTATAGAGCAGCCTGCATGCCCGACACACCATCCTAGACAAACTTGTGGCCCCAGGGCACCATAGACTGGTTTTCCCTGTCAGGAGAATACCCTATGGTAAGGGAAACATAAGGTCCAACCTCAGGACACTCAGCCAAACCCTGTACCCCAAAAAGTTCTCTGGAATATTTTCTGGGTTCCTGCATGTGTTCAGTCACAAGGTCAGAGCCACTCACCTATGCCTGTGTTCTCTACTAATGATTCCTGACTGAATTGTGGACCCCAAAACACTACAGACTAGGTTTCCCTATCAGGAGGAAATTCCACGATGGGGGAAACATCAGGTCCTACCTCAGGACACCTACCTCCAGTAAAGTTTCAGCATTCCTGCAAGCTCCAGGCTCTAGATTCTTGCCTCACTCATGAGTACTGCACTCACCTGCCACTGATTACCACTTGAGTAATTGGGCAGAAAGCTCCAACCTGTGACCTACAGAAGCCTGAGATCCAAGGGATCAGCCCCTACATACTGCTCCAAGTTACAACCAGTATCACTAGCCAACTGACCAAATGTCAGGGTTCTGTGGTTCTGTCAGAGGGATGCACCAAGCAAACACAGTGTAAGAGCAGCAGCAGCTCACTAAATTCAGAGCAAGAAATCTAGGGGAAGGGCAACTGTCTCCAGGATTTCTCCTGGGGAGAGGACAGTTGCCCTGAATACCATCAATCAAAGTTACCACACAGGTCCATACACCAGCCATTTGGTGACCACACCCAAAAGGCTGAGGAGACCTTCTTCAGAAACAATCATCTACCTGCCAAGGGGATTCTCCCCACCTCAGGATTTCAACAGGCAACAGAAACTAACAGCCAACACCTGAGACAGCCATATTGGTAGAGACCACTGTAAAAGCACAACCAACAAAAGGCAAAGCAATATGGCATCTTCAGAACCCAGGTATTCAGGGACAAGTAACCATGGAAACACTATCATAAGTGAAATTCAAGATGACCTTTCTTCTATGCTTATGATGAGGATAATGGAGGAAATAAATAAAATGCATAAAGAAATAGAGGAAGATATAATCAAACATTATGGCCATCTTTAAGGAAATACAGGAAGATAAACTCAAACAGATTATGGCCATCCATAAAGAAACAGAGGAAGATAAAGTCAAAGTATGCCCATCCATAAAGAAATATAGGAAGATGCAGCCAAACAGTTTGTGTCCTTCAGGGAGGAAATCATTAAATCACTGAAAGAAATAAAAGAAACAGAGGAATGTTCAAACAAACAAGAGAAGGAATTGAAGGAAAATACAGTCAGATGGGTGAAAAAAAAACAGAAAAATGATTCAAGATCTGAAGATAGAATTGGAAAAATTAAAGAAAACACACATGGAGAAATCATGCAGAGGAATAACTTAGAAAAGAAAACAGGAACTACAAAGGTAAGTATAAACAACAGACTACAAAAGATGGAAGAAAGAATCTCAGGTGTGGAAGATACAATGGAAGAATTGGATGTATAAATCAAAGAAGATGATAAATCTAAAAAATTCCTGACACAAACCATCCAAGAAATCCAAGACAACATGAAAAAACTAAACCTTAGAATAATAGGAATAGAGGATAAAGAAGATTCACATCTCCAAGGAACAAAAAATATTTTCAACAAAATCATAGAAGAAATTTTCCAAATTTAATGGAGAGGCTTATAAGCATATAAAAGACCTACAGAACACCTAATAAATTAGACCAGAAAAGAAAATCTTCCTGCCATATAATAATCAAAACAGTAAGTATACAGAACAAAGAAACAAAACAAAACACATCAAAACAAAAAAGTTGCATGGGAAAAAGGCCAAGCAGCATGTAATGGCAAACCCATCAGAATCACACCTGATTTCCCAACAGAGACTATGAAACCCAGAAGTGCCTGGATGGATATCATGCAGACCCTAAGAGAACACAGATGTTAGCCCAGGCTACTATACCCAGCAAAACTCTCAGTCATCATAGATGGAGAAAACATGATATTCAACAACAAAAACAAATTCAAACAACACCTACCCACAAATCCAGCATTACAGAAGATACTGGAAGGAAAAATACATCCCAAGAAAACTAACTACTTTCAAGAAAACACAGGAAATAAATAATAACCTCACTACAGCAAAACTGAAAGTAGCCAAGCACACCAAAGACTACCACAAACAACAACAAAATCAAAGGATCAGACAGCCAATGCTCACTAATCTCTCTTAACATGAATTCCCCAATAAAAAGACAGAAAAACAGAATAGATGTGTAAAAAAGACCCAACAATCTGTTGCATACAAGAAACACATCTAAGTCACAAATATAGACATTACTTGAGAGTAAAGGGCTCGAAGACGGATCTCCAAGAAAACAGAACCAAGAAGCAAGCAGGAGTAGCTATTCTAATATCTAATAAAATACACTTTCAACCAAAATTATTCAAAAAAGACAGGGACGGTCACTTCATACTCATCAAAGGAAAACTCCACCAAGAAAACATCACAATTCTGAACATCTATGGCCCAAATACAAGGGGACCCACATTTTTAAAAGACACATTAATAAAATTTAAACCATACATATCCCTACACATTAATAGTAGCAGACTTCAACACCCCATTCTCAACAAAGGACAGGAAAATAAAACAGAAATTATACAAAGAAACCATGATTCTAACTGTGGTCATGAATCAAATGGACTTAAGAGACAGCTATAGGATGTTTCACCTAAACACAAAAGACTTTCTCTTCTTCTCAGCAACTCAATGAACCTCCTCCAAAATACACCATATATCAGGTGACAAAGCAAGCCTCCAAATACACAAGCAAATTGAAATACTCCCTTGTATCCTATTTGACTGTATGGAATAAAGTTGGACCTCAACAACAGAAATAGCAAAAAACCTACACACACATGGGAACAACTCTCTTCTCAATGACAGCTGGGCTGGGGAAGAAATAAGGAAAGAAACTAAAGTCTTCCTACAAAGCAGTGAAAATGAAGGCACAACATACCCAAAATTATGAAACATGATGAAAGCAGTGCTAAGAAGAAAGTTCAAAGCACTAAGTGCCTTCAAGAAGAAATTTGAAACATCTCATTCAAGTAACTTAAGACTCACCTGAAAGCCCAGGAAAAAAATAAGAAGCAGACACACACAAGAAGAGAAGACCACTGGAAATAATCAAACTCATGGATGAAATCAATAAATTAAAAACAAATAAAACAATTCAAATAAGTGAAACTAAGAGCTGGTTCTTTGAGAAAATCAACAAGATAGATGAACTCTTAGACAAACTAACTAGAAGGTAGAAAGTCACTGTCCAAACCAACAAAATTAGAATTGAAAACGGGGACACAACGACAAACACTGAGGAAATCCAAACAAACATTAGGTCTTACTTCAAAAGCCTATATGTCAAAAAATTTGAAAATCTAAATGAAATGGACAATTTTTTTGATCGATTCCACAAACCAAAGCTAAATCAAGATGAGGTAAATTAATTAATTAGTACTATAATCTACAAGGAAATAGAAGCTGTCATCAGAAGTATCCCATACAAAAAAAACCAAAAAAACAAAAACAAAACAACAACAACAGCAAAAAAAAAAAAAAAAAAAAAAAAAACCCAGGGCCAGATGGTTTCACTACACAATTCTACCAGACCTTCAAAGAAGAGGTAACACCAATACTCTTCAAACAATTCCACAAAATAGAAACAGAAGGAACATTAACAAACTCATTCTATGAAGCCACAATCACCTTGATATCTAAACCTCAGAAAGACCCAACAAAGAAAGAGAATTTCTGGCCAATCTCCCTTATGAACATTGATGCAAAAATACTCAAGAAAATACTCAAGGAAATACCCACAAATGAAATCCAAGAACACATCAAAGTTATTATCCTTTATGACCAAGTAGGCTTCATCCCAGGTATGCAGGGGCGGTTCAATATACAGAAATCCATCAATGTAATCCACCATATGAAAAAAAAAATGAAAGGAAAAAAAACATGATAATCTCCTTAGATGCTGAAAGAAGCATTTGATAAAATCCAACATTTGTTTATGTTTAAAGTTCTGGAGATATCAGTGATACAAGGCATTTACTTAAACATAGTAAACACAATATACAGCAAGGCTATAGCTGACATCAAACTAAATGGAGAAAAACTTAAATCAATCCTACTGAAATCAGAGATAAGACAAGGCTGCCCATTATCTATATCTCTTCAACATAGTTCTTGAAGTGCTTGCTAGAGCAATAAGACAATTAAAGGAAATCAAAGGGATTCAGTTCTGAAAGAAATAAGTTAAAGCATCACTATTTGCAGATGATGTGATATTGTACATGAGTGACCCCAAAAATTCTATCAGGGAACTCCTACAGCTGATAAACACCTTCAGCAAAGTGCCTGGATGAAAAATTAACTCAAAAAAAAAAAAATCAGTAGCACTCTTGTATATAGAAGACAAATGGGCTGAGAAAGAAATTAGGGAAACATCACTCTTCACAATAGCCACAAAGGACATACCTTGGTATGACTCTAATCAAGGAAGTCAAAAACTTGGAAAAACTTCCAGTCTCTGAAGAAAGAAATAGATTAAGATATCAGAAGATGGAAAGATCTTCTATGCTCATGGCTTGGCAGGATTAACATATTAAAAATGTCCATCTTACCAAAAGCAATCTACATATTCAATGCAATTCCCATCAAATTACCAACACAATTCTTTACAGAACTGGAAGGAAAAATTCTCAACTTCATATGGAATAACAAGAAACCCAGAATCACTAAAACATTCCTCTACAATAAAAGATCTTCTAGGGGTATCTCCATCCCTGATCGCAAGTAGTACTACTACAGAGCAACAAGATTAAAAACTGCATGGTACTGGCATAGAAACCGAAGTCCCAGAATTAAACCCACAAACCTAATTTGAACACCTGATTTTTGACAAACACATCAAAACCATATAATGGAAAAAAGATAGCATCTTCAACAAACGGTGCAGGTATAACTGGATATCTACATGTAGAAAAATGCAAATAGATCAACATTTATCACCCTGCACAAAACTAAAGTCCAAGTGGATTAAAGACATCAATATAAAACCAGACTCACTAAACCTGTTAGAAGAAAGAGTGGGGAAGAACCTTGAACTCACTGGCACAGGAGACAACTTCCTGAACAGAACACCAACACCACAGTCTCTAAAATCAACAATCAATAAATGGGACCTCATGAAAGTGAAGCTTTTTTGCAAAGCAAAGGACACTATTATCAGAAAAAAAAATGACAGCTTATAGACTGGGAAAGTACCTTCACCACCCTATATCTGACAGAGGGTTAATATCCGGTATATATAAGGAACACAAGAAGTTACACAGCAACAAACCCAAGTAATCCAATTTAAAAGATGCATACAGACCTAAAGAGAGAATCCTCAATAGAGGAATATTGAATAGCAAGCATGTTCAACATCCTTGGTAATCAGGGAAAGGCAAATCAAAACGACCCTGAGATTTCACCTTACACCCATCACAATGGCTAAGACTAAAAACTTAAGTAAGAACACATGCTGGGGAGGATATAAAGAAAGGGAACCTTCCTCCATTGCTGGTGGGAATGTAAACATGTACAACCACTTTGGAAACTAACCTGGCACTTTCTCAGACAATTAGGAACAGTGCTACTTCAAGATCTAGCTATACCACTTCTAGGCATATATCCAAAATATGCTCAAGTACAGAACAAGGAAATTTGTTCAACCATGTTCTTAGCAGCTTTATTTATAATAGCCAGAATCTGAAAACAACCCATTTGTCCCTCAACTGAGGAATGGATGAAGAAATTATGGTACATTTACACAATGGAATACTACTCAGCAATTGAAAACAAGGAAATCATGAAATCTGCAGGCAAATAGTGGGCTCCAGAAAAGATCATCCTAAGTGAGTTTTCCCAGAAGCAGAAAGACACACATGTATATAATCACTTAGAAGTGATTATTAGACATGTAATATTAGACATGTAATATAGGATAATCATACTAAAAGCTGTATACCTAAAGAAGCTATGCAAGATGAAGCACCCTGGGTAAGATGCTCAGTCCTCATTCAGAAAGGCAAATGAGACAGACATCAGAAGAGGGTGAAAACAAGGAACAATATAGGAGCCTCCCACAGAGGGTTTCTGAAAGACTCTACTCAGCAGGGTATCAAAGCAGATGCTAGACTCATAGCCAACTCTTTTACAGAGTACAGGGAATCTTATGATAAAATGGGGAGATGAAAAACCTGGAGGGGTCAGGAGCTCCATCAGGAGAGCAAAAGAACCAAACATTTTGACCCCAAAATGAGATTGATACTCCAACCAAGAACCATTCATGGAAATAACCTAGTACCCCTGCCATGTAACCCATGGCAGCTCAGCCTTCAAGTGGGTTCCCTAGGAAGGGGAACAGGGGTTGTCTCTGACATGGACTCAGTGGCTGGCTCTTTGATCTTCTCCCTTGAGTGGTGGCAGCCTTAGCAGGCCACAGAGGAAGACAATGCAGACAGTCCTGTTGAGACCTGATAGGTTAGGTTCAGATGGAAGGGGAGGAGGACCTCCCCTATCAGTGGACTGGGGAAGGAGCCTGGAAGGAGAAGAGAGATGGAGGATGGGATTGGGAGGTGAGGAGAGAGGGGCCTACAGCTGTGATACAGCTTTGAATAAATTGTAATAAATAAACAAAAAAAATTAAAATCATGGGAAAAATTAAAAATGTGCACACACAAAAATACAAAAAAAATTACCATACAAGTTTTTCACATACTTGGCTAGAGTTATAACAAGATACTTTGTATTTTTGTGGCTTTTATGAAGGGTGTCCTTTCCCTAATTCCTTCTGCATCCATTTTGTCTTTTGTATTCAGGAAAGCTACTGAATTTTTTTTTTTTTTTAGTTAATTTTGTATCCAGCCACTTTGCTTAAGGTGTTTTTACCAGTTCTCTGATAGAATTTTTGGGATCAATTAGTTTTACTACCATAACATCTGCAAATACTGATACTTTGACCTCTTCCCTTCCAATTTTTGCCCCCTTGTTCTTTTCCCTTGTCTTATTGCTCCAGCTAGGACTTCAAGTATTATGTTGAAGAGCTATTGTGAGAGCAGGTAGCCTTGCCTTGTCCCTGATTTCAGAGGAACTGACTTAAGTTTCTCTCCACTTTGCTTGATGTTGCCTATATGCTTGCTGTATATTGCCTCTAGTATGTTTAGGTATGTGTCTTGTATCGCTGATCTCTTTAAGAGTTTAAATGTGAACGGCTGTTGTATTTTGTCAAATGCTTTTTTTGGCATCTAAGGAGAGGATCATGTGTGTTTTTTTTTGTTTTGTTTTTTTTTTTCAGTTTGTTTATATGGTGCATTACACTAATGAATTTCTGTATATTGACCAACTCCTGTAGGCCTGGAATGAACCCTATTTGGTCATGGTGAATGATACCTTTGATGTGTTTGTGGATTTGGTTTGTGAGTATTTTATTGAGTAATTTTGCATCAGTGTTCATAAGGTAAATTCATCTGAAATTCCCTTTCTTTGTTGGGTTTTTGTTAGGTTTAAGTATCAAGGTGACTGTGGTCTAATAGAATGAATTTCATAATGTTTTTTTCTGTTTCTATTTTGTGGAATAGTTTGTATTAGTTCTTTTTTGAACATCTGGTAGAATTCTGCACAGGGGTTATCTCTGACATGGATTCAGTTGACGGCTCTTCGATCACTTCCCCCTAGCAAGGTGGCCTTGCCAGTTTGTAGAGGAAGATGATCCATACAGTTCTGATGAGACTTGATAGGCTAGGATTAGATGGTATGGGAGGAGATCTAGTGGAAATAGATATGGGTGAAGAGAGAAGGAGGGTTGCACTAGGAGGAGATGAGGGACGGTGCTACAATTGGTATATAAAGTGAATAAATTATAAAAATATAAAATATTTTTAAAATACATGTAAAAACAAAAGAAACAAATTACCCATTTATGATGTAGTAGTTTGAATTTTTCAAAGATGACTGCACATGTTGCTCCCCTAGCCATTTTGAGACAAAGTTAAGCCAGTGTGTCCTTAAATTGCTACATAGCTGAGGATAAATTTGAATTTCTGAACCGATTGTTTTCATCTCCCAAGTATTATGAATATAAACATGTGCCAACATGTTGAACCTTCAGTGCTTTTCAGTATGATATGGACAGTTCTCTAGTGAAAGATATCATGTGTCATTTTCTTAAACCTAGGTGGACTTTTATAACTGCTTAAATTGATATAATATACCTAAAGTATTACTCTGTGACTTTGAAGGTCACAAATAGCTTGCTGTAACTCTCTTATTGTATTCATACTTAAAACCTAGCCATCACCTTGTGAATGTGTCAAGAATATGTAGAAGCAACATGGATATATCTCAGCTGATGTTCCCTGGAAGGACTCCCTAGCTGATATGTGAGTGGACAACCCTGAGAATTCCAGTCTCCAGCCATTGCTTTGTCCTAGATGAAACCTAGGAATTATTGTATGGGCACCATCTGCTTATAATGTGTGCTTTGTGAATTCCTGACCAACAGAATCCACAAGAATCACCAACTTCTTATTATCGTTTTGAATACTAGGTTAGTAGTTAACTAGACATGCTCTAGTAATTTATTATACCTTGTTGACTTAAGACATGGCTGTTACATACTAGACTCCAAATACACATGTGTCTATTTATGAACCAATTTATATTCCATACACCTGTTTAATAGTATCTAACGAATAATTAATACTTTTCTGTGTATTATTATATAGTGTGTAGAGAATACCTATACACCTCAAAGACAACCAGTCAAAGATAGATCAAATAAATGTCATAATATCACATCATAACACTGTAGTCATCTTAATTTTTTGTAAATACATGTTGCACAAAGACTAAATCACCTAATGAGACAGTTCTCACAATATGTTAAGCACCATTGTTAAGTATTCCAATGCTCTAATAGTAGATATATAGCTAAAGCTATAGAAAAAAACAAACAAACAAAAACCCAAGTCTTATTTCACATACACATAAGACTTATTTCACATACAAGTAAACTCTCCAGATAATTGTATTCCCCATAGAAATTCAATGGTATAGGCTGCTTCAGTGTAGTGAAGCCACAATCCTCATATAAGGCTTTCTAAATTGCACAAGTGTGATAAAAAACAGCTAGAGAGTTTGTGCTCGGGTTCTTAAAAAATTTCAGCTGGAAGTGACACCTTTTCTGCCCAATGGTGATAATTAGTTATATTGTCTCATCAACAATGAAGTGACTGAGCAACATAGAAGAGCACATGAATATTGAGTGAGTGAGTGAGTGAGCAGCATTATTTTTTCCAGAAATTTCATACATATTTCTTTTCATACATTGGTTCAGACAGAGTTTAGAATTTAATATTTTGAATTTGGGGGATTTTTTTTTACAGTAAAAAATGGGACTTCTAGATGGACATAGACATGCATTCATATAATCTTATCAGTTAAGAAATGGAGGCAGGAGGGTAAAAAGTTCAACATCAGCAATATCTACAGAGAGAGTTGAGCCAACCTACGATGCATGGGACCTTGTCTCTAAAATCAAAACAAAGCAATCCTAGAATATTTTTCATTGGTGTAGGGACATAAAATAAACTAAAACAAGGAGGAACCTAAATGGTTCCCTGCTTAATTAAATTAATTACTTTATCTATCTAGTTATTTATTTTGGAGCTTGGGCCTCATACATAGTAAGAATGAACTCTACCACTGAGCTATTCTTGAAAGCCCCCAAATTTCCATTTTATATGGTTATAAGTTTTTATTAGTTGTGCCATGATTTCTGCTGACCAGCACTTTGTAGTGCTTAATGAGGTATCATGAATCATTATTCAATATTTATTTTATTTAACTTAGGCTATAACCAATTCCTAGGCCTATACCCAAAAGCTAATGATGTTTTAAAATTTTCTTAAGGATTTTCCTCTCATAGTCATTGCTCCCTAGCTGAAGTACTAGTCTGAGAAAATTTGATTTGAAGCAGAAAATAATGCACATGATGGAAAGTTCTCAATAATTTAAGAGTTCTTTGGCTTTAGAATAGTAAAAGATAGCTCTATGATAGATACAATAAAATACTGCATTAAATAAGGAGTTTCACTCCAAAAAATAAAGCTTTGGAATGATTACATAGTTTTATTTGGAATATCTAAAACAGTAAGTAAAGTATAGACTTTTGTCAATTTCTTGTTGAGTTGACACACCATTCTTCTTAGTGGAGGGAAGGAGAAACTTGTGCTTTTAATATTCATGTGTTCATCATCACTGATATATTGGAGTGCAGAAACATTCCACCATTGCCTTCGAACATGACCCTTCAGTTTTTTGTAGGCATACTTCATTCAGTAAATCACAGGTATTATTCTGAGTTTACATTGTGCTTGCATGTTTCTTCTTTTCTGCATGTAATGGACATCTACCTTAGGACTGCTTAAGACTTTTAAATATTAATTGATGCAATCTGCGAAGAGGTCAATTTGTGTCATTTTTCTCTTTTATAGTTGCTTTTGAAATGATCTACTTTCACAACTCCAAACGGCATCTACCAGGTTGATGATGCCACACATATATCTGTAGCCTTATGTTTCCCCTAAACCCCTGGCTTTTGTCCACTCCTCTATTTAAGTGTGTGGTGGGCATGTTCCAATAAGAATTCTTTTTTTCTGATTGAGTTGTGCCTTCTATTAGCCAAGGCTGGTCGTGAACTTACTACCTATGCTCAGGTTGACTTGTGAATTTGTAATCCTCCTGCTTCCACCTCCCAATTTCTGGGATTCCTGGTGTACATTACGATGCCCGCCCTATCACAATTCTTGATTTCACCTTAACTCGTATGCCACAGTCTTTACTTTTTCTTATTTCTTTCAATAATATTGTGATTCAGTCAGTCATTTAGGATAAAAGCCTGTACATTCCCTATTTCCGCTTTTCTCCTGTGTCATAAAGCTAACCATTAAAAAGTTCTTCAGGAAATCTACATTCAGTCTTTCCTGAATCCAACAACATTTCACCACTCCAACACTTCTAACTTAATCCACGATTTCACTAAGAGGTAAGTGTTAATTTGTCCACGAATTATCCCATGCAGAGACAAAATTGGCCTCCTGCTAATCTCCATAGAAACTGGCCCAGGCCAGTATTTAAGGCAATCAATCTTGGTCAACCTTGAGGCTTGGATCTCAGCCTTCCAAGCGGAGCAGCTGGGATAGGGTTTGGTGCTTCTCCAATGATAGTCACTGATGTGGTAAATCCTGCTGTCAGCGCCTTTCCTCGCTTCCATAGCACTGGAAAGGGAACTGTTAGAATTTAGTAGAATAAGGTTCTGATATATCATAGCATTATTATATTTTATTCCTTAATTTAACCAGAGGAGAGAATGGCAAAATAGGAATGAAGCTTGTTATTACTGAATAATATTCCTTATTTTTCCTGTGACTCTGGAGATGGAACACAGTGCCGTGGGGGTATGCTAGATAAGCATTCTGCTGCTGAGTTATACCCCTTGCTCTCTGAGCCATATTTCTGTAACATCCTGGTCTCTTAGCATATCAGGTAAGATTCCTGGATTTCCCCCAATGATTCAGCATAAACACCCTATATCACCAAATTTACAATACTCTTTACACATCTGAGGTCTGATATAAAGCTTCCTCTGAGTTTAAGGAGCAATGAAGAGCTCACATGAATGCTGTGAACACCTTTTCAGGACATCTGATCTATTAGCTATCTGAACTTCTGTCTGTATTGTACAATGGATGTTCTATTATATATAAATCAGAGCTAGGCTCTGCCTCCTACATTGAAATCATTGTGTTCGTATTCTATTTAGTCCTATTTTAATTTGAGTGGAAACACTATTTGTTCAAACCAAAAAAGCTGTTTTCCATCTCCACTATCTGTTCTCCCAACTCACAAATTCAATCCACCAGCAATCTCTACAAGAATCCCTCTTTCAAAATACAGTCAGAATTCTACCACATTTCATTGCATTGGCCTTCAAAGCATAGTGACTATTTTCACAAAAAGCCTAAAGTGATTGCCAATATGAATCATGTCATCTCCTAGCTCACTTTGCCCAAGGGCTTCCAATCACACTACAATATACTCTAATTTGCCAAATGACCATAGATTTATCTGTCCCTTGTCTCTTTTTTTTTCTCTAGCTTCTGCTCACTTTGTTTTAAACATAGTAGTCTACCTTATTGATCTTGAATTTGCTAAGCTTTCTGGCATTCCAAGATAGCTTGCATTGCCTAGAGTCTCCCAGCCTTTGAAAGATCTCTTTTATGTCACACATGTCTCCATTCAAATACTGCTTACTTCTGAGCAAGTGCATGTGCTGATCAATCTATCTGAAATAAAACTCCCCTTTGCTTTGCATATTCTTAACGTATTTTGTTTTTCTTTGCTTGCTCTTGTAATGTAGAAGCACAGAAAATATTGTTCATGACCTTGTAATCTGTCCCTCTAGTGTAATGTGAATGTCATGAAAGTAGGAGACTTGTTTATCTCATTTGTAACTCTATAATCTCTAAGCCCCAAAACAAAACTTGACACTGTTGAAAACTTATTTCGTGAATAACTGAATAAGAAGTGAATTTTTTAAGTTTGGAAAGATATTCCTTAGATATCATGGAAAATTAAATCCAAATAGTAAAATTCAGTTATTAATAGGTTCTTAAGGCTTCTAAACTGAATACATAAAAGTATGAATAGATTAAAATTGCTTTTATGCACCACATAAAAAAACTACAAAATATCTTTATACCTATTTTTTGTTTGCTAAAGTGACCACTTTTTAAAATATTTTTAATTGAAACAATAAATTTGAGACAGAGAAATTGTTCAATACATGAAAATTTCTCTATAAGGAAAAGTAAAGAAGTGTCAAACATGATGGGTGTTATCTTTTTCTTCTTTTGCTGAGAGAAAAATCAAGAAATAAAATGTTTATTTGAATAGTCAATGACTAATAATCATTTCAAAAGTGTATATTAATTATAAGCTGTCAGGATAAACCTTAAGAATAATTTCTTTTTGTGAGATTGGTCATACTTCTTTTATATGAATATGTTGAGCTACTAGTACAGTAGTGATTTTGAGATTTAAAAGTTGATTAAAATGTATTTCTTTTTTTAGTTTTTTAATTTTAATTTTTATATTAATTATAGTTTATTCACTTTGTATCTGAGCTGTAGCTCCCTTCCTCATTCGCTTTCATCCCTCATCTCTTCCCATGCCCCTCTTCAAGTCCAAGGATAGGGGAGGTCCTCCTCCCCTTCCATCTGACCCTAACTTATCAAGTCTCATCAGAACTGGCTGCATTGTCCTCCTCTGTGGCCTGGTAAGGCTGCTCCCCCATTAGGGGAAGGTAGTCAAAGAGCTAGCCACTGAGTTCATGTCAGAGAGAGCCCCTGTTCTCCTTACTAGGGAACCCACTTAGACACTGGCTGCCATGGGCTACATCTGTGCAGGGGTTCTAGATTATCTCTATGTTTGTTCCTTGACTGGAGTACCAGTCTCAGAAAAGACCGCTGGTCCCAAATTTCTTGTTCTTGTTGCTCTCCTTGTGGAGCTCCTGTCCCTTCCAGGTCTTTATATCTCTCTTTTCTTTTATAAGATTCCCTATACGCTGCCCAAAATTTGACTATGAACCTCAGCATCTGCTTTGATACCATAATGGGTAGAGTCTTTCAGAACCTCTCTATGGTAGGTTCCTGTCCTGTATCCTGTTTTCTTCCTCTTCAGATGTCCATCTCATTTGCCTTTCTGAATGAGGATTGGTCATCTTACCCTGGATTCTCCTTCTTGCTTAGCTTTTTTAGGTACATAGATTTTAGTATGATTATCCTATATTATATGTCTAATATCCACTTATAAGTGAGTATATGCCATGTATATCTTTCTGCTGCTGAGATACCTCACTCAGGATGATCTTTTCTAGAGCCCACCATTTGACTGAAAATTTCATGATTTCTTTGTTTTAATTGCTGAGTAGTATTCCATTGTGTAAATGTATGACAGTTTCTGCATCCATTCCTCAGGTGAGGGACAACTAGGTTGTTTTCCGAGTCTGGCTATTATGAATAAAGCTGCTAAGAACATTGTTGAGCAAATTTCCTTGTTGTGTACTTGAGCGTATTTTGGATATATGCCTAGGAGTGGTACAGCTAGATCTTGAGGAAGCATTCTTCCTAATTGTCTGAGAAGGCGCCAGATTGATTTTCAAAGTGGTTGATCAAAGACCTCAACATAAAATCAAACACACTAAATCTGTCAGAAGGAAAAGTGGAGAAGAGCCTTGACCTCATTGGCACAGGAGACAATTTCATCAACAGAACACTGACAACACAGGCTCTAAGATCAACAATCAATAAATGGGAACTCATGAAACTGAAAAGCTTCTGTAAAGCAAAGGACACTGTCAGCAGAACAAAAGGACAGCTTACAGACTGGAAGAGATCTTCACCAACCCTATATCTGACAGAGGGCTAATATCCAAAATATATACAGAAGTAAAAAAGTAAACAAATCAAGTAATCCAATTAAAAACGGGGTACAAAGCTAACCAGAGAATTCTCTATAGAGGAATATCGAATGACAGAGAAATACTTAAAGAAATGCCCAAGGTCTGTATCAGGGAAATGCAAATCAAAAGGACCCTGAGATTTCAACTTATACCCATCAGAATTGCCAAGTTAAAAAATTCAAGTGACAATACATGCTGGAGAGGATGTAGTGAAAGGCGTACCCTCCTCCATTGCTGGTGGGAATGTAGACTTGTACAACCACTTTGGAAAAATATATTTCTAATTGATTCTTGCATTTTATGATAAAAGAAGTGAATATTCCTTAAGATTTTGAAAAATAAACCTTCCCAGTGTACAAAGAATAGAAGAAAGGGGCTAAATGTAATAATACTTACCTGTAATCACAACACTCAAGAAATAGAAGCAGGAAGATCAAGAAATCAAGGCTAGACTGACCGATCTAGTCAGTTTCAGGCTAACCTGAGCTACATGAGACCAATCTCAAAAACAAAACAAAACAAAACAAACAAACAAACAAAAAAAACAAATAAGCAAAATGAGGAATGATATGAGTTGAAATTTTATATTTGATTATTATAGCTTTGTCTTGTTCTATGGAGGAAGTCATTCTTCCCTATTGTTATAGGCACCAGAGCATATGAGTTGAGCATAGAGCAATACCACTTGTTATCTAAAGCAATGGCAGTTCAATGTCTCATGTAACTTGCACACCAACTTCTTACATCAATCTTCTGTATTTATACAACATTCTGAAAGAAGTTATCTCTTCCAAAATTCTAGAGTTCCATTGGCCTTCTTAGTCTTGGGCAATTTTGATGTAGCTGGATTAAGGATGCTTACAATATTTTGAACGCTGTGAGGGAAGCAGTTAAAATTCAATTTGATACACTAGTATCAAAGAGGATATTTAAATTAAGATTTTTTTGAGAATAAGTAGAAATTTTTGTTATGAATGTTCATTGAGCTGACTGATATTTGAAGGATGAACTAGAAAAATCATTCATTTGAGTATTAGTAGAAAACTAAAATTTTGAACGAAAATGAGATACCAGAATCAGAATATATCCTGTAAGAACATGAAAATTAAAAGAAAGAATTTTGCTCATGCATGCCAGCTACCATTGAGAAAACTTATAGGTTGAAAAATAAGACCACTGAAACAAAATGGACACAACAGTTTTGGAATGCTAGTGTGGAGCTTCTCAGCAGTAGAGTATAGTCTTATGCTGTGATGTTATTTCTCTTGTAAATATATTAGGACTAATTTTATAATTGTAGCAAAATAAGATGACACACATTGTTGGAGGACCTGTTTCCTTCTTAACAAAATATAAAATTTATGTACACAAAAATATAAGTTCCCTTTTCCCTCAAATGTTGTTTGGACTGCCTTGAACCCTAGCATTTTAGTTCTGTATATTAAGTTATTTATTATCTTTTGGAAATATTTCTCAGGGAACCTACTTTGAAAGAGAAGGACTAGATAAAAATCTTGATTTTTCTATTATACCAACACTGAAGCAATTTCTACAAAGGCCAAAGGGTACTTAAATTTAGAACCCAGGGTTGTTTTCCTTTCAATATCTTCTTAATCAAAATACGTATTTAAGCTTTTGATGAGATGTGCAGTATGTTACAAGAAAAAAAATGTCTTCTTGGGACTTTGATGGAGCTAGTAAAATGATAGAGAAGATGCCAAGAGCAATTATTTATTACAACTTGTGCATACCTAGAATTTGTTATCTCAAAAGTTATTTATTAAAATTAGTGCATACCTAAAATTTGTTAGCTCTGAAGTTGTTTACTGAATTGATGAACTGAGTACATTTATAATGGCTAATGGCTGCTCTTTGGAAAAAGTTGAATTGTTGTTTTGTTTCTTGAAGTAGCTTCCATAATCCAGTAACCTTAGGAGAGATGGGAGATGTGCATGCTTTTGGGTAATTGTTATTATTTTTTATAGGCTATAATTTTAGACCAATTTTAGCTTTACTGAACAAATGAGTGCCAAATAAAGAGAGTCCTCATATGCTATCCACAATCAATACTGTAGTGACACATATGTTACAAATAATGGCCCAATAGTGATATATCATCACTCAGAGTCAGCCATTTACATTAGGATTTGTCATTGATGTTGTCCATCCTATGGGTCCAAACTGATGTACTAACCTTTACACTGAGGTACATAATGATAGATATGTATTTCAATATCATACACAGTCGGTTCCCTGATCTGAATCTTTTCTGTACTATTTGTACTTAACCCTCCCTCCCTACAACTCCTGGAAGCCACAGTATTTTTTATGTCTGATTTAATATTTGGTTGGTGTTGCACGGGTTTTTTTTTTAAATCATTTAATATTATGCATAGTAGTATTTTAATATTGCTACGTCTTTCTTTTTGTCTTTTTCATTTTCCTCTTTTTTTGTGTGTGGTGGTATGTATATAACTCTTTTGGTTTACCAGGCAACTGTTCTACCATTGCGATGTATTGCCAGACCTCTCATTGGTATTTTAATTTGCAGTTCTTTAACAATATATGATGTATGTCATTTTTAATATAATGATTAGCTATCTATGTATATACTTTGCTGTGATGCCTATTCAGGTAGTCAGCTAATTTTAAGACCAAGTTATTGTTAATTTTTGTTGCTTAATTTAATATATATGTATAGATAACAATCCTTTATCAGATGTGTTTTATAAATAGTTCTTCTTAGTGTGTGGCTTTTCTCAGTTTTCTTAACATAACTTTTTTTTAGCTGAATTTTTAAAATGTAATGAGGTCCAACTTATCAATGAGTCATGCTATTAGCATTATGAGAGGAGTATAAAAATATATTGCTGGGCATAATTTTATATGTCTGTAATCACAGTACTATGGAGGGATGACTGAAGGATTGTCATGAGTTTAAGGCTGGCCTGTTCTTTGTAGCATGACCCTACCTCAAAGAAAAATGGGGTGAAGGGAAGTACTAACATTAACCAAGTATAAAGATTATGAAAAGACATATAGAAACACACTGGTTTATAAGGTAGCTAAAAATACAGTTAAATTAATCAGACAAAGAAAGAAAAAAGGAAAGAAAGAAAGAAAGAAAGAAAGAAAGAAAGAAAGAAAGAAAGAAAGAAAGAAAGAAAGAAAGAACAACCAAACACACCCAGTTTCTAACCTCTACAAATTGTTTTAATTATCCAGGATGAAGTCTGAAGTTATGAGGCATAGATCTTGATCCACAGAACCTTTTGTCTAGTTTCAGGCAACAGCATTTTAATATTAAAACAAAAAGAGCCCTGGAGAGATGGCCTGGCAGTTAAGAATGCATGCTGTTTTTGCAGAGGACTTGAATTCAGTTCCAAGAACTTACTTCACATGGCTCACAGCCACCTGAACCTCTGGATGTAGATAACAAGACACCCTTTTCTGGACTCCGCAGACACCTGTACTCAGTTACACACACACACACACACACACACACACACACACACACACATCAAAACTCAGTTTTCTCTTGACAACCTAACAATCTATCCCATCACTCTCCTCTCTCTTTGACCCTGTCTGTCTTTTCAGTCTTATAGAATAGAGTTCTAGCACTCTTTCCTAGATTCCCATCCTTCCCTTGGTGGCTTTCTTTATGGAGGTGACCTCCATAAACTACAATGCTTTAAATTCTTTTCTAGGTTTACAGGCTGCAAATGCATCAATTCAGCTCTGAAATAGTCCCTGAAAATTCAGTCTTGAATATCAAACCATTTTTTACATTTCAGTTTTCATATCCTTGAAGGATGCCACACTGAGCCCATTCTGAACTAAATGATGATTTCAACTCTATTTTCACTAACTCTGGGCTTCTTTCAGTACACTATAGGGCAGACATCACCCTTGAAGGTTCTTTTTTGTTTGTTTGTTTTTTGTTTTGTTAAATCACATCAGACATCCAAATCAGACACTAGTTTTCTGCGTTTGACTCCCCAAACATATCTGAAATCTGTACACTTTACTCTCTCTTTACTGTCTCAACTTTAATGAAAGGCACTACATTATTTTTACTGAGAGACTCCAATGGTCTCTACCCTGTCACTCTTTCTCCTTCCCTCTTGCTGTATCTGCTCATGATTCAACTCCATCCAGGAGCCATAGTGATCTTCTGGAGATACAAATAATTTTTTTCAGCTCACAAATTATTATCCCTTTAATTTCAACCAACCAATATATATATATATATATATATATATATATATATATATATATATATTCTTCTATATCAAAGTATTCTGAAATAAGTGGTTTTAATCACTAGAAACAGAATGTCATGCAGTTCTGGAGGCTAGAAGTCACCATGCCAGCAGAGCTATGTTGACATTGGCAACTCTAAAGGACATCCTCTCCTGCTCCTGTTGTTATAATGTTCTTGTGGAATGTATACAATTTACTCTTGTTTATTCAAATGTTGATTTCTCTATCCCACTATCTGGTTTCAATCCAGACATTGCATTGAGGTGATTATTCTAAGCATCACCTGTCTCAAGTTTGTGTCAACATGCCACCATTTGTTCTCTGTATTTTCAGTTAAATGACCAGTTAGTGCTAGGTGGGGCATCCTGGTCTGGAGGGGAGGAGAAGGAAGTGAGCAGGAGGGGTTGGAGAGCAGAGATCGGCAGGACAGGACTTTGAACCATGAGGAGAGATGAACTGGACCTAATATATGACTAAAAGCAAGTATAATAGGTGAAATCTGAATGGTAGGAAACTATGTGGACTTAAAGGTTACGATGAAATAACTACTGTCCAGCATTGTGCTTTAGGACAATTAAATAAGTTAAAAAACAAAAAACAGGCCAATCTCTGAGTTCCAATTCAGCCTAATTTACATAATAAAAGCTAGGCTGGCAACTCCTGCTGTTTAGCCATTTGCAGAGATAGTCTAAGATTCAAAATGACAAAATTTTCTATAATGTTACTATGTAAGTTCTTTTTTCTTAATAATAGATGTTATGTCCTTACTGATCTACAGATTGGATTCATATCAATTTTAGGTTTTTGTAAGGAGAGATGATGTCACACTGCTCTAAAAAGTCCAGCTAATCACCAAAACCGGTACTTTCACTGGTACGAAAGGGCATTTTGGCTTAGGAAATATGTACTATTGGTCAATGTAAGGACTCAAAATTAGGCTGGGAGACAAACATGCAAACTGCATGCCTCCCACATAAAAAAAAATTAAATGCTGACTAGATAAAGGTGTCACTACTCTGTAAACTAGCCTATCCTTTCAAATGTGAAACATTTTCACAGGGGAGGGGGCAAATGTTGGTCATGCCTGATGCAGAAAATACACAGGGGGCTTAGAGATGGCAAAATACATGCCAGCCTATTTAAGTCCTAGAGATTCAAATATTACAATTAATTTGTTTAACAGGTGGAACCATCCATCCCATATCAAAAAAAGGGGTAAACCAAAGAATAGCCACAACCGATGTAAAAATCCAGGTACAAGATGCCTAGGGTATGCTTAAATGCTAAAGGTAAAAGGGAGTTTATATAAAGTTGGCTATAAAGGCATAACTGCCCATTCTATGTAGAAAAGGGGATAAGAAAAAAAATAGTTACAACTATAAAAACCTAAGCCTAAACCTCTAAACAGGTACAAGATGCCTAGGGTATGCTTAAACTCTAAATTAAAAAGGACTTTATATAAAATTTACTTAAAACATGCTTTTTCTATTGCTCAAGGAAACCAGCTTGTCTCTCAAATGGGAGGCCTTCTCTCAGGAGATAGGTAACAGCTTGGCCTAATAAAACAGGCATCCAAAAGCCGAAAAAAGATATTTTTATCTATACAACCTTGTTTTGATTTCAACATGATAATGATTGTATGTTCAATAATAATGGTAACTTATATTGCTAATCCCTTTACATGGGAAAAACTCTGAAACTGACTGAGACATAAAAATTGTCTCTAGCCAGAACAATACATGACCAATAAATCCTTGGCCACAATATCCTCAAAATTTATTATGCCATTCTTTTAACTGACATAGATAAAGTTGGTTTACATTTTAGTTTCTTCCTGCACATCTCATACATTTACAATTTTAGAACTGTATAATGCTAGTGAGAAATTATATATTTTCAAAACAAAAGAACTGGACAGTTGTGATACTGGACCAAACCTGACAGAATTTATCCTTCCAGCATGCTGAGACATTGACATATCTGTTCCAGCATTCTGCTTGTTCCTGCCTCAACTACTTCAATTGCTGTTTCTCATTAAAACTTCCTCCCAAGAGAGCTTTGAAGAAAGATATTAATCTCAACTGGTCCAACATTTTAGAGTGTTTCAAACAGGACTTGTATTAAGCCTGAAATTCCTCAACATTCAAAGACTGCACCACAAATGTTAATGCTGGCTTAATTAACCATTTTCCCAATTTCCATTGGCTTCCTAACAGATTTCTGCGTGTCCAAAAAGTCAGGTAAAAAAAAATTCATGAGAATGACAACCAATTTCCTTTAAAGGGGGTTGGGTAGGTTTTTGGTTATTTTCTGTGGTTATAAATGTTTATTGTCATTGGGAGATGGTTATAAATTATTAATGGTCTTCTTCAGAGAGGAATCAAGGTTAGACTGAGAGATTTCTCTTTTTTTCCTTTTTCTTTTTTTCTATCTTAGATAAGGAGAAAAGGGGTTGAAAAGAAAGAAATTGGAATACAGATATATCTTTTAGTAATAATAAAATAAAAGGTAGATTATTGAATCTACTCAACTTAAGGTTTTATTTGTTATTCTCAATTAAGATTATTTTTAACTCTGGTATAAGACTTTGTATATTTATGCAAAATTATTTTTAATACATTGGTAAATTTTAGTATATTGATACAAATTCAAAGTTACTTACAATACTTTTAAACTACACAAACTGTTTAGGATATTAGGTAATAGTTAACTGTTAATCAACTCATAGTCATGTCAGATACTAGTCTAATTTATCATAGGAGCTTGCATCCTAGGTTTAACAGATAGATATGATTTTGTAAATAGGTTGATTACATAAACATAGATAAGTCTTCAAAAACTTCAAAGACCTACAGAATATGGCATTTAAAAATGTCTTTAATATTTTTAAGATTTTTGACAATGAGAGAGTCAGCACCCCTCCTACCTCAAAGAAGGTGATGAGCATCGAAGAACCTCCATATGAAAATGGCTTCAAATGTGGCAAATGAGCCACTTGGGTAAACAAAATACCCTTGTTTCACAACAGACAGAATCTGCCAAAATTGGGCAAGCTTAAATGCAGGACAAGTTGACTGCTGAACTCTGCCAAGGCAGTGTAAGCAAGTTTTAAATAGTTCCTGCTTCACATATATGTCTGTTAAATATTCTGAGCCAGAAGGTTAAAGATGATGCTCCAACATTATAGAGAGTTGGGTGACTGTTCAGGCAGCAAACTGTCTCTGTCAATTTTTGTTTTTTTTTTTTTTGTTTGTTTGTTTGTTTTGTTTTGTTTTGTTTTTGGAAGCTGTTACCATGAACTTCCTATTTATTCCAGTAACTAATTTTATTCCTTCTCAAGTCTCTGGCGGGGTTGAAGACCAAATAGTTATAGTTCTACAATTAAGCTTAAGTTGTTTAGAATTTAAGAAAATGTTTTCATATAGGTAATACCGATAAGGAAAAAAGTTAATTTAGGTAAAGAAGTCTAAACTTGTCAAGATAGGATAAATAATCAAATACTTTCTCCTAAGTTGCCAAATGCACATGAACTGAATATTACACATGTAAATCTTACCTAATAGTTTTCATAACCTTCATAATTATTATTGCATTGAAAGAATAGGAGCCCTTTATTGGACTTAGTAGGAAATAGTGTAATATTCTTGTGGAGTGTATACAATTTACCCTTGTTCATTCAAATGCTGAGTTCTCTGTCCCACTATCTGGTTTCAATCCAGACATTGCATTATGATACTTATTCTAAGCATCACCTGTCTCAAGTTTGTGTGAACATGCCACCATTTGTTCTCTGTATTTTTAATTAAAAGACCATCCAATGCTGTGCAATGGAGAGAATATGGTGGGGCATCCTGGTCTGGAGGGGAGGTAAAGGAAATGAGCAGGAGGAGTTGGAGAGCAGAGATTGGCAGGACCTGACTTCGAACCATGAGGAGAGATGACTGGACCTAAAATATGACTGAAAGCAAGTATAATGGGTGAAATCTGAATGGTAGGAAACTATGCAGACTTGGAGGTTTAGGATGGAAAAACTATTGCCCAGCATTGTACTCTATGGTTAATTAAATAAATCCTAGTCTCTGTGTGGTGATTTGGGTATACAGCTGGTTTAGGAATAACCACTGCTCCACTAAAAGATAAATCAATAATAAATATTAATAACGCACAACAGATTTCCAGTTCTGATGCTTACTGGTAAACTTTGGCACACTTGGCTTATGCAGATTTCCAGTTCTGATGCTTACTGGTAAACTTTGGCACAGTTGGCTTATGGATACATTGCCTCACTCACATGACCATCCAGTCCCTATATGTCTTCACACCATCTTCCCTCTCTGCATTTTTGTTTCTTCTTTTCTTAAAATCAAAACATTAGTCATAACAGACCAATATTTCATTTTAATTTGATTACCTTTGTAAAATCTCTATTTTCGAATAAGTTCACACTCTGAAGTGCAAAGGTTAAGACTTTAGCATATCTTCTTGTGTGCACTTATCTGCACACCTATTGGCTTTGTTTTGTTGGTAAACAAAAACAAAAACAAAAATCAGACTGCCTATTTTGGCTTACAGGGCTTTATGCTGGCTTCCTTATGCATGGGTTCCATATTCATGAATTCAATTAGCCCTGGAGTGAACACATTTGAAAAAGAAAATCAACTTAGCATCTATAATGACCATGTGTAATCTATTTTTATCTTACCTTTATTTACTTAGCAATGTAGCATTAAAATTATTTATATACCATTACATTGTATGAGATGTTATAAATAATGTAGAAACTATTTGAAATATATAAGCATGTGTATAGCTTCTATGCCAATACTATGCCTTTTTATGTAAGGGATTTTAGTTGGCATCAATTGATTTTTCTACTTTGTAGATACTGACTGTCCACTATATATAGCTCCTTGCTTTCATTTCTGACATTGACCAATCAGTTGTTCCTCTTGTTCTGTTCAACTAACCTGACATTTCTGCTAAAGCAGCTTGTTTTTAGCATTGAAATATAGATGTCACTTCCATATAGAGACCCACTCAGATCTTCCTATTAACTTACTTCTGTTTAGTTAATCTTTATATCATTACTGCTTCATTTTTCTAATTATAATTTTCCACTATCTGAAGTCACCCTCTCTACATATTATAATGCCCATTGTGGCAATGCTATTATTTATCTACCCAACTGTTGTTTGTTCTTGCTCATGGCTAATTATCTGACTACACACCCAACCCCAAGCTATGTACTGTTACAGGATAAGGCAAGTGATGACAACTGTGTTTACCTTTGTAGAAATTGTTGCTAGACTGGGTCAAGTCCAAGTCAATGGGATGTAAAGGAAAGAATGATGTTTCTGGAAATTTCTCTTTCTTAAACCACCAAAAGAACATACTCTTCTGTTTCCCCCTTAACACCTACTTTTCAGTGTGACTTCTAGAGTTCTTGTGCCCATGGATTGACCTGCCAAAAGAAAACAGAAGTCACCAATGTTATAATGTGAGATCAAAGAGTTTGGATTTTTGTGGAGCCGTCTAATTTTAATATAACTGTATGGTTTGTAATCAAGCATTGTGCTGGCTAGTTTATGTTAACTTGACACAATCTATAGTCATATGAGATGAGAGAACTTCAATTGAGAAAATGCCTCCATAAGATTGGACTATAGGACTGTAGGCAAGTATGTACAGCACTTCTTCATTAATGATTAAAGGGGAAGGGCTTAGACCATTGTGGGAGGTGCCATCCTTGAGTTGATGGTCCTGAGTTATATAAGAAAAAAGGCTGAACAAGCCATGGTGAGCAAGCTGGTAAAGAGCACACCTCCACAACCTCTCCATAAGCTCCTGCCTCCAGGTTACATGATGTGGAAGCATACCCCAAATAACTCCTTTCCTTTCCAAGTTGTTTTTGGTCATGGTGTTTCATCCCAGGAATAGTAAACCCAACTAAAATAATCTTCATAAATGTCCTTATGTTTTAATCTTTGAATGCCTGATATTTTGTAAAATATCTTTAATATTTTCTTCTAGACTTACTGTTAAAACACAACCATAGATACTTTTTCTTTGGCAACAATGAAACCCTGAGATGAGAACACAGGTAGCTAAGAGACACTCAGAGAATTCTTTTCTAGATATTTCCACTTATTTAGTATTGCTTTGAGATAGTGATCATGGTTTTGGAAAATCAGTTTTGTCAAAAAAAAATAGTTGAACTTGGGTGAGCTGTGCAGAACTATAACCCTAGTTACTCAGAAGGTTGAAGCAGGAGTCAAGAGAAGCCTTGATTGCATAGTAAGACTCTGTTTCAAAGTAAAAAAAGTAAAATACTAAAACCATATCTCAGTGATAAAGAGCTTGGTTTTAATCCTCTATAACCAGACCTCACCCTACCCCAAAATTGTTGTTGAATGAATGCAGTAATGAATGAAAGCACTTATCTGCACACCTATTGGCTGTGTAATCTTTATTCCTCTGCCTCAGTTCTCTTGTTTATATGATTTCTTCTTTGTCTTAGATTGACTTTTCACTTTACTTACTCCTTTTGCTTTATTTGTTTTTCTGCTTCTGTGTTTAGGAGCATCAGAAATTGATAACCAGACATTGTATGTGGACAGCAAGAACTCTGCTACCAAGGGTTAGTGCAGCTTCCCTCTTCTTCTGTTGAACCCCATCTTGACCTCAGGTTCCTAGCTTGGCTCTATATTGTTTATCCCATCTTCCGGACCCACTGTGGCATAAATGTATGCCAAGTGAATATGACTGTGTATTTATTACCCCACAAGCTCACTTTACTTCTCTGTTTCCCACTGTGTGCCTTAAAAGCTTAAACCCAATAAGGATTCACATCCCCTGGATGTACCACCTCTTCTTCTTTTCTCATGGTTCAATCACATTCTATCAAGCTGTATTTTCATAAGCCAGCACTTCACTTTTCGGTATCATTTCTTAAACAGTAGATCCATATCTTCTCTTTATTTCTCTCCTCCAATAATTACAAGGCTGTTCATGGAACACCTGTCGCATGGGAGCAACATAGCCTCGTTAGTGGCTCATCCTTTGAAAACAAGAAAATCAGAGGTTATACCTGCCATCCGCTTGCTGTGCCAACCACCTACAAATCACCTAACCTCTCAGAGCCTTGTTTTATTCACTGATGAAATAGACACAAGAATAACATTTATAAAGTTGAGTACCTTTGTTAAAGAGAAAATGCATATGAAAATTTGTTATACAGGATAGCAAAGAGTAAGCACCTATTAGATGATTGCTTTTATTATTAACAGACTTTTTAGATGAATGAAAATTATATATAGGAGTACAAAAAGATTAGTATTAGTGTTGGTGGATTGAGATCACACTCACACATGCACACACACACACATACACACACACACACACACACACACACACACACACACAGGAATACACATAATACCATGCACCTTGTTATATACTCATATAAGAATTTTCTTTGTATGTACAGTATCATAACAGAAAATAAAACAGATTGACAATGATTCTGAGTCTATTATTTGAAGATGTTGTGGCTGCATGTTTATTTGTATATTAGTGGTGTTAGTTTGAAAAGGGTAGTATTAAGAACAGGACTCCTGGTTACCAACCTCCAAAACTGGCTCTAGCTAATTAAATCAGAAAAGGAATGTATTGGCAAGATCATGGTAGTGACAGGGTTGGGTTGTAGTTTATGGAGTCATCAGGAAAGCTTCCCAACTTTCAGGTTCATAAATGGTGGTGAGCACAGATACAGAAATAAATTTAAAAAAATCGAACTGCTAAGAATGTCCTCCAATAGGCTTGTGTCCCCAAGACCACCCACTGTCACATTAATAATGGGCTCTGTTTTCCCTAACACTGGCCTGCTGTAGCTCCCAGGCTTTTTATTCCAGTGTGACCACAGAGAATAATTTCTGAATGTCTATATGCCTTGTTCATTCTTCCTCATCCTGCCTAGTGAACCACACTCGATCACACTGGACTCCTCCATCTGCTCTGATAAAAAGAGAAGAATGGATTGATCTTTTACATCTGCAATGAGGAGATAGGTCCGGTCCCCCACATGCATTGGGCTTACATTCCACAGAGGTATTTAGATGATGGGTAACTCTTCTTCCTGTCCACTAATACATTAGAGAGAAACAACTGGTAAACAGGAACAGAAACAAAAGATGTAGAAATGGTCCGTTGGAGGTGGAGAGTGCTTTCTTAGCATGTCTGTTTCATCTCCAGCACTGAGATGCAGATGACTTTGAAGAGTATCCCCTGTGCAGCTGAGAGATATCTTCTTCAATAGACTTTTCCAACCCAATGTATATATTGTTAATCTCCTTGTGGAGTTCCTGACCCCTCCAAGTCCTATATATATGTTATTATTATTGTTATTATATATATATTATATATAATAACAAAATAATCCCCATTCGTTTGCATAGATGGAAATTTAAAGGAAATCCTTCTTTCTCAGCAATATTTTAATGGTTAATAAAGTAACTGTGTGGCACACTGACATTCATAAAAAGCCAATGATATGCTGAAAGCAGTTTCTGTCTCCAGATACCTACTAACAGTCTTAGAAACAGGTCCCCTGGAGCCTGATGGGCAGAGGCAAAACTTTACTTTTAAAAGAAGCAGCAGATGGTAGTCTTTACCATCCCTGACAGAGTAAAGCAGGAGGAAGCCATGGGACTTCACCTGGGAAAGATCCTCTCTTCTGAGGCCAAACAGTCAATGTGTTTGCCGTCTTTACACTTTCTGTGCTGCTCTTTCAGAAGGGTAGATTGTAGAAGGCTGGAAAATTACCTCCAGGAAGAACCATACCTTTTTATATTGCTTCATAGCAGATAGAGCAAACCTGAGAACCCCAAAGCAAAAGATGGTAAGATGTAGTATTAATTGTTTCTTACGAAAATGAAGAGGTGGATAGCTGTCAAACTCTGATATTTGGAAATGTTGGTTGATCTAAGGCTTTATTCTCTCTCTGAATCTGATACACCGAACTAAGCCAGAAAATGTATTTAAAACACCATTATTGAAAAGGATCAGTCATAATACATGCTAGAGAAGATGTGGAGAAAAGAGAACCCTCCTCTATTGCTGATGGGACTGTAACCTTGTACAACCACTTTGAAAATCAATCTGGCATTTTCTCAGAAAATTAGGAATAGTGCTACCTCAAGATCCAGCTATACCACTCCTAGGCATATACGTAAAAGTTGTCCCATCATTCAATAAGGACATTTGCTCAACTATATTCATAGCAGCTTTATTTGTAATAGCCAGAATCTAGAAACAACCTAGACATCCCTCAGCAGAGGAGTGGATACAGAAAGTGTTTAACATTTACACAATGGAATACTACTCAGCAATTAAAAACAAGGAAATCATGAAATTTGCAGGCAGATGGTGGGAACTAGAAAAGATCTTCCTGAGTGAAGTATCCCAGAAGCAGAAAGACACAAATGACATATACTCACTTATAAGTGGATATTAGCCATATAATATAGGATAAGCATACTAAAATCTATAGTCATAATGTAGCTAAACAACACGGAGGACCCTAGGAAAGATGCTTAATCATCATTCAGAAAGGCAAACAGGATAGACATCAGAAGTATGAGAAGACAAGGAACAGGACTATTCCCATTTTTAAGGTCCATTTCCCATTTGCTTATTGAGCTTCTGCTTTCAAGCTGAATCCCTTTCTTTAAGGCTTTGAACTATTTATTCTTAAGTCTCAGAAGCAGACTTTGTGACTTGTGGAAGGTAGACAGGGCTTTCGCAAAAAAGTGAAAGAAAACTACTTCCTATTAAAAGGTTGAGGCAAAGCTGAAAAATATTTACATGCCTCTAGTATAACACTGGTAGCTGTTTTGAGTAATAGCTCTGTAGAAAAACACAAATTGGCTATCAATTCATTGATGAGAAATAAATGACCAGATACAACATAATATGATGGTTCTGGAATCAACAATTAGTTATCTGGAGCTCCCAAGAGAAATTTTTCCTTAAGGTTTATGGCATATTTACTGTTAATAAAATATCATAGACTCATTTTATTTCCTTGATTTGACTTTACATTGGTATTAATACAATAAATTATTTGTGTTTGAACCTGACCTTAAAACAATTAGAAATGGTTCTTTGTATTGTCCTCAGTTTTCCAAAGTTGTTTATAATTTCTCTTTAAGTATTTTTAGGGTAAGATTTTTGAAATGTTTCCCTTTGTGGTCCCAAAGCACATAGCAGAACATTCATTATTCAGCAGCAGGTGCTTAACCCATACACATAGTTTACCTTTGTCACTTTTCTACTAAATGTGACGTGGTTGGTTGGACTTACCTTTTAGTCACAACCTCACATGTCTCAAGGATTCATGGACCAAACATTTTGCTCTTTGTTTCTAAATCTATTATAAAGTTTTGTTCTAAATTATGTCAGTGAAGGCACTTATTAAAGTGTCACTGAGAGCTGAATCACATTTATGCTGCTAAAAATAATTTAATGGATGAACAACTTGGAAAAAAGAACTCTCACTACCCATGTACATCATTCTAAAACAGGGTAGTGTTTTGCACTTGTTTCCCAGCTTAGCCTGAGAAAGATTGCTGATGTCCATCTTTCCCTCCTTTAGTATTTCAACTTCATCCTGGCCATCTGCTGAATCGTTAAACAGAATGTTACCCTGTCTTTGTATTTCCAAAAGCATGTGTCGCTATTGCCAACTGCACATCTTTATGACAGCCACATGCTTGCAAAAGAGTTAAACTCAGAATATTCACTTAGCATTTTATTATTGTAAAAATACAAAAACAAAATTGGCGAGGGAGAAAGAAAACTTCCGTGTTCCATGCTGTTGTTCTCGTCATGAGATGCTCCATGGAAAAGCGTCTAGCAGTGGGCAGAGGCTGTGACTCCCCTGATAATGAGTGCCTAATGTTTCCGTGGTATTCCCATTTGCTAGTGTGCTGCTGCAGCCACAAGCCTGATTGATATATGCCTGCAATGGCACTTTTCCATTTGACACTCTCCCTCTCTCTCTCTCTCTCCCTCTCTCTCTCCCTCTCCCTCTCCCTGGGTCGCTTAAACAACAGTCCTAACTTTTGTGTGTTGCAAATATAAAAGGCAAGCCATGTGACAGAGGGACAGAAGAACAAAAGCATTTGGAAGTAACAGGACCTCTTTCTAGCTCTCAGAAAAGTCTGAGAAGAAAGGAGCCTTGCGTTTTCCCCAAGGTAAGCAGGAAAACAATCGCTGACGACTTGCCTAGGAAATTACTTCTTTCTAAACTTTGCCTTTCATCCTTCTTGCAGACAAAGAGAGAACCTTTAAATATCACTTAAATTTGCATCACTTTAATTTGCATTAATCTGTAGCAAGCTAGCCTTGTGGGGATTTGTTTGTTTGTTTGTTTAAATGAACCGGTCTTTGAAGTCTGTGACAGAGCAGGAAGTGTCCCAGAGAAGCTCGAAAATATCTTTTTGGTTGATTTCATTTCAAACTCTGCGTAGTTAGATGTAACTTTGGAATGGTTCTTCTATGTGACACCATGAAGGGGAACTGAGAAGCAGCAGTTGCCGACTTGTATTTGTGAAGTTCCGTATCTTCCCTACCGCCTTCATCCCACTTACAAAGGGGGCACTATTAACGCAGGCGAGTCTTCGAGGTTAAACATGCACTGTTTACTTTTATTACTCCTTATGTATGCGGCTGATCTCTTGCCAGGGCTGGGCCGGAGAGCTCAGAATGACTTCAAACAATAGGCAACATTTATGCCTAGCTTTCAGTGTCATGCTGCTCCTTTGCACTCTTCTTCCATCCCGTGTTGGGACTGTGCTTCCATGGATACGTTCAAAAGTGTAGGGGAGAGATGAGGATGGGTTTGCTGTATGATTTTGATTGGGCAAAAAGTCTGAGGAAATGCATGCTGTTTGCCTTGGCCTCATTGCAAGGGGTTATTTTTAGTAGTCAATATGTCCCTGCAGCACCACCAATGATCGATCCAGTGTCCAAGAAATGATCAGGAAAGGATGCTCCTGACAGCACAGGGTCCAGGACCTGGAGGAATGACTCCTATAGACACTTGAGGAATATTCAGAGGGTTCTTTCCAATTCCTGAATGCAAGTTCTCTCATTAAATGAACAATTGAGCTGTAGGAGGCCCGGGCATAACTCTCTTGAGGGACAGGAAGTTTGATTGTGTACAGAATGTTAATGACTCAGAAAGCTCAGTAACTGAGGCTCATTGTAATGGACAAGCCCAGATAAGTCTCTGTGAAAGAGCATCAGCCCGCCCCCGCCCCCCCCCCCCTTTGGTGAGATTCAGGTGTGAAAAAGCAATCTATTGGCAACATGAAAATCCCTCACTTCTTTGTAACTGTCATTCCTAGCAGATGTGACTGTTGGAAAGCATGCTTCTCTCCATTTCTAATATTAGCGTGTTTTAATTATAAGGTATAAGACAAATTGCTTCAACACAACGTTAGCTGCCAGGTGCATGTGGAAACACAGAGATGCTGCAAATGCAGCACTGGCTGTGGTTGTCAGCCAAATACATCAGGAAATGTATACTGTCTCAAAATGGCATTTAGATTTCATGCAACTATCTGCTCACTTTCTTTTCACCAATTTTATTCCTGAAAGTGAACTTTCGGGTTCTGTTGGCCAGTTTTCTATGGAACAGGGAGCACAATTTATCAGGTTCTCCCCCCACCCCCCCTATTTTCACAAATAGCTACCCTAAGGAGCATTATAGAGTAAAAATCAGATATTTAAAGAAGGAATTTACAACTGGCAAATCTTGAATTTACAATTGGTAAAACTAATCAAGAAATGCTATAAAAATAATATGGATTGAATTGGATTTTTATATTTTATGATGATTAAAAAAAACCTACTGCTGTTAGCAAAGCATTTAGGTGACTCAAAACAATTTTCTTAAACTGTTATTCAGACCATTATGAGAGTGTTTGAACACAAATGCAATGTCATGCATCATTTCTTTTAAAATACATTTGGTTCAGGTAATGGAAGAACTAGCTAAGGCCTTCTTACTATGACTGTATACCAAGCAGCTGACCCACAGATAGAAATATGCCCTTGGAGCTCTCAGTCTTAATTTGAGTTCCAATGACAATGTCAAGGGAAAAATAAAACGTTTTTCAAATACATTTAACAATTTCCAACTCATTTATTTTCCTGGGACCTTGAAGAATGACTTTCTCAGAATTATAAGCACCAGTGGTAGCCAGAGACTTACTGTCTGGAGAATTCAAATTTCACTACCATTGTTCTTCCTGGTTAATAATTCATTCCATCATCTTTTTAATAAATATTTATTAAGCATTTGCAGTATGCCTGGCACTATGTTCATCCTGAAAGATACAAAGGTGAATGGGTCTTTGTCTCACACCTTTATTTTTGTTCTGTATGCTTTTTCTTATTGATCTGGAAAGATAAATTAATGGGCTTTGCCAGTGAGACAAGAGCTTCTTACTTATTAAGAATCATGTATAATAGCTGCTAGTGTTCTAGATTTACTTAAAATGCTTATCAACAGATTTTCTGTTTATAGTGAATGGGTTCTTCTCCCCTTTGGCTTTTTGCACCAGTTCCTGAGTGTATCATGTTTGCACAGCTAATGTGGTCCAGATATTTCTTGGGGTGGAGATTGAAACAGTCTGGAAAAAAGAGCAGCATATCCTTCCTCAGTTCTCTTGAGCATCTTCTGGAAGGGAGCTAGGTGCTATCTCTATCAGGAGACAGGTGTGAGTCACCTTCCTAGCAGCTAACCTCAGGGCTACTTGATGAATCACTGTATTAGAAACATTCACAGAGAAAGACGTGATCACTCTCTCCTATCACTTACTTGACCCATTCCGTAGACTGAGGATATCAGTGACCTCTGGGCTTGGCCAAAATTTAAGAAGGAGCTGGGATTAGTAGATGAAAGTTGTTCTCCAAATCTAAGCCTCTATTTGAGGCACACACAGTGCTGCTTTCCAATAAGCCAGTCTAGTGTTTCATCATATGTTTAGATGACTGGGTGAAAAGCCATGAAGACAGTATTAATAGTGTCCTTGATTTGGGTGCTTATGGCAGAAAGTATGGTGATTTGATTGCCTCTGATCATTTGACTCATCCTAGCTAAGCCACTTTTTCTTGGCCATTGCATTGGCCTTTGTACCCATGTTCATTTTTTTCTATGATTGTCAGTTAATAACACTCTCCTGCCAGGCCAGCAGGAACAGAGGGAATGGAGAGGCAGGTGGAAGGGCTGAGAAGTGTGAACACTGAATACCGAGAGAGACACAGGGCCATGGGAGGGTGGGTGAGCTCCGGGGCCCAAATTGCTGTGGCTTGCCTTGGCTGTGATCAGCTGTCATTTCCTCTTTGTGTATGACACTGTGGAACATATTACCATTTCTCTGGGATGGTATGTTTGGAATTCCTCTGATGCCCCACCTCACCAACTTACCCGGACAATAAAAGAGAAGTTGTAAGCCATTGAACAGCTGACTGGCTATATATTTCCCCTCTTTCTTTCCCATAATCTAATACAGAAAAGAATCCAGTTAGACTGGCAGTGCCATGTCTGTGTACATGTTTCCTCAAAGTGCTTCCTCTTCCACCTCTTCCTGCACAATGTGGATTCTTCCTGGGTGGCAAGTGGCTTCTTTATTTTGTTCACCACTGCTCTTAGCTTGCTCCCTTTTTCCCTATGGCTGATCTCTTTCCACTGTGAGCTGCCGTTTGCTCTGTTTTCTAGACAGCCAGGGTCCTGTTCCGTCCTGGGAGAAAGGCCCAATGAGGTCTCCTCATCTCCATAGTATTCTCAGGATGTCATTTTTGGCACAGGTTCTGTTCTTCCGATAGGATATGGGGGTTTTTTGTAGCCCGGAGCCTGAACCCACTCACAGAGAGGAGCAGCCACGTGGCTCGCCAAGAGCGGGGCTGAAGTGACCCGGGTTGGCAGAGACAAGCAGACCATCCAGTGACCCGGACATCTCTGGCGAAGGCCTGGGGGTGGGAGTGCTATGAGAATGCCTGGATGCACTTCAGCCCACATTAAGAGAAATGTGGTTATTCTGTTTTAGACTGAGAGACAAGTGACTTGGAACAAAGATCCCTGGATCTTTTGGGCTCTGCCCTGCTTCCGGGTTCCTCAAGTTTTTCTCCTGTCCTTCCTCCACAGATAGAAAGGAGAAATAGGACTCTCAGTTTGGCTAGCGTGGGCTTGATGCCTTGTCAAACCCATTGTTGAAAGGAAGAACTGAGAAATCTCTTCTGAATTGAGTGCCTGAAAATGTGTGGGGATTGAGGTGAGAAAGGAGATTTTCCTTCCCTTCCTTCCTTCCTTCCTTCCTTCCTTCCTTCCTTCCTTCCTTCCTTCCTTCCTTCCTTCCTTCCTTCCTTCCTCCTTCTGTCTCTTCCTTTCCTCCTTCTCTCCTATCTCCCTCTTTTATTCCTATTTTTTTCTTTCCTTTCTCTTTACTTCAGAAAAGCAGTTTGGTTCATGAATTTCAAGCAGAAGGTACTGGTCTCTTCAATTACAGATTCCCATTTCATACCTTTATTGTGCAATATCCCAAAAGATGTTATTGTACCTGGGAGCAAGAGGTATTAAAGAGAGATCTACAAGGCAATTTCTTATGCCTTTTCATTTCCTGAGAGCTTCAGATATCTTTTCCAAATTAACTAGAATTAATTAAAAGACTCAAAATAAAAAAAGGAACAGCTGAATTAAAATGAAACTTTTCCTGTTACGTTGGCAGAAAGAGAAAGAGAGAGAACAAATCAGAGAACCATCTACCCTTCACTGCCAGTTCTTGGGTTTTAATATGAATTATTCCATACAAGTCCCTAGGCCAGAGGATCTATTTAAAGAAGCCTGGCAGCATGAAGAGAGAGGGTAAAAATACAACAATTCTTTTGTCCATCAAAGGTTTTCTTTGGGAGGACATTAAGAGCATTTCTGTTTTCCTGTCTGCCCCTGCCAGTGGCAGCATTCCAGCTGGTAGTACCCACTCCTCACCCATCAGGTCAACAAACATGAACTTCTCTGATTCCAGGAGAAAGCAAAGACTGAGGAATTCTTTAGAAACTCACTTGTGTGGGCAGCATGCAGGGTAGGCTGGGACTGGAATGACTGCATTTAGGCTAGGCTATACAGGTTGTCTGGTGAAATTCACTCCCCCCTACACACACATTTTCATCCTTTGAGGAAGATTGTGCCACTGTGCCTGTGGCATTTTCAGCCTTCATATTTGTGAAGCTTCCTTCTCCTGTCTCTGTCAATATTTTGCTTGATGCTATTCACTGTGATTGTCTAATTTATCAGAGTGTCTATGAGCCTGGTACTTAGGTATATTTTACTAAGTGTCCCTGGACCATTTTTAAGTTTTAGAACCTAGAAGTTTAGAAATTTACAATCTGGAACAATTACTTTTCTATTAGAATGACTGCTGACTCAAAAGATTCAAAGAATGGGTTAGTTCAGTTGGCAAGACATCCCATGTGCTTATAATCAGAATTTCATCCAACTGAGGTCCCTTTCATCCTCGTGTCAAAATCTGGACATGAATGCTGACTGGTAGCCTGGTATAAGATTTTCTTTTTTCCACAAAAGCTAAGACTTATTCAGACCATTTGCTCCCTTCCAAGGTCTGGATCTGTCCCAATTTTTTCTTTTAAGCCATGATCCAAGCAATTGCAGTATCCTTTAAGAAGGAGAAGACAACAAGTTAAAACATTCAGTGGACCAACTGTTAGAAAATGCTAAGAAATTGTCTTTCTTTAGCAGAGTAAAGCAACAATAGGCCTAAACATGGAGTCTTTTTCCATCCTTTATTCCATAAGAAATAAAAATAAGAAGAGACAAGTCATAAAAAGAAGCATAAAAAGAAAAGGAGAAAATATTACTTTTGATGTTAAACTTGGCCACTGTCCTTTCAGCATTTTTTTTTCCAAATAATTCAGTTTCAGAAAGGGAAAGTTTTATTTCCCCTACTCTCTCCCAGAGAAGGATTTGAAATCATATTCCTTACCTGAAAAGTGGTCATACCCCCAGGTAAAAAGCATCCCTAAGCTCAACTTTAGGTAAACATGAAGGAACACACATTCCTAACATGAACATGATGAACCTAAAAAGCCAAATCCTTAATCAATTTCCAATTTATCTTTAAAATTACAGGAAATACTTTGACACTTGAAATATTTCTGCAATCTCTTCCCCATTCTCAGTTTTGAAAACAGGCTCCATTTTGAAATTTATCTGTTAATGCAGAAATTCGGGGTTCAGTGGCAGCAGAGTAGAATTGTGACAGAAAAACTGACAGTGCAGTGCTGAATCAAAACAAAAGACAATGAGAAAACCCACAGCCCACCAATGCAGTGTGATTAGCAGCAGAGGGTACACACTTTTCACCTGATGCTTGTGCTGGTCTTGCTCCTTTTCATGCAGGCCTACGTCCAAGAGTGTTCTGATTTGGACTCTGTATTCAATCCCATCATGGGGCAGAAAAAGCAAATTTCACGAGCAATGGAAAGATTGAGCTGCTCTTATTGTTTAAAACCCATTCCTTACTGAGGACCCTCCAGCTGTTAGGTGAGATCACTCCCCACCATTCCAAAATGTGGTTTCTGGATGAGGATATTGTAATGCAGCTTTAGAAGCACTTTACTAGACACTTTGAAGGAAAGCCAACACACTCATTTGGCTTCAGGGTGAAAAGGAGCTGGGACTAAGCTAAGACTGGTCATCTCTCTTCTCTTAAGGCCATGCCACAACCAGCAGTCAGGGGTAGAGCAAGTGTTTCATTATATCAGCACATGGGTCCCAGAACTCCTTCTCTTTTCTACAGGAAGGGTGCATCTCTAGCAAGACTGTGTCCTCTGGGTTGGGTTTCTCAAAACTCTGGATCTTAAAAAGGTGAGTAGTAGTAGCTGCTAAATCACTACTCATTTGAATTTAGTAGGGATCTCACTTACTTAAGAGGGACTGGGACCTTCTTTTTTTATTTTTTGAAATTGTGCTATTTTGAAAAAATGGAAAAAGCTATTAAAAGAAAACTAACAAATTTGAGGCATCCAAATTCACTCCTCCTTTTCGTCTATTACTGCTGAGATGTCTACTCTGCTTTTTTGTCTGTTCTTCTTGTTGTTTCATTTAGTTTGTTTGTTTGTATTGTTTCTTTTTTAGATAGGCACTCATGTGGCCCAGGTTGGTCTTCAACTCACTATGTAGCTGAGGATGATTTTGAACTTCTCATCCTCCTGCCCCCACCTCCTGAGTGCTGAGATCTAAGATATGTAACACTGAGCTCACTTTATATTGTGCCCAGGGTTTTATATACATTACCACTTGAGCTACATACCCATACCATGCTATTCATCTATTTCTGTTCCCAGTGGATGAAAGGATAGAATAGATCTCAGAGTTCAGAGATTCTGGTGATTTATGGCACCATAGAAAGGCTATCAATGAGCATTTTTGACAGCTCATTCACCATATCAGTCACAGTTCAGAGTCTGGTGGCTAGATTTGCAGAAATAATCTAAACCCCCAGAGAAAAGGATTTCAACAGAAAACTCCTTCCCAATATTCTAGTAATCAGACATGGTCTTTTCTAATTTGGAGTAATTTATATTCTAGAAGTCAATTATTTACATCATTTGTTAAGAACTCAGAATTAATCTTTCCATGGAAACTATAGAAGTTCATAGATGCCTAGTAGAAGATCTTACAGCTATATTCAATAGTCAGATCTTTTAGACTCAAGATCCAGCCCAGGACTTTAGGATTGTCCCTTTCTTAGGACAGAGGGTCTACAGGTATCTTACCAAAGAGGGAAGGTTATTTTGATCACCTGAGACCGTATTAATACACATCTTCAAGAAGATTTTGCAGATCCAACCTTCTCTCCTGTCTTCTCCTGGGCCAGAAGCCTGCACATGGCCCATTAGGCTCTTAGCAACTATGGCTAGAGCCCATTGTGGGACTATGGGCCATTCCTAAGAAAGTAACTGGCAGGCAGAATTCAGCCTATGTTGTCACCATCATCAAATGGAAGAAGTTTAATTTTAGAGTGATTGACTGTCTTTGACTGTTCTCTTCTCCTGATGGATGCACTGGATAACATTGGAACAAACTTTAAGAGAACTTTAAAAAAACTAGAAACTGTTAACTACACGCACCAAGTGCTTTTTGTTATTAAAAAGACATGAGCTTTTGATGGTGCTATGCACCTATAATCTTAGCATAGTACGGCCAGGGTAAGGAGGCTCACCCAAGAATTCAATGTCAGTTTAGTCTACATAGTAAATTTTCATGCTATCTAGGACTACATAGCAAGATCCTATAAAAAATAAAAAAGCAAAACAAAACAAAGAAAAACAGGATATTAATAATTCATGAACTACATTTAGTAAATCACAAGCACCAAATCAATTGGATACTGGAGGCTATTTTCATTTCAGGCCACCCAAATGGCCTCATGGAAGAGAACTTGATAATAGTTTGGCCTCCTGTTGGCTCAGACACTTCATTAGAATGTTCTTGGAATCCTGAGTGATCATTAACTCCTCAAAGAAGAAAGTCCTGCTGTAAGATTTTTTGAGAGAATCTGTAGTCCCAGGGCAGTGCTATATAGTCTGAGAAGCTTGGGAAGAGTCAGACATGATTGAAAATGGACAAAGCTGTGAAGTATTACAACCAATTAACTTTTTTTTTATAGATAAGCAAACCGAGTCACAGAGAAAACAAATGACTTGAAAGCTCTCCTAGACAGTCATGGGAAGGAATGATGCAGCTTGAGGATCATCAAGTCAGCCTGCCTTCTACTGGATCAGGCAACAGCAAAATGTTCTGTAGGTTTCAGAAGGCATTGAAATAATTATTCATCATTTTGGACAAATGAACGCATATTTCAGAGATACAGAGATACACTAATAACATAGGCTAGCAATGGTCTGGGGAGGGAGATATGATGGCGCAGGTAAGTGGGAGACCGGATAACAATGAGAGCTTTCTTTCTTCACAAATGTCTCAAGGTCAGGAAGTTTAGTTACAGTCAAATTCAAGGTCAAGTCCATTGCACTTCCTCCCTAGACTGTGAAACTGTTCAATCCAAACACACACACACACACACACTCACACATATACACAGGGGAGACCCACTTGAAAGCTGGCTCATTGCTGCTCCTCACAAAGTTTTTTTTCTATTCTCAGGCCTTTGTTTGAATATCTTATCTACTGGGATTATGATATATTGCTTCTTTCCCTGGCTCTATTCTTCCTCTTCTTTTGCTTTCCCTTCCTTCCAATTCCTTCATTCCCTCCCTTTGCACACTTACCTGCTGCTGTAAAGCTCTGCCACAGATAGCTAGTCATACAGGAGGAAGAATACAGTGTCCTGTCAGAGAACAGGAGCTATTATTTAACTCCAAAGATACATTCTTTTTTCACCTAAGGTAGCATTGTGGAGGTGGCCACTGCCTCCCATTATAGAATAGATACCCTGAGATTAAAGGAGTAAGAGCCACATTCTTCTCTGTTGACCTTATGGCTATATCCTGAAGATGGACAGGGGCCTTGCATGTTTTCCACCAAGTACCACTGCTTCAAGGTCAGCCCAGGCTTTGCTTCTTGGCAGCTACTCACGTGCTGCCAGACAGAAATAATCATAAACCATTCATTGAGTGCAGGGGATGCCTTATACAATCCATCATGCTGTTTACAGTTTATAAATTGTCTTGGGAAGGAACATCTGACTTATTCTCCAAAGCATGTCTTTGACTAAATCATTGGATGTCTTTGGGTTCCTGGGAAAGGGCTATTTAGCACTTTGTACTCTCTGAATAGGACCCAGAATTTCTTGTTTTTCCAGTCCTTATGTGAAGTATTATCTACAAGCAAGCTTTCTTCTATCCTTGCAGTTTTAATTCCCCGGTTTTTATAATTTATTTTCTTCTCTGTACTGCAATCTTTACTTTATTTCTGACTCAAGAGATTTTTATAAATTACAATATAAATCTGAGAGTAGTACTACATATCTTTAATTCCAGCAACTATGAGGCAGAGACAGGTAGATCTTTGTCAGGTCGAGTTCAGCCTGGTCTACAGAGTGATTTCTAGGACAACAAGAACTACACAAAAAGACCCAGTCTCAAAAACAACACAAAATTACAACAAATGATAAATATTTCTGTCTGATACACTGAATATGTTCCAAAGTCATTATATTTTATTTGATTAACTACATCTTCTCAGAGATGATGCTGTGCATGCTGGTTATAAATTAGTTGGTAAGTGAGGTGTATCAATGGGGTCCCAAATTAAACAGGAAAACAATATGCCAAGGCTCTTTACTTATGAATGCAGTGAACAAGATATCTAAGATGGGACCTATTTTTCCCTCTGACCTTTATCTTTCTTATTTGCTTTTGTTGCTGGATGTTTAACCCTGGGTCTTGGCATGCCAACCACCACCCCATCCTATCTTTATATTTTATCTGCTAGAGTAAAAGTAGGCTATTGGTAGGTGCTCAATACATGGATATATATGTTGAATAAATGTTTGTTGAAAGTCACCAGGGAAAGAACACCTGCCTATTCAGTACTGAAAACAACCCAGGAGGAATATAGATATGGAAACTTTGCCTCACAAGTAGAGCAAAAAGAAGGTCCTTCTTGGCATATAGAACTTGTCTTAACCTATTGCTGGAATCACTTGTGCAAAGCTAGTTCTTTACACTCTGCCAGGCAGAAGGTCAGCCCAAGAGTGAGCTGATCTGTGGGCACAACACCATCTCTCACCCAGGAGGCTGTTATATTATTTCATTGAGGATGACAGGTGGGGAAATCTGGGCACCAGTTGTTCTTTTCCACTGGTTGCGTTTGGAGACTAGCTCCAAACGCGGGCATGCTGGCCTACGTGCTTCTCCTGCTGCAAAGGCTCTGCATTGGAGCCAGAAGAACGTGGGCTCTGTCTGGTAGCCAAATTCAGGTCTCAGACACCATACCAAAGCACAAAGAGGACACAGAGCTACTGAGTTCTGTTGTTCAACTCAACATGGGCTGGTTGGCTGAGGTCCTAAATCCTGATAGTCAGCATTTGAATTTGTTAAACATGGCTTAAAAGAAAAAGACAAATGAATTAATTAGTTTCAAGAAAATGCTAGAAGCTCCCATAAAGCAGATATACCTTAGCCTGACAGAAAGCAAGGAGCCCTGTGGTGGTGTGAATTTTCTTAATTTCTCATGTTGCTCCCTCTTCACCCTGTAGATCTTGGTCTATGCATACTATATGACTTGTCTCAGTATTCCTCCTTTCTTGGGATTTATTTTTACAAATGCTTCTTAAACTCAGCAGTGCTGACTCACTCAATTTGCATAGTTAAAACAAAACCAAAATGAAACAAGAATCTCAGCTGTTGCTGAATGTTGTAGTACAGACCTGTAATCCCAGCATACCTCGGGGAATCTCAGGTGGTCTGCATAGTGAGAGTCTGTCTCAAAAACAAACAAAGAAACAATGCAGGGCTGAGAGACAGCTCAGTGGTTAAGAGCACTTGTTGCTCTCACAGAAGACCTGAGTTCAGTTTCCAGCACCTACATTATGGTTCAAAATCATAAACAACTTCATTTCCAAGGCATTTAACAACTTCTGATTTTCTCTAGCACCAGGCATGTACTTCATGCACATATATACATGCAGGCAAACACACATACACATAAAAAAATCTAAATAGCTACCACTACTACTAATATAACAAATCCTAGTGTTACACTATAAAGAACTTACCACTACGTTTTGAAGGTTTGTTGAATTCTGTGCTTATTATCATTGCTTGCATTGTTATTTCAGTGTTAATAGAAAAACTGAAGAAAATGTCTTGACTTGTATGAATGTACTGAAAACAAACTTATTAAAACTAGAGGTAAAGACATTTATTTTTGCCATTTTATATTTCTATTTTTTTAATTTTATTGTGTATGAGTGTTTGTCTGCACATATGAGTGTGCACCATTGTGTGCCTGGTGCCCAAGGAAGCCAGAAAAGGGTATTAGGTCCACCGGAACTAGAGATACAGAAGGTTGTGAGCCCCCATGTAGGTGCCAGGAATGGAACTAGGGCCTCTGGAAGAGCTGCCAGTGTTCGTAACCACTGAGCCATCTCTGCAGCCTGCCTCTGTCCTTTATAATTACTTTTTTTTTCCCATAATTTTATTTTTCTCATTAGTTACATTTTGTTAATTCTGTATCCCAGCTGTATCCCTCATTCCCTCCCCAATCCCACCCTCCCTCCCTCATCTCCTCCCTGCCCCTTTCCAAGTCCACTAGTAGGGGAGGACCTCCTCCCCTTTCATATGACTCCCTTCTGTCAGGTTATAATTACTTTTGAATTTAGTTTATCACCTCAGAAAAGCAAACCAGTTCATAGGGATATACGTTTCAGTCAGCAAAGTATGTACTACTCAAACATATACTTTAGAGTTTATACCACCAACACCCATATAAAGACTCACATCTATAACCTCAGTACAGGAGGTTTCTTGGTGCTCGGCACTGAGAGAGGAAATAAACCAAAGTTTAGGTCTCAAACTCAGGAACTATCTCCAATTGATAACCTCTCTCAAATGAAAAATTAGTTTTCTTCAGCTGAGAAGAAAACTCATGTCATACTTAACAGCAGGCCCCATGCCCAGCAGGAAAGGACAATACAAAACAAACTGAATGGCATATTTTGGAGTTTGTTTTGTGTCACAATAATTTGTCTGAGCATTTTTTAATGGTTATGATTTCTGGGTTTGTGTTTTTATGGAGTCTCTGTGTATGCAAATGTGTATGTGTCTGAATCTATATATGTTTCTTGTCTTTTTCTTTGGTTCTTTTCCCACAGTATTTTGTCCTATTCGGGTTTCTTTGTTTTTATTTTATCATTATATTTTTAGATGCTCATTTCTTTTCTAGGAAGAGCAAGAAAAGGTGTGGTTTTGGGTGGATGGGGAGGTGGACAGGATCTTGGAGGAGTTGGGGAAGGGGAGAATATAATTAGAGTACATTGTATGAAAAATGAACTATTTCCAATAAGGAAAAAAATGTTTTTCTGAAGCATTTGCTCATTGAGATATTTGAGCATGGGCTTGATCCATTTCAAGGAGAGGTCACTATGAGTATGTACATAAAGAAAAGTGGTTCAAGGTTACCTGAGAACAGGCTTTTCCAGTTTTTAGGATTATCCTCTGAATATTGAGATGGTGGTAGCCAAATCCATTGCTATTCAATGCTGACATTTTGGAGCAGGAGGAGACAGCAGATACTATTGCTGTCAATTCTTCTATCCTATAGGTGAGAAAATGGACTGGAATAATTTAAGTGAGCTGTGCGAAATGCACAGCTGATTAATGGTTATGCCATGTGGGTCCTCTCATTATTGGTCCCTGCCCTTCTGGCAATGTATAGGACTTTCCAGAGACACAGGCTTTCAGCCTTTGATATTGCCAGGGATGCTGTGCTCTGAGATAGTCCTATTACTACATCCTTTTCCACTTAGAACGTCCTGCCCCACACTTGCCAGCTGGTTAATTGTAGCTAAGTGGGTCTGAGGCCACACTCTTACAGAAAAATGAATTGGCTTAAACCACTTTGAACTTCTTGTTTTGATCACATCAACACTCTACCTGTTTATTCAGTTTGTTCATGAATGGGAAGTTAAAAAAATACTTGTACTATAAACAAAACAACCAAACTTTGTTCCAAAATTTCTTTGAAATGTTTTCTGAAGCTTTAATCACTCTGTTCCTTTGGTTTGGGGTGGACCATCAGGTTCTCTCAATTTCCCAAAATGTCAGAAATATTTTTGATATTCTGTGTCTTCTGGTATAATGAAAAGCATCAATGAGGTAATTTTAGTAGATTACTGAACTCGGGTCCTTTGACCAGAAGGTATGGCTAAAAGAACAAAGCAAATTGGAGGAAATCTTTCCTGCATAATCTCACTTTAATGATAGTGTCTGCGCCAATGACATTTTTTTTTTTCTAAATTGCACCGTAGGCCTCAGCTACAAAGGTTTTGCAGAAATGTGTGACTCTTGGGAAATACACATGTACTGTCTTAGCCATGCTGGAGGCCAGTGATCATAATGTGGGTTACAGATGCAGTTGGCCACTGATGCTGGGTGGCAAGAGCTTAAAAGAAAAACAGGATGAGCCCTAGAGCACAGAAGTGGAAAATTAGGTGGGTGGGTATAGAATGGAAAATGTGCTCCCTCTGGCCATGGCCTGTGTAATTAGTACTGACCTACCGCCTCTCCTGCCCTGATGTTGATACCAAAGCTTTCAGAGATTCTGAATAAACCCTCCTTCCTGGCCAACCAAAGACAAAGATGAGACCACCCAATTTAGTTATGCTGTGGCAAGAACCACATTTAATCTCATCCATGGGCTCAAACTATTCTTGCTCCAAGGCATATGGACTCAAACAATTAAAGTCAACATATGCTTCCACTCAACAGTCATGTCCATTTCCAAGTGGTCATAAATATGTAGCATAAACACTAAGGTCAGGGGACATGCAATGGATGACAACATAAGCTAAAATGACTCTAGAAACTAATACTTTTCACTTCAAATGACATGTTTAACTTCATTTTGCATTCATATTTAAGGGTAAATATTTCTGGGAAAAATAATTTCTGTTTTCATTCCAGCTGTGCAACAGATACTGTGGAGATCTGTTGCAAGTGAAAGAAGCAAGACAAAACTCCGGCACACAAAGGACAATGACAACCAGAAAGCAACAGCCCCATCCTGCCCTAGCATTGAAAGGATCTGGATCCTAGGTGACAGCATTTCCAATCTATTGTCCTCTGTCTCCCTCTGCTGTTCTTCTGGAGAAGTTTCCCCTTACAACAATGAGAAATCATGTACTAGCTGCATCTATTTCTATGCTCTCCCTGCTGGCCATAATGGGAGATACAGACAGCAAAACAGACAGCTCATTCCTGATGGACTCTCAACGATGCATGAGGCACCATTATGTCGATTCTATCAGTCACCCATTATACAAGTGTAGCTCAAAGGTAAGAACAAGTTCACTCCAAAGTCTTTGGAAGATGCTCCTCTCCCTCATTAACAGAGGATGGAAAACAATGACCAGAGTCCAAACTGCAGCTCTATGACTGGCCTGTAGAAACTGTAAGGGAATCTTTCTTTGGCATTTTCCCACTATGCTTTGCACTTCCGTGTCTACAATGGAACTTGTGCAAGCTTATCCTGTTGTGGGCGTGTCTTGTGTCCTTGGTTGGGGAATTAATGAGCAATAATGTTCATTTTCGATGAAGAAAAATAGGGGAAAAAAGGGAAAAGTAAGACCTCATTTTGGATTCATAGGACATGCTGGCTATTCAGTCTAGTCTAGTTAGTGAACTCCAGGTTCAGAAGAAGACCCTGTGTTAAAAAATAAGGAAGCAATTGAGGAACAAACCCTCTACCAACCTCTGACCTCTACAATCACCTGCACACACATGTATACTTGTCCAGGTACATGCACACATATCACACATGCTTCTGTATATGCAAACACACATACACCACATCACATATGCAAAACGAAGAAGGAAACATGGAGATAGAACCTGTAGGTTATGATAATTTCTTCTACTTCCATCAACAACAAAAAGACAGGGAAGCTGTGGAATGCAATTGGACAGTGGAACATACTCTTTGAGACTCTTCAAAGGGTTTTCTGAACAACCACAGAACCAGCTATGTGGTCTAAAACTTCCTCCATGTGACATATTTGTGTTAAAATGAATCCAGAACTAAGGGTGACAATTTGATCCTTTATCATTTTATCTTGCTTAGCAGTTTGTTCTTATTAGCAGTAGGTAGAGTGATTCTTGTACACGTCATCTATGACTCAGTGCTGAGGAGAGGTGTGCAAAGTAATGACATGCTAATGGACCACCAAGAGTGGCTGTCACATAGACCACCCACAAGGAGGCACAATGTAGGATGGAATAGATTCCAAATGAGAATTCTCATGACTATCATTACCCCAGTCACAAGCACTAAATTTGTCGACACTTAGTAAATAAGACTTTGTTTAGCGCAACTTCAAAGGGTTTTCACATTAGTTCTAAGACTAAAACAACAAAATCCATTTAAACACTCTCATATGTCTTTCCCTGATGACTAAGGATGTTAAGCATTTCTTTAAGTGTTTCTCTGCCATTTGATATTACTCTATAGAGAATTCTCTGTTTAGCTCTGTTCCCCATTTTTAAATTGGATTACCTGATTTGTTGCTGTTTAACTTCTTGAATTCTTTATATAGTCTGGTTATTAGCCCTCTGTCATATATAGGGTTGGTGAAGATTCTTTCCCAGCCTGTAGGCTGTCATTTTGTTCTGATGACACTGTCCTTTGCTTTGCAGAAGCTTTTCAGTTTCATGAGGTCCCATTTATTGATTGTTGCTCTTAGAGCCTGTGCTGTTGGTGTTCTGTTCAAGAAGTTGTCTCCTGTGCCAATGAGTTCAAGGCTCTTCCTCACTTTTTCTTCTGACAGGTTTAGTGTCTCTGATTTTATGTTGAGGTCTTTGATCCACTTGGACATTAGTTTTGTGTAGGGTGATAAATATGGATCTATTTACATTTTTCTACATGAAGATATCCAGTTAGACCAGGACCATTTGTTGAAGATGCTATTTTTTTCCATTGTATGGTTTTGGCATCTTTGTCCAAAATCATGTGTCCATAAGTATGTGGGTTTATTTCTGGGTCTTCTATTTATTTCATTGATCCGCCAGTCTGTTTCTATGCCAGTAACAGGCAGTTTTTATTACTGTTGTTCTATAGTACAGCTGAGATTTCACCTTACACCCATAAGAATGGCTAAGATTAAAAACTCAGGTCAACAACTAAAACAAACTGCTAGAAAAAGATAAGAGAAGCAGCTTTGTAACCATGAATGCTTAGAAATTGCTTCAGAAGCAGATAGCACTAGTATTTAGCATTTGTTAGTCCACTGATGATATCTTCCTTTGTTGTCCTCTATAATCATGGTGAAAGGAATGGTTATAGAAAATAGTGGCATTTATAAAAAGTTGAAAATGAGCTGGGGGTGGATTTCAGTATAAAGCACTTGCCTAGCATGTTTGAAGTTCTAGTTTCCATCCTCCTAAACAAAAAGAAAAAAAAAAACTGAAAATAATCTGGAAAGATTGGTCAAGATGATGGAAGACTATATTAGCATATTTACCTAAGAGGGGAATTATCAAGTAAGAAATGTCATTAATGCAAACTCACAGGATTTGAGCATGACTTTTAGAAATGAATTTTAGTTGATTGTTATTCACCTTTCCTTCTTCCAGAATGCTACAGTTAATAAGTGTAAAATTGTGATGATAGAAGAAATGTTTGTAATTTCATGGGAACAATCTGTTTTCAAACATCCCCAAATAATCCTAAATATAGCAATAGTTTATGTAAATGCAGCTTGTAATTGTTAACCTTCCTTCCTTGGCCACAGAAAATATGCCTGGCAGAGTTTCAGCTGCCAGACCCTTTCTGGATTAAATTTTCTTTATGTATTCAGGAATAAAACTGTCTTCATTTGAAAATATTCTATAGTCCTTAACTTTTACAGACCCTGACTGAGAGTTTCTTTAATGGATATCATCTGATGAACCTGCTTTTTTTCAAAGATTGGCATAAAACAATTTAGCCCATGTTCAGAAAGAAAAGATAGGGCAGATTTTACATCTCTACACATATTTTTCTCAATATTATAGTCACGGCCATTTTTTTTGGACACATGACCAGTCCTTGCCTATCAGTTAATGCTCCTGACTTGAATTTATCTAGTGGATGTGGGCTCCTGAATACAGATGGAATGTACATATAGCCCAGGGAAGAAAGGGCACTGGCTTTGACACCTAATCTGTGTCACTAACTTTACAATATATATACTAAACATTACCAACACAACTGACATGTGAGTGCTGTCCTTGCCGTACTCCAATTAAGGAAACCTACAATCCAGAAGAAAAGAAGGATTGGGTTTCTTGATGCCACATAGTCTGGGCATGGCAATGTCTTCTTTAGAGAGTTCCCCCCACCCCACTACCTGATTTCTCATAATGAAGAAATGCTCCTCATAGTGAAGAAATGTAAAAAGAATTTAGGAGCTATTATCTAGAATCCAGGTCCATCTGTTTATGGTAATGATTCTTATGCTACATTTTTTTTTCTAAGAAAAAAAAAGAAATAATAGATAAATCTTTTTTTTTTTTCTGGACACCTTTAGTGGGACTCTCTGTCCATCATGTCCCTGCATTTGACCAGTTTTAGGTCCTGTCACCCTTCACCCAGAAATTCTGGAAAGAACTAAGACTCAGGCAGAAAAGACTGACCCATCAAGAAAGGAGGAATGGCCACTGTTTATATCATATGCGGTGGCTTTGTTAGTGATCATATTGCATGGGACTTGGTCCAAGCAGGCCTGGGAATGGCAAGTTCATTTCCATTGTTCCCAAGAAATCACATTTACCTGAAATTATGAGTAAAGGCCATGAAGCAAAACTGGCTGAATATATGCAGTTAGAGAAAATTGTCTGTCTGGAAAAAGGTGAAGGAACTAAGGCATCTCAGGCTTCGAAGCAGCAGAGATTTGGTTTCCAATTCTCAGTTCACAGCTTTCCAATTGGGTAGTTCTAGAAAAGCCAAGCCAGTGTTTGGTGTTTCAGTTTCCTCCCCTGCAAAAGAAGTTGTTTTCCCAAGGGCATGGGGATGCATGGTAATATTTGTAAAGCAATTTGCAAGGCATCTGTCCTATACTAGACATGTAATAATTACTATTATGATTTTGATGATAAAGTGGTAAACTAGATATGTATTTCAACCCCCTTTTCTATTTCAGTCACTACGAAAATTTTAATAACTGTTGGGATCCCTGCAGCCTTAAAGGATTAGGAAAGGGAACACCCATACGGCTCTGTTCGATGTGGAGGTGGTGGGGTGAAGAGCAGAAGAGCAAAATAAATGTAAAGCACTGTGCTGGGTGCTAAGAGGGGAGATAAAACAGAAATAAACTCTATTGACTGCCTTCCTTCACCAGGTGAGTGGAGGGTGTGCAAGGATCAGTTCTGACCTCTGCCAGGCTTGATTTTCAGAAACCTGGGTTGGCAAACTGGTTACATGGGTGTCTGAAGCCCAATTTGGTGAGAAGTAAAAGACTGTGGTGGTCCCAGGCAAGGGAGTAGAACCAGGTTCTAAGGAGCAGCAAAGAGTTGGGGTGAAGCAGAACTCCTCTGAGTGAGAAGAGACAGCAGGTGGTGAGAAAAGAAGGTGGTGAGTTGAGGAGATAAAGGCTGTGAAAATTGCCAAAGAAAGATGTAAAATTGGGAAGGCACTATTAGGAACTCCAAACCATCTCATGTTGCTGCCCCAAAAGCTCATAAGATAAATGACAGGCATTAGGGGTATAGAGTTTATTAATTGATTACTTGCGATATGTGACTTGATTTTTGTCTTTTTTATTAATTTTTTTATTATTACAATTTATTCATTTTGTAACCCCTCACTCATTCCTTCTCAATCCCACCCTCCCTCCCTCTTCTCCAAAGACCCTCCCTCAGTCCACTGATGGGAAGGTCCTCCTCCTCTTCCATCTGATCATAACCTATCAGGTCACACCAAGACTGACTGCTTGTCTTCCTCTGTGGCCTGATACAGCTACACTACCCACTGGGGTAAGTGATCAATGAGCCTGTCACTGAGTTCATGTCTGAGACAGTCCCTGTTCCCCTTACTAGGGATGCCAATTGGAGACTGTGCCTCCATGGGCTACATCTGTGCAGGGGTTCTAGGTTATCACCAAGCATGGTCTTTGGTTGGAGTAGCAGTCTCAGGAAAGAACCCTAGGCCCAGATTTTTTTAATGCTTTTGCTCTTTGTGGAGCTTTTGTCCCCTACAGCCATCTCCCCCTTCTTTCATAAGATTCCCTGCACTCTGCCCAAAGTTGTGCTTTTAGTCTCATCATCTGCTTTGATACCCTGCTGGTTAGAGTCTTTATTGGCCCTCTGTTTTTGGCTCCTGTCTGGTTGCCTGTTTTCTTCCTCTTCCTATGTCTATCCTGTTTGCCTTTCTGAATGTGGACTGCTCATCTTACCCAGTTTCCTACTTCTTGCTTAGCTTCTTTAGATGTATAGATTTTAGTATGTTTATCCTATATTATACACTTATAAGTGAGTATATACCATGTGTGTCCTTCTGCTTCTGGGATACAGCAGTCAGAATGATCATTTCTAGGTCCCACCATTTGCCTGCAAAGTTCATGATTTCCTAGTTTTTAATAGCTGAGAAGTATTCCATTGTGTAAATGTACCACAATTTCTGTATCCATTCCTTCAGTTGAGAGACATCTGAGTTGTTTCCAGATTCTGGCTAATACAAATAAAGCTGCTACAAACATAATTGACCAAATGTCCTTGTACACGTCAGCATATTTTGGATAAATGTCTAGGAGTTGTATAGCTGGATCTTTAGGTACCACTATTCCTAGTTGCCTGAGAAAACACCAGATTGATTTCCAAAGTGGTTGTAAAACTTTACATTCTCACCATCAATGGAAGAGTGTTCCCCTTTCTCTACATCCTCTCCAGCATGTGTTGTCACTTGAGTTTTGATCGTGGCCATTCTGATGGGTGTAAGGTGAAATCTCAGGGTAGCTTTAATTTGCATTTCCCTGATGACTTAGGATGTTGAACATTTCTCCTAAGTGTTTGTCTGCCATTTGATAGTCCTCTATTGAGGATTCTTTGTTTAGCTCTGTACCCCATTTTTATTTGGATTATTTGATTTGTTGCTTTTTAACTTCTTGAGTACTTATATATTCTGGATATCAGCTCTCTGTCAGATACGGGGTTGGTGAAGATACTTTCCCTGTCTGTAGGCTGTTGTTTGTTCTTATGACAGTGTCCTTTGCTTTACAGAAGCTTTTCAGTTTCATGAAGTCCCATTTTTTGATTGTTGATCTTAGAGCCTGTGCTGTTGGTGTATTGTTCAGTAAGTTCAATAATTTCAAGCCTTTCTCCACCTTTTCTTCTAACAGGTTTAGTGTGTCTGGTTTTATGTCGGGGTCTTTGATCCACATGGACTTTATTTAGTTTTGTGCAGGCTGATAGATATGTGTCTTTTTGCATTTTTTTTACATGTTGGCATCCACTTAGAGCAGCACCATTTGTTGAAAATGCTATTTTTTTCTATTGTAGGGTTTTGGCTACTTTTTCAAAAATCAGGTCTCCATAGGTGTTTGGATTTATTTCTGGGTCTTCTATTGAATTCCATTGATCCACAATTCTGTTTCTATGCCAGTACCATGCAGTTTTTAATTTAATTATTATTGCTCTGTAGTACAGCTTGAGATCAGGGATGGAGATACCTCCAGATGATCAGTTGTTGTATAGGATTGTTTTTGCAATTCTGGGTTCTTATTTGTTTGTTTGTTTTTCCATATGAAATTGAGAATTTTTCTTTCAAGTTCTGTAAAGAATTGTGTTGGTATTTTGGTGGGAACTGCATTGAATCTATATATTGCTTTTGGCAGGATGGCTATTTTTACTATGTTTATCCTACCTATCCATTAGTATGGGAGAGCTTTTCATCTTCTGTTATCTTCTTCAATTTCTTTCTTCAGAGACTTGAAGTTTTTTTCAAACAGGTCTTTCACTTGCTGGATTAGAGTCAAACCGATGTACTTTATGTAACTAATGGCTATTGTGAAGGGTGTAGTTACCCTAATTTCTTTCTCAGCTCTTTTGTCTTTCTTATACAGGAAGGCTACTGATTTTTTGAGCTAATTTTGTATCTAACCACTTTGCTGAAGGTGTTTATCAACTGAAGACATTCTCTGGTTGAATTTTTGGGGTGACTCATGCATACTATCATATCATCTGCAGATAGTGATACTTTGACTTCTTTCTTTTGGATTTGTATCCTCTTCATGCCCTTTATTTGTCTTATTGCTCTAGCTTGGATTTCAAGTACAATGTTGAAGAGATCCGGAGAGAGTGGGCAGTCTTGCCTGATTTCAGTGAGAATGAATTAAGTTTTTCTCCATTTAGTTTGATGTTGGCTATAGGCTTGCTGTAGATTGTCTTTACTGTGTTTAGGTATGTGCCTTGTATCCCTGATCTCTCCAAGACTTTAAACATGAATGGGTGTTGGACTTTGTCAAATGCTTTTTTGGCATCTAAGGAGATGATCATGTGGTTTTTCTCCTTCAGTTTGTTTATGTGGTTGATTACACTGATGGATTTCCATATGTTGATCCACACTTGCATGCCTGGGATGAAGCCTACTTGGTCATGGTGGATGATATCTTTTATGTGTTCTTGGATTCGGTTTGCAAGTATTTTACTGAATATTTTTGCATCAATGTTCACACCAGAGATAAGTCTGAAGTTCTCTATTTGTTGATTTTTTGTGTGGTTTAGGTATCAAGGTGACTGTGGTTTCCTAGAATGAGGTTGGTAATATTCTTTCTGTTTCTATTTTGTGGAATAGCTTGAAGAGAATTGGAGTTAGCTCTTTGAAGTTCTGGTAGAATTCTGCAGTGAAACCATCTGGCCCTGGGCATCTTTTGGAAGGGAGACTTTTGATGACTACTTCTATTTGAGGGTGGGGGTGATATATGATTATTTATTCTATTTACTTGATCATGGTTTAGGTTTGGTAAATGCAATCTATCGAGAAAAATGTCCATTTCATTTAGATTTTCAAATTTTGTGACATATAAGCTTTTGTAGTAAGAACTAATGATTGTATTTCCTCAGTGTCTCTCATTATGTCCCTCTTTTTAATTCTGATTTTGCTGATTTGGACAGTTTCTCTCTGCCTTTTATTTAGTTTGGCTAAGGGTTTGTCTATTTTGTTGATTTTCTCAAAGAACCACCTCTTGGTCTCATTGATTCTTTGAATTGTTTTATTTGTTTCTAATTCATTGATTTCAGCTCTTAGTTTGATTATTTAAAATCATCTACTCCTCTTGTGTGTCTGCCTTTTTTTTTTCTTAAGGTTTTTAGGTAGGCCATTAAGTTGCTTGTAAGAGATGTCTTGAACTTTTTTGTGTACGCACGTAGTGCTATGAACTTTCCTCTTAGCATGGCTTTCATTGTGTCCCATCTGTTTTGGTAAGTTGTTCCTTCATTTTTGTTGAATTTTAGGAAGTCCCAATTTTTTTTTCCATTTCTTCTCTGACAAAGCAGTTATTGAGTAGAAAGTTGTTTAGTTTCCATGTGTATGTAGGCTTTTTACTATTTCTGTTGCTTTTGAGGTCTATTTTTAAGCCATGATCATCTGATAGGATATGAAGGATTATTTTGATCTTCTTTTATCTGTTTAGGGTTGTTTTGTGCACATTTATATGGTCAATTTTGGAGAAGGTTCCATGAGGTGCTGAGAAGAAGGTATACTCTTTTGAGTTTGGGTCAATAGTTATGTAGACATCCATTAGGTCCATTTGATTTAGGACCTCTGTATATGCCATTATTTCCCTATTTAGCTTCTGTCTAGATGATCTGCTTCTTGTTGAGAGTGGACTGTTGAAGTCTCCTACTATTAAGGTGTGGGATCAATGTGTGATTTAAGCTTTAATAATGTTTCTTTTATAAATCCAGGTGCCCTTGTATTTGGGGCATAGATGTTCAGGATTGTGATGTCCTCCTGGAAGATTTTTCTTTTGATGAGAATAAAGTGCCCCTCCTCATCTTTTCTGATTAATTTTGGTTGAAAGTCTATTTTTTTTAGATTTTAGGTTAGCTACCCCAGCTTGTATTCTGGGACCTTTTGTTTGAAAAACATTTTTCCAGCCCTTTGCTCTGAGGTAGTTTTTATCTTTGTTGCAGAGGTGTGTTTCTTGGATGTAGCAGAATGTTGGATCCTGTTTCAGCAGCCACTCTTTTAGTCTGTTTCTTTTATTGCAGAGTTGAGTCCATTGATGTTGATAGGTAATAGTTACCAATGTATGTTATTTCCTTTTATTGTGTTACTTTGTTTTAATATTTTGTTCATTTCCTCTCTATATGCCTCTATATGTGCCTCTATTTGCTCTTCTACATTTGTCATTATTTGTTTGGCTGTATTTGCATGTATGTCTTTGAGAGATTTGTTCATTTCCTCTTTATGTGTCTCTAATAACCGGATAAGCATAGGTTTGAGCTTATTTTCCTTTGTTTATGTTGAATTAAAATATCCTTTGATTTTTGTGCTTGCTGGTGAAGCCATAATGTTTTCTTTTATGGATAACTTTCACTGTTTGTTCCTGGAGCCTGTACTGCAGACTGGGTCCATATGTCTCTGGTGTCCGGAATATTCTTCAGGAAGATCAAAGAGGTCCACTGGTTTGTGAGTGGATGTTGGTGTTTCAGCTGTAGCTAAGGGAGAAAGTTAGCTGGTACATGTGCGCAAGTGCAGGAGTGTGCATAGAGGTGTGCCTTGGAGGACTGGGTACTAGTGCATATAGATGTCTGGAAGGGTGGAGTGTAGGTGCAGGTGGGAATGCTGGCATCTTTGGTGGGCTGAAGGATCATGCACAGGTGCCCTGAATGCCTCTGTGACCCACAGGCCTGTCTTATTTTTCTTCAGGCACTCAGATCTATCTGGGTTGTACCATCTTGGCTCCAGGAATTGTTTGCCTGGACTCCACTGGGAGACCCACACAAAAGGGACTTCGATGTTGAGAATGCTGTCCCAAGGATCCGTATGTTGCCCACAGTTTGGGTGTGAGTGAGAGGTTCAGATGTCTAGCTGCTAACATAGAGGGACCCTGGATCTGGGGTTCTGTATGCACTCTCTTGAAGGCATACTCACTCACCCACAGGCCTATGCAGAAAGCAGAGGGTCCTCCCACACCCATTCTCTGCTCTCAGATTTGGGCCTGTATGGCCAAATGAAAGTGTAAGAGATCTGTTAGTGGTGTCCATTGTTTGGCCACTATGTAGGGAGGTCCATAGTTGGGCCTGCCTCTGAAGTCTCAGTCACCATTCAGGAAGGCTGGTGCTTGGGGCTGTGGCAGCCACTGCTGCAGCAGCAAAGGAAGGAGGCTCATGCTTGTATCCAAGCTGTCCCAGCTTACAGGTTGTCTCGTCTAGCCCAGGAAGGCTCAATATCGATAGTCTAGCTTTGGCTCCCCCTCCACTCACCAATTTCAAGGTTTTGGATTTTCTGTCCCTCAGTATGGTGTACACTGGTCACTGCCATCTTGGAGCCCTGATTATTTTTTTAAATAAAAACAAATTTATACTGAATGTCTACTATGTCCAGGCATCATGGAAGTTGCTAGAGACAAAAACAAAGAGGGGGAAAAAACAGTGAAAAGTTGACCCTTTATAATTCTTGCAGGTCAACACGATATAAGAAAGGGAAATATTCTATATGCAAATGCCTCCGCATCTTTTTTATTTATGGCTAGGTGACAGTAATAGACAACAGTCTGACATTGCTGAGCTCTCACTCAAAACATCAAGTCTTACCACCTCTATGCTACTTTGTTTTCCTGGTTGCCATTTTGTTGCTAACTTCAGCCTGGCACAGACTCTTTGAATATTGACCTGGTTTCCTAGACATAAGCTGAATATTCATATCTTGATGTTGTCACACTTGAGGCAAGGTTTACTGGAAGTGGCAATGTTCCTGGGATGTTTTGTAATGAGATCACCTTGAAGAAAGATATACCCATCTCAGTCATGAATCATATCCTCAGAAGGTTAAAATGGAAGAATGTTTCTGGGTATGTTCAGTGCCCATTATCAAAGCAGCTCTGTTCTGCTCTCCCTTCACCCGCCCCCTCTCTCTTTCGTGTGTGGTGTGTGTGTATACGTATTGAAAGGATCAAAATTCATTAACTGTTTCAGTGTCTTGGAAGAAGAGGCAACAGAAAAGATATAGGAGGGATTTGATTTGACAGAATGAAGTTAAAATGACACTAATGGGGGAATAAAGACATGCACAAAGGCAGGTGATAGGAGAACTGGGGACAGTCACGTGGACTCTTAAGTATTTAAGCTTGCCTGGAGCAGGGAGTGGATGATGAGAACAGATATAATATTGGAAGAACTTGATACTGAGGCAGTCATGGTAGGTGCTGACAGTACATATATGTTCATTCTCTTTGTGCATAAACAGCTATTGAGGAGCAGGGGCCAGGTCCACTGAAGGTGGATATATGTCCTCTCATCCTAGAGATCTTGTCCTTCACTGTGAACTGGGCATGGAACTTGAGATTATGAAAATATTTAATGAAATCATATTTCAGCTAGCTTGTCTTCAAGTTGCCCTTTAAGACTTGCCCATTTATGGACAGCTAATATCCTGATAAGTTAGGGTTATCTTTGACTCACTATGTGTGTCTTACTGGGATGTGATATTCCACACTGTCTTTGATCCTTCTTAATTATTCCTGCTGGCACAGGTTTGTTTTATTAAAATGAATCTCTAAAGACTTATTTTGAATAGTGGCTGAGTAAAGGCTTCAGGCTTCAATAGATTATCTGGATTAAGGAGCAGCAAATTTTGCACTGTTCCTCCTTTCCCATGGATTGTTAGATAAAAGAGAGAATTGGGGAAAGTCTTGTTCGAGAGATGAGCATAGACACCAGAGATGGGCCCTTGTGTTAATGATCTATGGCATAATACACTCAAATCTGTTTGGGATGGTGTTTATTCTGCTTATCAATTTGAAGAACAGGCAGGTTAGGATCAAAAGCTTCAGTAGAATCAAGACAGTTTACAGCATCTACTTTCTCTCTGCCTTTGTGACACTGAAGTCTAGCTTATTTCTCCAGTAGTCCTGCTAGGTTTTTCTGCTAGGATCTCATTGAGCGTTTAGTTTAACCACATAAGATGATGAGAGGGATTACCTCTCTAGTGAACATCAGCAATAAATGCTAATTACCAAAATATTAAAAGGTTACATAGAATAAAGAATCAAGCTACTCCATCTCACTCCTGCCTCCCAACCCTAGGATTCCAGGATCTTTGAATATGAGCTGCCCTTCATCATTGAAGGATACACTCCTGTGTTAACACACATTCAAGGTATCTTTTCTTTTGGTTTAGCTCAAACTTTTTGAAAAAACAAAGCAACTGAGTCCACCTGCCCAGTAAGGGCAGTAAGTTTTATTGTTAAAACTTACCATGGCCAGAAAAATTCTTGGTTATCTTTTTTATCACCCTGAACATCAAAAACTTGATGGTTTTGACCTGACAGTGCCAAGGAAAGAGATCAGCATCTTTCCTTCTTGAACTATGAACTCAAATAGGGCATGCTTTGGAATCTGTTCTTTATGCTCAGTGTGCTCAGGAATATTGCCACACCTAAAGCGTTCACCGGTGTGACTACATACAGGCAGGCTCTCATAGAAAAGCCCCAAGCTTTTTTGTTTGTTTGTTTTGGAGGGCTGAAATTTCCCCCCTACTCCTTACTTCTGCTCTTAAAAAAAAAAATCAAAGAGCCGTTTGTCCATCTCCTTAAGCTGTATGCAAAGTGTATCGTGTGTACATTTTTATGAGGATAATTTTGATTTTTTTATATTGAGTCCTTTAGTTTTTGGATTTATTTCTTTTTATTTTGTGTGTATCTGTGTACCTTATTATCTGTATGTGCGTCATGTAGGTGCAAGGGTCAGAGAAGACCAGGTGAGGGTTTTGGAACCCCTCTCTCCCCTGGAACTGGAGTTATAGGCTGTTGTGAACCATGTGATGCAGGTGCTGGGAAAAAGAAGCCAGGGCCTCTCTAAGAACAGAAAAAGGTCTTAACCACCAAATCATCTCTCCAGCCCCTAAATTAGAGTCTTGCTACAAAGAACACATAAGTTCTGATATAGCATCCCAAACCTTTGGAAATAGAGATGAGCAGAGTGACTATCTCTAAGCGACTCTGAAGATGCTGACATAAATGGTGCAAATAACAGATATAAGGTATAAGGCCATGCATGTACTCTCAGGCCCCCAACTGTACCCTACTTCTCAAGTTCATTTTCTTCTTCCAATGGCAGCACTTAGAATGTTTCTTCCAAAGCAATGTTTAGTGTACTTCTTTTCTTTCTACAAAGACCACATTTTCTCTCTTTAGCTATTTCCCATTGGAACAACCCCCACTTTCACCGCTTCATTCTTCACCTCTGTTTACTCCTAGATTTTAATCTGAAGTGACATGTGGATTGTTGTTGTTTGTAGAATTGCAATATATTTGGGCAGTGTTAGACTTCCATCCAACAGGAGAAACTCTGGTGGCTTTTGTTATTGTCATTGTTGTCTTTTGAAGCAAAGTGGTAACCCAGGCTAGTTTTGAACACAGTATGTGCTTGAAGATGACCTTGATCCTTCTGCCTTTACTCACTAAGTGCTTAGATTCCAGCTCACTGTGAAGTGCAGTGAGGGCTTAGAATCACTTAACATCTTGAAAATCCTGGACACTTTCAAAGTTTAATTCAAAATGGTATCAGACCGATATTGTTGACTGGCTTCCCACAAACCCTTAGGTACTAGGGATTAAATCCAGAGCCCTGTGTATGCTAAGCAAATGTTCTACCACTGAGCCACATCACTTTAAATACAAGTTTTAGTTTTACCAATAGATTCTGATGTGTAACCAGAGACTGGAGTCCCTGGTCCAACCCTGCAGGAATCAACTAGGAGTGTTGGGGTCTTTCATAGTATGCTGTGGTAACCTAAAGTTTTGGTATCTGCACAGAGTAACCACCTCCCTTTATTTCTCCAGATGGTGCTCCTGGCCAGATGTGAGGGTCACTGCAGCCAGGCATCACGCTCAGAACCCTTGGTGTCCTTCAGCACTGTCCTCAAACAACCTTTCCGTTCCTCCTGTCACTGCTGCAGACCTCAGACCTCCAAGCTGAAGGCTCTGCGCCTGCGCTGCTCAGGGGGCATGCGACTTACTGCCACTTACCGGTACATTCTCTCCTGTCACTGTGAGGAATGCAGCTCCTGAGGCTTGCTGCTGATTGGCTTTCTGACTGGAACAACCACGGGAGCACGTCAATCAGCCAAAGAAGGACTGGCAAGAAAAGAGTTAAGGCAGACAAAGATGGAGCAAGTCCCACAGGACTGCGCCTAGTCTAGTCCTAAAGACCCGATATGCTTTTGACAGAAAGTGACACTGGGAACTCATTTTCCATTCCTATCTTCTTTCCCTGAAAGAATTTCTTTTGGTTACTTTTCAGATTCAGGCATTTCCCCTGTTGGCTCTGAATTTGGTTTGGGTTTGTGACAACTCTACATTAGTGGGAAAATGTGGGGCCCTGTGCAAGAGTGTGCCAGGCAGTCTGTATTTGGTGCTTATTAGGGAAGAATTTACCCAACTTTTCTTAGGGGATCTTCAGTTGTTGTTTTACCTTGTCATTTTGGTTTAAGATTTGCCTCTAAAGGTTACCTGTTTCAAGTTACAGACATCAAGTCCATGTATACGTTTAGTGAGTTTAACTGCTACTAAAATAACTAACACACAAGTTCTTTCATGAGACTGCACAACTCCTGACAGCTATGGTTATTATTCAGAAATTACTTGAGAAATATAAAGGTGGCATAAGGAATGTATAATCTGAAGGCTTTTGCAGGTAAAGGATGGTAAGCTTTTGTGAGGAAGTAGGCTTTCAAAGACTCTCACACACATACACTCAGATGGGTCCTGCACTGACTCTGGAGAAGGCATATATTATTAGTGGCATGGAGAACACACAATACTCATAATTAAGAATTAGTCAAGCATGTAGGAATATATTTGTAGGTGTGCAATAGCTTCAGCCATGTGTTGAGCATCATTCTATAACATCCACCTTTATATGTGAGGCTTGTTACCATAGTGATGGCGTGGCATACCCTCTGAAAATTTCTTTCCAATATATTTTTGGTCTTTGAGGCTCAAAATTTGAATTCTCCCCATGTTTTGAAATAAAAATAGAGTATCTTCAAAATTTTGGCTGTGTAAATACTGTTATTTCCTCCCTATGGTCCACTTTCATCTCCTCCTCCACCACCACCACCACTCTCTCCTTCTCCTCCTACTATTCTTCCCTTCTTTAATGTTCTGTGATGTGGATATAAGATAAATGTAGTTGCTTTTTGGACACCTCCAAGGATATGGTAAAAGCATGGACAATAAGAGGAAAAATGAGTTCCAGAATGCAGCAACAACATATTGTGGTGGGTGGGCTTTGATGTTGGTCTCAAATTTTAGCACAAAATCTGATGTGTTCTGGCTTCCTTGGGTACTGTGGTGTGAAATAGAAATGCCTCATCCCTTTTGAATCTCTTCATTTTTTTATCAGAAGAGATTAAGTATCCATAAGTCAGGTCAATTGATCTATCAGAACAGAGTCCACAAACATCAGTTGAAGGTCTGCACCATTGAAGGTCTGTGCTCCAAATCTAATGATGCTACTACGATCTTCCTCAGCACTGCAGGAATTGTGACATTGGCATAGCATTATGTCCACATCAGGCACCTCAATGTGAATCCCATGAAACTTCAGTTTCCTGGGCATCCTTGACACCACACTGTACTGACTAACCAGAAATGACAGTGTTTCCCATTTTTAACACAACTAACTGATAAATTATTTTTCCTGCAGAGATGATGGTTTTCTACACTTTTTGGTACCAGTTCCACACTATTTTATGAAAGCCAGCAGGGTTAAAATTCTATTCATGGTGTTGAAACAGAATAAAACAGTAACAACAAAAACCTTGAACTTGATTTTAACCTCCATTAGGGTGGAGCTAGCCAGTTCACTGAATTGAAAGATGTCCTCATCCTGAAAGCAAATTTAAAATGGCAATTTGGACAATTATACGAAGAGAAAATTGTCATGTGAAGAACTAATTTTAACACTGAAAGTTATGTAGTTATGCAAACCTGTTTTTGAGGTAGAATCTTGCTGTTTCCCAGGCTGGCCTTGAATTCTGAACCTTCTTGTCTCAGTCCCCCAGAGTGTACTGCCACACCCAATGGCTATAATTCCTACCAGATAATGGAAGGATTTATTTCTGGCCAGACTTGTGTATTTCTTTCCTGTTGCTAATCAAAAGTAGGAATGGCTAGAAAGATCGCCCTGCAATTACTGCTCTTTTAGAACACATGAGTTTGTACCTTAGGACACACATCAGGTGACTTACAAATGCCTTTAACTTAAACTTCAAAGGATTCAGTTCCCCCTTGTAGCTTCTATAGGTATTCATCCATCCACAGACAGACAGACAAATGAAAATAAAGTAAATACTTTTATTTAAGTAGAGATGATATACCTGTACCTTTAAAAATGTCTCTTCTTGGCTTTGAAATGCCATTTGACTTTGAGAGTCTATACTATAAAGCAACAAACCCAACTCTTTATTTGCTTCTTAAATGTGTAGGACTATGCCTGGGGGTGTCATATGACTCAGATCTTCTAAAATATTCAGAAGCCATAAAAAAGGCCCAATTCTATTACATGGTCCTCTGTTACATAATATTTAGAAAATACTTGCAACATTTAAGGGCCTTTAACAAGAATCCAGAATCTTCACTAATTATATATAAAAAAGATGCCTACAGAAGTCCAGGGACTTGGATTTGAAACTGGAGACCAAACCTCCGGCTCATGACATCCATGAAAGTCTCCATTTTCCTTCACCAGTCAATAGCACTCTGTTATTTTTAGAATCTAGCATGGTGCATAGAATGGAGAAACTGGAAAAGAGTATGGGGAGACAGAGTGAAGTTTAATAGCAATACACCAAAGCTCAGAAAGAAAAAAATAATAATAATTATTTTTTCCCCTAAAGACTTTAAAATAGCCCTGGGAACCTAGAAAATTAAGATGTTATTGGATATTAAGTTACTATGGAATTTGTACTAAATCTTTAAAAAATTAAACATATTTAGCTCTATTCTAGTGTTTACCCCTAAGGACGGAGAAAAAACCAAATGAAAACATTGATAACTTATGAACATTATTCCTGGAATGCCTAAGAAATGTTTGCTTCCCTTCTCCATTTACTATGCATGAAAAAAGGAAATTAAAATGTGTTACAGTTTTTACAGCCTACATCTTAGAAATCTATATATTAACTCATAATACTGGAGGAAAGAATTTTTGTAAATTGATCCAACTCCTATTATTTGTGAGCACTTAATAATAATAAGTTACTACTGCAATGGAAGAGAAAGAGCCTTCTGAACTTACATGATTTTCCTCACATCCTGGATTCCTAGAAGTATTTTTTAATGTCCTATATATATAGAAAGCTCTTGAGTTTTCTCTAGAAATTTAGAATGAAGGACCAGCCAACCTTTCTTTGTTCTGATGAAATGGCAGTGTAGTTTCCCTTAAACCATGGGCTTACTTACTTACCTAGTACATTATTTATTGTTAAATAGAGCAAGCTGTGTGTGCATTTGGGCCAGGGGACTGTTAGACACTTAGACTGTCATCGTGACTTAGGAGGACTTAAAATATGGATTTACTTTTGGTTATTTCCTCAGATCCTACTGAAACATGAGTTTTGAGAAGGTAAGCATTTTATTACATAAGACCAAGTGTGTTGGCAGCAGAAGACATGAAGATGGCTGAAGAATAAGAATTAAGTCAGACAGGAGCTCCAAAAAGAGACCAACAAAGCAAACAACAGCAACAACAAAAAACTACAAAACAAAACCAAAAACAAACCATTCATGGATATAACCTAGAACCCCTGCTCAGATTTAGGCCATGGTAGCTCAGTATCCAAGTGGGTTCCCTAGAAAGGGGAACAGAGAATATCTCTGACATGAACTCAGTGCCTGACTCTTTGATCACCTCCCCCTGAGGGAGGAGCAGCTTTGCCAGGACACAGAGGACAATCAGTCCTGATGAGACCTGATAAGCTAGGGTCAGATTGAAGGAGAGGAGGACCTCCCCAATCTGTGGACTTGGAGAGGGGCATGGGAGGAGATGAGGGAGGCTGGGATTGGGAGATGAGGGAGGAGGCCACAGCTGGGATACAAAATGAATAAATTTTAATAAATGATAATAATTAATAAAACAACAACAATAAAAATAATTAGGTCAGAAAAGGAAGCATATCTTGCTGCTGATGTCCTGTTTGTGGCTCTAGAATGAAATACATCCTGGTGGACAGACGCTCCTTTTAGGAGCTATAACAATGGAGCGTCTTAAAGTTTTGAAGAATTTTACATGCAGCTGTATGGAAACATCCAAAGAAGAGCTCTTTGCTTAATAAAAGTCTGTGTCCATACAGAAGCAGGTAACCAGCTACACTTAGTGAAAGACAGCATTTCATAAAAAGAAAACATTACATGCCCAAAAGTTTATGTAAGTGTCCCTTTTCTTCCTCTAAGTCACACTACATGAATAAAACACTTTAGTCTACTCTACCTTATGTCCAGAAGAGCATGGGTTTTTTCTTTTATCCCATAGAAAATATGATTTGAAATGTCTTCCTAAGCTCATTCTGTATCCCCGAAAATCAATTCCACCTTTCTAAGCGGTAAACAGAAATTTAAAATTGAACAACTATAGCAAATATGGAAGTATTCTGATCAGGTTCATATTCATGGAGGGGATTTCTACCTCACTTGTCAGACACTGAGGGGCTTCTTCAGCTTCAGAGACACCTTTCCTAAGGGTTTACTGTGAAAGCGGAGGATGTTTATCTAGTCCCTGATAGAGACCTGGCTCCTTTGGCACAGTGAAGGACAATTCTTATGAACAGTGCTAGCTCCAGACCTGTCTACAGGGTTCCCTTTATAACTATCTGTGCTCCTCTGTACAAGAGAGCTTATCCCTAATAAATAGTAGCACCACAAACCCCATCAGTAGCTATTTTTACCTGTAATTGATACAATTTCATCTAGTCTTCTTGGGTGATTCATAATACTTAACGATTCACATCACTATTTTGAGCTAGGTGCTGTGCCTCACACCCATAATCCCAGTACTTGAAATGTTGAGGTAGAAGGATTTTGAGATGGAGGCCAATCTGGGCCAGATAACACGATGAAAGCTAGCCTTGGCTACATAGATACCTTGTCTCAAAAACCAAAACACAACAACAACAAAAAACAAAACCCATAAACCAAACCAAACAACAACAAAAACAAATCAGTTTTCTGATATCCTTTAAATGCAAGATTTTAAAGTGTGTGGAAGTACCCAAGTATGTCAGCAAGAATTCTAAATGCTAAAGATATTGAGGTGAGAAAGTCACAGCCTTGTTATTCTTAAATTTTTTTCTGTGTATTTACAGTTTCTCACAGAGGTGAGAAAAAGAGTAAGAGTTACAGGGGGCTGTGAGCCACCAGATATGGATCCTGGGAACTGAACTGAGTTCCAGAAATTTTTCATTCCCTTCAAAAGGATCACTGGAACTATATGGTCATCATAGTCTCAAAGTGTAGATAAAATATCTGTGCATGCATATGTGTTCCCAAAATAAACTTAAAGTGAGAAGTTTCTATCTTCATATGAGAGATCACTCACTTTTTAAACGTTGTCCATGATTTCAAATACTAAATTTTTAGAAATGTGTTCTCATCAATCTCTTATACATTCTATTATGTATTTATACTCTTAATCCTGTTATATGTGATTTTCCCCATTTTTTTGTTGGGGTATTTCCTTCTCTTTTCCTTGTTAGATTCTATAATCTCACTTCATGACTCTTTAGGCAGCCGTTATTGAAAGACACTATGAAAAAGCTCAACACAAATATAGACTCTGATTTGAACAAAACACAGAAGGCATGCAGTCGAATGCTCATTGTTTGATAGGGTTTTGGATTCTCTCTCTTTTGACCTTCTAACACATGTTCACATCACTGACCAATGCTATGCTCTTGGTTCATAAAGGAATGAAGATGGGCAATTAAATGGATACTTAACAGGAGAGTTTACTGTTTTGGGGACCAACATAGTATGAATTTCCCTTATTCTTTGTCCATTCATCCCTCAGTTCAAACTGCTCCTCATTGAATATAGAGTGTAGAATCAGGTCACCCCATGCTCTCCTGCTAACCATGTGACTTACGCAAGTTTCTAGTCCTCTCTCTGTGTGTATATATAGATATGTGTGTGTGTTTGTTTGTTGGCTTCTATATCTTTAATACAGAAATAAAGAAGATACAAGTATGTTCTCTGGAATTATACTGAAGATTAAAGACGCCAGTACATTTTTCTGGAAAGTCCTAAAAGCATATTTGAAACTCAGTAAGCACTCCTGAGTAACCATTAGCAGTGATTCCTATTCCTACTCACATTTTTAATAAGCTATCATTTCTCAAATGTAGCTTTAATTGAACTGAATGTTATTTTTTAATGAATTTTTCCAACAAAATTTTATCATATATTAAATTTCTTATTATATTATTTCTTAAACTTCTTATTATTTTACTCTGTGATAAAAAAATTGCCTGTTAAAAGAATGTAGTACTGAACTGATAGGAAAAATTAGAGCTCACTTTTCTTTCATAGACTATTTTTATCTTGTGTACTCAGCCTTCAAGTTACATTCATATAAGTGACAGAAAATGTTGAAATAATTTTATGTGCCCACCGACATGAGGAATCACAATTCAAACAAGGAAATATGAAATTTCTCATTACCTTTACTGGGAAATATTTATATTATATTATTAATTAAGTTCATGACCTTTACTTCTTTCCATTATCCAACTATTTTCAAAGTTGCCCTCACCTCTTAATGACTTCTCGTAAGATGAAAGTTTTTCAAATCTGCAAATGATTTGATTGAAGAATATCATGAAATAATTTTTTTTCTTTTTCTTTTCTTTTCTTTCTTTCTTTCTTTCTTTCTTTTTTTCTTTTTTGAAGTACTGGGGATGGAATACAGGGCTTTGCATTTCTTCCGAAGGTGTTCTATCCCTGAGCCACAATCCTAGCTTAAATTTTAGGTTTAAGAAAACAGAAAATCAGATGGGTGTGATGATTCATGCCTTTAATTCCAACTCTGGGGGAGGAAGAGGCAGTAGGTGGATCTCTGTGAAGCCAGCCTGGTCTACAAAGCAAGTACAGAATAGCCAAGGATACAGAGAGAAACCTTGTCTTGAAAAGCCAAAGCAAAGGAAAACAAAACAAATCAGAATAAGAAAATAAGAGAGAATGTGTTCCATTCCAAGAGAGAGAGAATTATAGTAAATTGCACACATTTATACATGTGATTTTTCAGTTGATTTCTGTTCTTTTTTTAAAAATAGTACTATTCTTGATTGGTGTCACTAAAGTATTTCCTGAAAAGCAGCCCAATTACAGATTGCCAGACATTAGTTGTTCTCAGCCATAATATCTCTTCCATTAATATCTGTTTTCCCCAAACAGTAACCACTTGTCCAGAGCCAGAAATCTTTACATAAAAACTTTCATTTAATTAAACTGTACAATGTCAAACTAAAATAAGAAAATTACATTTTAATATCATTTACATCAGTGTTTCTTAGCAGAAATGAATCATGATCATTTTCAAGACAGGGTTTCTCTGTATAGCCTTGGCTGTCCTGGACTAGCTTTGTAGACCAGGATGGCCTTGAATTCACAGAGATACAACTGCCTCTGCCTCTGTCTCTCCATGTGTTGGGATTACAGGGGTGTTCAACTGAGCCCAGTTTACAGATATAATTTTAACTTTCTTAGTTTTCTTATTTTTATAAATAAGAACAAGGTCTTAAATGTCTGTGGTACCAGGGTCCTGTTCAGAAAGTTCAAGTGCATTCCCTACTTTCCATTCTGTCATATTCATGGTATCAAGTCTTGTGTTGGGGTCTTTGATCCTTTTAGAGTTGAGTTTCATGCAGGGTAAGAGACAGAAACTGTTTTTCTGCTTGTAAATGTAGCTATCCAGTTTGACCAACATTTGTTGAAGACACAGTCTTCTGTCTAGTGTGTATGTTTTGGCTTCTTTGTCCACAATCAGGTCTGAAAAGCATGTGGACAATTTTGTGGAGTACAGGCTCTTGAAGTACAGGGACAAAAATAAAGCATAGATTGAGGGAATGTCCAACCAATGAATGGCTCAACCTGAGACTCATCCCATGGGAGACAGCTAACTCTTGATATGAATAATAATACTCTGCTATGCTTGCAGACAGGAGCCTACCATAGCTGTCCTCTTCTCATTCCTTCTGATCTTAGTCTATCAGATCTCATCAGGAATGGCTGCATTGTTGTCTTCTGTGGCCTGGTAAGGCTGCTCCTCCCCACTCAGGGGGAGGTGAGCAAAGAGCAGGCCAATCAGAATATGTCAGAGGCAGTCCCTCTTCCCATTACTATGTAACCCACTTGGACACTAAACTGCCATGGGCTATATCTGTGTAGGGGGTTCTAGGTTATCTCCATGCCTGGTACTTGGTTGGAGTACGAGTCTCTGGGAAGACCCCTGTGTTCAAATTTTCTGGTTCTGTTGCTCTCCTTGTGGGGTTCCTGTCTTCTCTAGATCTTACTATTTCCCACTTCTTACATAAGATTCCATGCACTCTGTCCAACAGTTGGCCAAAAGTCTCAGCATCTGGTTTGATAGTCTGCAGGGCAGAGCCTTTCAGAGGCCCTCTGTGGCAGGTTCTTAGGCTGTTTCCTGTTTTCTTCTTCTTCTGATGTCCATCCTCTTTGCCTTTTGGGATGGAGATTGAGCGTTTTAGTCAGGGTCCTCTGTCTTGATTGGTTTCTTTAGATGTACAGATTTTAGTAGGTTTATCCTATGTTATATGTCTATATGAGTGAGTATATACCTTGTGTGTCTTTCTGCTTCTGGGACAGCTCATTCAGGATGATCCTTTCCAGGTCACACCCTTTACCTGTGAATTTCATGATTTCCTTGTTTTTCATTGCAGAGTAATACTCCATTGTGTAGATGGACCAAAATTTCTGCATTCATTCTTCAGTTGAGGGGCATCTTGGCTGTTTCCAGCTTCTGACTATTACAAATAAAGCTGCTACAAACATGGTTGAGCAAATGTTCTTATTGTGTACTTGAGCCTCTTCTGGATATATGCCTAGGAGTGGTATGGCTAGATCTTGAATAAGCACTATTCCTATTTATCTGAGAAAGCACCAGATTGCTTTCCAGAGTGGTTGTACAAGTTTACATTCCCAGCAGCAGTGGAGAAGGGTTCCCCTTTCTCCACAACCTCTCCAGCATGTGTTGTCACTTGAGTTTTTCATCTTGGCCATTCTGATGGGTGTAAGGTGAAATCTCAAGATTCTTAGCCATCAGAGAAATGCAAATTAAAACAACTTTGAAATTTCATTTTAGTCCAGTCAGAAAGGCCAAAATCATAAAAACAAATGACAGCAGATACTGGTGTGCATGTAGAGAAAAGAGAACACTTATGCACTACTGATGGGAGTACAAACTGTTAAAACCACTACATAAATAACTGTGGAGGTTCCTTAAAAAGCCCAAAATAGATATGAAATATGATCTATCTACACCATTTTTAAATATATACTCAACGAACTCCCTATCCTATTTTAGAGATATGTGCTCATCCGTGTACACTGCTATTTTATTCACAATAGCTAGTAAATAGAAACACCTAAATATTCACTAACTGATGAATAAACAATGAAAACGTGATATAATTACACAATAGGATGCTATTCTGTGGGTGTTAAAAACAAACTATGATATTTACTGGTGAATGGGTGAAGGTATAAAACTTGGCCTCTAAAATGTCAACTACCAGTGATAGTCAATAAGCAAATAAGGGTGAAAATTTACTTATTTTATATGCATATTCATCTATTGGCAAAATATAAATGAGTATTTCTACTTCTTAACTATTGAGGTCTGTGCTAGCAACAGATTAAAATATTTCTAAGTAAAGAAAAAAAAAAGAAATTATTCTGACTGAGATGACCCAAAACCTGAAAGACTAATGTCAAACTTTCATTTGTGGATGTTAGATTTGAATCCTCAGATATGTGTGTTCCATTTAGAATAGCCTTTATAGGGAAAGGGGGATTCATGAAAGAAGAGAGAGAACACAGTGCTATAAAAGATTAACAGGAAATAATGGAACAAAAGGGTTAAATATTGATGAGAAACTGAAGGACAGGGTAGAGGGGAGGAAAATGGGTGGGAAATAATTGACACTAAAACCTTTTTTAAAAAGTCATATGGAAACCTAGCACTATAGAAGTTTGCTAAAATAGACGATAGATAAAAGAGTTTTTTAAATTTTTATTTTTATATTAATTACAGTTTGCTCACTTTGTTTCCCAGCTGTAGCCCCCTCCCTCATTCCCTCCCAACCCCACCCTCTCTCCTTTGTTTCCTCCCATGCCCCTTCTCAAGTCCACTGATAGGGGAGGTCCTTCTGCCCTTCCATCTGACCCTAGCTTATCAGGAATCTTCAGGACTGGCTGAATTGTCCTCCTCTGTGTCCTGGCAAGGCTGCTCCTCCCTCAGGGGGAGGTGATCAAAGAGCCAGCTATTAAGTTCATGTCAGAGATATTTATTCCCTGTTCCCCTTTCTAGGGAACCCACTTGGATACTGAGCTGCCATGGGCTACTTCTGAGCAGCAGTTCTAGAAGAGTTTTAATAGCATCAACTTCAATCAGGGGAATCAGTACCCAACCAAATAATTTGTGATAGTAAACACAAACTCCAATAATCTAAATGAATCATCTCCTTTTGAGTTGATAGCCAATGAGGTTACATAGACCCCCTTTCCCCTGAAAATTATGGATATTGCTCAAAGTCTTTGCTACCTTCCTGAACTTGATGGTAAGGCACTATTTCCTGAAGACATCACACACTTGAGTCACAGAATACAGAGAATTCAAGATAATACCCACCTGAAAGCTCCATCCCTTCTAACTAGATTGCATTGTGATGGAAGGCTACCAGATGCATCCTATCAGAAGAGATAAGCAATCATCAGTAATACCAACCTGTGGAACCTAGACACGATAATGATCATCCCGTCATGATATACCTATTGCTACAATAATGGCATTAATGTTATGGGAATAAACAGGCACTTTCTGACTCGATTTAAGGACTGCTCCATGAGATGAAATTGTATTTGGCACCTATTTAAAAGACCAAGGACCTGTAGCTATATAAGTCATAGGCCTTAGGAAAAGAACCAATACTACTTTTCCACCGAATAAACACAACAATAAAATAACTCCTAATTATTTGTTGCTATTCTCAGGGAACAGTATATCTCTCAACCTTCATTAGAGAAGCTTTTCCTTGCAGTATATGGCAATTATCACAGAGAACCTCAACTGGTCAACAAGCAGAGAGTAAGAGACTGTGAAGGTGTTACACCTAAATGAGGTATACATATCGCAACCCTTGACTCAAGGCTCTGTGATTTTTGTACAAGAGAAGGGTGAAATGAGTACAAGAGTCAGGGATGGTTGGTATCATTAATGAAATAGTATTTCTCAGACACACCCAGGTGGTTATACAAACAAGTGAACTTAGAATGATTGTTGGCAACATGCACAAGAATTGTATAAACAAAAGCCAGGCAAATTTTCAGCCTAGAGGGGAGAAGGTGGACGTCAAATCTGGGACGGTATTCCCATTTGATAGTTGCCTGGAGAATTGGTTTTCTGTAATGATGTGACTCCTGGTAGGTAGAGTACATGCCAGGGCAGACCCCATTTCCAAGACTAGTTGGACTGCATAAACTGGATGCAACGTGGACAAAGAGAGAAGAGAAGAAGAGGGGAAGAAGAGGAGAAAGAAAGCTCAAAGCTATTTGGGTAGGCTGGGAAGGGTAGAGAGGGTTGTTGTGAAGAGTTCAGGAGGGTCAAAATGATCAAAATATATTGTGTTAAATTCTTAAATATTAACAAAATGAAAACAAGGGGGCGGGGGGAGCCAAGATGGCGGCACTGGGAGAGCATTGTGTCTGAGAAGCGGGACAGCACTCTCCCTGCAGCGACCAGGAGACTGAACTCTGGGCCCTAAAACTGCAGTGATCGTGTTTCCCAGGTGAGGGGACACTCCCACAGCATGGGAATCGGTCAGGTCCACTCTCGGCTGCCCAGCGAGAACCTGGAAGAAATCCCAGGTAACGCGGGCTTTGGGTCTCCAGGATGGAGCCGCAAGCCTGAATGTCCTGATCACTTTCACAGGCTGATCGGTGGGCACAAGGGTGCCTGAGACTGGGAGTCCCAGTTGCAAGAAAACCCCACGGGGAAGCAAAGTTGTGAGTCTGATCACGGGTCACCCAGTCTTTCCCTGGAAAGTATCACATACCGCTGGTACCCACCGCCATTGCAACTGAGCTCTGGCCGTGCAGAGAGCTGCGTGCCCAGCTCACGAGTACAGACAAGCTGCATGCCCCACTGCAAAAGAGATTGGGAATCCCCGGCCAGAGAGGGCCCCACAGGGAAGGAAGAAACCAGGCTGCTTGGGTCACCTGAGCGGCTGCACGCCCAGCTCACCAGTACAGACAGGCTGCGCACCCCAGTGCAACAGGGACTGGGAACCTGTGCCCAGAAGGAGGGCAGCTTCTCCAGGACTTCTCCCAGTGAGAGGAGAGCCCTCTTGACTAATCAGGACCACAGTTACCACCCAGATCTCTAAGCCTGAGGTGAGCTGTAGCAACTCCTGAAAAATATCGGCCATCCAGTGACTATACCCAAAAAGCTGAGAAGGCTTCCTTCAGGAAAAACCATCTTCCTGCCAAAGGGATTCTCTCCACTACAAGAGTCCAGTAACAACCAGAAACTAAATTCAAATAACTAAGATAGCCCAATGGGTAGAGGACAGTGTAAAAGTACAACCAACAAAAGCCAGAGCAATATGACATCTCCAGAACCCAGTTATCCAAGGGCAAATAGCCCTAGACACCCTAGCATAATTGAAATTCAAGGAGATGACCTAACATCTATGCTCATGAAGAAGATAACAGAGGAAACAAATAAAATACGAAAAGAAATAGAGGAAGCTGCAGCCAAACAGTCTGTGGCCTTTAGAGAGGAAATGTTTAAATCACTGAATGAAATAAAAGAAACAGTGGATTGTTCAAACAAACAGCTGAAGGAATTGACGGAAAAACATGAAAAAACAGTCAGACAGGGGAAGGAAAACAACAAAATAGCTCAAGACCTGAAGATAAAATTGGAAAAATTAAAAAAAAAAAAAACCACAAATGAAAGAAATTGTGTACAGAAAGAACTTAGGGAAGAAAGCAGGAACTACAGAGGTTAGCATAAACAATAGGCTACAAGAAATGGAAGAAAGAATCTCAGGTGTGGAAGATACAATGGAAGAAATAGATGTGTCTGTCAAAGAAAATGTTAAATCTAAAAAATTCCTGACAGAGACCGTCCAAGAAATTCAAGACAACATAAAAAGACAAAACCTAAAAATAATAGGAATAGAGGAAAAAGAAGATTCCCTGCACCAAGGCTCAGAAAATATCTTCAACAAAATCATTGAAGAAAATTTCCCCAACTTAAAGGAGAGGCCAATAAGAATACAAGAGGCCTATAGATTACCCAATAAATTAGACCAGAAAAGAAACTCCTCCCACCACATAATAATCAAAACTGTAAGTATACAGAACAAAGAAAAAATACTAAAAGCTACAAGAGAAAAAGGCCAAGTAACATATAATGGCAAACCCATTAGAATAACACCTGACTTTTCAACAGAGACTATGAAAGCCAGAAGGGCCTGGACAGATATCATGCAGACCCTAAGAGAACAAAGATGTCAGCCCAGGCTACTATACCCAGCAAAACTCTCAGTCGTCATAGACGGAGAAAACAAAATATTCAATGACAAAAACAAATTTCAACAATGCCTGCAAACAAATCCAGGATTACAGAAGACACTAGAAGGGAAAATACAACCCAAGAAAACTAGCTACATTCAAGAAAACACAGGAAATAAATAACCCCACTACAGTAAAACAAAAAGCAACCAAGCACACAACCGTATGACCACAGCCAACATCAAAGTCAAAGGATTTAACAGCCACTGGTCATTAATCTCTCTCAATATTAATGGACTTAATTTTCCAATACAAAGACACAGACTAATAAAATGGATGCATAAACAAAACCCAGCAATCTGTTGTATACAAGAAACACACCTAAGACACAAAGATAGACATTACCTGAGGGTAAAGGGATAGAAGACGGCTTTCCAAGCAAATGGATGCAAGAAGCAAGCAGGAGTAGCCATTCTAATATCTGATAAAATAGACTTTCAACCAAAATTAATCAAAAGAGATGGGGAAGGACACTTCATACTCATCAAGGGAAAATTCCACCAGGAAGACATCACAATCCTGAACATCTATGTCTCAAATACAAGGGCACCCACATTTGTGAAAGAAACATTGATAAAACTTAAACCACACATAGATCCCCACACACTAATAGTGGGAGACTTCAACATCCCACTCTCAACAAACGACAGGTCAACTAAACAGAAATTAAACAAAGAAACAATATCTCTAACAGAGGTCATGAATCAAATGGACCTAACAGACATTTATATAACCTTACACCCAAACACAAAAGAATTTACCTTCTTCTCAGCACCTCATGGTACCTTCTCCAAAATAGACCACATAGTTGGTCACAAAGCAAGCCTCAACAGATACAAGAAGATTGAAATAATCCCTTGTATCCTGTCTGATCACCATGGAATAAAGCTGGACCTCAATAACAACAGAAATAGCAAAAAGCCTACACATACATGGAAACTGAACAACTTGCTACTAAAAGACAGCTGGGTCAGGGAAGAAATAAATAAAGAAATTAAAATCTTCCTAGAACTCAATGAAAATGAAGACACAACATACCTAAACTTGTGGGACACAATGAAGGCATTGCTAAGAGAAAAGTTCATAGCACTAAGTGCCTTCAAGAAGAAATTTGAGACAGCGCATTCAAGCAAATTAATGGTATCGGACGGGTCTGATGCTCTTTGGGTGGATGACACCTAAATGAACATCGGTACAAAGTCCCAATTTATTTCTAATATCAGAGATCAGACCTCTACTCTTGCCTGATGCGTCTAAAACAAAAAGGGGGAACTGTAGAGAGCTGCGGAATGCTATGCCTTAAAGATGGAGCTGGTTTCTGCCTTCCACCTTCCCGATGGTGAGTGCTCTCTGTCACGAACAATTCCACATTTGGCTAAGGCTGAGGATCTGGCTTGCTTCCATGTATGTGGACCTATCTGCATTGCCCACGTGGCAAGCCTGGGTTGGCTACCCAGAGGCTATTTAAACTGTGGGCTGGCTTTCCCCAGGGTCCGAGGATTGTTCAAGGTTTCTGAATAAACTGCATTGAAAAAAAAAAAAAGGAATAAAGTGTAATTAATAAAAGTTAAATAAAAAATTAAAAAAAATCCTAGAAAAAGGAGAAGCAGACACACCAAAAATGAGTAGACGGCTAGAAATAATCAAATTCAGGGCTGAAATCAATCAATTAGAAACAAATAAAACAATTCAAAGAATCAATGAAACCAAGAGCTGGTTCTTTGAGAAAATCAACAAGATATACAAACCCTTAGCCAAGCTAACTAAAAGGCAGAGAGACACCATCCAAATCAACAAAATCAGAAATGAAAAGGGGGACATAACTACAGACACTGAGGAAATTCAAACAATAATTAGGACTTACTTCAAAAGTCTATACGCAGCAAAATTTGCAAATTTAAATGAAATGGACAATTTTCTTGATTGATTCCACTTACCAAAGCTAAACCAGGACCAGGTAAATCAATTAAATAGTCCTATATCCCCCAAGGAAATAGAAGCAGTCATCGAAAGTCTCCCATCCAAAAAAAGCACAGGACCTGATGGTTTCAGCACAGAATTCTACCAGACATTCAAAAAAGAGCTAACTACAGTTCCCTTCAAACTATTCCACAAAATCGAAACAGAAGCAACATTACCAAACTCATTCTATTAAGCCACAGTCACATTGGTACCTAAACCTCACAAAGACCCAACAAAAAAAAGAGAACTGCAGGCCAATCTCCCTTATGAACATTGATGCAAAAATACTCAACAAAATACTCGCAAACCGAATACAAGAGCACATCAAAGATATCATCCAAAATGAACAAGTAGGCTTCATCCCAGGTATGCAGGGGTGGTTCAATATACGGAAATCCATCAATGTGATCCATCATATTAACAAACTGAAAGAAAAAAAAAAAACATGATAATCTCCCTAGATGCTGAAAAAGCATTTGACCAAATCCAACATCCATTCATGTTTAAAGTATTGGAGAGATCAGGGATACAAGGCACATATCTCAACATAGTAAAGGTGATATACAACAAACCTATAGCCAACATCAAACTGAATGGAGAGAAACTTAAAGCAATCCCACTGAAATCAGGGACAAGACAAGGCTGCCCACTCTCTCCATATCTCTTCAACATAATTCTGGAATTCCTTGCTAGAGCAATAAGACAGTTGAAGGAGATCAAGTGGATACAAAGTGGAAAGGAAGACGTTAAATTATCACTATTTGCAGATGATATGATAGTATACGTGAGTGACCCCAAAAACTCTACCAGGGAACTCCTACAGCTGATAAACACCTTCAGCAAAGTGGCCGGATACAAAATTAACTCAAAAAAATCAGTAGCCCTCCTGTATACAGAAGACAAATGGGCTGAGAAAGAAATTAGGGAAACAACATCCTTCACAATAGCCACAAATGACATAATGTACCTAGGAGTAACCCTAACCAAGGAAGTCAAGACTTGTATGAAAAAAATTTCAAGTCTCTGATGAAAGAATTAGAAAAAGATATCAGAAGATGGAAAGATCTCCCATGCTCATGGCTTGGCAGGATTAACATAGTAAAAATGGCCATCTTACCAAAAGCAATCTACAGATTCAATGCAATTTCCATCAAATTACCAACACAATTCTTTACAGACCTGGAAAGAAAAATTCTCAACTTCATATGGAATAACAAGAAACCCAGAATTGCTAAAACAATCCTCAACAATAAATGATCTTCTGGAGGTATCTCCATCCCTGATCTTAAGTTGTACTATAAAGCAACAGTTTTAAAAACTGCATGGTACTGGCATAGAAACAGCGTGGTGGATCAATGGAACCGAACAGAGGACCCAGAAATAAACCCACACACTTATGGATACCTGATCTTTGACAAAGACACCAAAACCATACAATGGAAAAAAGATAGTATCTTCAACAAATGGTGCTGGTCCAACTGGATGTCTACATGTAGAAAAATGAAAATAGAGCAATATTTATCACCCTGCACAAAACTGAAGTCCAAGTGGATCAAAGACCTCAACATAAAACCAGACACATTAAATTGGCTAGAAAAAAAGTGGGGAATACCCTAGAACTCATTGGTACAGGAGAAAACTTCCTTAACAGATCACCAACAGCACAGGCTCTAAGAGCAACAATCAATAAATGGGACCTCATGAAACTGAAAAGCTTCTGCAAAGCAAAGGACACCTTCATCAAAACAAAGCGACTGCCTACAGATTGGGAAAGTATCTTCACCAACCCTTTATCTGATATAGGATTCATATCCAGTATATATAAAGAACTAAAGAAGCTGAAAAGCAGCAAACCAATTAATCCACTTAAAAAATGGGGAACAGAGCTAAACAGAGAACTCTCTGGGGAGGGGAGGAATATCGAATGGCAGAGAAGCATTTAAAGAAATGCTGAACCTCATTAGCCATTAGGGAAATGCAAATCAAAACAACCCTGAGATTTCACCTCACACCCATCAGAATGGCCAAGATAAAAAACTCAAGTAACAACACATGCTGGAGAGGTTGTGGAGAAAGGGGAACCCTTCTCCACTGCTGCTGGGAATGTAAACTTGTACAACCACTCTGGAAATCAATCTGGCACTTTCTCAGACAACTAGGAATAGTGCTTCCCCAAGATCCAGCCATACCACTCCTGGGCATATATTCAAAAGAGGCTCAAGTACACAAAAAGACATTTGCTCAACCATGTTTGTAGCACCTTTATTTGTAATAGCCAGAAGCTGGAAACAGCCCAGATGTCCCTCAACTGAAGAATGGATGCAGAAACTGTGGTACATCTATACAATGGAGTATTACTCAGAAATGAAAAATAAGGAAATCATGAAATTTGCAGGTAAATGGTGGGACCTGGAAACGATCATCCTGAGTGAGTTGTCCCAGAAGCAAAAAGAAACACATGGTATATACTCACTCATATAGACATACAACATAGGACAAACCCACTAAAATCTGTGCCTCTAAAGAAACTAAGCAAGAGAGAGGACCCTAACTAAAACAGTCAATCCCCATCCTGAAAGGCAAAGAGGATGGACATCAGAAGAAGAAGAAAACAGGAAACAACCTAGGAACCTTCTACAGAGGGCTTCTGAAAGCCAGAAGAAGAAAACAGGAAACAAACTAGGAACCTACCACAGAGGGCCTCTGAAAGCCTCTGCCCTACAGACTATCAAAGCAGATGCTGAGCTTGATGGTCAACTGTTCGGCAGAGTGAATGGAATTTTATGTAAGAAGTGGAAAATAGCAAGAGCTGGAGAGGACAGCAACTCCACAAGCAGTCAACAGAACAAGAAAAATTGAACACAGGGTACTTCCCAGAGACTCATACTCCAACCAAGGACTATTCATGGAGATAACCTAGAACCCCTGCACAGATGTAGCCCATGGTAGTTCAGTGTCCAAGTGGGTTCCATAGTAATGGGAAGAGGGACTGCCTCTGACATAATCTGATTGGCCTGCTCTTTGATCACCTCCCCCTGAGGGGGAAGCAGCCTTACCAGGCCACAGAAGATGACAATGCAGCTACTTCTGATGAGAACTGATTGTCTAAGATCAGAAAGAAGGAGAGGAAGACCTCCCCTATCAGTGGACTTGGGGAGGGGTATGCATGCAGAAAGGGGAGGGAGGGTGGGATCGGGAGGGGAGGAGGGAGGGACTTATGGGGGGATACAAAATGAATAAAGTGTAATTAATAAAATAAAAAAATATATAAAAAAATGAAAACAAGGGAAGATGTGATAGTACAATGTTGCAATCTCAGTACTGAAGATGACTGCTTTGAGAAAAGCTTGGGATACATACTAAGCTCTAGCCTATCTTGGTCTTCACAAAAAGGATATGTCTCAAACACCAAACCAAACAAACAGTAAACCAAAACTGAAATCAAACAAAAAACCCAGAAGCAGACAAAATCAACATTAATGTTAAAACATAGGTCATTCAGGCCAACATCTCAAATATTATTTCAATTTGTAATCAATATTAAAGACAGTAATGTGACATTATATATTTTTATACCAACTCTCTGAAGTCAGATATGATTTTACACTAAGGGCATACCATTGGACGCTATGTTCATTTGTGAGATTTCATGAATACACTGAAATCAAGGGAAAAAAAGAGTAGGTAAGGTAGACAAGATAAAAAAAATCAAGAACAAATAGCATAGGCTAGTAAATTATGGATGAGCCATAATTTATAATATCCCCTATCAGGAAAATAGTTCCTTAAAATTTCAGAGATTATTTTCAATGCCTGCAAGACCCTGAAAAATCAGAACCTTACTGTACCTGGCCCTGCCACTAAACAACTGTAATCGTAAGTGAGTTGCTTCAACTTTTAATCCAGATTTCAAAAATGTCTTCTTGTACACACACACACACACACACACACACACCACAGGGTGGGAAGAGCAGGAGAGAAAGAGACATGCCTCCACTAACATCTGTTTTTAAGTTAACAGTACTGGAAAAGAAGGCACTCTGTTCTTCTATTATTTTCTATATTTTAAATTTTATTTTATTTATATATTTATTTAATACAATTTATTCACTTTGTATCCCAGCTACAGCCCCCTACCTCATCTCCTTTCAGTACCACACAACCTCACTCTTCCTGCCCTATGCACTTTCCCTTGTCCCCTAATAGGGAAGGACCTCATCCCCCTTCTATCTGACCCTAGCTTATCAGGTCTCATCAGGGCTGACTACACCATCTTCCTCTGTGGCCTGGCAAGGCTGCATTCCCCCCCCCCCAGGGGGGAAGTGATCAAAGAGCCAGCCACTGAGTTCATTTCAGAAACAGTCTATGTTCCCCTTACTAAGGAACCCACTTGGAAACTGAGCAGCCAATGGACTTCTTTTGACCAGGGGGGCTAGGCCCACTCCATTCATGGTCCTTGCTTAGAGTATCATTTCCAGCAGGCCCTCCTGGGTCCAGGTACTTTGGATCTGTTGTTCTCCTTGTGGTGTTCTTGTATCCTGCAGGTTTTTCTATCTCCCTCTTCTTCCATAAGGATTCTGGCACTCAGCCCAAAGTTTGGCTATAAGGCTCAGTATCTTCTTCAAAACCCTGGTGCGTAGTTTTTCAGAGGTCCTCTGTGCAAGGCTCCTGCCCTTTTACTTCTCTTCTCTTATTTCAGATGTCTATCCTGGTTGTCCTTCTGAATGAGGATTAAGCATCTTCCATAGGGTCATCCTTATTTTTTAGTTTTTTTAGGGCTGTAGATTTTAGTATGTTTATCCTATAGTATATGACTAATATCTACTTATAAGTGAGAATATAGCATTTGTGTCTTTCTGATTCTGAGTTACCTCACTCAGGATGATCTTTTCTAATTCCCACGATTTGCCTGCAAATTTCATGATTTGCCTACATATTTCAGGATTTCCTTGTTTTTAATTTCTGAGTAGTATTCCATTGTGTAAATGTACCACAATTTCTGTATCCATTCTTATGTTGAGGGCCATCTAGGTTGTTTCCAGATTCTGGTTCTTATGAATAGAGCTGCTACCAACATGGTTGAGCAAATGTCCTTATTGAACAGTGGGACATCTTTTGAGTACATGCCTAGGAGTAGTATAGCTGGATCTTGAGATAGCACTATTCCTAATTTTCTGAGAAAGCATCAGATTGATTTCCAAACTGGTTCCACAAGGTTACATTCCTACCAGCAGTGGAGTGTTCCACTTTCTCCACATCTTCTCCAGCATGCATCATCCCTTGAGTTTTTTATCTTAACCATTCTGATGGGTGTTAAGTGAAATCTCAGGTTGTTTTGGATTTGCATTTCCCGAATGACTAACGATGTTGAGCATTTCTTTAAGTGTTTTTCATTCAATTGATATTCCTTCTTTGAGAATTCTGTTTGGCTCTGTACCCCAGTTTTTTTGTTGTAGTTGTAGTTGTTTATTTATTTTTTTATTTTTTTTATTTTTTTTTTTTTTTAGATTTTATCATTGCCTTATTTACCTTGGGCTGGGCAGATATTTCACATACACTGTCTCAATAACTTCAATATCCACCTCCCAGCCCCCATCCAGTGCCATCCTCCTTAACATATCCTCAATCCTCATCTGGGGTACCTCCCATCCATAATCTTATGAATACTTGCTTATATTTGGTGTTTTCCCATTCACACCATCCTTGGAGTCCTTCCTCCCGGCCTATGTGCTTTCTTCATGCAAACCCATTCCTCCTCTCTTCTGGTCTCTGTACCCCAGTTTTTAATTGGATTACTTGGTTTGTTGGTGTTTAACCTCTTTAGTTCTTGATATATTCTGGATATTAGCCCTCTTTCAGATATAGGGTTGATGAAGATCTTTTCCCAGTCTGTAGGCTGTCATTTTGTTCTGATGACCATGTCCTTTGCTTTACAGAAGCTTTTCAGTTTCATGAGGTCCCATTTATTGATTGTTGATCTTATAATCTGTACTGTTTGTTCAGGAAGTTGTTTCCTGTGCCAGTGAGTTAAAAGCTCTTCCCTATTTTTTCTTCTAATAGGTATATTGTTTTTGGTTTTATGTTGAGGTCTTTGATCCACTTAGACTTTATTTAGTTTTGTGCAGGGTGGTAAGTATGGATCTACTTGCATTTTTCTACATGTAGACATCCAGTTAGAGCACACCATTTGTTGAAGATGCTGTCTTTTTTCCACTGTATGGTTTTGGCTTCTTTGTCAAAAATCAGGTGTCCGAAAACAGGAAACAACCTAGGAACCTACCACAGAGGGCCTCTGAAAGCCTTTGCCCTTCAGACTATCAAAGCAGATGCTGAGCCTGATGGGCAACTGTTGGGCAGTGTGAATGGAATTTTAGGTAAGAACTGGGAAATATTAAGAGCTGGAGAGGACAGGGTCTCCACAAGGAGAGCAACAGAACAAGAAAATTTGAACACAGGGAACTTCCCAGAGACTCATACTCCAACCAAGGACTATTCATGGAGATAACCCAGAACCCCTGCACAGATGTAGCCCAGGGCAGTTCAGAGTCCAATTGGGTTACATAGTAATGTGAACAGGGACTGCCTCTGACATAATCTGATTGGCCTGCTCTTTGATCACCTCCCTCTGGGGGGGAGCAGCCTTACCAGGCCATAGTAGAGGACAATGCAGCCACTTTTGATGTGAACTGACAGACTAAGATCAGAAAGGAGAGGAGAACCTCCCCTATCAGTGGACTTGGGGAGTGGCATGCATGCAGAGGGAGGAGGGAGGGTGGGATTGGGAGGGGAGGAGGGAGGGGCTTATGGGGGGATGCAGAATGAATAAAGTGTAATTGATGAAAAATTTAAAAAAAAAGGGAAAAAATAATTTAAGAACCTTAAATGACTTTCAAAAGTGGAGGAAAACATGGAGTTAGTCAATTGGCATGGAGCACGTCTTGCCCCTGGGGGCAATGGTCTCCTGAACCTACTCAGACCTCGGACACCACCACTGCTAGTTCTAGAACTGACGCAGGATGTTCCAATGAGGGGGTTAAGGCTTCTCATAATATTTCCTATTAGCCCACACCTGTTTGTCTATATCCCCCATTTTTATTCATTATTAGCCAGATAGAGCCAAGTAATTGTGATAATGATACTTGCTTTTTTGCCCAATGCCAGAATGCTAGTGATTTAAGGTATGCCCTGGTTACTCGCATGCCTCGCTGGGTGCCTGTGCCCGTTGATGCCCCTCACGCTATGACTCTCTTCAGACAGAAAAGGGATCTTGGAACTACAGCCACCATTGTTACTGCCATCTCATTGGCGGCTGTTGGAGCTACCACCAGGGCATTAGCCATGAGTCATACTGGGCAGACTGCTCAGACCCTGAATAAGCATTTAGCCAATGTAGCTCATGCCTTAGTTGTACATAAAGGAATTAATGCTCAACTAAAAGGAAGCTTGATGGTGTTCAATCAGAGGATTGACCTCGTGCAGGAGCAAATTGATACCCTATGGCAAATCGCTCACCTTGGCTGTCAATGAAAATATGCTGGACTTTGAGTCACTAGCATATAACATGAGAATTTTTCCTGTGCTGCAAATCTGTCTAAACAATTGTCGAGCTATATTTTAGGTAATTGGACTGGAGAATTCGATACTATGATGGAGCAGCTGAGAGTGGCCATTGTCACAGTAAATTCTACCAGAGTGGACGCAGGACTAGCCACAGGATTATCATCATGGATTGCTGCAGCCATGAATCATCTGAAGGAATGGGTGGGCATGGGAGCGTTAGCAAGCCTTCTGGTGTTGGTCTCCTTGGTTTGCCTGTGGTATATATGCAAGATTAGAGTCTCACAACAGTGTGATGCAGCCATGATCATTCAGGCCTTTACAGCCATGGAAGCAGGACAGTCTCCCCAAGCATGGTTGGCTACCATAAAAAGCTAAAATGTTACGCTCAGGATGCGAGGCTAAGCACTGCACTCAGGGTCAGCTGCTTTGGACCCAGAGAAGAGCATGTCTGATTGCATGCGGGTTGATGCCCCAGGTCCCACCTCTGAGAAAAAGGTATCAGACGGGTCTGATGCTCTTTGGGTGGATGACACCTAAATGAACATCAGTACAAAGTCCCAATTTATTTCTAATATCAGAGATCAGACCTCTACTCTTGCCTGATGCGTCTAAAACAAAAAGGGGGAACTGTAGAGAGCTGCGGAATGCTATGCCTTAAAGATGGAGCTGGTTTCTGCCTTCCACCTTCCCGATGGTGAGTGCTCTCTGTCACGAACAATTCCACATTTGGCTAAGGCTGAGGATCTGGCTTGCTTCCATGTATGTGGACCTATCTGCATTGCCCATGTGGCATGCCTGGGTTGGCTACCCAGAGGCTATTTAAGCTGTGGGCTGGCTTTCCCCAGGGTCCGAGGATTGTTCAAGGTTCCTGAATAAACTGCATTGAAAAATATATATATATATAAAAGATATTTTGTATTATTTGGATTATACTGTACTTATATTACAGGAAATATCCACATACTACAGAAGCATTTACTATGTGTTTCTGAAATTTTCTTGTCTATCGATTTATGTGCTTTTTAGGCATGCATGATTACAATACTTTTAAAACTAATTAAACACTGTATCCATAAGAATCATTACATTCTCTAGCACACATTTCTTTATTTGTGATCTATAATTGTTATATATTTGAAGATTATCAAGAATGTTTATTATATGAAATTCATTAAAAGAAAGATCTAAGGGAAAAAAAATCAGGTGTCCGTAGGTGTGTGGGTTTATTTCTGGATCTTTTATTTGATTCCATTTATTCACCAGTCTGTTTCTATGCCTGTACCATGCCCTTTTTATTACTGTTGTTCTATGGTACAGCTTGATATCTCGGACAGAGATAACTCCAGAAATCTTTTATTGTACAGGATTGTTTAGCTATTCTGGTTTTTTGTTTGTTTGTTTGTTTGTTTTGTTTTGGTTTGGTTTGGTTTGGTTTGGTTTTTCCATATGAAACTGAGAATTGTTCTATCATTATTTGTAAAAAAATTAGGTATTTTGATTCGAATTGCATTGAATCTGTAGATTGCTTTTGATAGCACAGCCTTTTTCATTATGTTAATCCTACCTATCCATGAGACTGAAATATCTTTCCATTTTCTGATATCTTTTTGATTTCTTTCTTCAGAGATTTGAAGTATTTTTTCAAACAGGTCTTTCACTTGCTTGGTTCGAATTACACCAAGGTACTTTATGTTATTTATGGCTATTATGAAGGGTGTTGTTTTGCTAATTTCTTTCTCAGCCCATTTGTTACAGGCTAGCTTAGGATATTTTTTGGAGTTAATTTTTTATCCAGCCATTTTGCTGAAGGTGTTTATCAGCTGAAGGAGTTCTATGGTAGATTTTTTGGGGTCACTCATGTATACTTTTGTATTATCTGCCAATAGTGATACTTTGACTACTTCCTTTCTGGTTTGTATCCCCTTGACATCTTATTGTTCTAGCTAGGACTTCAAGTACTATGTTGAAGGATAAGGAGAGAGTGGGAACCTTCTCTTGTCCCTGATTTCAGTAAGAATGATTTAAGTTTCTCTCCATTTAGTTTGATGTTGTCTATAGGTTTGCTGTATATTGCTTTTACTGTGTTTAAGTATGTGCCTTGAATTCTTGATCTCTCTAAAACTTTAAGAATGAACAGGTATTTAATTTTGTCAAAAGCTTTTTCAGCATCTAAGGAGATCATTTTGTGTTTTTTTTCTTTCAGTTTGTTTGTATGCTGCATTACATTGCTGGATTTTCTTCTTTTTTCCATTTTTAATTTTAATTATTTACACTTTATTCACTTTGTATCCCCCAGTGGCCCTCTCCCTTCTCCTCCCCCAATTCCACTCTCCTTCCCCCTTCTCCACACATGCTCCTCCCCAAGCCCACTGATAGCGGAGGTCTTCCTCTCTAGTCTATCAGGTCTCATCAGTAGTAGCTGCACTGTCTTCCACATTGCTGGATTTTCATATGGTGAACCACCCTTGTATGCCTGGGATGAACCCTACTTGGTTGTAGCGGATGATATCTTTGGTATGTTCTTGGATTCATTTTGTGAGTATTTTATTGAGTATTTTTGTGTCAATGTTCATTAGAGAGATTGGTTTGAAGTTTTCTTTTTTTTTTTTAGGGTATTCATGCTTTTTAGGTATCAACATGATTGTGGCCTCATAGAATGAGGTTGGTAATGCTCCTTCTTTTTCTATTTTGCGGGATAGATTGAAGAATACTGGTTTTAGCTTGTCTTTGAAGGTCTGTTAGACTTCTTGGCTGAATCTGTCTGGCCCTGGACTTTTTTTTTTTTTTTTTGGAAAGGAGACTTTTGATGACAGCTTCTAGCCTCTGTTTCCTTAGCTGATATAGGGCTATTTAATTTATTTACCTGATCTTGATTCAGCTTTGTTAAGTGGAATCTATCAAGAAAATTTTTTATTTCATTTAGATTTTCAAATTTTGTTGCATATAGGCTTTTGAGATAGGACATAATGATTCCTCGGATTTCCTCAGTGTCTGTTATGTCCCTCTTTTCATTTCTGTTTTTTTGTTTTGTTTTGTTTTGTTTTGTTTTGTTTTTTTCATTTGAACATTATTCCTCTGCCTTTTAGTTAGGTTAGCTAATGGTTTGTCTACCTTGTTGATTTTCTCAAAGAATCAGCTCTTGGTTTCATTGATTCTTTGATTTGTTTTCTTTGTTTTTAATGTATTGATTTCAGCCCTGAGTTTGATTATTTCCAGCTTTCTCCTCTTCTTGGGTGTGTCTGCTTCTCTTTTCTCTCATGCTTTCAGGTATGCCATTAAGTTTCTTGTATGAGGTGCTTTAAATTTGTTTATGAAAGCACTTGGTACTTTGAACTTTCCTCTTAGTACTGCTTTCATTGTTCTCATGAGTTTGGGTAAGTTGTGCCTACATTTTCATTGAATTTTAGCAAATCTCTAATTTCTTTTTATATTTCTTCCCTGACCAAGCTGTCATCAAGTAGAGAATTGTTCAGTTTCCATGTATGAATAGGCTTCTTGTTATTTCTGTTATTGTTGAGATCTAGTTTTAGACCATAGTGGTCTGACATTTCAATCTTATATCTCTTGAGGCTTGCTTTGTGACCAACTATATGGTCAATTTTTTTAGAAGGTTCTATGAGGTGCTGAGAATAAGGTGAACTCTTTTCTGTTTGGGTGAAAGGTTCTGTAGACATCTGTTAGGTCCATTTTATTTAATGCCTCTGTAAGTGTCATTATTTCTCTGTTTAGCTTCTGTCTCAATGATCTATCACTTAGCAAGAGTAGGGTGTTGAATTATCCCACTATTAAAGTTTTGGGATCAATGTGTGATTTAAGCTTTAATAATGTTTCTTTGACAAATACAGGAACGTTTTTGTTTGGTGCATAGATGTTCAGGATTGTGATGTCCTCCTGGTGGATTTTTCCTTTGATGAGAATGAAGTGTCCCTCTCTATCTCTTTTGATTAATTTTGGTAGAAGGTCTATTTTATTAGATATTTGGGTGACTACTCCAGCTAGCTTTTTGTGTCCATTTGCCTGGAAAACCTTTTTTCAGCCCTTTACTCTGAGGTAGTATCAATTTTTGTTGCAGAGGTGTGTTTCTTGGATGCAGCAGAATTTTGGATCCTGTTTCCACAACTAATCTGTTAGTCTGTGTCTTTTTATTGGAGAGTTGAGACCATTGATATTAATGGATAATAGTGACCAATGATTGTTCGTTCCTTTTATTGTGGACTTGGAGGTGATTATGCATTTGTGTGTTTGTTTTCTTTAGCTTTTTTGATGTGATGGTGTTTTTTTCCTGAATTTTCTTGGGTGTAGTTGATCTTGCTGGGTTGAAGTTTTCCTTCTAGTATCTTCTGTAGGGCTGGATTGTTGCCCTACAGAAATTCTTTAAATTTACTTATATCATGGAATGTTTTGGTTTTTTTTTCCATCTATGTTGATTTAAAGTTTTGCTGGATATAGTAGTCTGGGTTGGCATGTGTGATCTCTAAGCTCCTGCATGATATCCTCCTCTTTTATTTTCATCACTAAAAAAAAAAAAAAAAAAAAAAAAGTATTGTATAATTTTACTTATTGGTTTTCTCTGATTTTCTTTTATTCCCAGTTTTACACATGGGGCCAGGTGGCTGTAGCTCAATGAGAAAGCATACACTTAGTATATGTGAGGGCCTTGGTTCCCCCCAGCATTGCAACAAAATGAAAACAAACAAACAACAAAAAAGAAATAAGGTTGCATAAAAGACGTGTTATATGCATGATTAAAAATGGGAGTAATTAAGTTCCTATCCTGAAACATAATTATGCTAGCCTGTAATTCCCTTTTCCTGAGGCAGAGGGACTGGAAGTTCCAGTTGCTAGGCAACACCAACTGCTCACTAGCTCTGTGAACATTGCTTGCATCCCCAGTACAATAATTGGGCACTGTCTTAATTAATTTATACCCCAAAAGAAGATTTTTAAAAATGATTGTAATCTAGTAATCTCATTAAAATAACACTTTTAAAGCAGGGCCCAGTGGCACAAACCTGAAATCCTAGCTCTTTGGGTAACCGAGACAAAACAATCTTAAGTAAAAGACCTGTCTGGCCAATTTAGTGAGACCATGCCTAAAAAAATAAAAAGTAAAAAGACGTTGAGGATGTGACTTAGTAGTGAATTACTTGCTTACTATGCATGAGACCTGAGGTTCAACTACCAAAACTACAAATGTATACAGTACAAATGTGTACACATATTTATTGATGCATGTAATTTGATATATATATGTATATATATATATGTATATCAGAACATAGTCAACTTTATTATGTTACATAGTGCAGAACTGATAGTGGTGAATATACTGTTCATTCTGAGAAAATATTTTTTTGTTGGTAAGGATGGGAACTAGGGCCTTGTGCATCCTCATCCCCTTAAGTACTTTTTAAAAATGTAAAAAGAGTTGCATTTTTCTTTTTGTTCCTCCCACCTTAGTCTTTGTCCCTTTTTCCTTTTAAAAGGCCGAAACAGCATAAGGATGGGAGGGTCTAAGGGGAGCTCAGTGGTGGCTGTGTCAGTCATCCCTTTGTTTTTGTCTACTGAAGGCCTGGAAACATGCCAGGGCTGTTTGAGGAATAAAAAAGAGATGCATGCTTTTAGGTTGAGTGCTCATCCATAATTGAGTTGCTTAGTAGTCAGGCATCAAAGAAAAACTACAAACATCCTGATAGCAAAAGCCCACAGGTGCAGAAATGGAGTCGGGATCCTGCAGGGCTCATGACAGAAAGCATTGATTAAGGAGGACATTTGAAAAGACAGTGGCTAATCACTGGGCTCCCTGTCAGAGGACCCTGGCCATCCTGTTGGTTATACCCGAGACTTGCAATCAACCTGGTTGGCATGTGATCCTAAACGAGTGGTTTTCACCTCGAACAGGAGACTCTGATTTTAATGTAAGAAACTTATGACCTCACAGCATTTTATTTTTACTCTGCACCAAGTATAATACTAGTACAGTGATCATGATATTGAATTACTCCTCTCAAAAAATCTGTTGTTAAACACATATACAGACATAAAACACAGAGCTTTAGAGAAGTGGCATCATTTGGCCAGAAATTGAGGACTTGCAGGGGGCAGGACGTAACTTTGAGCCCAATCCGTTTCAGAATATTCATTTTTCTTTTCTGCTCCATCCACTTTCTATTTCTGTTTTTTCCCGGATTTGACCCTCACACAGAGTACATTCCAACAGATGACTACATAGTGGGGAGGGGTTGGGTCTAGCTCAGTTTATTCTAAAATCTCCTACCATTGAAGTTGTTCATCAGATGAGCCTTAATTCTAAATGATCTTTGGGCGCACTCCAGGTTCTAGAAAGCTCAGGAACAACAGAGAACTACTGGGGCCCCTGTAAACTTTCCTAAAATATTTAAACCAGATATTCCTTGGCTTTGACTCCAAAGGATTTGGATGAAACTTGGCCAGGCTAAGGAATTTCACAATTAGACACTGTACTGGAGTGTTTTATGTTATTCTCTTTAGTGACATGAAATAGAAGTAAGAAGTAAGCCAACTCTATCATCTTCACAGACCACATTGATGTTTGTTCAAGATGAGGACCTACAGATATTCCAGTAAATGACTTGTACTACAGATGAGAAACTCTTAGAGTTTCAGGTCACAAATCTAGTGCTCAGCAAAACAAAACTGAGCTTGAAATTCTCAGACTTGGGGTAATAGCCTTTGAGAGTTTTACTCTTAATGGTCAGAGTAAATTTCACATGCAGAAAAATAACAGGGCACCTGTGCAAGAATTGGGGCCAAAATAGCTTTGCGTGTGTGTGTGTGTGTGTGTGTGTGTGTGTTGAATCATGCATTTGTGATAAACCATAGAAACAAACATCTTACATGCTCAACTTAAAGTCAACTTTCTCACCAACATGTACTTATGTTTGAGTACATGTTAGGATTAGAATCAATTAAAAGTAAAAGATTTTCAGTATCTTCTCATTATGCTTGTCTTTTCACACTCATCACAGACATTTTGAAACATCTGTACTGAAAAAAAATACAAACAACAAAAACCCCACCCCAAATACCCAAATTGTATGTGCTTTCTTTAAAATAGGTTTTAGTAATTTTCAACTCTCTGACCTTCTGTTTAGCTTTCCTTATAATATTTTCCTAGTTTGTAGAACTGGTGCTTTTTGGTGTGGTTAATTTCAATCCATGTGTGTCCATGCATTAATCTAGTTAGTACGGTAAACTGTCTCTTCAACCACTAACCATCTGTACATTTCAGACATTTTATACTGTGGTCATTTTCAAATTCTTAAAAGATTGTTTTACCTGATAGCCCACTGTTTTAAAAGGATAATTTCTCTGAAAGAGCCTGGATGTATCTAACCCTCCTTAAAGATACTTAGTAGAGAGTTAAAAGGTCTTCAACACAATAGGAAAAAGGTCCTGATAAGCGCTGTTAAGAATGCTGATTTAATATTAATTCCTTGATATAGTTAATCCTTGAACTCTTCACATGAACATACACATACACCCTTTAACACCTTGGCTAGGCCTTAGTGAGAATTGCTGCAGGAGAAAAGATCACTAAGCTCGGGATAGCTGAAGTTGCTTCAAGTTGTCTCAAGCAGCCATGGCAAGTGAAGGGCCTTCTGAAATAGGAGTCACAGCTTCAGGTGCAGTGGTTCTGATAACTGAAACGAAGCATTCCTACATGGTAGAGGACGATCTAAAACAGCAGGCTGACTTGGAGACAGTCTCACAATTTGCCAAGGGGCTGTTTGTCAGCTTCACCCTTGAAGCAGCCAGACATTAAAATGCATCTGAAAACTGCCTCTCAGAAAGTTGAATGGTTGCTTCTAAACAGCTCAAGATGTTAAAGGGTGTATGTATATGTGAAGAGTCGAAAATAGCTTTTGATATACACAGCCCATTGTTTGACCTCTTTGCAAAAGGCAAACACTGGAGGAAACCATTATTGATAATATTAACTTCCTCCAAGAGTAGAACCATCATAGGTACTGAGTTTGACATGGCAGTCTACTGCTGCATTTCAGGTAGGGAACAGTTTTCAGAGTTCTCTTCCTCTAAAGAATCCTATAATCAAAGCAAAGAACGTTTTGAGCAGTATGCTTGCTTGCAAGTCATTTGGTATGCAGCCTTTAGATGGTGCTAATGATCTACTATAACACAGGGCCTGCAAGGGCATGGTGCTCAAAATCAAGGAGGTAGATTAGATCTCATGAGGCTAGCTATCTTTCATCCTTTTGTCCCAGGCCTGACACAGTCACAGACAAATCTAGAGACATCTCAACACGAATAAAGTTCTGGGACTAAAAACCTAGCTAGGTTTTGATAATAGAAATGACGCTTCTAAGAAGGGATCATGCTATCCACAACTCAGATCATCACTTTCAATATTAATGTATATCCTTGCCATTGATATTTGCATTGCAGAGATCCTGGTTTATAAAATCCAATTGTGTCGCCAGATTGTTTGATGGTATTATTCACCATGTGAGACAGTTTTCTGCAGGAAAATCTTATTCACTCACCAAAGAAAGAACTGATGAAAAGATGAAAGGAAACCTCCTCCTCCTCCTCCTCCTCCTCCTCCTCCTCCTCCTCCTCCTCCTCCTCCTCCTCCTCTTCCTCCTCCTCCTCCTCCTTCAGGTACTGCTCTTAAAAAAGAGCCAAAGAAGAACACATCACATTATAGCAACCTTTCTGCACCAAGATTTTATGTCTTATTGCTTATTTTTTCTACACAACTGATGTTCCATCAGTTACACAGTCTTGACAGAAGAGACAATGCTTTGCTACCCACTTTTCTAATGACGGTACCACAAGTGACAGGCTGTGTCACAATGGCATTGTTTTTTATGCAGGAAAGAAAATAAGTCCATGTCCGTTTCTCTGGATGGCTTTGTGTATGTGGGAGCTGGCAAGGATTTTTCAACCCAGATGTGATACTTACAAACAATGTGTGGTGTTTATGGTTGTCTATACTTTTGTGTATGTATAGCTGTCTGCTTACAAGGCAAAGACTTGGGAATGGGAAAACTATCTGTCAGGACAGGTTTTCATCCTAGGAAAATGATGAGAAAAAGGAAGAGTCTGGGTACCATTTTTGAAATTCTGTTTTTGCAGAAAAAAATGGCTAGAAAGATCATGTCAGAGACAGAATTAGAGCCAAAGAGAAATAAATCTTTAAAATGATATTTCAATGTAATTTCAACCATATTTTTACAGTTTAAATTTTTTTTTAATTTTTCAAGTACAAAAGAACTTCAAGAAAAGCACAAAAGCCACTCAAATGCAGCTCATCTAGATTGTCCAATTTTTAAGTTTTGCTCCATTTACTTTGTCATCACATACATTTGTGTAAATATATTCATCACTGAACCACTTGAAAGTGGACAGCATTATAATGTTCTTTCCTTTTTAAATGTTGAAACATGCATTTTTCTAAAGTCCCTACTCTTATACGATCAAGGTAACATTACACACTTCATCCTCAAAGCGATCCAATTTCATGAATTAAACTAAATTTCATGAATTAAAGAGTGTTCAATAGGACTCTTTAATCAATTTGTTTCCTCTGGTCTAGGACTTGCTGGGATATATTGATAATAAATACAAAATGTTTTGAAATTTGAGATTTTTCAGAAATGAAAAAGACTATATAATTGATCAATTTTCAATTGTCATCTTGCTAAATATATCATGTGTGAACACCAATTTTGGTTGTGCGGCAGAATAAATGACCTAGCAAAGTTAAATAATCAATAGTTGGGAGTACAGTACAGTAGAAAAGTATGTTATCAGTATGTTAGAGTATCTAGGGAAATCTTTAGAACTATAATAATTTAAATTAAATGACGTAGATATATAAAATCTTTTTTGTTCTGTGTGCATGTCCTTCTTAGGAAATTTTGCTTTGGGCCCATAATCCAGATATTGATATATTTCTCTGGACAGCTGCCTGTTTTTATAAATAAAGTTTTATTGAGAGATAGGCAAGCTCAATCATTTAGTACCATCTCTAATAGTTGTAACAGAGACTGTGTAGCCCACAAATCTTAGTCTATTCCCTACCTGGACCTCAACAGAGAAAATTTGCTGATCCTTGACTTAGATACCTAAGTCCATCCAGGACTAGCAGAATAGAGTCTGTAGCAGGTTCCACTCCAAATTTACAAACCATAAAATCATAATATAACCCACTGTTGGGTTTTTGTTTGTTTATTTAGTTTGGTTTGCTTCGGTTTTGTTTTGGAATTTCTGAGACAGGGTTTCTCTGTGTAGACCAGGCTGGCCTTGAACTGATGGAGATCTGCCTGACTCTACCTCCCAAGTGTTTAGATTAAAGACATGCACTACCATGCCACAGGGCTGTTTTTACCAACTTAATTTCTGAGTCATTTGTTACTTAGCAAAAGTAACTGGTACAGTCTCACAAAGGCTTCTTAAAGAACTGTGAGAGTATCACACAGCACAAGGAAGTTATATGAATTCTAGAAGTCAGATGAGACTGCAAAGCAACAAGCACAATATTTTCATCTTGATCCTTTGACAATGCTTTGTAAGAAGGAATTGATTTATTGTTGTATATCTCTGCACACATTTATGAACTGAACAAAGCAATTTGTCACAAGAATCATATTATACAGCTCTACAGCTATCAACCTGTCAACATCTATCAATCTACCCTGATCTCCTTCATTGGAGGAGATTGTGGCCATATTAAATACTGGATGGTACATCCATAAGAGATAGCAAAGAATTACAAATAGAGATCTTTGAATATTAAATCTTGATAAAACGTCTATTAAAATTAATGAAACTCTGCCTTTCTTGATAAGGAAGAATATTGACAGTGTCATTAAACTGTCTGTTTCCCATCAGAATCCACTCAGCCCATAATTAAATAAAGCCATTTGTTTTGCAGTACTGAGGATGAAACCTAGGGCCTTACACATGCTAAGCAAATGCTGAGTTTTCCCTGGGGCAATTTGGTGGGCTTTTAAGCCTGTGATAAGAAAAGACAGATTTTACAAATTTTAACTCCTAAGTAACATTGCTGTTTGGGCAATTAGAATTATTAGTCTAAAAAAGGAACCGTTTATTTTTTCAGCTTTTTAATTCCTGGTCCCTCAATTCTAAAGAACAGAATGAAACTATGGACATAAGATCACATCATTAGGTTATCAGACAGCTGCTTATGTTTAATTATTGTGTCTGTTTTTAAAATGTTTGTTTAATGTCATAGAGCTAGAAAGCTGGGCTGGAGCTGTAACTCAGAGACAGGAAACTTGCTTGGCATGGGCAAAGTGCTCACTTCAATCTTCAGTATGTCAAGAAAAAAGGCCCAACTGACTACATTTTGTGACTGGTAAATTTACTAGCTTGCTGCACCAAACCTTATCAAGATTTACGTGAGAATAAAGATTTGTGATGACCTCCAATGTGTGAAGAAACCAAAGCCATCTCAGAATACTTTATGGGTTACAGAATTATCTGGCTTTCAGGCCATGAAGAAATGAACATTTCTTACTGTCTCATAAAAATTCCAATAGTTAAAATTGCGAAAATATAAAGCTCTAGGTTTCTATGCACTCCTTTCCCATGAAAACATATGATTTATGTGATCATCACAACCTTTTGTTCCTTAATTAAACTGCAGATTAAAATTGCTTTTCAAGGTGTACTCTGCTAAGTACACCTTGTTCAATTTCTCATAAATTGTCAGCCGGTGTTTTGCTCTTCTAATGAATCCAGGTTTTTTTTTTTTTTCTATTGTTGTTGTTTAATTATAAGACAATATTTCATGTAGTGCTTTCCAGCTGTGATTTTAATTTAAATGGTATCCAAGAAAAAGGCAGAAATATAATATTTTGGTCTTAAGAGATTTATCTCAGAAGCTTTTTCTTATCTGAAGTGAAAAGAAGAAGTTCACAATTATGTAATCAGTCCTTACAGATTTATCTGGAGATATACATTGCATGCAAGTTAGGAAGAAATTATATGGTGACAAAGTGTGAATGCTAGTTTAAAACCCTAAAAGACCAATCCAGTCATCTTCACCACCACCTAACTACCTTGCTCCTGTAGGTCTCCTACATTACTTTTTAGAATACTGGTTAACAGGAATGAAGAGCTAATGATTGTTTTGTGTTGTTGTTGTTTGCTTGTTTCAGAGACTCAGATGTATTTGTATGAAAGAGATTTATTTTAAAATTTTATTTATTATTAATTTCAATTTATTTACTTTGTATCTCAGCTGTAGCCCTCTCCATCATCTCTTGCCATCCCCACCCTCACTCCCTTTTCTCCCCTCCTGTCCCTCCCCTAGTCCGATAATAGGGGAGGACCTCCTTCCCTACTATCTGACCTTAGCTTATCAACTCTCATCAGGACACCTGGATCCCATTTCTCTGTGGCCTAGATAGGCCACCTCGCCAGGGAGAGGTGATGAAAGAGTTGTCCACTGAGTCCATGTCAGAGACAGCTCCTGGTCCTCTTACTAGGGAACCCACATGGAGACTGAGTTGTCCGTGGGCTACATCTGAATAGGGGGTCTAGGTCCTTTCCATGCATGGTCCTTGGTTGATTCATCAGTCTCTGCAGGACACCCTGAGCACAGATATTTGACTCTGTTGGTCTCCTTGTGGAGCTCCTGTCCCCTCCATGTCTTTCTATCTCCCCCTTCTTCCATCAAAATTACTAAGATCAAAAACTCAAGTGACAACACCTGCTGGAGAAGATGTGGATAAAGGCAAACCCTCCTCCATTGTTGGTGGGAATATAAACTTTGGAAATCAATCTGATGCTTTCTTAGAAAATTAGGAATAGTGCTACCTCTAGATCCAGCTATACCACTCCTGGGCATATATCAGAAAGATGCTAAACCACACAACAAAGACATTTGCTCAACTATATTCATAACAACTTCATTTATAATAGCCAGAATCTGGAAACAACCTAGATGCCCCTCAACTGAGGAATGGATACAGAAATTGTGCTACATTTACACAATGGAATATTACTCAGCTATTAAAAACAAGGAAATCATGAAATTTGCAGGCAAATAGTGGGAACTAGAAAAGATCATCCTGAGTGAGATGATTTCTTTTTAAAAGTAATATTCGAGTATCAAGTGAGGAGAGCAATAGACTGTTTAGTACTTGATCCTAAGTAGGACATATATAACACACTCCTTCTTGTAAGGCTCAAGGACCATCACGAAAGAAGGGGTCGAATGATTGTAATTGTCATAAGTCTGGGAAGAATAGGATGAAGCAGGGTTTTCCAGACATGACTTTCATTGTACCTAAGATCTCACAAATCCTGGAACTGAGTGCACAAGACCCAGACAAGATCAAGCCAACCACATTTCCTGGATGAATGTGAAAGGAGGCACAGAATCGTACCCATAGTTGAGAATATATTGGCAGTTTAGGGCTGATGGCAGAAGAGAGTCGATTTTATTCATGTCCCATTAGAAATCTCTACACCCAGACACATGCTGGTAGCACTAAATGATTTCAGTGGGTTTTTAAAAGAGTACGTGGAATTGAGGAAGAATATTGTGATGGGGGTATGGAAAGAATTGGAGGGTAGTGGTGGATTTTGTTAAAACACATTTTACACACATATAAAATTCTCAGATAATAAAAAAGAACATCCAACTTGTAAATTATTTCCATGCCAAAACAAGTTTCTATTTGAATACACAGCTTTTCATTCTTTTTTTATTTTTTTTGTCTTTTTTCATACTTTTCAACATTGTCTTCAGGGAAACACGTAAATAATAAATCGAAAAACAAGTTAAAATGGACATCAAGGTCTAAAAATACTAGACCTCTCTTGACCTGACTCTGTGACACCAATCTTCTTGAAGTAAATTTGAAGTATTGTTACTAGATGGTGCTCCTATTTCACAATAACAGTGTTAAGCTGAGCATAAAAGAGTGACACATTTTGGTTCTAGATACAACATATCATTGTAGATTAAAGAAATAAAGCAGCTTTCCAAACTGATGTGACGGGATTTATTATGTACAAAATTTGGATTTTTGGCAACGACATGCTCATTGAACTGTAGCAGTATTGTCTTTCCATTTGCAAGAGGAGAGCAAGAGGTGCTGAGAGAAAGGAGAAAAGTAAAAGATCACATGTGACATTCAAGTGGAAAGGAGGTTGCTGAATTGAAAAAGGGTACAGAGGCGGAAGAACAAAGTCAGCAAAATAGCAAAAGCCAAATTTTGTTTGAAAAATGTTATAATGAAACCATTCTTTGTAAGTTAACAAACAAAATTAAAAAAAAAACGTCACTGGTAAATAATGCTGCACTCTGAAGTATATACAAAGTCTGAGTGCCTATGTGTGAACTTAAGGTTGCAAACTTCATACATGTAGCTTTTCTTCTTCAGCAGCAGTGCCACCCCTGCCATTCTTTCCTTGCAGCCTTTCTTCCATTCTGCCTCTTCTTCCCCTTCTCTATATCATGAAATCTACCACTAGGGTCTATTAAGCTCTAAACCAGCCGTTTCTAGTTGTTAGTCTTGCTTCTAATCTTGACTTACTTGCAGGATTCCTTTTAGATCACTGGCTCCTATTTTACCTTTCTCTAAAGGCTAATTAACTGAAACACCAACCAAAGGCCATACATGAAGAGGAACTAGACCCCATACACAGATGTAACCAATAGGCAGCTCAGTCTCCATGTGGGTTCCCGAGTAATGGGAGCAGGGACTGTCGCTGACATGGACTCTATTGCCTTCTTTTTAATCACTTCTCCCTGGTGGGGCTGTTTTGCCAGGCCACAGGGGTATAGGATAACTCAAATCTGACACAACTTGATGATCTGGGGTGGGGTGGGAGTTTCTCTTTTTCTGAAGAATAAAGGAGGAGGAAGGGGGCTACAATCAAGATGTAAAGTGAATAAATAAATAAATTAATTATAATGTGTTGACAAATAAGGCATCCAAAATCTCAACAAAAACCTGAAATTCCATGACTTTATTGTTTCACTTACAGCTAAGATCAGGTTATTCCAGTGAGCTCTTGCACCAAATTCACTCCATAGATCCCATGTTACACCAATAAATTATGGACTTAGAAATTCATTCTTTGCTCCAGCAGCTGGGGAGGATGAAGTATAAGTATTCCCTGAACCCAGGAGCTTGAGGCTAGCAAAGGAAACAGTAGTCATCTTGCTAAAAATGTTGCTTAGGAGAGGACAAAGTGTGCAAATAATAATGCACATTTATTTTTCCAAACAATTTAATTGATTCCATAACTTCTATCAGCAATGATTAATAAAATATTTATTAAATTATTGACAGCTTTTCATGGCTACTCTGTGTAACACTTAGTAGTTCCAGGAAGGAGGTTTTATAATCTCTGTTTTGCAGGTAAAATCCCTAGTCTACTAGCTTTCCCATATGTTTGCAGTTAATATATTCAAGTCACAGAGTACAGGATGGCACCCACCTAAAGCTGCATTCTCTCAGTATAGATGCAGACAAAGCTCTTAGTGTTAGAAATCTTGTATACTCAGGTGAGTAGGTGATGCACAGAAATAGAAAACACACAGAGCATGATGAAGGCCATGAAGAAGGAATCCTTCTTTCTTAAATGAGAACACTTCTAGGGTATTTTTATCACCAATGACTTTTTAATGTTCAATTTTTATAATCACATCTATAACTATAGTTAAAAATAAAGTAATGTAGCTGGGCATGATGTTATATGCCTGTAATCTCAATACTCAAGAAGGCTGAGGCAAGAGCATCATTAGGTTGGGGCTACATTGGGATATTTAGAAAGACTGAGCTATTTCAAATTTAAAAGTGTGGTATACACCTCAAAAAGCCTGAGGAAAGGACTTTGAATGTTTTCACTATAAAATCAGCAAGTGTTTGAGAACATGGCTATATATTTAATTTTAACATTAACATTATGAAAGGGATACATATAAAAGAATGATACTCCATTATTAATAGGTATACTTTTTACTTTTTTCCATTTTAAGTAAGTAAATAGATAAACAAGAATTTCTGAAGGTTTCAGCGTTGTTCAGTTAAGATACCACAGAAATGTGAACTCTCTAGTGGGCAAACTTCTTTTTCTTTCCCTGGGTTTAAAGCCTGTTTTTACAGTGTTTATTTATTATTTTATTGTAAATTTAGGAATCTTTCACATGTGTGTACATATATGCACCAAAGGAGTGCCAGATCTCTGTGGAAGTCATGAGAGGGTGTTGGATCCTCTGGAACTAGAGTTACAGATAGTTGTGAGACACCATATGGGAACTCTGAAAAAGCAACCAGTGCTATTAACCAGTAAGAATCTGTCACTTGAGCTCCAGTATTTATTTATTATCTATCTATCTATCTATCTATCTATCTATCTATCTATCTATCTATCGTGTGAGTTTAGGTGTGTGTGTTCGTGCATACACTCATGAGTGCACATGTGCTAGGGGATGGAGAATGGGATGAATATGTGATGGTCAAAGGACTGTTTTGGTGAGTTGTCTTTTTCATTTTTCTGTGTGGGTTCCAGGAATTCAACTTACCTTGTTAGTCTTTGAAGCAAACACCTTTACCCTCTGAGTCATCTTGATGGCCCCGGAACCACTTAAGACAGATATTAATCATGTGAACTCAGCCAAAAGCTGGGAAATGTTAAAAGCAAGTATATATATATATATATATATATATATATATATATATATAACAATTTATTCACTTTGTATCCCCACTGCAGCCCCTTCCCTTGTCTCCTCCCAATTCCACCCAACCTCCCTCTTTTTCCCCTATGCACTTTTCCTAGTCCTCTGATAGGGAAGGACTCTTCCCCTTATAGCTGACCCTAACTTATCAGGTTTCATCAAGGCTGGCTGCATTATTATCTTCTGTGTCCTGGCAAGGCTGCATGCCCCAGGAGGAGATTAATCAAAGAGCCAGCCACTGAGTTCATGTCAGAGATAGCCCCTTTATTCCTTTCTAGTGAACACACCTGGAAATTGAGCCCCCAATGGGCTTCCTTTGAACAGGAGATATAGGTCATCTTAGTGGATGGTTGTCAGTTGGAATATCAGTCTCTGCAGGTTCCACTGGGCCCAGGTATTTTGGTTCTGTTGTTCTCCTTGTGGAGTTCCTGGACCTCCAGGTCTTTATAGAGCCCTCTTCTTCCATAAGTATTCCAGCACTCTGCCCAAAGTTTGGCTATGAGTATCAGCATCTCCTTAGATACCCTGGTGGGTAGACTCTTTCAGAGGTCCTCTATGGAAGACCCCTGACCTGTTCCTTCTTCTACTTCAGATGTCTCTCTTTTTTGCCCTTCTGAGTGAGGATTAAAGATCTTCCTTAGGGTCATCCTTGTTGTTTAGTTACTTTAAGGCTATAGATTTTAGTATGTTTATACTATATTATATGACTAATATCCATTTATAAGTTAGTATATGGCATATGTGTAAAAGCAAATATTTTAAGCCTCTTTCATGAATTTAATTTTTGTGTCTGTATCTTAACTCTTTAGTGAATATCATACTGTCTATGCTTGTGACTGAATACTGTAAAAGGAACCTTTTATATGTATCTGTAATCTTAAAAAAACCTGCCTACTTGTTTCTCACTAATTTCAAAATACTTCATATTTGCCATCTCTCTGTCTTTGTTTTAGTCTTCTTTTTTGTTATAACAAATACCTGCAAATATAGTGACTAAAGTTAAGTTCAGTCATCACACTTCTGGAAAACAAAATTAGAAAATGATCCAAATAAGGTATGGGTGAGAGTTTGGGTATACACCATTCTGGGACAAAATTGTCTTCATTTACAAATTTGAGAAACAGGCAACTTATCTGTTTCTAAACTATGGTCAGACAATAGACAGACATTTCCTTCCAAACGGAGAAACTGAAAAGATAAAAGGAGATCACATAACTGAAGAACTCTCAAGCTTGACAGGACAAACTCCACCAGATTTCAGGCCTGAGAATAATTTCCATAGACTTCATGTAGTAAGCTTCTATTCTGCTACCACCTTGATCATAAGTGGAAGCTCTATCTACCCTGCTGGACCTGAGTGTTGGTTTTACCATTAGCGAAATGAGAAGACACTTTCAACCCAGAGCACTGAATGTGTGGTTGAATCCTCAGAGTCAGCCATTCTTAATGAATTTCACCCCGCTTTTGTCCTTTTCATTCCATGTGGGCAGTGTTTCTACTGACATGAGAGGTTGAAAGAGAAACTGAGGGAAATGCACACACAGATAGAATGAATATTATCACTACTTCAGTATTTATATTTTTATTTAACTGGAGGTGATTGTACCCAAAGGAAAGAAAAAAGAAAACAAACAAAAATACAAAAGAAATACAGAATACAAGATATGGAAGAGAGACTCTCAGGTGCTGAAGATGCAAGGATAGAAATTGATATATCTCTCAGGGAAAAAGTAAAAATAAAAGTTCCAAACACAAAATACCAAAGAAATAAAGGATGCCATGGAAAGATAAAATCTATCCAAAAAGTCTGGGCACAGAGGTCTTTTCTGAGACTGATGCTCTAACCAAGAACCATTCATAGAAATAACCTAGAACCCCTGCACAGATGTAGCTCAGTCTCCAATTGGGTTCCCTAGTAATGGGGACAGGGACTATCTCTGACATGAACTCAGTGGCTGGCTCTTTGATCACCTCCCCCTGAGTGGGGGGCAGCCATACCACGCCATAGCCATAGAGGAAGACAATGCAGTCACTCCTGATGAGACCTAATAGACTAGGATCAGAGGGAAGGGGAGGAGGACCTCCCTTATCAGTGGACTGGAGGAGGGGAAGAGGTGGGAAAGAGGGAGGTAAGGTGAGATTGGGAGGGAAGGAGGGAGGGAGCTACAGGGGGATTACAAAGTGAATAAACTGTAATTAATAAAAATAAAAATAATTTAAAAAATAAAAGAAAAAGAAGATTCCAGGCTCCAAGGTCCAGAAAATATTTCCAAGAAAATCAAAGAAGAAAAATTTCCCAATTTAAAGGAAGAAATGTCCATAAACATACAAAGGGCTTACAGAACACCAAATAGACTAGACCAGAAAAGAAGCACCTCATGTCACATAAGAGTCAAAACACTAAATCAAGAGAACAAAGGAAAATCTATTAAAAGCAGCAAGGGAAAAAGGCCAAGTAACATATAAAAGAAGACCTATCAGAATCACACCAGACTTCTCAATAGAAACTACAAAAGCCAGAAGGGCCTGGGAAAATGTCATGAAGACTCTCAGGGATGCCAACCGAAGCTACTATACCTAGAAAACATTTCCATCAACATAGATGGAAAAAAAAATCCATGACAAAACTAAACTTAAATAGAATCTACACAGCAACTCAACCCTACAGAAGATACTAGGAGGAAAACTCCAATCCAATGAAATCAATAACACCCAAGAAAACATAGGATATAAACAACTTCACAACAACAATAACAAAAAATAATAAAAAAGAACAAGCACACAAACACATTATCACCACAAACTGCACAAAAAAAGGAACTAGCATTCACTGTCACTGTTTTCTACCAATATCAAAGACTCAACTATCCAATAAAATGAAACAGAGTAACAGAATGGGTGCAGAAACACCATCCAACATTCTCCTGCAAACACACCTCTGCAACAAAGATAAAAACTACCTAAGAGCAAAGGGCTGGAAAAAGATTTTTCAAGCAAACAGACAAAGAAAACAAGCTGAGGTAGCTATACTAATATCTAATAAAATATATATTCAACCAAAATTAATAAAAAAGGAGGAGCACTTCATTCTTGTCAAAGGAAAAATCCACTAGGAGGACATCACAATCCTGAACATCTATGCCCCAAATACAAGAGCACCTGCATTTGTAAATGAAACGTTATCAAAGCTTAAATCACACATCCACCTCAACACCTTAATAGTGGTAGACTTCACTCCACTCTCAACAAGAAATAAATCATCTAGATAGAAGCTAAATAGGGAAATAATGACACTTACAGATGTCTTAAATCAAATGGACCTAAAAGATATTTACAGAACTTTTCACCCAGACTCAAAAAAGTATACTTACTTTTCAACACAAAGCAAGTCTCAACATATACAGGAAGATTGAAATAAACCCTTGTGTCCTATCAGACCACCATAGCCTAAAAATAGACCTCAACAACAACGGAAATAACAAAAAGCCTACATACACATGGGAACTAAACAACTCTTTACTCAATGACAGCTTGCTCAGGGAAGAAATGAAAAAAGAAATTAGAGATTTCTTTAAATTCAATGAATAGGAAGGCACAACTTACCCAAACTGATGGGACACAATGAAAGCAGTGATACGAGGAAAGTTCATAGCACTAAGTGCCTCCAGAAATAAGTTTGAGATATCTCATACAAGAAATTTAACAACATACCTAAAAACCCTAGATATAAAGGAAACAGACACACACAAGAAGAGTAGACAATTGCAATTAATCAAACTCAGAGCTGAAATCAATCGATTAGAAACAAAGAAAACAATTAAGGAATCAATGAGAGCAAGAGCCGGTTATTGGGGAAAACCAACAAGATAGACAAACTCTTAGGCAAACTAACTGAAAGAGAGAAACTATCCAAATCAGCAAAATTAGAAACAAAGGGGGACATAACAACAGACACTGAGAAAATCCAAACAATCATTAGGTCTTACTACAAAATTCTATATGGAACAAAATTTGAAAATCCAAATGAATTGGACAATTTTCTTGATATATTCCATTTACCAAAGCTATACCAAGATCAGGTAAATAGATTACATACTCCTATATCCCCCAAGGAAATAGAAGCAGTCAACAAAAGTTTCCCTTCCCAAAAGGCCCAGGACTAGGTTTCTGTCCAGAATTCTACCACACTTTCAAAGAAGAACGAACTCCAATTTTCTTCAAACTATTCCACAAAGTAGAAACAGAAGGAAGCCACAATAACCTTGATACTTAATGCACACAAAGATCCAACAATAAAAGAGAACTTCAAACCTATCTCTCTTATGAACATTGATGCAAAAATACTCAATAAAATACAAGAACCCATAAAAGATATTATCCACCATAAGCATCATCCCAGGCATGCAGAGGTGGTTCAATACATGGAAACCTATCAATGCAACACCATCTAAAGGAACTGAAGGAGAAAAAACACTTGATCATCTCCTTAGATGCCAAAAAGTATTTGACACAATCTAACTCCCATTAATATTTAAAGTCTTGGAGAAGACAGGGATACAAGGCACATACCTAAACACAGAAAGAAGATCTACAGCAAGCCTATAGCCAACATCAACTGAATGGAGAGAAACTTAAACCAATCTCACTGAAATCAGGGACAAGGGAAGGCTGCCCATTTTCTCTGGATCACTTTAACACAGCACTTGAAATCCTAGCTAGAACAATAAAACATCTAAAGGGGATCAAGGGCATACACATTGGAAAGGAAGAAGTCTAAGTATCACTATTTGCATTTGATATTAGAGTATATATGAGTGTCCCCCCAAAATTCAACCAGAGAACTCCTTCAGCTCATGAACACCTTTAGCAAAGCAGCTGGATACAAAATTAACACACATACACACACACACACAAAAAAAAAAAATCAGCAGCCCTCCTGTATACAAAAGACAAAAGTGCTGAGAAAAAAATTAGGGAAACTACGCATTTCACAATAGGCACTAATAATATAAAGTACCTTGGTGTGACTAACCAAGCATGTAAAAGACCTGTTTGAAAAAAAAAAATTCAAGTCTCTGAAGAAAGAAATTAAAGAAGATATCAGAAGATAGATCGTCCAGGTTCATGGATCAGTAGGATTCCCATAGTGAAAATGGCCATACTGCCAAAAGCAATCTACAGATTCAAAATACCATCAAAATAACAACACAATTCTTTACAGACCCTGAAAATAAAAAAATCTAGAATTGCTAAAATAATCCTGTACAATATATCTAAGATCAACAATAAATGGCACCTAATGAAAATGAAAAGCTTCTGTAAATCAAAGGACACTGTCATCAAAACACAATGACAACCTACAGACTGGGAAAGGATCTTCACTAACGCTATATCTGACAGAAGGCTAATATCCAGACTATATAAAGAACTCAAGTAATCAAGCAATCCAATTAAAACTGGGGTGCAGAGCTAAACAGAGAATTCTCAATAGAGGAATATCTAGTGACAGAGATACAGTTAAATAAATGCTCAGCATCCTTAGTCATCAGGGAAGTGCAAATCAAAATGACCCTGAGATTTCACCTTACTCCCATCAGAATGGCCAAGATAAAAAACCCAAGTGACAATACATGCTAGAGGGGATGTGGAGAAAGGGGAACTCTCCTCCACTGCTGGTGGGAATGTAAACGTGTATAACCACTTTTGAAATCAGTCTGTTGCTTTCTCAAACAATTAAGAATAGTGCTGCTTCAAAATCCAGCTATGCCACTCCTAGGCATATATCCAAAACATGCTCAAGTACACAATAAGGACATTTGCTCAGCCATGTTTGTAACAGCTTTATTCGTAATAGACAGGACCTGGAAACAAACCAGATGCCCCTTAGCTGAGGAACGGATACAGAAATTGTGGAACATTTACACAATGGAATTCTACTCAGCAATTAAGAACAAGAAAATCAGGAAATTTGCGGGCAAATGGTGGGATCTAGAAAAGATCATCCTGAGTAAGGTATCCCAGAAGCAGAAAGACACACATTGTATATACTCACTTACAAGTGGATATTAGACATACAATATAGGGTAAACACACTGAAATCTCCACACCCATAGAAGCTAAGTAAGAAGGAAGACCCTGAGTAAGAGGTTCAAACCTCAGACAGAAAGACAAAATGGAAGGACATCAAACGAAGGAGAAAACAGGAAATAAGACAGGAGCCTACCACAGAGGGCCTCTGAAAGACTGTTCTCAATAGGGTATCAAAGCAGATGCTGAGATTCACAACCAAACTTTGGACAGAGTACAAGGAATCTTATGAAAGAAGAGAGAGATAGAAAGACCTGGAGGGGAGAAGAGTTTCACAAAGAAAGCAATAGAACCAAAAAATCTGGCCACAGGGGTCTTTTGTGAGACTGATACTCCAAACAAGAACCATTCATGGAGATAACCTAGAACCCCTGCACATATGTAGCCTGTGACAGCTCAGTGTCTAAGAGGGTTCCCCAGTAATAGGAACAGGGATCATCTCTTACATGTACTCATGGGCTGGCTCTTTGATCACCTCCTCCTCAGTTAGGTGCAGCCTTACCAGGCCACAGAGGAAGACAATGACGCCAGTCCCAATGAGACCTGATAGGCTAGGGTCAGATGGAAGGGGAGGAGGACCTCCCCTATCATTGGACTGAGGAAGGGGCATAAGAGAAGAAAAGGAAGGGAGGGTAGGATTGTGATGGGATGGGAGAGGGAGCTACAGCTGGGATAAAAAGTGAATAAATTATAATCCATAAAATCAAAATAAAATTTAAAAATTCAACATGATCAAAGCTCATCTGAACTCACAGAAATTGAAATAGCACACACAGGGCCTGCATGAGTCTGTACCACACCTTCTGCATTTAGAGTTTCCAGTTTAGAATTTTTAAGAGACTTCTGAATATTTGAATGACTGGGTCTTTGATTCTTGTGAATTCTCTTGGGGCTCTTTTCCTTATATTGGTTTACCTTGTCCAACTTGGATGTGATGCTTTTGCTTTATCTTATTTATATTTTACTTTGTTAAAAAGGACTTGCTTTTTCTCTTTCGTATTCTATTTTTAATAATCAAATTACATTCCTATTTTCTTACTCATTGCAACATTATTTATTAATCAATTTTAACTTTAGATCTAGCTACTTCCAATAACACTTTCTAGTTTTAAGTAATTCCACAACGAATAGCTTAATGTTTATAGCTTTCTATCTCTATTGAATTATTTAATGAAAATGGATGGTGTAAATGTATCAAATACATATCTTATGAGTCCTGCTATGCATAAAAATTTTGCATCTAATGAAAAGTTTATACCCACTTACAGTGGCACCATAGTAAGTTAGCATAGCTATATAATATAATACGAGTCACAAATGCAATTAATACACTTTACAAGTAAAATGTAAGTACAAATGTATAAATTTTTAGAGGCCAAATTTTAAAAGTAAAATGAGAAGTAAAGTTAACTTTAATAACACATTTTATTGTGGAGAGTAAGAACATTATTTTTTATGCTCATAATCTTTGTTAAAATATTAATTACATTTTTCAGTGTTGAATTAAATTTTATATCTTGTGCATATTTGATGCTTATATTTTGGTGTATACTAATCATTTTCTTAATTTTAACAATTGTGTCTAGCAAGATGAACCATTTCTGTATAGAAAGTAGCCATATACAAGTATTCCAGAAAAACAAGTAACTTGTCTTATAACTGTTAGAAGCACTAACTTACGTTTTGTTATCCAGGAAATTAAAAAAAAAAAGTTACTAGAAAAAAAAAAAGGACTTGCTGTTTCTCAAGATAGATGCAAAGCTCTGTAATGGATTAGATGTTATACACCCATCCCAGATACCTAGTTCCTAGACACAGCACAGCTCTTGCCAACACAAGCACACCATTTGCTAAATGAGAGGTAGTGTCTTCAATTAACAGATTGGTGATAAGCCAGAAAAAATATGCTCTACTTATATCTGAAGCATACACAGGCCAAGTATGAAGAGACATTATTCTTTATTCTCCAAAATCAAGTGAATGAAGAAAATAAACCAGTAGTCTTTAGGAGAGCCAAGACTCTTTGAACTAGTTAAGGAACTAGACGGACTCTGTTATTATTTTCTTACAGAAATGAGAAAAAAATATGAGCAATGATGATTCATATATAGTTTACATACAACTGGAAATTTTTACAGTGATGGAAACACATTGATGTTTGAAGCTAATATTCATGATCTGAATCTCAGTGACAACAGCTTTCTGTAACACTCAGATTGGGTAAGTAATGGAGAGGTCATGCTTGCATGCAACAAGGCAGTGTGAGGGAAGTCTCTTCACATTCTGCTTAATTTTGCTGTAAACTCAAAACTCACTTACAAAAAAATCAACTCTTACTAACTCCCTCCCATTAGGTAACTAATAAATGTGACCACATCTGCCTTGGTTCAGAGTTCCTGTGTCCCTCACTAAGAATACAGGAATTTGATGTCTCTTTTTTTTTTCTTTTTTACTAATCAACAGTTTGTCTAAACTGTATACTTTTAATTTTTGGAGAGCCTTAAATAGCACCCATTCCTACCCTCACAGTCTAGAATTCCCCAGCTCCCATTAGGTTCCCTGACAGAATGATCAATGTAAAATACAAATACTTTCTCTATCTTGACATTGTTTCATTATTTAGTTATTATTGAATATGTAAGTTATTTCCCCAATTTTATATTTATTTATTGCTATACTTATCTTAAAATATTTTAGATTTTCTTTGACAAACATATTAATTTATACAATATAATTTGATCACACTCACTCCTCATTAGCCTCATCTAACCTTCCCCTCTCTCTGAACCCCCTCTGACCAACAAGTCTCCTTCTACTTTCATGTGTTTTGGTTTTTGGTTTTGTTGAATTATTGAGTGTCATTAGGGTTGTTTCCATAAACATGAGTGTAGAGTTATTTACTGAAATATGGGCAAATTATCAGTCACTATACTACTGCATAAAATTATAACTCTATGCCCAGAAGTGATTAACTGTCAGTCAGTATGCATTTATAGTATTATACATGTATATTATATATATAATATATATAGATAGATATATTATAATATCAGAGTAATTTCCTTGATGTTCAGAATACATTTTAGATACTTTGCCCATGTTTTTAAACCAATGTCCATGGTTCAACATGATTCACTTTCTTCTACATTGCCACCTATTATATTCCTTAGGTTTCTTTTCTGTTGGAGCCACTGTGATATCCTGGATATTGAACTGTGTTGAGACACTGTACCCCTCTCACAGGAGGCTGTGTCTTCTGCAAATGTACTTTCTTCATGTAGCAAACTTCTACATCTTTATAAAGAAGTTTTAACTGGAACATTTTTCTAATTATGACAAATTTGGTTGTTGGCACTGCTGGGGACTGAAACCAGAGCTTTGTGAATGCTAGGTAAACAGTCTACCACTTAATTATATCTCAGCTTTCTCTATTTTTTTAAAGATATTGTCTTTTTTTTCCATGATTGTACATGTGTGCAATCTCAGCACCTAGAATGCAAAAGGCAGGAAAATCAGGAGATCAAGATTGCTTAGGAAGTTCAAGGTTAGCCTGAGCTACAACTCTCTCTCTCTCTTTCAAAAAGCATACAGCATTGCTATGTTTTCTAGATTGATCTTAATCTTTAGGGTTCCTGTTTCTATTTCTTGAGTATCTGGTATGACATGAAAATAACAGATTTAAACGACAGCTACAGAGTGGGAAAAGATCTTAACCAACCCTATATCTAATAGAGGCTTAATATCCAGAATATATAAAGATCTAAAGAGGTTAAACAACAACAAACCAAGTAATCCAATGTAAAAATTGCTGGACTTTGAGTCACTAGCATATAACATGAGAATTTTTCCTGTGCTGCAAATCTGTCTAAACAATTGTCGAGCTATATTTTAGGTAATTGGACTGGAGAATTCGATACTACGATGGAGCAGCTGAGAGTGGCCATTGTCACAGTAAATTCTACCAGAGTGGATGCAGGACTAGCCACAGGATTATCATCATGGATTGCTGCAGCCATGAATCATCTGAAGGAATGGGCGGGCATGGGAGCGTTAGCAGGCCTTCTGGTGTTGGTCTCCTTGGTTTGCCTGTGGTATATATGCAAGATTAGAGTCTCACAACAGTGTGATGCAGCCATGATCATTCAGGCCTTTACAGCCATTGAAGCAGGACAGTCTCCCCAAGCATGGTTGGATACCATAAAAAGCTAAATGTTATGCTCAGGATGTGAGGCTAAGCACTGCACTCAGGGTCAGCCGCTTTTGACCCAGAGAAGAGCATGTCTGGTTGCATGCGGGTTGATGCCCCAGGTCCCGCCTCTGAGAAAAAGGTATTGGACGGGTCTGATGCTCTTTGGGTGGATGACACCTAAATGAACATCGGTACAAAGTCCCAATTTATTTCTAATATCAGAGATCAGACCTCTACTCTTGCCTGATGCGTCTAAAACAAAAAGGGGGAACTGTAGAGAGCTGCGGAATGCTATGCCTTAAAGATGGAGCTGGTTTCTGCCTTCCACCTTCCCGATGGTGAGTGCTCTCTGTCACGAACAATTCCACATTTGGCTAAGGCTGAGGATCTGGCTTGCTTCCATGTATGTGGACCTATCTGCATTGCCCACGTGGCACGCCTGGGTTGGCTACCCAGAGGCTATTTAAGCTGTGGGCTGGCTTTCCCCAGGGTCAGAAGATTGTTCAAGGTTCCTGAATAAACTGCATTGAAAAAAAAATTGGGTAAAGAGTTAAACATAGAATTCTCAACAGAGGAATATCAAATGGCAGAGAAACACTTAAAGAAATGCTCAACATCCTTAGTCTTTCAGGAAATGCAAATCAAAACTCCCCTGAAATGTCATCCCACAGCCATCAGAATGGCTAAGATAAAAAACTCAAGGGATGATACATACCAGAGAGGATGTGAAGAAAGGGGAACCCTCCTCCATTGCTGGTAGAAATGTAAACTTCTACAATCACTTTGGAAATCAACCTGATGCTTCCTCAGAAAATTAAGAATAGTGCCACTGAAGATCCAGCTATAACACTCCTTGTTATACAGTTATACACCTAAAAGATAAGGACTTTGCTCAACCATGTTCTAGCAGCTCTATTAGTAATAGCCAGAATCTGGAAACAACCTTGATGTCCCTCAATGAAGGAATGGATACAGAAAGTGCGGTACATTTACACAATGCAATGCTATTCAGCAATTAAAAACAAGGAAACCATGAAATTTGCAGGCAAATGGTGGGAACTAGAAAAGATCATCCTGACTGAGGTAACCCAGAAACAGAAAGACACAAATGTTATATACTCACTTATATGCGGTTATTAGCCATATGATATAGGATAAACATACTAAAATCTACGGCCCTAAAGAAGCTAAAAAACAAAGAGGACCCTATGGAAATGCTTACTCCTCATTCAGAAGGGCAAACAGGATAGATACTGGAAGTAGGAGAAGACAACGAAAAGGACAGGAGCCTTGCACAGACGACCTCTGAAAGACTCTACACACTGAGGTATCGAAGGAGATACTGAGACTCACAGCCAAACTTTGGGCAGAGTGCCGTAATCATTATGGAAGAAGAGGGAGATAGAAAGACCCGGAGGGGACAGGAACTCCACAACGAGAACAACAGATTCAAAATACCTGGGCTCAAGGGGGCCTGCAGAGACCGATACTACAATTAGGAACATGCGTGGTGAGGACCTAGACTCCCTGTTCAAAGGAAGCCCATTGGCTGCTCAGTTTCCAAGTGAGTTCCCTAGTAAGGAATACAGGGATTGTCTCTGACATAAACTCATTGGCAGGCTCTTTGATCCCGTAACCCCGGGGCATGCAGCCTTGCCAGGCCACAGAGGAAGATAACATAGCTAGTCTTGATGAGACCTAATAAGCTAGGGTCAGATAGAAGGGGAGGAGGTCCTCCCCTATAAGGGAACTTCTTTAGTCATCAGTGAAATGCCAAGGAAAACAACACTGAGATTTCACCTTACACCCATCAGAATGGCCAAGATCAAAACTGAAGTGACAACACATGCTGGAGAGGTTGTGGAGAAAGGGGAGCCCTCCTCCATTGCTGGTGGGAATGTAAACTTGTATAATCACTTTGGAAATCAATCTGGCACTTTCTTGGACAATTAGGAATAGTTTCTTCAAGATCCAGCTATACCACTCCTAAGCATATATCCAAAGGATGCTCAAGTGCACAAGTTTAGCTTATTTTTTTAAGAAAAAATTTTAGTTTGTATATAAAATAGGTTTAATTATGGCATTTTCTTTCATATATACTGTACTTTGCTTCTTAGAGAAGGTTCACATTAAGTTATAAACAAAATTTTAATATTAGTCTGCAATTCTACAAATTATAAATAATATCATAATTCTTTTGCCTATCATTTTTAAATTAAAATACAGGTATCTCTGTGAATTCAAGGTCAGCCTATTGTACACAGTGAGTTCAAGGCCAGGTAGAATTACAAAGTGACACCTTGCTTCTTTGTTTTGTTTTGAGACAGGGTTTTTCTGTGTAGAAAACAGGATCTTAGCAAGACCTTATTTCTACAGGGAAAAAAGATGGCATTGTATACCTTTAAAATTGTGTAATAAATGTATAAGGAAAGAATAAGCCTGTGCTATTAAAGATGGGGTAATCAAAGAATTTGTAGATTACAAATAAGGATAATGCATGCTAAATAGCTGAGAAGGAGATTAAAGAAAGTGGATATTGGAAACTTAGTGAGAATTGGCCAGGAAAAAAAAAACAAAACTGTAGACCTGAAATCCTTGATATATGATATGCTTCACCCTGGGTAAGAGTTATGGCCTGTTTGCTTGTGGTTTTTGAGATCTTGGAAAAATACAACCACGGCAGAATGCAGGTAAAGTAAAGAGAATGCATATAAATTCAAACTATTGGGAAGAAAGACCTTTGAGGGATAGAGCTCATGGCTCATGATAGAAAAAGATCTTGTGATCTCACTGAACCTTTGCTATTGACAGCAATAAAGCTGCCATAATTTGAGGCGAATCGCATGATTGTGACTAGATCACAAGAAGCTGTTTTATTCACCTTATTTTTATTTTTAGAACATGTAGTCATAAGGCTTATGGGAACCATGAAAAAGAACAGGTAAAAAATTACCTTCTTTTAGTTCCAAACTGGGCGGGTTCATATCAAACTGTCATAATTATTCCTATTTCCTTAAAGTAGGAACTAAAAACCAAAGGATTTATTTGTTTATTTATTTCGGAGGCATAATTTGAGGATACATTTATACTTATTTATGAAAATAAACTGCATAAAAATTTTTATTTCAGTTTTCATGTGCGAATGAGTAGTTCCAGGCTCCAGCTTGGTAGCATTTTTTTATGTAAAGGTGTAGGTTGGTGAGAATGAGGGTTCTTTTTATTCCTTTTAGTGGGGGAAGACATTAACAGAATGAGGACCTTAGATAAGATGGAAGAAAAAAGTTGTTTCCTTTTTTGTTTGTTTTGTTTTAAGTAATAAGAAATCTCTGATAAATACTTGGACAGATTTTCCAATGACTCTGATTACTTCCTTGGAAGCTTTCTGTAAACAAAGACTCTGGGCTGAGGAGCAAGAGAACTTTAGTCCTTGGTTACTCATCAGCTCGATGACATTGTGAAACTCAACTTTTCTGTGTCTGAATTTCATTGTAAAGGAGCAGGTTTGGACAAATAAAGGGCACTCTTGATTCCTTTCCTGGCTGGGAAATTGGGAACTAAGACAAAAGTCAAGAAAATGGAAAAAAAAAAATGGGTCCAGCAGTCCTTGCTGGACTGTTTAATGTTTTGCAATAGTGCTTTTTTTTTTTTCTCAAAAGCACTAAATATTTTCCATTTTTATCATTGTTTCAACAACACCACCAGATTGAGCAATATGTAATGTACTACTTTGCCCCAAAAGTCACATAACAAGCTTATCGTTACTCTCAAAGGTCAAACTTTTCCATTTGAACTTTGATGTTTTGTGGAGAAGGCAATCTGGTTTCATAAAATTCTTTACAATGGCTCTATGCACTCATCCACTGCCAGCATATCATGAAGACTTAGTTCTTAGAAAGTCTTTCTTTTCTATTATCACCTGAGACAAAGAAAGAGTACTGACAAATTTGCGGTAGGTAGGATGGTAGTTGTGGCATGTATCTGGCTACATATGTAGTTGTCTTTCAGTGTCTATGGCAAATTACTTTGAGGATTCCCTTGGACATCAAAATCACCATGCTCAAGTTCTTATATAAAATACGACAGTAAGACACACCTCACAGTATACTTTAAATCTTCTCGAGGTTGCTTATAGTACCTACTGCTAGGCAAATACAATGCAATTGGCTATTATATTGCCATTACTTAAAAAAAATAATGACAGTAAAAAGTCTGCATGTACCTGATTCAGACACATTTTCTCAAATATTTTTGGTTCATTGATAGGGGAGTTAGGTATAGGCAGTGGTGGAATTGACTGTATACTCCCATAGAAATTAATTCACCTAATATTTACTGAACAGGTTTTGTGCTAGAAATACAAATATCATGTTCATCACCATTAGAAGGTAATGGTGTTCAATAGTGCCTCTAAAGATAACTTCATAGAAATATATCATACATGAGGGCAATAATGTTCGAAGAGAACATCGAGGCCAACATAGAACTTTCTGGAAGGCTTTTCTAAAAAAAAAAAAAAAAACAAAAAGAAAAAGAAAAGATACACTCTAGTAAGAGGTTGTCTTCGGCTGTTTTAATTTGTTATACAAAATATCCAGGACCAGGTAATTTACAAAGGTCAGCTGACTCAATCTGGAAGCTGACAGTCCCCAAAACATACATAAGTCCAACATCTGCTCAGCATCTTGATGAGTGTCTCATTGCTGCATTATAACATGCTCAAGGTATCACATGATGAGATAAAGCAAACATGTTAAGTTGGATCCTTCCTCTTCTTATAAAGACAACAGTCTCAATATAGAAGACTCACCTTGGAGAGATTATCTAATCACAATCACCTCTTAAAGGCCCCGTCTGCAATCAACAGATGAATTTTGGGATCATGTTTGAAAATATGATATTTAGTGAATACATGAAAACTATAGCAGGTGATGAGGGGCAGAACACATACAAACCACAGCAGGTGGTTAGATGCAGGGCATTGTGTAGACAAGTTTGAATTTTATGCAAATAGTATGAAAATATTACTGTAAATATGTCCTAGGTATTACATAAAACATACTTATACACATTTACTGGTCATTTATCTGAAATTAAAATGCAGTTGAAAATCCTGAATTTTTGCTTGCTAAATTTGATAACCATAATTCTCTCTCTCTTTCCCTCTCTCTCTCTCTCTCTCTCTCTCTCTCTCTCTCTCTCTCTCTGTGTGTGTGTGTGTGTGTGTGTGTGCTGGTACAGGTGTGTGGACATGGAAGCCAGAGATCAGTATCTGATATCTTTCTCAATAACTCTCCACCATATTTTCTGTTAGATAGGGTATCTTATTAGACCTGGAGCTCACTGATTCAACTAAACTGGCTAGGCAGCAAATTCTAGGGATCAGGATTCCTGTCTCTACTTCCTTACATTGAAATTACAGGTTCAGGCTTCCATGACTGCCTTTTTAAATGGGTGCTGAGGATCTGAGCTCCAGTCGTCCTATAAAACAAGCACTTCACACACCGAACCAGTTCTCTAGCACTGTGGACAACAGTAATTCTAGAGAATTTACTTGCATTTATTAAAGGCACATAAATGAGAGCAGCTAGGTATACAGCATCACAAATGATCAGATATGAAGCAGAAGAGTGGCTTAGATATCTAATCAGTAGGGAGAGATCAGTTAATAAGTGTGTTTTGCTCAGGACTGTATACTAAATTGTCTTTCCAGGAAACAGGAAGATTCAAGGAAATTTATTTACTTTGTAGATTCATTGTGTATGGATATTTGTAGCAAAAAGCCTATATTGTATGAATACTTCCATCTCACTGGCTTCTAATTAAGTAGTGACTGGCTCCCTGTATCCAGATTTCTTCTTTCTTCTTGCAACAAGTTCATAGCACTGTATTTAGAAAGCAATATTCTAGTATCAGATGTCATCAAAAACTTGGTTAAACTCTGCTGGGAGTATATGGAATCCAGTACAAGTCTCACCCTATGAACCAGTTACCTTAGTTCAGACTCGTCACATGCTCAATGTCTCGGCTCTTTCCTCTGAGGCCTGACCAAGATCACGAGACCATTCACTTCTGTATTACGGATTCTGCTGTACCTAGTGTTTTAAAACATAAACATTGGGCTCCATTCTTTACTACATTGCAGTTATTTAACGTCTATCTTTTCTGTTAGAATACAAGAATCATGGCCTACTCATGGTTAGACCACAGTAAGATTGCTTGGAAACAGATCAGATCTCAGTGCACCTTTACTGCATAGTCATCTACATAAGTGAAGATCCAAGTGATTATCTGTATACCACACACTTCCATACTATACAAGGAACACACTGGAGTAGTACTTGAAACAGGGCTGTTTATCCTGTTTGACCATCCAGGATATAAATTTCCATCATGCATTGGATGGGTCTGCCATGGGATTTACATGATGACTTAATTTAAGGTAAGACCTGACTGCTTGGGCACATTTATGTTACCAAAGCTCAGTAATGAATATGCATGAGTTCAAATTCATCAATTTGAGTGAGTGACAGTGGAAGTTCCGGCTTCTTTTTGGCAATGCAAGTGGTGACTAGCTGTGCTCAGAGGTGATACCCTAGGAAAACTTTCCTTCTGCATGATTTTAGTAATCTTTTTTTGAGACAAGGTTTTACCCTGTAACCCAGGCTAGCACGAAGTTGTGAAAGTTCTATTGCTTTAGACTCCAAATGTTAAGATTATGGGCATAAATCATCATGCCTGGTTTTGATTTTGGTGGTCTTGAGTGATGTGTAATTTTATTTATTTCCTAGAAGCACTGTGGTTGTGTAGGGGTCATATGAACAGTTATGGCTAATGAGTCAGGCTGGAAGTAAGGCATCTACTTCATACATAAGAATCAAATTGGCTGGGAGAGACCTTCCAGAGATTTCTTTCCCCTCTGGCAATATTGGAGATAGCAGCTTGATTATCAGCCTAGAGCCCAGCCTGACTTGATAGAACAGAGTCCTTCCTACTCCCAGGCAGGCATGTAACTTAAGACATAAGTCTTTATTGATTTAAATGGCTTGCAGATAACCAAGTTAGTGCTGTAACTTTGTTCCACGTTTGCTTGATAGCCTAGAAGACTAAAGCCTTCTCCAGACTCTGTCAGACAACTCCCATCTTTGCAATGTGATCTTGCAACAGACAGAAGTGACATTGTCTCTTAATGCCCTGAATACTACATACTCCATTGGTGGCAGAAGCTTCTCACAGTGGATGGCCTAACTTCATTTGTAGGGGAGTCATTTTGGCCTCAGAGCTGTTTTCAAATTATTAGGGACAAGAAAGAAAATGTTCATGAGGAGAGAGCATGCACAGCTATTCCAGTGCCTTATGTCTTGGTCATTAAGTGACTTCTGGAATATAGCTGTCAGTTGCATCACTTGAATACTAATCCTCTAGGGTTAGTGTGAGAGTTAAGTGAGAAATGTCGTGTGAAATTGTTCTGAAACTTTAATAAAGCTGGATAAATGTGGCACATCAAACTTGTCACAGCTGGAGCTGACCTAGTCCATATCATGGGGCATTGAAAGAGTAACATTGCAATAACATTTGAGAAAAAGTTATTAAATGTTTATGCAGAACAAATCACTGCATCCACTACGGAATTGAGAGAGGGCACTAGTCACCTTGGAAAGTGAGAAACCCTGAGTTAGGCTGTACTGTCAGTGGCATTTAGACTCATATCACATCAGAAGATTGCCTTTCTACCCAAGCTGTCAGTGGCATAAGGCCAGAATTTATAGCAGGTGTGTCCAACCTTTTGATATTTTTAATTTTATGTACGTATTTATTATAATTTATTCCCTTTGTATTCCCACTGAAGCCTCTTCCCTAGTCTCCTCCCAGTCCTACCCAACCTACCTCCTCTCCCTCAATGCCCTTTCCCCAGTTCACTGATAGGGGTGGTCCTCCTCCCCTTCTATCTGACCCGAGCTTATTAGGTCTCATCAAGGGTGGCTGCATCATCTTTCTCTGTGACCTGGCAAGGCTGCACTCCCCAGGTAGAGGTGATCAGAGAGTCTACCAATGAGTTCATGTCCTGTAACCCTTACTAGGGAACCCACTTGGAAACTGAGCAGTCAATGGGCTTCCTTTGAACAGGGGGTCTAGATCCTCTCCATGCATGGTTCTTAGTTGGAGTATTGGTCCCTGCAGGGCCCCCTGGGCTCAGGTGTTTTGGCTCAGTTGTTCTCTTCTAACATAGTGTTATCTACAAAGTTCATAGTCAAGAACTAAATGATTATGTTAAGAATAATACCGAAAAAAAGGAATAATACAAAAAACTCAGTATTTTAAGCCTATTCTTTTTGTTTGGGGTTATGAGCATAGTTGCACATTGCACATACCTGTAGTGCTGTGAGACAGAGAAAAAATTTCCGATTCAGCTGGAGTTTCTTTTGAAAACTCTGGTTTCTCCCTATATAGCCGCAACTGGATCTTTGTATGTGACAAAAACGTTCCCAGACACCCTACAGATTCACTGCCTCACATCCTCCTGGTTCATTCCTCACCACTGACGTGGCAGCTAATAACCTGATGGTTCTTTTCCTTCACTTATCTGGATTTCCTACTCTGCCCCAGAGATCCCCAGCATCACAGCTTGAGATTTGAGAAAACCTCTCTTGGCAATCATAGATGTGTCAGCTGAATGTGTAATATAGTGAACATACATGTGGCAGTTGGAGGTAGGAGTCAGTGGATGAATGCTGCTCTCATTGGTAGGCAATTGTGAGATGTGTGCTATACAGTTCCACCAGTAGACTCCAGTAATACTCAGCCCTCCGTCCATGGTTTCCCCTTCCCTGGCTCCACTACTGTTCCCATGAAACACTTCCTAAAATAAACCATCTCCATGAACACCCTCATCCAAGGCTTTGCTTTTTCAGAGCAACCTAATCTAAACATGGTCTATAATGTATGCAGAACTGAAGTAATGATTTGCCTTGTTGCTTCTCAATGTCATCCTTTCCATTTTATCTCCTATCGAACTCTCTGCCTTATTCTTATAATGCTTCTTTAACATCCCCATATTCTGCACTGGCCTTCATGTTTTGTTTTGCTTTGTTTTTCTTTCTTTCTTGTATGTTTCTGTGTTTTTCTCTCATGCACAATTTTACACACACACACAAACACATGCATGCACATACAATGCATACATATACACATGCTCAAGCATAACATACACAGGGTGGCCAATGCTTTTCTGTTAGGGTTTGCTTTCTTTGTGTGTCACACAACTGCAGACTTTTAACTTTGCCATTTTGTAGGACCAGAGGATTTCACTAGAACTAACAACAGTAATCAGTTGACCCATTTAAGGTTGTTAGATCTTGCTTTTCTCACATAACATATTTTAAACTTCATCTGTTTTTGTCACTGCTTTATAAAATAAAGGAAAAATTAAGCCCTTCTTCTGTCCCCCACCATCAAAAAGAAACTATACTTTCAGACCAAGTGATGGTTTCTGAACTAGGGTAATCTTGGCATTCTGATTCTTCACTGGAATATGCTTGCCCTCTTCCCAACACCCAAAGTGTTGATACTGCAGAAAACACAGTCCTGTGAGGGCTGTCATCCAGTTCTGTTCCCTTCAGTTCCAGCAAACAGGTTTGCATCTGTCTTATTCCATTTTTTTTATTCTAACAAGACATAACTTTTGTGAGATTACAAAGCTCAGAAAATAACTGGTTTTTTTTCAACTGTTTTAATTAAAGATACAAATTCCCATTCTCATTCAAAGAAATTATAGAAATGACCTTTCTCCTGTTTCAGAAGATTAGAAGTTAAGTAACAGCCTGGTTATTTATCAGTCAAGTGGAACCAGAGAAACTTCCAGCACTGGAATCTCCTCTCTCTCTACCTATGTGTTTGCACTGGGAGAAGTGGGGAGGGGGATATGGCCTTCAGGTAATCTGGTAAATAAACAAAGGGTAGTATTTTCCACCTCAGGAATTTGGACTGTCTCCTAGGCCTCAATAGGTGTGGCCATTGTTTGTCACTATGACTTAGAAATTTTCTCTCTGCTCTTAGTTGTGTTATTTTACTCATTTTGTTTAGGTATAAATATAGCTATTTAAATATTTATTTGCAGATTGAGACTTCTATGCTGATTATGTACTCTTTCAGTTTAACTTATTCATTCTATAATTTAGAACCTTATATTCTATTTTATTATTTCTTTAATTTTATTTTCAATTGAAATATAGTAATTATACACATGGATAGGATGCGGTATGATACTTTTTACTTATGAATACAGTATGCTTTGATAAAATAAAACCTTTCTTATTTACCCTCCCTAATTTTTCTGTTTTATCCCGTTTCTGTTTTAACTCCTGCCTTTTATCTAATCACTTAACATAAACATTAGCTTTTAAAAACATGTGTAAACCTTTTAGTTCTTTTGTTTTTACTTCCAAATCGAAAATAGAAAAACTTTGGATCTCAACTTCTTCTGTTTTTGCAGTAAGTTTGATTGTATTTAATAAGGATTACACCTGAGATTTCACCTTACACCCATCAGAATGGCTAAGGTAAAATCTAAAGTCACAGCACATACTGGAAAAGATGTATAAAGAGGCACCCTCCTCCATTGCTGTTGAGAATGTAAACTTGCACAACCACATTATAAATCAATGTGGTGCTTGCTCAGACAATTAGGAATAATGCTACCTCAAGGGCCAGCTATACCTCTCCTAGGCATATATCCCAAAGATGCTCAAGTATTCAACAAGGACATTTGCTCAACTATGTTTGTAGCAGATTTCTTTGTAATAGCCAGAACCTGGAAAAAACAAAGATGCCCCTCACTTGAGGAATGGATACAGAAATTGTGACACATTTAGCCAACAGAATACTACTCAGCAAAACAAAAACAAAAACAAAGAAAGAAAGAAAGAAACAAACAAACAAACAAAAAACGACAAGGAAATAATGAAATTTGCAAGCAAATGGTGGAAACTGGAAAAGATCATCCTGAGTGAGATGACCCAGAAACAGGAAGACACTCAGGGTATATACTCACTCATAAGTGGATATTAAACATATAAAATACAATAAACATGCTCTAATATGTACACCTAAAGAAACTTATCAAGTAGGAGGACTCTGGGTAAGATGTTCAATCCTCACTTTTTTTTACACGTTTTAAAAAAATTTTAATTATTATTAATTACACTTTATTCACTTTTTATCCTCCCATAAACCCCTCCCTCCTCCCCTCTTAATCCCACCTTCCCTCCCCCTTCTCCACTCATGCCCCCCCCAAGTCCGCTGATAGGGTAGGTCTTTCTGTCCTTCCTTCTGATCCTAGTCTATCAGATCTCATCAGGAGTGGTTGCATTGTTGTCCTCTGTGGCCTGGCAAGGCTGCTCCCCCCTTGAGGGGGAGGTGATCAAAGAGCAGGACAATCAGTTCATGTCAGAGACAGTCCCTGTTCCCATTGCTATGGAACCCTCTTGGACACTGAGCTGCCATGGGCTACTTCTGTGCAGGGGTTCTAGGTTATCTCCATCCATGGTCCTTGGTTGGAGTATCAGTCTCAAAAAAGACCCCTGTGCCCAGATATTTTGGCTTTGTTGCTCTCCTTTTGGAGCTCCTGTCCTCTCCAGGTCTTGCTATCTCCCAATTCTTTCATAAGATTCCCTGCAGTCTGTCTAAAGTTTGGCTATAAGTCTCAGCATCTGCTTTGATACTCTGATACTTTGATACTTTCAGAGGTCCTCTGTGATAGGCTCCTGTGCTGTTCCCCATTTTCTTCCTTTTCTGATGTCCATCCTCTTTGCCTTTCTGAATGGGGATTCATCATCTTAGCCAGAGTCTTCCTTCTTGATTAGTTTCTTTATGTGTACAGATTTTAGTATGTTTATTCTATATTATATGTCTTATATCCACTTATGAGTGAGTATGTACCTTGTGTGTCTTTCTGCTTCTGGGATATCTCACTCAGGATGATCTTTTCCAGTTCCCACTATTTGCCTGCAAATTTCATTATTTCCTTGTTTTTTTTTTATTTGACATTTTCTTTTTTATTATTATTAATTACACTTTATTCATTTTGTATCCCCCCATAAGCCCCTCCCTCCTCCCCTCCCGATCCCACCCTTCCTCCCCTTTCTGCATACATGCCCCTCCGCAAGTCCACTGATAGGGGAGGTCTTCCTCTCCTTCTTTCTGATCTTAGACAATCAGTTTTCATCAGGAGTGGTTGCATTGTTGTCCTCTGTGGCCTGGCAAGGCTGCTCCCCCCTTGAGGGGGAGGTGATCAAAGAGCAGGCCAATCAGATTATGTCAGAGGCAGTCCCTCTTCCCATTACTATGTAACCCACTTGGACACTGAACTGCCATGGGCTACATCTGTGCAGGGGTTCTAGGTTATCTCCATGAATAGTCCTTGGTTGGAGTATGAGTCTCTGGGAAGTTCCCTGTGTTCAAATGTTCTTGTCCTGTTGCTCTCATTGTGGAGTTCCTGTCCTCTCCAGCTCTTGCTATTTCCCACTTCTTATATAAAATTCCATTCACTCTGCCTGACAGTTGGCCATCAGGCTCAGCATCTGCTTTGATAGTCTGTAGGGCAGAGGCTTTCAGAGGCCCTCTGTGGCAGATTCCTAGGTTGTTTCCCTGTCTTCTGATGTCCATCCTCTTTGCCTTTCAGGATGGGAATTGAGCATTTTAGTTAGAGTCCTCTCTTTTACTTAGTTTGTTTAGATGTACCAATTTTAGTGGGTTTATCTTATTTCCTTGTTTTTTTTTTTTTTATTTCTGAGTAATATTCCATTCCATTGTGTAAATGTACCACAATTTCTGTATTTATTCCTCAACTTAGGGGCATCTAGGTTGTTTCCAGGTTCTGGCTATTACAAATAAAGCTGCTACAAACATGGTTGAGTAAATACTTGAGCATATTTTGGATATATGCTTAGGAATGGTGTAGCTGGATTTTGAAGAAGCACTATTCCTAATTATCTGAGAAAGCGCCAGATTGATTTCCAAAGTGGTTGTGCATGTTTACATTCCCACCAGCAGTGGAGTAGGGTTTCTCTTTCTCTACATCCTCTCCAGCCTGTGTTTTCACTTAAGTTTTTGATCTTAGTCATTGTGATGGGTGTAAGGTGAAATCTTAGGGTCATTTTAATTTGCATTTCCCTGATGGCTAATGAGGTTGAGCATTTCTTTAAGTGTTTCTCTGCCATTCGATATTCTTTTATTGAGACTTTTCTGTTTAGCTCTGTACCCCATTTTCTATTGGATTAATTGATTTGCCTCTTCAACAAATGGTGCTGGTCTAACTGGATGTCTACACCTAGAAAATGCAAATAGATCCATACTTATCACCCTGCACTAAACTAAAGTCCAAGTGGATCAAAGACCTCAACATAAAACTGGACAGACTAAATCTCTTAGAAGAAAAAATGGGGAAAAATGTTTGGAGACAAGAAAAAAAAAAAAAAAACTTGTCTCCTCATTGGCACAGGAGACAAGTGCCTGAATAGAACAACAACATCACAGGCTCTAAGAGCAACAATCAATAAGTGGGACCTCATGAAACTGAAAAACTTCTGTAAAGCAAAGGACACTGTTGTCAGAATGAAAGGACAGCCTACTTATTGGGAAAGGATCTTCACCAACCTTATATCCTACAGAAGGCTAATACCCAGAATATATAAAGAACTCAAGAAGTTAAACAACAGCAAATCAATTAATCCTATTAAAAATGATGCTGGATTTTTTAATGTAAGAATTTAACTGTTTCATCTAATGTTTGTTCAGTGATTCCATAACACAGAAAACATTCAAGACATTTAGTTTGAGGGTGTCACTCAGTGATAGAATGCTTGCCTAAAATACATGAAGCCATGATTTCAATCTCTAGCATTGCAAAATTATTATCTATCTATCTATCTATCTATCTATCTATCTATCTGCCTGCTGAAGAGAAATTGCATTGATAAAAGTACTCAGATTTCCAAAAGTTTTTTGATTTTTTTCCTTTATCAAGGAGTAGTTTATTTTTGGTTCTTCATTTCCATGTAGAAGTATCTATTAAAAGTAATCATATCTTCTATTATGTAGTAACTGTTTGTCTTTCGTGGCAAAGTGCACCTTTTTCAATAAACTTGACCATGACCATCAAAGTCTGTACTTTTGAAATAAATAAATGTGATCTTAATGGACACAGACCATCATTTGCCTTTTCATCATCTATTATTCACCTTTGGCAACACTTTTATGCATCTATGAGAAAACATTTTTCTTTCAATGCAGTTTATTCAGGAACCTTGAACTATCATCTGACCCTGGGGAAAGCCAGCCCACAGCTTAAATAGCCTCTGGGTAGCCAACCCCAGTGTGCCATGTGGGCAATGCAGATAGGTCCACATACAGGGAAGCAGATCCTCAGCCTTAGCCAAATATGGAGTTGTTTGTGATAGAGAGCACTCACCATCAGGAAGGTGGAAGGCAGAAACCAGCTCCATCTTTAAGGTGCGGCATTAGCAGCTCTCTACAATTCCCCCTTTTTGTTTTAGACGCATCAGGCAAGAGTAGAGGTCTGATCTCTGATATTAGAAATAAATTGGGACTTTGTACGGATGTTCATTTTGCTGTCATCCACCCAAAGAGCATCAGACCCGTCCAATATCTTTTTCTCAGAGGTGGGACCTGGGGCATCAACCTGCATTCAATCAGACATGCTCTTCTCTGGGTCGAAAGCGGCTGACCCTGAGTGCAGTGCTTAGCCTCGCATCCTGAGCGTAACATTTTAGCTCCCATGCTTCTTGGGGAGACTGTCCTGCTTCAATGGCTGTAAAGGCCTGAATGGTCATGGCTGCATTATGCTGTTGTGAGAAAACATTTTTTAATGCAGAGACTTTATTTTCTCAGATGATCCCTAATTTATCTCAACTAGATAGGAAAAATTATAGTAGAGAATCAGACATGTAATTGAACCTTCACAAGATGCTTTCATCTAGATCAGTGATTCCAAATATGTGAAAATTTTGCTTCCAAAAGACATTTACCAATATTTAAGAGCATTTTTGCTAATTTGAAAGAAATGAGAGGTTTCTGCTGTCACCCAGTGATGTTTTACTCCATTGCATTACCATAGCAAAGACCCACATAGTTTGTTTACTTATTTATTTCTTTATTATTTATGAGGACAGTCAGTCAGTGCTCTATCACTGAATTTTACTCCAAATCTAAGCAAGTGGGTAAGGCGTAAAGGAGAGAGGTCAGTTTCTCACACTCTAGAAGTTGGAAAGTCAAGAAGCAAGCAAAGCATTGCAGGTTCAATGTTCAGTAAAAGCCTTTTTGCAGTGTTGTCATGTGGCAAGAGTGGTGAAAACTATGCCCTCACTTTGGGGAAGACAGCACCTAAAAGAACTAAGTCTGGGAAATTTCTTTTTATAAGGCTTTAATTTCATTCATATGCAGAAAACACTTATGATTCAATAATATTCTAAAGGTCCAAACTCTTAATACCATTGCACTGGAGATTAAATCACAATATGAATTTGAGGGATGCCACACCAAAGGAAGATGTCCAGGATGCTGAAAAATATTCTGTAATGCAGAGGATAGACTCCCCACAGAACAAAGAACTACCATTTTCAAATGTCAGTTGTGGCTAGGTTATGAAATCCTGACCTACCCTATAACAATTTTAGAATTTAAGTCTCAATCTTTTCTAGTTTCAAATAGTACTGAATGGCTTAGATGTTCCTTTAACATTTTTCAAGTCAGAGTTATGCACTTGATATTAATACTTTCACTTCAAAACATCTAAGGCCTAGATTTTGAACAGTTTTCTTTTTTGTGCCTCAGGAAATTTAACACCTGTATACTAGTTGAATCTTTTTCAAAATGCAATTCTTGGGCTCTCTAACTTTATCAGCTTGAGTTATTTTCAGAGATCCTTAGTGAGGTACAGCTGGGATTTTTGAATTCCTGGTAGAAAAGCATCTTAGGATTAGGTCAGTATGAATCAGCACTGCAATTTACTAAGTAGAGATCCTAAGACTGCGTTAAGCACAGAGAGTACAAGAGAAGTGCTCAGAGAAGGAAAGTGGACATCCAATTGTAGATTCCCTAAGAGTTGAATTTAAGTATCTTTAAAATAATGATGCATGTGATCTTCGTTGTTTCTGAAACTACATCTTAAATGATTTTTGAGGCTGTCAGCCGAACCACAGGGTCATTTCTAGGTACACCGGCTAGGATTATGACTGATAAGATTAAAACCTCTGTGCACATAGATTGTGCAAGTGAGTTTGTTTTTGCTGAAGACAAAGTTTAGAGTCTTATTTGTGAAATTCCCAGAAAACTGCATGTTCACACCTGGAAAAAGAGTAACACCACTCTCAAAGTTCGTATGCTTTAGGCTTAAGTGTTTGCTAATATTTTAAGAGTCTTGCTTAAAATCTTTACGAATAGAATCTTATCACTGTCAGCAGTGCAAATGTTGTCAATTGTTCTGAAATTTGTGACTCTCAATTGGTGAGAAACTTCAACCTGACGGTGGAGTTAAAGGCTATTTTTTTTTATGTTTCTTTAACTCCCCTCATACCCCACCTAATATCCTGCTTTGTGGTCATTTGTAGCTACAAGGTAGCTTAAGAAATATATATGGAATTAGCAGTGGTGGTGTTCGAGGTCTGAGTAGGTTCAGGAGACCATTGCCCCCAGGGGCGAGACGTGAACTGATGCAGGATGTTCCAACGAGGGGGTTAAGGCTTCTCATAATATTTCCTATAAGTCCACATCTGTTTGTTTATAACCCCCATTTTTATTCATTGTTAGCCATATAGAGCCAAGTAATTGTGGTGATGATACTTGCTTTTTTGCCCAATGCTGGAATGCTAGTAAATTTAGGTATGCCCTGGTTACTCGCATGCCTAGCTGGGTGCCTGTGCCCGTTGATGCCCCTCATGCTATGACTCTCTTCAGAAAGAAAAGGGATCTTGGAATTACAGCCGCCATTGTTACTGCCATCTCATTTGCGGCTGTTGGATCTACCACCGCGGCATTAGCTATGAGTCATACTATGCAGACTGCTCAGACCCTAAATAATCTTTTAGCCAATGTAGCTCAGTCTTTAGATGTACAAAAAGGAATTAATGCTCAATTAAAAGGAGACTTGATGGTGTTCAATCAGAGGATTGACCTCGTGCAGGAGCAAATTGATACCCTATGGCAAATTGCTCAACTTGGCTGTCAATGGAAGTATGTTGGACTTTGTGTCACTAGCATACAATATGAGAATTTTTCCCGTGCTGCAAATCTGTCTAAACAATTGTCTAGCTATATTTTAGGTCATTGGACTGAAGAATTCGATACTATGATGGAGCAGCTGAGAGTGGCCATTGTTACGGAAAATTCTACCAGAGTGGACGCAGGACTAGCCACAGGATTATCATCATGGATTGCTGCAGCCATGAATCATCTGAAGGAATGGGCAGGCATGGGAGCGTTAGCAGGCCTTCTGGTGTTGGTCTCCTTGGTTTGCCTGTGGTGTATATGCAAGATTAGAGTCTCACAACAGCGTAATGCAGCCATGATCATTCAGGCCTTTACAGCCATTGAAGCAGGACAGTCTCCCCAAGCATGGTTGGCTACCATAAAAAGCTAAATGTTATGCTCAGGATGCGAGGCTAAGCACTGCACTCAGGGTCAGCTGCTTTCAACCCAGAGAAGAGCATGTCTGATTGCATGCGGGTTGATGCCCCAGGTCCCGCCTCTGAGAAAAAGGTATTGGACGGGTCTGATGCTCTTTGGGTGGATGACAGCAAAATGAACATCCGTACAAAGTCCCAATTTATTTCTAATATCAGAGATCAGACCTCTACTCTTGCCTGATGCGTCTAAAACAAAAAGGGGGAATTGTAGAGAGCTGCTAATGCCGCACCTTAAAGATGGAGCTGGTTTCTGCCTTCCACCTTCCTGATGGTGAGTGCTCTCTATCACAAACAACTCCATATTTGGCTAAGGCTGAGGATCTGGCTTGCTTCCCTGTATGTGGACCTATGTGCATTACCCACGAGGCACGCTGGGGTTGGCTACCCAGAGGCTATTTTAAGCTGTGGGCTGGCTTTCCCCAGGGTCAGAAGATTGTTCAAGGTTCCTGAATAAACTGCATTGAGAAGAACAAAAAAAAAAAAAAAATCAGAAAGAAGGAGAGGAGGACCTCTCCTATCAGTGGACTTGGGGAGAGGCATGCATTCAGAAAGGGGGGGAGGGTGGGACTGGGAGGGGAGGAGGGAGGGGCTTATGGGGGAATACAAAAGGAATAAAGTGTAATTAATAAAAGTTAAATAAAAAAATTAAAAAAAAGAAATATAGATGGGCCTGAAAGTGTACATCATCACATCAGTTTTCTTGGAGTGTCACATTTGCTTAATGAGTTAATTAAATTCAGTTAGGTCCTCGACAAAGCTGCATCTGAATTAAAAAGTATGCAGAGTGATTAGAACATTGTGATTTGTGAAGACTTGTAATGCAGCAGACCAAAATCCAAAATTATATTTAGTTTCCTTAATAGTCATTTCTCACCCACTTCTGTATCTGACCTAACATGTTATTGACCATCATGTGTTAACTTAGCACACCATTCAGTTCCACCAACTTAAATGGTAAAAATGGTATCAGATAGCTTCTAAAACTTTTTGCAGAGATTTCCCTCCTTTGTTGTTATCTGCCTGATGTCTCTACCAATTTATTTAATAAACATACTGAATTGTGACTGTCTGTTGTTCCATATAGAATGCAATGGAATTATTTTCAAATCAGATAATTTTGTTCAGGACAACCTGAACCCTTTTTGCCAGGCCACAGTCACTCACGTTTGGTGACTCAGAATTTTTAAAAAAATTACTTATTCCCTTTGAATTATGGAATGTCCTTTGAATCAACATTTCTTTTTCTTTTTTCTGATGAAGTGCAAGACATAGCGTCAGCTGTTGTACAATCTTTAACTATGCCCTGTCCTTGTCAGTCTGAAGAAACTGACCTTTTTAATGGCTCCTCTTGTCCAGGTTTTTACTCAGAATTTTTTTGTTTGTTTGTATTTTCTCTTATCCTTTCTCCCTTTGGAACTTCATCTTCTTTCCATATTGTGATGGTTCATGCTCATTGCCAACTTGGCAGGATCTGGGATCACCAGGACCCAAGTACCCATTAGCAACTTGTGTGGAATTATTTAGCCTTGGCGTGACTCTGAGGGACTTCATTGATTAGATTGCTTGAGGAAGAAAGACATACATTAAACTAGATAGCACACTGCTTGGGTTTGAGTTCTAGAGTGCCAAAAAAGGAGAAAGGAAGCTAGGCAGCAGCATCTCTCACTCGGTGTCATGACTATGGGTACAATGTGACTAGCTGTTTCAAGATCCAGTTACCAGGATATTCTTGCCATAATGAGCTGTCTTTTTGAACTAGGAGCCAAACAATAACCTCTTTCCTTTCAGTTGCTGTAGTTGGGGTATCTTATCACCACAATAGTAAAATGAATTATGCCAAAGGCTCAGCTCAGTTTCTACCACATTGATAAATGCTGTTCATTTAGTTGCACATCCATTCAGCATGTTTAGAAACTACTAAACACTACTACCACCAAGTCTGTGGGGACTTGGCAAGTCTCCACAGAGACAGAGCTCTTATATGTATCTTGCTATATATAGAATAACTTCTTATGTTTTTTAAAAAAAATAACAAGTTAATTTTTAATTAAATAATTAATTTCTTACATTTATGTATTTATTGTGGGGAGCAGAGTGCATGCATATAGAGGTCAGAGGACAGTTTGTAGAAATTGGTTCCTCATTCTACTCTGTGGGTTCTGGTGATTGATCTGAGGTCATTCAGCTAAGTAGTAAAAATTTCTGTATGCTGAACTATTTCCACAACTCTACTGAGGGAATTCTGACTTTAACACTTCTTTTTCTGTATTTTATCATGTAGTGACTGAAAATATTCTGTTATTTATTATAATCAGTTTGACTTATGTGTGTTAATTTTTTTCTATTAAACCATGACAAAATATCTTTTCAGGCTAGAATAACAAGACCAAACACGGAACATAAGGTTAAATTTGTATTTGAGTTCAGTGACAATCTGTTTTAATACAGCATGGGACACATTCATATTGAGGTTGTTATTTCTCCTTTGTAATTCAAATTTAACTGGACAGTTTGTATTTTTATTTGATAAATTTCATAACCATTTTCAGAACAAATATTTTAAATGTTTGTTTACAAGGACTCATGACAAAAGGTCGGATGTGCAGCCACTGTCTAAAACATGCACAAGTGGTCTTATTCTGAGGTAGCTGGAAAATTGAAAATATTCTCCATTTGAGGGCAGGGGCAGTGAGCAATGGTTCTAGTTCATGCTCACATTATATAGTTAAATCAATTGTAAGGTGAAGGAAGGAACAGGATTTTAGGGGCTAGCATTTTCAGCATATTAATTATCATATTATATAGTATCATATTAGAAGAGAAGAGAATGCAGATTCTACACTCAAAAAAAATTGTTGCTCCCAGAAGGACAATGTGGGTGAAAGTTTCTCTTTCAGTCCCTTCCATTCCAAACCTGAGTTGTACATGGGGCATTAGTATTGTATAGTGGAGATATAAAGCAACAACTTATTCTAGCTTCAATTATTTGCATAAATAATCAAAACTTAACCTCAGGTAGTTTTTTTTATCTTGTCCTGTATTGAACATTATTTATACAGTGAGTATGATGAACTGAAATCCTAAGAACTACCCCTGGATCTCAGCACCAGTGAAACAAGATTTCAGTGTTTTCATACCTGAGTTTCAGAGTACAGGACTCTATTGGACTTTCAAAGAAAAGTTTGTCAGTACTACTCAAAATAGATCAGTTCCTTATTTGAGGCCATCGTTACCAGGATAGCCAAACCACACAAAGATCCAATAAAAAAAGACTCACCTTCATATAGAAACACAAAAACAAGGATAGCTAAAACAGTCCTAAATAATAAAAGAACAGCTAGATGTATGACCACTCCCAATATTGGGTTGTACTACAAAGCTTTGGTAATATCAATAGCATGATATTAGTAAATGTAATCTAATTGAATGCACAGATATAAATTGTTTAGCCAATTTTGTTTTATCGCCCTCTATCATTATTCTGTCCCATAGGATATTAAAGAAATCTTAAATATTGTGCCACTTTTCTATCAAATGCTTCAGTATGCATCTCTACCGGCATTTTTAATATAATCACTATGGCCATATCACTTACTTGAAAATAGACTTATTTCTTCATATTAGCTGATAGTCAGTCTGCATTCAGGTTTCTCCATTTATTTCCCAAATGGCATGATAATAAGAATTCAAACATGTTAAACATTAAAATACATGTTTAAATGTTTTGTTAGCATATATTATTTATACAAAATAATGGGTTTTATTCTGACATTTTCATGTGTGTATGCAATGTATTTCAATCTATTCACTCTCCCCGGGTCCCTTTCTTGTCCTTCTCCCACTTCTGCAAATCCTTTTCTTTCTCTCAGTTAGCCTCATTTCTGTTTCATTCTCTCTCTCTTACTCTCTCTTGCTCTCCCTCTCTCTCTCTCTGTGTATAACTGTGTGCCTGTGTGTCTCACTGTGTTTCACTTGGTTGTTTATAGATACATATGTGCCTTCAGGAGCTACACCACTGAAGAAAAGATCTCTCCCTGTGTCAACCATTTTTAATGTATACATTCTCACAGACAGAGAGTGGGCTTTTGTACAAATTTTGTGGAAATAATCACAGCTACTTTGCATTCAGGTGTGCAACCACCATGTCATACCTGGAAGCCAATGTTTCACTCCTCTTTTATTGTCTTTACTAGATAAATTTTCCTTTTTCATCTTAAACCAGCCTATGGACTTTTGAGAAAGGTTTAGATTCTTGAGCTCTTCCAATTTATGGGCTTCATGAACACATTATTCCACCTCATAAATAACTCTTGGATTCCAAACAACACTCAGACTAGCATCCAAGATGAGAATAGATAATATTTGCATGTACCACAGGTCTCACAACACTTTCAACTGAACATTATTTAAGAAAGAGCTGTCTATGCTGGTTCCTTTCACCATTTTACTCTTCAATATTCATGGAGATAACCTAGAACCCTGACAATGCAGCCACTTCTGATGAGAACTGATAGACTAAGATCAGAAAGAAGGAGAGGAGGACCTCCCCTATCAGTGGACTTGGGGAGGGGCATGCATGCAGAAGGGGGGGGGAGGTGGGACCGGAAGGGGAGGGGAGAGGGGCTTATGGGGAATACAAAATGAATAAAGTGTAATTAATAAAAGTTAAATAAAAAATTTAAAAAAAAAGAAATAGAGGAAGGACATGCATTACTGATGGAAACATAGAATAAGAAAAAAAAAGGTTAACATGTTTGTTGGGGGAAAACATGTAAGCTCTAAAGAATCTAATTTCAAAATGAATTTTCTATCCCCTGTCAAGCTTCCAGCATTAAAAAAACAAAAAAGAGGGCAAAATGTACTACTTAGATAGTATCTGGTGCATTGTGTTCTACACAGCCTGCCTCTTTATTGAAACCTCCTGTGGCATAAGAGATTCACTGAAGTATCCCTTAATGAAAAGCTAGCCAGCAAGAAAGAAGTAATAACGACATTTTTTATCTCTTTGGCAGTCTTATAATGAAAAAGAAATGAAAGCAAAACATGCTCATTTTATTTGATGAAAGAAACGTGTATTTCATAAAATTGAACAGGCAAATAAATCCTGCTAGGGGCAAACAGCACCTTTGTATATGGCTTTGTGGGAGGTGTCAAGCACTTCTCAGATGGGAAGTAAATTAGTTTTCTGGTAATTATCTGCTTTTATATTTTGTCTTCCTATGATTAGAATCAATTTTAATTTATTATGCCATATGTCAAATGATGGACACTCTGTCTGATATCAAGTTGATGATAAATAAATTATTACTTAATGGATGAATAAGACATAACAATACATCTTCTCCAGTGATTTGTTATCTAGCTGGGGACAGAAGACAGGAGTACACACAGAAACAAATGATGCTTCCTATCATTTATTCATTGTTAAATCAGTCACTGCCATGTTGTTAATTTTAGGCTGTTTGTACATAGTCCTAAAAGAGGGGAGAGTGGGCTCTGCATCAGTCTGCATTCCTTTCTTCCAATGTTCCAGCTTTAGGCTTGCCTTTCAATTTAGAATTTATGTTCAGTCTACTGTGCACGTTTATCATTCTCACTAGTTCAATAACTTTTATTCACCCCAGTAGAAATGCCATTCCCTCATGGTAGGCCTCCATGATTATCTGACTAGGTTATCATTCCCCCATACATGTCCTAGAGTGACACTAAGAATTGCATTAGTGATCACTCTTCTTGACTCTCTTTCCAGATGAAATGTGAGCCTCATGAAGGTAAGGGAAAGATTCTATCCCTACCACTGAGCTCCTGAAGATAAATTTTCCCATCCCTTGTAAAGTGAGGAAAATCGAGTGTTTTTAGGCTAGGCACCTCATTCACAATGTTTAGAGCAACATTTTGCAGTTAATTAAACAGTGGTATGGTGTATATGTGTGTGTGTGTTTGTGTTTAGGAGATGATTAAAATGAGATGAGTAGGGAATGATAGTTCTGCAAGTAAGCATATGTTAATCACACATAGCTCTGGGGTATTTTGAAAATCTGTGATTTTGAACACAACGTGCATACCTGGTGCCCACTGGAAGCCAGAAGAGGACATGGGATCCCCGAGATTGGATTTACACATGCCTGTGGGTGTTGTGTATTGAACACAGGTCCTGTTAGAAGTATCCCTTAAACACCCAAGGTGACATTTTAATACACAAATCTTCTCCCATATTACTTAGTACTTTGTCTGCTTTCTGCAAAATTGAAAATTTTGAAAATTGAACCGGAATCTTAATCCATTTAATACAGCATCTGGTGCTTGAAAGACTCAATTGTACACCCTATTCGGAAGATTTTCCAGCTCCTCAACAGCACAGAGTGATCACGAGGCGACTGGAAAATACTTTGCAGAAGGCAAACTAGGGAAAAGGAGTTTAAGATTCCAGGTCATCCTCTCAGCTAGGGTGTCAGTCCTCCTCACGCCTGGGCTTGTAGGGCAGGGGGCGGTAGCGAGGGCTGAGAGCACTACCCGGTATGCAAATCATTGGTGGCCTCGGCTGGGCTCAAAGTCCAAGCGCCTTGCCAGCATATAGCTGCTCAGCCAGGGCGTAAGTGTGAGGGGGTAGTGCGCAGCGCTGGCGCCAGCAGAGGTCCGGACACACTAGCAGCTGACGCAGGCCGCCTGGAACCTGGCAAGCACCATGAGCAACAAATGCGACGTGATCGTGGTGGGGGGCGGCATTTCAGGTCAGTCGCCAGCCACCGGGAGCTCTCCTATGTTCTCAGACAAGTGGCCAGATTAAGAGAGGCCTGCAAGGCAAAGGGGTGGGGGCTGATCCCAGAATAACGACTGTCAGTGTATCTGACGCTGTCTCTTTGGGTCAGAATTGAGCTACTGTCTACCTGTGTTCTTTTTGGGTTAGTGAGTCCCTGGCCACAAGCGGGAGATGAGGGTTTGGGAATTTTCAGAGGGGAAAGGGGACTGGAAGGCTGGCAGCACTTGCTGGGGTTGGGAGACCTGCAAAAGTCAGTAACTGCTTCCAGAATGACCAAGGCAAGCAATATGTTATTATCTTGGCATTGAGCAAGGGGCCTTGAACAAGAAAAGGGGTTAGATCCTGACCAATCATTTGCTTAGGACCTTTCATAATTCCGTGGTTCCCTGATTGACAAAAAAGCCAATAATAGCTCCTTGGTAAAAGCCCATTTTAGCCCCACTAATCGTGGCATTCTCTCCTTGGGTCTTATAGGGTGATCTAACTGCTACTAGGCTCCTTGGTCCAGCCCATATTTAGTAAGAATAGAGACAAAGACTGCCCATCCATAGGAAAACTGGAGACACAGCAAGGACAAGAAGCACAGAAGCCAGAAGTAGGGAATGGGGCACCCCTGTGAAGAATGGGTTTCTAAGGAAGGCCAGGCAGATCCCAAGGCATAGGGCCAGTGAGGCTAAGCAATGCTGCATGGCCAGCTTAACTGAGATCCCTAGACTCCAAGAGGATTCTCTTATTGGAACAGTCATGAAGGTGCTATTAAAATCTGTAGCCAATGGGGGGATACAAAATGAATAAAGTGTAATTAATAAAAAAAAAAAAACTGTAGCCAATTGTTTAAAGACTTACCTTCACTTAATCTTAAATGACAATATGGAGCAGGAGTTGGCCTTTCTTCTGTCATGAGCACAAGACAAGGTGAACCCAAGAAAGAGCACAAGCTTAGGATATTGGGTGCTGATCTTCGTTCTGTGTTTTCAAAGAGGCCCTCCTGACCTTCAGGACCGGAGCTTGGGCTGAAAACACTGTGTAGCCAACCGTGATGAGATTATCCATAGCAACCAAGCAGCCTGGTACTGCAGGTGCATCGATATATGAGCACAATATTCTGAAAGGACAAGGCTGGACACAAATTCAGCTTTCGTGACAATACTTTTAACATCTTCTCTCCAAGAGAAGCTCGGACTTAAAAGCATCTGCACCAATCCCAGCAACTGGGGAGGTAGAGGCAGGTGGATCTCTGTAATTTCAAGGCTAGCCTGATCTATAGAATAAGTTCCAGGACAGCCAGGGCTACACAGAGAAATCTGTCTCAAAAAAAACTAAAAGAAAAAATCTCCATATAGGTGCCATAGAAAATATTACTGCTTCAGACACTGACTTGCCTAACACCGTCTCTAGTGGGAAACTGAACCTTCTCTTTCCAGTCAACTAACTAACCTCCTTTACTTTCCCAACATGCCCTCTTGAGTTTTCTTCTTTTCCTCCACTATTTTGGCTTTTCTCATGATGCTTCAAACTTTCAACTATATGCTTGTATTTTTAGTGCAGGGAGCAGATCCCAAAGCCCTACCATACCAAGCAAGGCCACTGTTACTGAGCTACATCCCCAGTCTCTAAACCTTCAAACTCACTGAAGTTATTCATGGTAGACTCACACAGTAGAGGTGTATAAAGGTTTGACTGTTTTTAAAAACCCATGAAACTGCATTAATTCTCATCAAGACAAAAGGGTGAGGAAGAGACCTCCCTTTGCCTGGAATTTTTCAAGGAATGTCACTGTTCTTATGAAAGCTAGGGGTTCAAAGCTCAGACTTACCCAATTGCTATTATCTGCTATCTGCCGAAAACACTACTTTATCCTAGTCAGATTACAAGATCATAGTGAAGGACAATTGAAAACTTGTGAGCTCTGGTTTTGAAAAGTCTAAAATATGGCACTGAAGGTGTCAAAATGGAAGACCACTGCAAATGGCAGCCCACATTTAGATTCCCAGTGATGGGAAGGATAAAGAGGAAGGAAAGGAGGACTGAAAGTTTAAGGAGAGCCTCCTATAACATGACCCTGTATTAAACAACCACAAAAGATCTATCACTCTAAAAAGGGATTTGAGATATCTAAAGGACAATCTAAGTAAGGATGATTTCTTGTGGTCTGTTTCATAGTAGGGTAACTATAGATAGCAAAAATGCATCGTATATTAAGAAGAATTATTAATATTTTCCACAAAATAATAAATGTTTGAGAAGATAGAGATGCTGATTCTCATTTGAGTATTATGCAGTGCATACCTATACCAAAACATCACATAGTACCTTACAAATATGTACCTTGCTGTCCTGGGAATGGAATACAGGCCTCAAACATTTTAGTTAAGTGTTCTACCACAGAACTACATCCCTAGTTCTATAACATTTTTATCTGTCAACTAAAATTTGTTTTTGAAAAGACAGAGCTAGGAAGAGAGCTTAGGCAGTAAGGTATTTGCTGTGTAAGTATAAGACCTGAATACAATCCCGAACCCTGTAAAATACAGCCGAAAAAGATATGAGATCTTGAGGATAGGGAATAGGTCTGTGGACTGCTATTTACTGCAGGAGACACAGCAATTGCTGCGATCATGAACTCACGGCAGCTGCAGGTACATGCACTGGCTCAGCAAAAGAATCAGCCCATCAACAGTCAAATATGGATGGAAAAGAGGTTTATGGACCCCTAAAACCCACTGATGGACTATTTGCTATTGATAAATTCAAGGAGAGATGAAACAATTACCTTCAGCTAAATGCCATCTGATGACCTCACCAGGCTTCATCCAATAGGTAGTTGAAATCCATTGGTCACACACATGGCCCAGGTTAAAATAAATACAAAACAAAATAAAACCAAAATTCATTAAAGGGATTGCTATCAATGAGGCAGGGATGAGAGAGAGATAAGAGAGGATGGTGGGGAAAGAATGGTCAGAATGATGTGTGTGTGTGTGTGTGTGTGTGTGTGTGTGTGTGCATGCTTGTGTGTAGTTGTCAAATGACAATATTTATTAATAAAAAGAACAGTAGACATGGCTGGAGAGATGGCCTTTGCAGAGGATCTAGGTTCAATTCCCAGCACCTATATGGCAGATTACAACAGTCTATAGTGTTAATTCTAAGGGACCCAACACCTTCTGGACTCTGTGAATTTCAAGTATGCACATGGCAGACATACATGCATTCAGGCAAGTACCCATCCATAGAAATTTTAAAAAAATTAAAACTTAAAAAATATATAAAATTCTAAACAAAACAGCTGAGTATGAAGGAAAATACTTGTAAGGTTCGTGAGAAACCCTATCTTAAAAAGTAGACAGATGGAACTTAAATGTTGACCTCTAGCTTACAAATACACACACACACACACACACACACACACACACAAAGAGAAAAAGACAGAGAGACATACACATACCATACATACACAGGTACACATTGAGAGATGCACATCATGCATACAGTGGCACACACAAACGCACATACACACAAGAGCAATCTTGTGTGTGAAAGAAGGGATCTATCCTTTCATTTGATGAACATTTACTCCCATCCCACATATTGACAAAAAGGGAATTAAAGATGAGCACATGGCATGTGCTTTAGTAGCACACACTCAAAATTCTAGGAAAGGTGATTGGAGAAAACACCAAAATATGAGAAAAATATGTGAATACTTCACAGATAAGATAAACGGACTCTGCCTTAAAGAATGAAAACAAATTATCAGCAGGCTAGATGAAAGAAGCTTTATAAACTAAAGAATAACTTGTATGTAATCATACATGTGAAAGGACATAGTAGCATATTCAGGAAACAGTAAGCATTTCAGAGAAGGCAGAAAGATGATAAAAGCTGAAGAACCCAGAAATCTGCTGTAAGGTTGTGTCTCCTGGAAACACGACAGGGGAACTTCAGCCATGATTCCTCAACAATATGGTTGCCTAAGCAAAACCTGAACAAGGACACTACTAATAGACATGCTAACATGAAAGGGTAAATCTCACTGGGTCCCACCTCTTGACAAAAAACTATAAGCAACCTAGGAATGGGAGTGTGAGAAAATAGCTTTCCCCATTGAAGAGCCTCCAAATAGGTTATTCAATGTCAGTTGGTCAGCCCCGATATCATATAATGCAAGTAATACTAAACAAACCGACTAGATTGTATTTATATGTTTATGCATTTGAATGTATAAGTATGAGTGTGCATGTTACATATGCACATAAAAACAATATAAAAAAGAAGGCATGACTTTGAAAAGAGATCAAGAAGAGGCATGAGAAGAATTGGAGGGAGGAAAGGGAAGGGGGAAATGTTGTAATTTCAAAAATAAAAAGCTCTTAAAAAAAAAAAAAGAATTCCAGTGTGATGAATGGGGAAAAGATCTGACAGAAACAAAACCTAAAAGGTATATTGGGACCTTGGCCTGATGACACAATCCTATATTTCCAGTGTTTTAGAGGCTGAGGCAGAAGGAAAGTCTGGCACACAGCAAAATTTATTTTTAAAAACAGAATCTCCAGCTCTTTGTGCGTCGGGGCAGGGGTTGTTCAAGACCTGGAACTTGATCTGTAGACCAGGATGGCCTGGAAGTCAGAAATTCCCCCACCCCACTTTTTTTTTAAGTCTACCAGAGATTAATTGTGGAGAGGCTTTTATGTTTTTACCATCCTCTGTAGTTCATGCATGTAATAATTTTTAATTCATAAAAGGTATGCATGAGATGATTGTGAATGTGGAGAAAGTGCTGGCATAAGAAGGACCTGAAAGAGACAAGAGGACAGGTTTTTGGGGAAAAGTCAGCACAATTGGAATAGCAAGTCCGGAGAAGACTCTGCAACAGAAACATAGCAACTGGAAACTTGAAGCAGAAATTGGTGCCACAAATGTGCATAATAAAGTTAACCTCACTGCCATGGAAGAAATGACCCGGGCCAAGTAGAGAGTACACAGTTTTATACACAGTAGGTGATTGACACAGTGGTTTATGTTTCACAGTTTCTAATTCCACTTTGCTTTATAAACTTTGTCAATGATTAAACTTGGGGCAATCTGATATTTTCCTGATAAGTTTTAAAGCTGTCAGCAAATTTTTATCACCCCCTTTAGGATAAACAAATACACTGAGGGTATATAACTTTCTTTTTGATGCTTAAAAAATTTTCAGTGCGATTGAGGAGTACCTCTTTAGAAATGTGTCTGATTATAAGTGATTTCCTACCATGGAATGAGCAGGAAACCAGCCTTCTAAATTCAACAAATGGTAGGTGAGTGGTCAGTCTGGTTAGGAGAGTGAGCTGGCCTGCTGGTGGGTCTATCTTGGATAGGGAGTGTCCTCTACAGTCATAAGGGATCATGAGTTCAGGTGCACTGTGAGCAGAGTTGCCTTTGCGATTAAAGGTCAAACCACTTCTGTCATGAAGGAAAAGAATGGGGAAATTCCCCTTAAACCAAAATGTGTGAAAATAACTGTAATTTGATAATGTGCTTGAAAATTTGTATTTCCCAGCCAAATACAAACAGAAAGGCCATGGTAATATTCAGTAAGTGTAGGTCATTACCACATAAACTTCCAGGGGAACTCTGTTTCCTACACTCACCTAAGGGATTTTGCACAACCTATTTGTCACTTGATTCAGCATTCCTTTTTTTTTCCACTAGAAAAGAACGCTTACTGGTTGGTAAAAATGATGTTAGAAATTGTTCAGAACATATAATGGGAAATCAATTCTCAATGAGTTGGAAGGAAAAAGATTGCCACATGAAAAATGAAGCACGTGAAAGACTATTTGTAAAAAGCAACTAGAAGTGCTTAGGTTGTAATTACGGGACAGGAGAGGAACCAGGGGCATGTGGGAGGAAGGTAAGAAAACGTGATGGGGGAATGTGATCAATATATGTTTTATGCTGCATGCAAATGTCACAACGAAACACATTGCTTTCCAGTTACTACAGTGAGTCACTATGTCCTTTTTTGCCAAGGTTTTAGAGGTCTAGAACAAGGGCTTGTGATTTGCTTAGCTTTACTTTCTGGGACATAGAACCATGTTAGGCTTCCTTTTCTAAAATCCATTGAACTCCATGTTGGGCACATGTTGGGCAGCTAGAAGGAGCTGGAGGAAAGAAAGGAAGGTAGAATGTGATATTCTATTTAAGTGAAAATATATTTTAGAAGCACTTTCAACATGTAAGTATTACAGGATAGAGCCCTCATCATTTTTTGTACTGTAAAAATAATCAACATTATATGTAATACAAATAGTGATGTTTCAAACTTTTTTCTTTTATATATGTATTTTTACTTTTGATTGCAATTTTAATCTTAGAAATATGTGGTGTGCTACATGATAATCTTTTGCATTTAAGCAGCTTATAATGATTAAATCAAGGTAGTTAATATTTTATTCCTTAATTAAAATTTTTCATTCACGTATGAAAATTGAACATGTTTATAGAGCACAGTATAATATTTCAATAAATCTAGATAATATGTTCTAATCAAAAAAGGTAATTTCTCTACCCATTTTCTTATCACTGCTTTTTAGGGGAGAAGATTTCTAAATCCTCTTTTCACAAAACATATAAATGGATTATAAAATAGCTTCCATTAGTGAGACCCACCTGTACCCAAATTATCTGACATCAAACAGATAAATCTTTGTTTTTTTTTTAAAGTTAATTGACATATATCACACACATATATATTTAAGAAGTAGTACCTGCTAACTTCACACACCCCCACCCTCAACACACCCACATAACAAAATAAGACTGGTTAGCATTTTTTTTTCTTAAAAATATGTATTGCGAGTACTTTGTAAAATATATAATTAATTGTAGTGGTGGAACTCAAATAATCAAATAATCTAATAATATTTTGACAAAATGAAACATACAAGTGGCTCTGTTTATTTGATGAACTTGGAGAGATACTTTAGTTTCTAGATGATTTCTTCAAGATGTTGGCCTTCAGTAGCATTGACATAGTAAAGTCCATATAACTACATTTCATTCTTGATAGTATTTTCTCCAGATATCGATAACAGAAATGGCATATTATCACCCCAATTTAGTAAATTCATATGTGTATTCCTATTGCTATTTGAATGCACATATATAGCTATTGATGTACCTTAAATTAGAATGACTTCAGTTTAAAAGTATATAAATTAGTGACATTAAATCATTACAGGTGACAAGATAAAAATGTAACTGTAGGTGTTAACTAGAATCCAGGTCAAATGGAATGTGTATGGTTGCATAGAAAAGACTTCATTATATAGCAAGAACCACTGATAACTTCATTTTAAGCTTTAGGTTTGATAGACATGATATTTATAATCTTGGTAGTGTCCCAAATCTGTCTTCATTACTGCATCTCATCTACTTTATTTTATTTAAATTATCTTGTTTAGGGCTGGGACTGTAGCTCAGTTGGTAGAATGCTAATCTAGCATACACAATGTCCTCAGATTCATATGCAGTACTGCACAAACCAACCATGGTGATCCATGCCATGTATTCTCAGTGCTCAGGACATGGAAACATAAGGATTGGAAGGTCACAATTACACGATGAATTTCAGGTCATTCTGGGATACATGAGACCATGCCTCAAAAGACAAATTATCTGATTAAGTATTTATGAATCTTCATCTGATCACAAACTGGTCAATATCAGGGACATGTTACTATTTTCCTATCTCTAGTCCTCCATATATTGAATTAAACCGATAGAATTCCTTGATGAGGATTATGGGTCTTCCTAGATTCTGAACTAAGAGAAGGTAAGTTCTGTAGTTGAAAATCTGTTAAAGAATGGAGCTAACCATGTACTTCCTAAAGGAAGATGGCTAACCTAGATATAAAGCCCAAAGGTTAGAGGAGCCCAAGTCTTGACTTCAAATCCCAATTGTTCTTCTAAATATGCAACTTGGATAAGGCAGAACCTGCTTAGTTTCCGGATTTTTCTTTGTAAGTGGGAGCCGGTTCATCAGTAAATATTGACTTTGCTGTTTTTGCAAGTCACCAAGTAATACTTCACTGAAGAGACTCTGATATAATGAAAGATTAAATACCTTCCTGGGTCCAAAATATATGTCTAAATATCTCTACTTAGAGGCACTATGAACCCAAAGAACTAGCTGTTTTGTCCCTCAAGAGAATGTTTTGGAGATTTGTATTGCTTATATATATGGCATTCCCATTTTTTAAAAGATTTGTTTAATTTTATTTAATGCACATATATTTACTTACTTACATGTATACATGTGCATCGAACTTCATAAACTTCCTGACGTCCATGCAGACCAGATGGTTATGGATTCCCTACAACTGGAGTTACAGATAGTTGTGAACTGCCATGTGGGTGCTAGAAATTGGGCCTCAAACCTCTGCAAGACTAATAAATTCTCTTAACTAATGAGTCACCTCTGCAGCCCAGAATTTCTGTTTTTCAAGAGCTCTTTGGGCTTCTTGCTAAGTTATCTACATAGAACTGACTTATGCTACAAGAAGATTAAGTTTAAAAGGATAAAATTCTTTCTTGATTTTGAACATCCAGGTGATAAACTTCCTTTTATTTAAGGTGTTTCATAAGACCAGCTTTAGAAGAATAATTGATTTCTGATTATGAAAGCATACTGAGATTTTACCTATTAAATCAGAAGACCCTTTCCTCACTTTTTTCATTTTGTGCTGTTTTAGGAATGGAGCCTAAGTCCTTATGCTTACTAAACACTTGCTAAGGTACATCACCAGCCCAAGAACAACAGATTTTATTTCTTTCTATAAATGCATTTTTATAAAATATTTTATTATTTTTATAAATTTTTGTTTATATTTTCACTTTTATTTTTTTAGGAGTAGTGTGGTGTGTCTGAGAGAGAGAGAGAAATGGGTGGGTAGTAGTGCCATGGCTGATATGTGTGAGTAGGTCACAGAAAAACTTTATGGAGTTTTTCTTCACATGTTAAATGGGTACAACTTTTCAAATATTAATCACCTTGACATTTGTAGCATTAAATGGCATCTGACCTGCATGTAATGTATAAGCCTGTGGTCTTGTGTCAATTATTTCTCAGATCATGACTTCGCTCTGGCTTGCTCATTAACAGCATTTTCCAAAATTGCACAATGGTGAAGGTGTCCTGACAGGTCTTAGATTTATTGCTCCTAGTCCCAAATATCCTCACTCCTTATAATGAATCTATCCAACATTTCTAACCATTCTTACATATTGAATGTAAAGTCATGGCCTCAGAGTTTAAATGTGAGATGCTCTTGTTTTGTTTTGTTTTCTCTTAGGGTTTCACTTGTGTTTCAAACTCAGGTTGCATTTTTTTCTTTTTACATTTTTAATTTTATTAATTACATTTTATTAACTTTATATCCCAACTGTAGCTCCCTCCCTAATCACCTCGAAACCCTACCCACCCTCCTTCTACTCCACCCATACCCCTTCCCTAGTTCACTGATAAAGGAGGTGTTCCTACCCCCTTCCTAATGACCCAGTCTATCAGTTCTCATCAGGACTGGCAGCATTGTCTTCCTCAGTGGCCTGGTTAGGCTTCACCACACTCCCTGGGGGTTGGAAGGAGGTGATAAAAGAGAGGGAGAATCAGTTCATGTCAGAGACAGTCCCTGTTCCCATTACTATGGAACCCACTTGGACACTGAACTGTCATGGGCTACAATTGTGCAGGGGTTCTAGTTTATCTCCACAAATGGTCCTTGGTTGGAGTATCAGTCCCCCAAAAAAAGACCTCTGTGACCAGGTTTTTGGTTCTATTGCTCTCCTTGTGGAATTCTTGTCACTTCCAGGTGTTATATTTCCCACTTGATTCATGAGTTCCCTGCACTTTGCCCAAATTTGAAAGTCTCTATCTTGCACGGTATCAAAGCAGATGCTGAGACTTACAGAGGCCCACTGTGAAGGGCTCCTGTCCTGTTCTGTTTTCTTCCTCTTCTGATGTCCATCTTCTTTGCCTTTCTGAGTGAGGATTAAGCATCTTATCCAGAGTCCTCCTTTTTTAATAAGTTTCTTTAGGTGTACATATTAGAACATGTTTATTATATATTATATGTCTAATATCCACTTATGAGTGAGTATATACTCTGTGTGTCTTTCTGCTTCTTGAACAGCTCACTCAAGATGATCTTTTGCAGTTTCCACCTATTGTCTGAAAATTTCATGATTTCCTTGTTTTTAATTGCTGATTAGTATTCCATTGTGTGAATGTGCCACAATTTCTGTATCCATTTCTAAACAGAAGGGCATCTGGTTTGTTTCCAGTTTCGGGCTATTACAATAAAGCTGCTACAAACATAGTTGAGCAAATGTCCTTATTGTGTATTTGACCATCTTTTGGATATAGGCCTAGGAAAGGTGTAGCTGGTCCTTGAGGTAGTAGCATTATTCCTAATTGTCTGAGCAAGAACCACATTGATTTACAAAGTGGTTGTGCAAGTTTACATTCACACCAGAAGTGGAGGAGAGTTATCCTTTCTCCACATCCTCTCCAGATTGTGTAGTCACATGAGTTTTTTACCTTAGCCCTTCTTATGGGTGTAAAGTGAAATCTCAGGGTTGTTTTCATTGGCATTTCCCTGATGACTAAGGATGCTGAACATTTCTTTAAGCGTTTCTCGGCCATTCTATATTTCTCAATTGAGAATTATATGTTTAGCTACATACCTCATTTTAGTTTTTTTTTCACTTTTTTCTTCCTTTTTTTCTCCTTTTTATCAATTACATTTTATTCACTGTGTATCCCAACTGTAGCTCCTTCACAACTCCCTTTCCAATCCTACCTTCCCTCCCTTCATTTTCTTCACCCATATCCCTCACCCAGTCCACAGACAGGGTAGGTCCCTTTTCTTCTGATCCCAGTCTATCAGATCTCATCAGGAATGGCTACAACTTCTTCCTCTGTGGCCTGGTAGGACACACACCACCCCCCCACCCTGACATTCCTTGGTTGGGGTATCAGTCTCAGAAAAGACCTCTGTGTCCAGACTTTTTGGTTCTTTTGCTCTCACTGTGGAGCTTTTGTCCTTTCCAGTTCCTACAAATTCCCACTTCTTTCATAAAATACCCTGCAACTGCCCAAAGTTTGTCTATGAGTCTCAGCATCTGCTTTAATGCCTTGCAGGGTAGACACATTCAGAGGCCCTCTGTGAAGGGCTCCTGTCCTGTTCCTTTGTTTTCTCCCTCTTCTGATGTCCATCCTCTTTGCCTTTCCCAGTAAGGATTGAACATCTTACCCAGAGTCTTCCTTCTTGATAAGTTTCTTTGGGTGTACAGATTTTAGCATGTTTATCCTATATTATATGTCTAATATCTACTTATGAGTGAGTATATACCCTGTGTGTCTTTCTGCTTCTGGGACAGCTCACTCAGGATGATCTTTTTCAGTTTCCACCTTTTGCCTGCAAATTTCATGATTTCCTTGTTTTTTTATTGCTGAGTAGTATTCCATTGTGTAAATGTGTCACAATTTCTGTATCCATTCCTCAAGTGAGGGGCATCTTTGTTTTTTCCAGCTTCTGGCTATTACAAATAAGTCTACTAAAAACATAGTTGAGAAAATGTCCTTGTTATATACTTAAACATCTTTCGATATATGCCTTGGAGAGGTATAGCTAGCCCTTGAGGTAGTAGCATTATTCCTAATTTTCTGAGCAAGCACCACATTGATTTACAATGTGGTTGTGCAAGTTTACATTCCCACCTGCAATGGAGGAGGGTGCCCCATTCTACATCCTTTCCAGTATGTGGTGTCACTTGAGATTTTACCTTACCATTCTGATGGGTGTAAGGTGAAATCTCAAGGTTGTTTTCATTGGCATTTCCCTGATGACTAAGAATGTTGAGTATTTTTAAGTGTTTTTCTGCCATTTGATATTCCTCTATTCAGAATTCTCTGTTTAGCTCCATACCCCGCTTTTCAGGTTTTTTTTCTCTTCTTTTCTTTACATTTTTCATCAATTACTGTTTATTAATTCTGTTTCCCAACTGTAGTTTTCTCCCACCTCCGGTCCCAATCCCACCCTCCCTCTTTCTTCTTCACCTATATCCCTCTCCCAGTCCACTGATTAAGGGAGGTCCTACTCCAGTTTCTTCTGATCCCAGTCTATCAGGTTTCAGCAGGATTAGCTGCATTGTCTTCCTCTGTGGCCTAGTAAGGCTGCACCCCCCCCCTGAGGAAAGTGATCAAAGAGCAGAACAATCAAATCAGTTCATGTCAGAGACAGTCCCTGTTACCATTACTATGGAACCCACTTGAACACTGAACTGCCATGGGCTACATCTGTGCAGGGGTTCTAGTTTATCTCCACCTATGGTTCTTTGTTGGGGAATCAGTCTCTGAAAAGACCCCTGTGCTCAGATATTTTTGTTCTATTGCTCTCATTTTGGAGCTTTTTTCCTTTCTTGGTCTTACAAGTTCTACTTCTTTCATAAGATTCCCTGCCCTCTGACCGAAGTTTGGCTATAAGTCTCAGCATCTACTTTGATACCCTGCAGGGTAGAGACTTTCAGAGGCCCTATGTGAAGGTCTCCAGTCCTGTTTTCTGTTTTTTCCCTCTTCTGATGTCCATCCTCTTTACCTTTCTGAGTGAAGATTGATCAACTTACTCTCCTTATTGATTAGTTTCTTTAAGTGTACAGATTTTAGTATGTTTATCCTATATTATATGTCTAATATCCACTTATGAGTGAGTATATACCCTGTGTGTCTTTTTGCTTCTGGAACAGCTCACTCAGGATGATGTTTTGCAGTTTCCACTGATTGCTTGCAAATTTCATGATTTCCTTGTTTTTAATTGCTGAGTAGTATTTCATTGTATAATTGTACCATAATTTCTGTATTAATTTTTTCCTTTGAGGGCTATCTACGTTGTTTCCAGCTTCTGGCTATTATGGTATTTTGATGGGAATTGCATTGAATCTGTAGATTGCTTATGGCAGGATGGCCATTTTCACTATGTTAATCCTACCATCTATGCATGGGAGATCTTTCCATCTTCTTATATCTTCTTCAATTTCTTTCTTCAGAGACTTGAAGCTTTTTTCAAACAGGTTTTTTACTTGATTGGTTAGAGTCACACCAAGGTACTTTATTTTATTAGTGGCTATTGTGAAGGGTGCAGTTTCTCTAATTTCTTTCTCCGCCCTTTTGTCTTTTGTATATTGGAGGGCTAATGATATTTTTGTTGTTGTTTTTAATTTTGTATCCAGCCACTTTGCTGAGGGTGTTTATCAGCTGAAGAAGTTCTCTGGTTGAATTTTTTGGGTCACTCATGTATGCTCTCATAGCATCTGCAAATAGTGATACATTGATTTCTTCTTTTCTGACCTGTATCCCATTGATCTCCACTAGTTGTTTTATTTCTCTAGCTAGGATTTCTCGTACTATAGTGAAGAGATATGCAGAAAGTGGGCAGCCTTGTCTTGTCCCTGATTTCAATGGGAATGATGTAAGTTTCTCTCCATTTAGTTTGATGTTGGCTATAAGCTTGCTGTATATTACCTTTACTATGTTTAGATATGTTCCTTGTATCCCTGATCTCTCCAAGACTTTAAACATGGATGGGTGTTGGATTTTATCAAATGCTTTTTCAGCATCTAAGGAGATTATGATGTTTTTTTTTCTTTCAGTTTGTTTATATGGTTTATCACATTGATGGATTTCCATACATTGAATCACTCCTGCAAACCTGGGGTGAAGCCTACTTGGTTATAGTGGATGATAAATTTGATATGTTCTTGTATTCGGTTTGCAAGTATTTTATTGAGCATTTTTTCATCGATTTTCATAAGGGAGACTGTCCTTAAATTCTCTTTCTTTGTTGGGTCTTTGTGAGGTTTTGGTACTAAGGTAATTATGGCTTCATAGAATGATTTTGGTACTGTACCCTCTGTTTCTATTTTGTGGAACAGTTTGAAGTTTATTGGTGTTGGCTCTTCTCTGAAGGACCGGTAGAATTCTGCGCTGAAACTATCTTGCCCTGGCTTGCTTTTATTTATTTATTTGTTTGTTTATTTGTTTATTTATTTATTTATTTATTTAGATGGGATACTTTTGATGACAGCTTCTATTTCCTTACCCCTAAGGAAATCCCCTTTCAGAATGTTTGCGTTCTTTTTAAAATCTTTTATCACACTTTTAGGGGTTATTTCTAGCTTTCTTCATTAAAGCAACAAAGTGTTGAAAATATTCTTTGTCATCTCACAAGAAGATGAAATCAAATATCAGTTGTCAATTTAATTATAACCCAAATACCCTCAGAATTTTAGAAGAAGCACTATCACTTAGATAAATGAAATTTGCAGTCATTCCATCTTTGTGATTATTTTTTCACAAACATGTTTGATTGCTGGAAATGTTTTATAACAGAAACTAGAAATAATATATTTTTGCTGAAGAAAATGTATAAATTTACAGAAAATGACATGAAGGAAATGAAAATCATATATAATTGAACCTCATGAAACTACCTACTCTTACTATTTCACTCTGTATGTTCTTAGAAACTGTATATTATATACTCATTGCTATCAGTTTTTAAAGTTAAAAACACGTTATGAATGCTTTGTATATTTTATTATTTATTTATGTTTATTGAAAGTTCATACAAAAAAAAAACATCCTGATTATAGTTTCTTCTTCTCCCTTTATTTCCACGTCATCCTTATTTACCCAGCCATCAAACTTCATGCCTTCTTTCTCTCTCTAGAGAAAAAAAAACATGCAAATATAAAAACAAATTGTCACAGCACAAACAAAATGAAACAAATAAATACAGCAAAAAGCACAAGAAACCACACATAGACACTCACACACATACACACACAACCCATGAAAACATAAAAGTGGAAACCATAATATACAAGCAAAAGATCAGTAAGATTTTTTTAAATACCCAAACAACACACACACACACACACACACACACACACACACACACACATCTCCAAAAGTACCATTTAGCCATCTACTTGTGGGCATTGCAGCTTATGCTTTTAAGTGTGGTTAACATACCCAGTGATAGTTTGTTGTAGAAAACTAATTTTTTTCTTTGAAAACATTTTCCTAATTGAAGTTGTCAATTAGAGACAGCTTAGTTTCTGGTTATGGATGGGAGGGAGTTCCTGTCTACTTTTCACTCTCAGTGTTGGGACCCTATTTCGCTTTAAATCCTCCTGCCAGCCTCAGTGCTCCTGCAGACTTGTCTTATTCTCTTCTCTATGTCCCCCACAAAGAGAGGATTACATAGGTCATTTACACTGGTTTAAATATAGCTTACATATTCTTCCTTCATATAATATCTTTCTTATATTTGTTTGGTTTTGTTGATACAAGATCTTACTATATAGCCCAGAGTTACCTGGAACTCACTTAGCCTAACCTGGATTTGAGCTCAGTATGTAGTCCAAGATGGTCTCAATTTTGAGGGTTTTTTGCCCTCCCAAACCTAAATTCTGGGCACCCATAAGAGCTTGATAATTTTATATTATAAATCCATATTATTGTACTACATCATTTTTAATGTATCTTTTATTGAACATTGTTGTGTTTTTTTTCAAATTCTTTTTTTAATTTAATTTTATTTTATTAATTACACTTTATTCACTTTATATCCCCCCATAAGCCCCTCCCTCCTTCCTCCCCTCCCGGTCTCATCCTCCCTCCCCTTTCTTTAAGCATGCCCCTCCCCAAGTAAACTGATAGGGGAGGTCCTCTTCTCCTTCCTTCTCATCTTAGTCTATCAGATCACATCAGGAGTGGCTGCATTGTTATCTTCTGTGGCCTGGTAAAGCTGCTTCCCCCCCAGGAGGAGATGATCAAAGAGCAGGCCAATCAGTGTATGTCAGAGGCAGTCCCTCTTCCCATTACTATGGAACCCACTTGGACACTAAACTGCCATGGGCTACATCTGTTCAGGGGTTCTAGGTTATCTCCATGCATGGTACTTGGTTGGAGTATGAGTCTCTGGGAAGACCCCTGTGTTCAAAATTTCTGGTTCTGTTGCTCTCCTTGTGGGGTTCCTGTCCTCTCCAGATCTTACTATTTCCCACTTCTTACATAAGATTCCATGCACTCTGCCCAACAGTTGGCCATAAGTCTCAGCGTCTGCTTTGATAGTCTACAGGGCAGAGCCTTTCAGGGGCCCTCTGTGGCAGGTTCCTAGGTTGTTTCCTGTTTTCTTCTTCTTGTGATGTTCTTCCTCTTTGCCTTTTGGGATGGGAATTGAGTGTTTTAGTCAGGGTCCTCTGTCTTGATTAGTTTCTTTAGATGTACAGATTTTAGTAGGATTATCTTCTCTTATATGTCTATATGAGTGAGTAGATACCATGTGTGTCTTTCTGCTTCTGGGACAGCTCACTCAAGATGATCCTTTCCAGGTCTCACCATTTACCTTCAAATTTCATGATTTCCTTATTTTCATTGCAGAGTAATACTCCATTGTGTAGATGTACCACAATTTCTGCATCCATTCTTCAGTTGAGGGGCATCTGGGCTGTTTCGAGCTTCTGGCTATTACAAATAAAGCTGCTACAAATACAAGTTTTACAGATTATTTAGTTTTTCAAAACTGTCAACCCAAGCAAATTTCACCAATTTACTTAATGTGGAACTTTAGTAATGAGATTGTTAGTCAATTCAAAAGGAAACCACCTTTCACCCCATCCTTGGTATCGCACACACACACACACACACACACACAAAAGTGTGATTCTTCATCAGTTTGTAATTATAATGTCTTTAAGTTGTTGATAATGGAATTTGTAAACAGGTTCTTTATTTTTCAAATTTCAATGATTTTTTTGTCTTTAAATATGCAGTCAACACCTTATATTTTCAGTGTTTAACTAGGATTATATATTTTATGGCTGTTTAAAATATTGGATACTATTTATTCTGTTCTTCTAGAAGTTTGTAATCATTAACCAACTGATATATTTTGATAGAGTAATAAAAATAACCTTATAACCAACCATTTCTGTAACTAATTATTTTTAACAGTCTAGATAAGATGGGAATGAAGCTTCATCCAAACACTATTGTAACAGCTGATCAAACAGCTGTTTCAAGGTCTACATTTTAATTTCTTCTTCAGTTTGCATTCAAATCCTACAATATATTTTAGTGTACTTGGGAGAGATGTGAGATACAGCCAACTGAGAATGGCCCTTTTATTTCATGCTTTTCAGTATCAACCAAACAGCCCTTGTTAAGCACCAATGATAAGCTCATATAAAGGTATGCATTAAAATGAGTTGCTCTCATTTCATCAAATGTGTTTTCTTATTTTTATTTTTCTGTGGGGAGCAAAATTAACCAAGTTTGCTCACTTGTTCATTTTTTTAGTTACTTTGTTTATTCAACCAACTTCTGTTGAATGCACTATTTACCAAACAGTGGGCTAGTGTAAGGAGATAAGAATGGGTAATACCGTTAAGGTGTACACTAAGCAAAAGAGGCAAAGACACAGGTGAAGTCCTGAAGGATATTGTGTTGAGAGAGACATGTTTACATAGATTTTGGTGAGGGGATGAGAATGGCAGCTTTAGTTCAAGGGCCTCAGAGACACTTGAGAAAAACCTGTCAATATTCACTGAAGAAATTATTAACCTATTCAAATATTACCTTCTCGAAAACACCTTTAAGTGGGTAAAATCTAAATCTATACATTAATATACATTAATTAATTTTTATTAATTAATCCAATCTACATCTCAGTCATATGGCTCTCCCTCCTTTCCTACCATTCCTACCCTCCCTCTTGCAACCACTCTCCTCTATTCTGAAGAATAATCACCTACCAAAACACTCCAACTCATCTATTCACAGGAGGACTGAGTTCATCTTCCTCCCCTGTGGCCTATTAGGGAAGTTCCATCAGGGGGAAATGATTATGACTTTGAAATAACAGTGTAATGGATGCTGTAGTATTCTGTTGAAGTTCCACAGCAAAAGCTGAGAATGTTGGCAGCTACTGGCCCATTATTGACAATTTCTCTGGAAATTGCCCTTGGATGGAAGAAATGGATTCATGCATGAGTTTTGCTCTTTCCTGAAGGATTGCCTACAAACAATGTGGTAGTATAAATTCCTAGACTGCTTGTCTCAATCCAGGAGGCCCTGAAGGAATATTTGAAATTCAGAGCTTCTCTCTGATTTTCCTGTTGTGAATGTGTCTTAGTCGAATCCTTCCCTCAGCAAAAGGTCTCCCTTCTTTGCATATGTTGAGTCTTTAGAAGGCTTCTACATACAAACTTTTCTCTAAAGCTGTTTGCCAGTGGCCCTAATCTAAACAGATAATAATTGAGCAGCATTCTTGATCTACATGTTATTTCAGCCAGTCTGAAAGCAGAGACCATTAAAGAATGAAGCTTTTTTTTTTATGATGATGAGTGAAAGAACCTGATGAGACCTAAGGATGGTGTGAAGCCCCATTCTTTCTGCATGACCTCTTTGTTCCCTTAGAATTCCTAGAGCAAGATTAAATGAAAAGGCTGGTCCCTATACCAGGTTAATTATGTTTCAGAGACTCTACTTTTCTCCACATTTTGTGGGATGGTTTGAAGTGGAGATTCAGGGCCGTTCACATGGAAATGTGGATTATTTCATGTATTAGAGAAATCTATGGTAATGAAGTTAAGGAATAAATAATAAAATATGCAAGTATAATTTATGAAAATTAGTTATCTAATGCCGAGTTCTGCTTGTGTGTCCTGGACTATATACTGGACTTAACTCTAATTCTTGCTTCCTAGAAAATAGCACTGTTGGTACATATCTCTATTTCTTCCTTGTATCCTACCATCATTTTCATGCAGCATCCTACAAGACTTCCTATGGAAACTGAAGATACTGACTATAAATGGATGATAGACAAGAAGGAAGAAAATAAGTTTGTGAGAGAGGTAGCTGGTTGGAAGTTTCAAGTGGCAAGACTTAACATATTGGAAGTCTTTGGTTGAAGGATGTTTATCTTTGAAGGATTTGAGCAAGTGGACTAGAAGGATGGAAAATTGTGACTAACACAGTAGGGTTTACACAGGTAATATTTTGATTTTATTTTATTTTTCTAAATGACTGTAATGTTGGCAGGCAGAGAGTAGGGTGTTGCTTGTGACTGAATCCAGGAACTTATATATAGTCTACCACTGAACTATACCCTCATCCCTGTATTGTAACATTTTGAGTCAACATGTACTGAGACTGAGATGTAGCCCTCTGATTCAACAAGCATCAGAAGAACAGTATCTTTAAAAAAATAAATTAGCTATTGGTTTTATAGCTGGAAAGAGGAAACAGATTCCCAGATGTATGGTCAGGGATGACAAATAGACCTCTCTGTTAATACACTAATCCTCATCTTTGGTTTGGACATTTTCTAAATAGAGGTGTGTGTTTGAATTGCCCATAGTCACTGGGAAGGATACTCCTCTATTGGTGACATTGTGTAAGTGATGAGCACTAGGATGGAAGAAGGGATCCAAAACAAGGTACTCAGGACTCAGTTGTATGGAGCAGCTAGGTGACAAGAAATTTACTTACTAGCTCACTGCCTTGAAGATGATTAGAAAAAAAAAAAAACAAAAAAAAACATGATTAGAATTCAGTTATTTAAAGTCCATTTGAAAGAGCACTTGGAATATTCATGCAGCCATGTGTACTTCTGAGAGAAAAGCAGGCACACAGACAGACAGACAGACAGTAGTGGGCGAGAGAGATAGTGAGAGACAGATACAGACACAGAGACAGAGATAGAGAATCTTCCATGCATCACAAAATTCAACTTATTGTAGCTAGACTATTCATTTAAAATTTTCTTTCTAGCACTTTGAAGATTCTGGTATCAGACTGAAAAAAAGAAAACAGACGTTTTTTTATGGAGGTGTCTATAAAAGGAAATTGTGGACTACTTTTTAATCTTGTAGTTCAGATTCTTCTATTTATTCTTCGCCCAGCTTTTGGGTAGCAATATGCTGTTTTGTCTGTCATTGTTCTTTCATTTAGAAGACATAATGTGAACACCATCTTAATACCAGATTAACACACATGCACACTCCTGCTAAATTCTATTTCTTGTGCCTATTATCATTGGTGCATGCACTGAAGTATTCTTCTCAAATAGAAGAAGCATCTGTAATCAACTGGAGGCTGAAATCACTTTGGTCTGGCAATCCAAGTTCTGTGTCCTCTGCTTACTTTAATTTTTTTTTAAATTAAGCATGGTGTGATGGAGATAAACAGATTATCACAGAAGTAACTTTTGTGGTCTCAGACAGTGGCTGCACATAGGAGCAGTCAGCATCTTATGGAAGTCATGTGGTCTTAATTGATGCTCTGCTTGTCTTCTGTTTTTCTATCCTCATTCTGCCATCTCCAATTTCATTAAGAATGTTTCCAAGTGAAACATGAGCTTGGTGGAGATCAATTAGCCTGCTAGCCTGCTATACTGAACTTCTTTTTTTTTTTTTTTATTTATTTATTTATTTTCTTTCACTTAAATTGAAATATTTTTTTTCTTTTTTTTTTTAATTTTTCATCAATTACACTTTATTCATTCTGCATCCCCCCATAAGCCCCTCCCTCCTCCCATCCCAATCCCACCCTCCCTCCTCCCTCTGCTTGCATGCTACTCCCCAAGTCCACTAATAGGGGAGGTTCTCCTCTCCTTTCTATTGGACATTTCTGAGAAATAAGGGAAAGCACAAGGCTCTTGTGATGCTAGCTAGGTAAGTCAGGCAGCATCATTTTGTCTGCAGAAATACATTTCACTTGGACCTTGTGCTGTCTTTATTTCTCTCTCTCTTTTTATTCAAATGTTAATAAATTATTTTTATTTTGAATTTATTTTTTTATAAATTACAGTTTATTCACATTGTATCCAGTCTGTAGCCCCCTCCTTAATTCCCCCCCCCGTCCCACTTTGCTCCTTCATCTCCTCCCATGTCCCTCTCCTAGTCCACTGATAGGGGAGGGCCTCCTCCCCTTCCCTCAGATCCTAGTCTAACAGTTCTCATCAGGACTGGTTGCATTGTCTTCTTCTGTGGCATAGTAAGGCTGCACCCCCCTCAGAGGAAGCTGATCAAAGAACAGGCCACTTAGTTCATGTCAGAGACAGTTCCTGCTCCCATCAATAGGGAACCCACTTGGAGACTGAGATGCCATGGGCTATATCTGTGCAGCGTTCTAAGTTATCTCCATGCATGGTCCTTGTTAGAGTGTCAGTCTCAGAAAAGACCACTGTGCCCAGATTTTGTGGTTCTGTTGCTCTCCTTGTGAAACTTCTGTCCCCTCCAGGTCTTTCTATCTCCCTCTTATTTCATAAGATTCCCTGCACTCTGCTCAAAGTTTGGCTATGAGTCTCAGCATCTGCTTTGATACCCCTCTGGGTAGAGTCTTTCAGAGATTCTCTGTGGTAGGCACTGGTCCTGTTCCCTGTTATCTCCCACTTCTGATGTCCATTCCATTTGCCTTTCTGATTGAGGATTGAGCATCTTACCCAGAGTCCTCCTTCTTGCTTAGCTTATTTAGGTGTACAGATTTTAGTAGGTTTATCCTATAATTTTTGTCTAATATCCACTTATAAGTGAGTATAAACCATGTGTGTCTTTTTGTTTCTGAGATACCTCACTCAAGATGATCTTTTCTACTTCCCACCATTTGCCTGCAAATTTCATGATTTCTTTCTTTTTAAGTGCTGAGGAATATTCCATTGTGTAACTGTATACAATTTCTGTATCCTTTCCTCCATTAAGGGACAACTCGGTTCTTTCTAGATTCTGGCTATTACGAATGGAGCTGCTAAAAACATGGCTGAGAAAATGTCCTTGTTGTGTACTTGAACATCTTTTGCATATATGTCTTGGAGTGGTATAGCTGTATCTTGAAGCAGCACTATTCCTAATTGTTTGAGAAAGCAACAGACTGATTTCAAAAGTGGTTGTACAAGTTTATTCCCACAAGCAGTGGAGGAGGGTTCCCCTTTCTCCACATCCTCTCCAGCATGTACTATCACTTGAGTTTTTAATCTTAGGCATTCTGATGGTGTAAGGTGAAATCCCAGGATCGTTTGGATTTGCATTTCCCTGGTGACTAAGGTCCTTAGTCATTAAACTTTGCTTTAAGTGTTTCTATGCCATTCTATATTCTTCTATTGAGAATTCTCTATTTAGACCTGTACCCCATTTGTTAATTAGATTACTTGATTTGTTGCCTTTTAACTTCTTGAGTTATTTATATTCTGGATTTTATCCTTATGTCAGATATAGGGTTGGTGAAGATCCTTTCTAAGTCTGTAGGTTGTCGTTTTGTTCTGATGACAGTGTTCTTTGTTGTACAGAAGCTTTTCAGTTTCATGAGGTCCCATTTATTGATTGTTGATCTTAGAGCCTGTGCTGTTGGTGTTCTGTTCAGGAAGTTGTCTCCTGTGCCAATATGGTCAAGGCTCTTCCCAGCTTTTTCTTCTAACTGATTTAGTGTGGCTGGTTTTCTGTTAAAGTCTTTGATCCACTCGGATTTATTTTTGTGCAGGGTGATAAATATGGATCTGTTTGCAGTTTTTTCTACCTGTTGATTTTCAGTTAGACCAGCACCATTTGTTGAAGATGCTGTCTTTTTTCCATTGTGTGGTTTTGGCTTCTTTATCAACCGTCAACTATCTGTAGGTGTGTGAGTTTATTTTGGGGGCTTATATTTGTTTCTGTTGATCCACTATTCTGTTTCTATGCTAATACCATGCAGTTTTTATTACTAATGCTCTGCAGTACAGATTAAGATCAGGGGCAAAGCTACCTCCAGATGATCTGTTCTATAGGACTGTTTTATCAATTCTGGATTTTTTGTTTTTCCATATGAAGTTGAGAATTGTTCTTTCAAGGTCTGTAAAAGTTGTGTTGGTATTTTGATGGGAACTGCATTAACTCTGTAGATTGCTTTTGGCAGGATGACCATTTTCACTATGTCAATCCTACTGATCTATGAACATGAGAGATCTATTTTCTGATATTTCCTTCAATTTTTTTCTTTAGAAAAGAAGTTTTTTGTTGTTGTTGTTGTTTTGTTTTGTTTTGTTTTCTGTTTCCAAACAGGTCTTCCACTTCACTTACTTGGTTAGGGTCACACCAAGGTACTTTATGTTATTAGTGGGTATTGTGGAGGATGTAGTTTTCATAATTTCTTTCTCAGCCCTTTTCTTTAGAATACAGGAGGGTTACTGATGTTTTTAGTTACTTTTGTATCCAGCTTGTTTGTTGAAAGTGTTTATCAGCAGAAGGAGTTCCTTGGTCAAATTTTTGGGGTCACTCATATATACTATCATATCATCTTCGAATAGTGATACTTTGACTTCTTTCTTTCCAATTTGTATCCCCTTGATCGCCTTTAGTTTTCTTATTGCTCTAGCTAGGACTTCAAGTATTATATTGAAGAGATACAGAGTGAGTGGGCAGCCTTTCCTTGTCCCTAGGTTCAGTGGGACTGATTTAAATTTCTCTCTATTTAGTTTGATGTTGTCTATAGGCTTGCTGTATATTGTCTTTACTATGTTTAAGAAAGTGCCTTGTATCTTTCATCACTCCAAGTCTTTAAACATGAATGGGTGCTGGATTTTGTCAAATGCTCTTTTGGCATTTAAGGAGATAATCATGTGGTTTTTCTCTTTCAGTTTGTTATATGTATTATTACATTCATGTATTTCTGTATATTGAACTACCCCAATATGCCTGGAATGAAGCCTACATGGTCATGGTGGATGATATCTTTTATGTGTTCTTGGATTCGGTTTGCAAATATTTATTGAGTGTTTTTGCATCAATAATACAGATAGGTCTGAAGTTCTCTTCTTTGTTGGTTCTTTGTGTGGTTTAGGTATCAAGGCGACTGTGCTTCATAGAATGAGTTTGGTAATGTTCTTTCTGTTTCTATTTTGTGGAATAGCTTGAAGAGAATTGGAGTTAGCTCTTCTTTGAAGTTCTGGTAGAATTATGTGCTGAAACCATCTGGCCCTGGAATTGTTTTTGAAAGGGAGACTTTTGAGGACTGCTTGTATTTCCTTGTGGGATATAGGACTATTTAATCTATTTACCTGATATTGATTTAACTTTGGTAAATGGAATTTATCAAGAAAATTGTCCGTTTCATTTAGATTTTCAAATTTAAATGAAATTTGGCAGACAGACTTTTGTAGTAAGACCTAATGATTGTTTGGATTTCCTCAGTGTCTGTTGTTATGTCCCCCTTTTCATTCCTGATTTTGCTGATTTGGATAGATTCTCTTTGCCTTTTAGCTAGTTTGCCTAAGGTTTTTCTATCTTGTTGATTTTCTCAAAGAACCAACTCTTGGTCTCATTGATTCTTTGAAATTTCTTCTTTTTTCTACATTGATTTCGGCTCTGAGTTTGATTATTTCCAATCATCTACTCCTCTTGGATGTGTCTGCTTCTTTTTTTTTTTTTTTTTTTTTGTTCCTAGAGCTTTTAGGTGTGCCACTAAATTGCTTAAATGAGATGTCTTGAACTTCTTTCTGGATACCCTTAGTGCTATGAACTTCCATCTTTTCACTGCTTTCATTGTGTCCCATAAGTTTGGGTAAGTTGTGCCTTCATTTTCATTGAATTTTAGGAAACCTTTAATTTCTTTTTTAATTTCTTCCCTGAGTAAGCTGTCACTGAATATAGAGTTGGTTAGTTTCCATCTGTATGTAGGCTTTTTGTTATTTCTGTTATTTTTGAGGTCTAGTTTTAGACCATTGTTTTCAGATAGAATAAGGGATTATTTCCATCTTCTTGTATCTGTTGAGGCTTGCTTTGTGCCCAATTATTTGGTCAATTTTTGAGAAGGTTCCATGAGATGCTGTAAATGATGTATATTCTTTTGAGTTTGAGTGAAAATTTCTGCAAACATCTATTAGGTCCTTATTTAGCTTTTATCTAGATGATCTGTCCCTTGGTGAGAGTGGAATGTTGAAGTCTCCCACTGTTAAGGTGTTGGGATCAATGTGTGATTTAAACTTCAATAATGTTTCATTTACAAAGGCAGGTGCTCTTTTAATTGGGGCACAGGTGTTCAGTTTTGTGATGTCCCCCTGATGGATTTTTTTCTTTTGATGAGAATGAAGTGGCCCTCCTCATTTTTTTTTTTTAATTTTGGTAGAAAGACTATTTGATTAGATATTAGGATAGATACCCCAGCTTGTTTTCTGGGTCTGTTTGCTTGTAAAACATTTTTTCCAGCCTTATACTCTGAGGTAGTGTTAATCTTTGTTGCAGGGGTGTGTTTCTTGGTTACAGTAGAATGTTGGATTCAGTTTTAGCTTCTGTTAGTCTGTATCTTTCTATAGGATGTTTGAATTCCTTGATGATGATAGATAACATTGATCAATGAAACTGAGTTTCTTTTCTTGTGGAGTTGGTGGTGTTATTGTGTTTCTAAGTTTGTTTTCTTTTAAACTTTTGTTTTAAGTTATCTATATTGTGTGTTTTCATGGGTGTAGTTGTTTTTTGTTTTTTGATTCGAGTTTTCCTTCTAGTATGTTCTGTAGGGCTGGTTTGCTGTGTAGATATTGCTTAAGTTTACCTTTGTCATGGAATATTTTGCTTTCTCCATTTATATTGATTGAAAACTTTGCTGGGTATAATAGTCTGTGTCAGCATCTATGGTTGCTCAGAGTCTGCATAACATCTGGCCAGGCCCTTCTGGCTTTCATAGTTTCTGTTGAGAAGTCTGGCATGATTCGGACAGGTCAACCTTTATATGTTACTTGGCCTTTTTTCCTTACAGCTTTTAATGTCTTTTCTTTGTTCTGTAGATTTAGTGTCTTGATTATGATGTGACATGAGGAGTTTCTTTTCCTGCCTAATCTATTTGGTGTTCTTTAGGCCTCTTCTATATTTATGGACACCTCTTTCTTTAAAGTTGGGAAAATTTTCATCTATGGTTTTCTTGAAAATATTTTCTGGACCTTGTAGCTTGGAATCTTCTTTTTTGTCTAATCCTATTATTCTTAGATTTCGTCTTTTCATGGCATCCTTGATTTCTTGGATGTTTTGTGTTTGAAACTTTTCTGATTTTACTTTTTCTTTAAGAGATGTATCAGTTTCTACAAGTGTGTCTTTAGTGCCTGAGATTCTCTCTTCCATCTCTTGTACTCTGTTCCTAATGCTTACCTTTATGGTTCTTGATCTTTTCTCTAAGTTCTCCAGCTCCAGGCTTTTCTCAGTTTGTGTTTACTTTATTGATTTAATTCTGTTTTCACATCTTGTATCATTTCCTTTATCTATTTGAATATGGATTCCTGTCCTCCATGATGGCCTCTATTTTTTTGTTCCTTTCCTCTTTATATGTCTCTGATTGTGCCTTTATTAGTTTGGCTATATTTGCCTGTATTTCTTTGAGAGCTTTGTTCATTTCCTCATTATGTGCCTCTAATAACTGGATAAGCATAGATTTGACATGATTTTCCTGTGTTTCTATTAAATTAGAATATCCACTGAATTTGGGGGTTTCTGGTGAAACCATGATGTCTTGATTTTTATTGGATGTGTTCTTATGCAGACAGTGAGAGTGTGGGTGGAAGTGATCCAATATCTGCCAGCTAGTGTAGAGGGACTCTTGCTCTGGGGCTCTGACAGCACTCACTTGAAAGCACACTCACTTGCTTGCAGGCTTAATTGGAAATCACAGGGGTTCCCCTGTTCTCTGCTCCCAGATTTGGACCGGCAGGGGCAAATGAGATTGTAGGAGATCTTTCAGCTCAGTGATGCCCACTCTTGGCCACTGGGTTGGGAGACCCTTACTTGGGGTAGCCACCTCTGTTCTCTCAGTCACAGAGCACAGTGCAAGGAGACTCCTGCTTGGGCTAACTGCTACTCTGCCACAGCTAACCAGCCACCGCAGCAGACCTGGGAATGTCTATACTGCTGTCTCAGTAACTGAGCGCAGAAGCTAGTGCTTGGGGCAACCACTGCCACCACCACTGATCTGGGATGTCAGTGCTAGGACAAGAGGAAGTGCATGGGGTTTAATATCTGCCACTCTCTGTACCTGGAAACATCCATGTGTGACCTGGATCCAGCTCAGGGATTATTTCCTCTCAGCCAGGAAGCCTCAATCATGATGTTCTGGCCTCAGCTTCCCCTCTACTCACCAATTTCAGAGTTTCAGATCCTGTGCCCCTCAGATATGGTATGTGCTCTTCACTGCCATCTTGGACCCCCTTCATATGCAATTTAAATAAAATAATTTGTAAGTGAATTGTAGAAAGTCAGAAAGTCATAAGGGTGAAAACATAAATTGTGAGCATCTATTTAGGTTACAGAATTGTCAGGCTAATTATTGGTTTCTTTACTGGTGTCTGAGGCTGTAAACCACTGCAATATAGGAGTGTATGAATTGTAGAAACTGATATTTAATTGGTATTGTTTTCTAAACTACTTCCCACAGTCTAAAAAAAGAACTTCCAACTTCTTATTCTATATATTCACTAGGTACTGGGAAAAAAAATCACTTTTTTTCACCCCCCCCCCCCCCCGGACAACAGTTTCCTGCTTCTTTCTGTAATCCCTAGATATCCCTCCCATCTGCTTTGCCAACTTGCTTTCTACTCTTGCTCATTTTTACTTGCTTTGCTGCTAGAATTTCCTGTTTGGGCATTAGGAATCAAATTCAGGCCAGTTTTCAAGCTAAGAACCTTGTGATCTTTAGCTAATGTCATAGTCTGCCAAAACATCTCTATGGGAGTGTTCATGTCTCATTTGCATCCATTGAATTAGAGATTCTGGCTCTGTAGGTCTGGTATTTTGCTGATGGATATTTACGCTTGCTGGACCCTCCAATACCCATACAAAAAGTAGGTCAGCATATGGGCCTGATGCTCCCAAGGATGGTTTATGGTTGTCATGATTGGATGATAAGCAACAGAGTATGCCAGACTACAGCACACAGACTACTTGCCTAGCACACATGGGGCCCTATCTCTAGTACCAAAGCATAAAATCTGCTGTCTTCAACTCTTACATAGAATAACACAGGCTTATTTAACACTATCTTCTGGCTGCCCACAATAGCAGTAAGTTCAATACAGCCTCTTTTATTGCTTGTCTTCCTTTGTTTCTTCTCCTTAGACTCCTATCAGAGCTTCTGGAGGCCACCTTCCAAATTCATCAGCTCATCTCAATTCCTTGTTTTTGGTTTGTTTTGGCACTAACTCAATTATTTTCACTATGTTCTTTTCTTCTCCTATGAATTCTAAAGAGCTGTGACTTTTAGTTTCATAGCCTGTCAACCCCCCTCTCTCTCTCTCTCTTTTTGTCTCCCATGTGGTCTTTGAAAGTAGGGTTCCTTTTATATATCACTGTGCTCTCCAGAGTCTTCTCTATTGCAGACTATCAAAATATACAGTACAGTGGCTTCACATTGGTATAAATTGCCACCATCCATCTCCAGAACCTGCATGTTTTCAAGCAGAAAGTCTGCCTATTAAATACAAACTTCCTATTACTTTCCACCAACTAATCCCTTACAACCATTGTACTACTTCTGATCTCTATAAATCTGGCTATACTAGGTCCTCATTATGAGAGAGATTATGCAATATCTGTCTCTTTGTGTCTGGCTTTTTTCACTTTTTTTTTCACTCAGTATTATCGAAGTTCATTCATTTAATCCACTAAATTGATTCTTACATCAAATAAGAGTAATTGGTTTGTGATAGTAAAATAAACAAGCAAACAAAAACATCTTAAGTTATAGAACCACTTTTTTTTTTGTCAGAAAAGAAGCAAATGAAAACCATTCAAAGATAAAGTTAATTACTTCACCTGTTAGTTCTTACCCTTTCCCAATGCACCTGAGCAGCCCACATTAGGAGCACAGCATGTAGCCTCCATACTTTTCCTATTCTTTGGCTCTGTAGATATGCTACCCATCTCAAGCCCTTGAATAATATGGCTGTTCTCTTATGTGGAATCCTTTTCTAGATTTCTTCTCTCTCAGTTAAAACTTAGATAACTTTTGATCATCCTTATGAATTTATTTTAAATCCCATTTTGGAGACTCTTTATCTGACAGTCCTGTGCAAATTATATTGTGTCCTCAAAGTCTTGTTTTTCTATGACACTTTGTTCCATGATTTTTTTGTCTTTTTTACTGTAATTTTCAGTAGTAACGGCAGTACATTGCCTGGTGCATAGCAGGTTCCCAGTATGTATCAGCTGGCTCATTGAATCTTTTTATTTCTATGCATATTATACAAATGCCCTATCACCGAGCTACATCATGATTATTTTTTGAATATTTTTAGAGACAAAATTTAGAACTTTTGTCTTTGAATTACATTTGAAGTTTTCATGTACTGTCATTCTTTCTGAGTAACTTTATTAAAGTTATTAAATATGAAAGAGTGTCTTTTAGGTTACAGTTGATTTTCAAACACCCAATGGGGCTAATAAGACTGTATTTATAATTAAGGAAATGTCCTCATTTTTCTTTGTTTTTTTTTTTTTGTTCCATTTAAAAAAAATGGACATTCTCTGCAGTTGATGACAGCTGTGCCATAGTACAAGATACAACACATTACCTGTATTTCTCAAAGCCACAGAGTTCCAAAATTTGAAAGTTTTCAGCAAAACATAACCAGAATTGATGTGTCTTGTTTATAGAAGATATAAGAGTGTAGGTGATTTCATGATGGTTTCCTTAGTTCTTCTTAAGGCTATTTTATAATAGGCATCCATACATTGTGTTGTTTCTCAAATCTAAGATTCATTGGTGAAATGCATTGGCCCAAACATTGTTGATCAGGGATGAAATTTATACTACATACTAAAAAGATGATATACATAGAAAATGTAGCACTAAACCCTAGAGAGTATAAAGGGTTCTGTATAGACTAACCCTTCACTGATTCTGAAACCCTCAATTCATCAGTCTTTCTGCTGTCTTGAAACCATCTTTGCTGTTTTTAGGGGCTTTAGTTGCTACAGTTGCCTACTCCATGCACTACACTGGAAACTGCTAAAGCTGAGGTCCCAGAATTTTCTGGCCAGGACCCTCAAGAATAGACAGTGACTCCTAAGATCCTAGTACCAAGGCTACCACATTTCTCATGCAGGATAGACAAGTCAACACCAGTTTGAGACATATAGTGAGTTCTGGGCCAGTCTGGAACCTGAGACCATTTAATAAATAAAATAACCAATACCAAACCAAAAAATCAATCATTGGATATCATGGAAAATTAATAACAATAATAAATAACTGTATTAAGTTCCAAAGTTTCATCATAGTATTTTGTAATAAAAGTTTTTTTTTTTGAAATGTCATTCACATGCCATACAATTCACTCATCTAAAACATCAAATTAAGCTGGGTGCGGTGGTACACACCTGTAATCCCAGCACTCAGGGAGGCAGAGGTAGGTGGAACACTGTAAGTTCGAGGCCATCCTGGTCTACAAAGGGAGTCTATGACAGCCTACACAGAGAAACCTGTCTCAAAGTAAATAAATAAATAAATGAATCATACCAAATTAATAGGTTTTTAAAAAGTTTCACAGGATTGTGTGATGATCACAACCAATGTGATTTTTTTTTGGGGGGGGGTTGTCTCTCCCAGAAGGAAAAGATATTAGAAGTCGTTTCATCAATCTTTTACCTCTTGCTCACTAGTGCTAACCTCGTCTTTGACAGCTAACTTACTTTCTATCTCAATAGATTTGCTTATGTTGGGCATTTCATATGTATGAAAACATTCACACAGTCTTTTGTGGCTGGCTTCTTCCTCCTTAGTGTCATGTTTACAAGGTTCATCCATATATCATTATGTGTTAGTATTTCAGTACTCTTTAATGATGAATGATATTCTACAGCATGACTAACTCATAATTTCTTAGTTGATGCACAGCAAAGATCTTTATACCTTCTGGGTATTAGAGTGTTGCCTTGAATATTTTTACACAATGAGTGGACATTGTTTCATTTGTGTTGTGTATGTGCTTAGGATGAATTTCGAGGTCATTTGAAAACTGTATATTTAAAGCTTTGAAGGTCATCTTCCTAAGATGAAAACTGTGGTCTGGAGCCTACCATGGAGGGCCTCTGAAAGACTCTAACCAGCATTATATAAAAGCAGATAATGAGACTCATGACCAAACTTTGGACAGAGTACAGGGAATCAATCTTATGAAAGAAGGGGGAGATAGTAAGACCTGGAGAGGACAGGAGCTCTACAAGGAGAACAACCGAATCAAAATATCTAGACACATGGGTCTTTTATGAGACTGATACTCCAACCAAGAACCATTCATGGATATAACCTAGAACCCCTGCTCAGATGTAGCCCATGGCATTTCAGTATCCAAGAGTTTACCCTAGTAAGGGGAACAGGGTCTCTGACATGAACTTAGTGGCTAGCTTTTTGACTGCCTCCCGTGGATGGGGGAGCAGCCTTGCCAGGCCACCAAGGAGGACAATGCAGCCAGTTCTGATGAGACCAGATAAGCTAGGGTCAGATGGAAGGGGAGGAGGACCTCCCCTATCCGTGGACTTGGAGAGTGGCATAGGAGGAGATGAGGAAGAGAGGGTAAGTTTGGGAGGGAATGAGGGAGGAGGCTACAGCTGGGATACAAAGTGAATAAACTGTAATTAATATAAAAAATAAAAATTTTAAAATAAATAAACTAACTAAAAAACAAACAAACAAAAAACAAAACAAAACTTGTGCTCTCTGCAAATGTTTTACCAGGCACTTTAAAGTTGCAGGTGCAATAATAGAAAGTAATTTGTATCAGTTACTTTCCTGAAAGTGTGTTGTGGTACCTGGATTACTGGGTTGTCTGCTTCTTCTGTGTGATTTTTTTTTTTTTTTTTGATAACTTTATCTGAGGGAGACTGACTATGCAAGAATCTTTGGCAGCTTAGCTTCCTCAGGTAGGACACTGCCTTGAGGCTGACCTTTTTCCAACCTTACTTAGCTTTCTCAAAGCTAAGAAGAGACTCAGTAACCATGAACCATGACAAACTGCACCACTCCCACCATTTTAAATCTGACTCTGGGGCATCTTGAGTCTTGACTTAATAATCAGATTTAAACTTAGTTTGTGTAGTTAAGACCATGGTCCAACGATCACACCTGGCAAAGGTAAACCCATTCATCGAATCACTTTTTTTTCCATCTATTGTTTGAGGTTCTTAATTGCTGGATCATGCAGTGGGAAACAAAGCGAAACAGTGTAAGTTTTCTGGAATGAAATACAAACTAAATAGAAAACTGGGCATTTTTTAGTTTTCCATGTTTTGAATGTCATTCATGACATCACTGAAGGTAAAACATAATAATTGTTAAAATGATTATTCCCAACAATGATTTATGGTCAGTGATATTTTATGTCTCTTGGTACAGATATGTGTGTGTATTCCTATTTACAAAATAAATAGAACACCTTAACATTCACATGAAAACCAGTTAACATGTTCACATTTGCATATATATTTAAGCATACTCCTAGAAATGCACAGAATGCTGATAGTTAGGTGAATATTTACATTTTTATTTTTAAGTTTTTATTTTATACACTATATGTGTGTTTTATATGCATATATATATGGACATATATGTGTGTGTATATATAAAAATACACACATACGCACACATACACACACACCACCACCACCACTAATAATACTGGTGTCCTCAGAGACCGGGAGAGGACAACAAATGTCCCAGAACTAGAATTAGAGATATGGTTATGAGTTGTCATGTGGAATATAGGAATCAAACACAGGTTCTCTGTAAGAGCAGAATGCACTCTTAGCCACTGAACCATCTCTTTAGCTCCCATATTAGATGTTACATTTAACATTTAGTAATTTTTTTTTCTTAGACACAGCTTTCATGTGAGCACTGAAACATTTCAGTTAGACTCTGAGCATGAAGTTACAAATAATTACACAAAGGTCAATCCCTTAACTGATGAACAATACATTATAGTCATCAGTTTAGAAAACACAATATAAACAGCACTATTAGATTCCAGTGTTTACAGTGTAATTTAATAGAGACGCATAGGTGGTATTAAACAGAAAGCAATCAAGGAAAATGACTTTCTGGCCTTGAAAACTAATATACATCTCTTTCTCCATTTCCTCACTAAAGTAAATTTCATAAAATAACAAGTAATTTAATGTATTTTAATTTAAATTGATGCAGAGATGCCATTTCGGGAAGAATTACTTTCAGTGTACTTGCTCCCTTTTGCATAAAAATATGGAAGGTTAATGAAAAGGAAGGTAAGCTGTGACTTACAGAGAAATTTTGTAATTATGTGACTCTCAATGATTAAATTAGGCTTCTAAAATGTATAAATTTATAAAAGTTAAATATTATGTACATATTTTAATTTATATACAGTTGAACTTTGGGAAAGAATTACTTTCACTGTACTTGCTTCTATTTGCCTAAAGATAGGGAGGAATCCTGCTTAAGGTCTAGTAAATGAAATTGTTTCCATGGTATCATGACTAATCAGAGATGGTAGGACTGACATTTACTGTGTTTTTGATGGAACTCAGGATGTTACTTATCCTAAGTCAATTCTTCTACTACTGAACCCCAGCCCCAGACTCTTGCTGAATTATTTTTATATGTTCATGTTAAATTCTTTCCATTCAAAAGCAACTAAATATACACATTTGGGTTTATTTTCTTCCAGTCTTCATACATCTGTTTGTTTGGCTTTATATGTGTGTCACATGTTTATATTTATTTTAGACACAGTTTTCTATTTTTCTAGATACTAAAGGCTAAGTATATTCTACATTATGATAAATTTTACAAGCATAATGTAAAGAACACCAAAGCTTACCATGGCTTAATTACATAATACTAAGCTATAAGTCATTATATATTATTTCTGTTCATTTTTATTATGTGACACTAAAGATATTTAGGAATAATTACTTTTTTCTATATTTGACATTCTTTCCTTAAATATTGAATCATAAAGTAATTATGTTTGGCTTTAAATATAGGGAGTTTAAGGCTTTGATACATCCTGCCAAATTGCTTTTCTTTTTTTTTCTTTTTTTTATTTTACTATTTTTTTTTATCAGTTACATTTTATTAACTCTGTATCCCAGCCGTGTCCCGATCCCTCATTCCCTCCCAGTCCCTCCCTCCCTCCCTTAACTCCACTGTGCCCCTTTCCAAGTCCACTGATAGGGGGGACCTCCTCCCCATTCATCTGATCCTGTTTTATCAGGTATCTTCAGGACTGGCTGCAAAGCCCTCCTCTGTGGCCCAACAGGACTGCTCCTCCCTTCAGGGGTGGGGAGACCAAAGAGCCAGTCATTGAGTTCCTGTTAGAAATAGTCCTTGTTCCCCTCACTTTGGGAAACCAATTGGTTACTGAGCTACCACAGGCTACATCTGAGTGGAGGTTCTAGGTTATATCCATACATGGTCCTTGGTTGAATGTCAGTCTCAGAAAAGACCCTGTGCCCAGATATATTTGGTCCTTCTGGAGCTCCTATCCTTTCCCCATCAGACTAACTCCCCTTCTTTCTTATGATTCCCTGTACTCTGCCAAAGGTTTGGTCATGAGTCTTTGCTTTGAAAACACTGCTAGTTAGAGTCTTTCAGATGCGCTCAGTAGACTCCTGTCATACGTTTAATGCACATCCCATCTGTCTTTCTAAACGAGGATTGATCATCTTACCCCATGTCCGCTCAATTGATTATCTTTTTTAGGTGTATAGATTTCATTATGTTTATCATATCTTATAGGTCTATATAAGTGAGTATATCCCATGTTTGTATTTCTACTGCTAGGATATTTCACTCAGAATGATCTTTTCTAGATCCCACCATTTGCCTGCAAATTTCATGATTTCCTCCTTTTTGATTGCTGAGTAGTATTCCATTGTGTAAAAATACCACAATTTCTGTACCCATTCCTCCGTTGATGGACATCTGGGTTGTTTCCAGGTTCTGGCTATTACAAATAAAGCTGCTATAAACATGGTTGAGCAAGTATCCCTTTTGTGTACTTGAACGAACTTTGGGTATATACCTACAAGTGGTATAGCTGGGTCTGGAGGAAGCACTATTCCTAATTGTCTTAGAAAGCGCCAGATAGCTTTCCAGAGTGGTTGTACCAGTTTACATTCCCACCAGCAGTGGAGGAGGGTTCCCCTTTCTCCACAACCTCTCCAGCATGTGTTATCTCTTGAGTTTTTCATCTTGTCCATTCTGATGGGTGTAAGGTGAAATCTCAGGGTCGTTTTGATTTACATTTCCCTGATGGCTAATGAGGATGAACATTTCTTTAAGTGTTTTTCTGCCATTCGATATTCCTCTGTCGAGAATTCTCTGTTTAGCTCTGTTCCCCATTTTTTTAATTGGATTACTTGGATTGCTGCTTTTCAGCTTCTTTAGTTCTTTGTATATACTGGATATTAGTCCTCTGTCAGATAAAGGGTTAGTGAAGATTCTTTCCCAATCTGTAGGTAGTCGTTTTGTTTTGATGACGGTATCCTTTGCTTTACAGAAACTTTTCAGTTTCATGAGGTCCCATTTATTGATTGTTGCTCTTAGAGCCTGTGTTGTTGGTGTTCTGTTCAGGAAGTTGTCTCCTGTGCCAATGAGTTCTAGGCTGTTCCCCACATTTTTTTCCAATTGATTTAGGGTATCTGGTTTTATGTTGAGGTCCTTGATCCACTTGGACTTTAGTTTTGTGCAGGGTGATAAATATCGATCTATTTTCATTTTTCTGCATGTAGACATCCAGTTGGTCCAGCACCATTTGTTGAAGATGCTGTCTTTTTTCCATTGAATGGATTTGGCTTCTTTGTCAAATATCGAGTATTCATAGGTGTATGGATTTATTTCTGGGTCTTCTATGCGGTTCCATTGATCCTCCTTCCTGTTTCTATGCCAATACCATGCATTTTTTATTACTGTTGCCCTGTAGTACAGCTTGAGATCAGGGATGGAGATACCTCCAGATGATCTGTTGTTGTACAGGATCGTTTTGGAGATTCTGGGTTTTTTGTTTCTCCATATGAAGCTGAGAATCTTTTTTTCAAGGTCTGTAAAGAATTGAGTTGGTATTTTGATGGGAATTGCATTGAATCTGTAGATTGCTTTTGGCAGTATGGCCATTTTCACAATGTTAATCCTACCAATCCATGAGCCTGGGAGATCTTTCCATCTTCTGATATCTTCTTCGATTTCTTTCTTCAGAGACTTGAAGTTTTTCTCAAACAGGTCTTTCACTTGCTTGGTTAGAGTCACACCAAGGTACTTTATGTTATTAGTGGCTATTTTGAAGGGTGTTGTTTCCCTAATTTCTTTCTCAGCCTTTTTGTCTTTGGTATATAGGAGGGCTTCTGATTTTTTTTGAGTTGATTTTGTATCCTGCCACTTTGCTGAAGGTGTATATCAGGTGAAGGAGTTCTCTGGTTCAATTTTTGGGGTCGCTCATGTATACTATCATATCTTTTGCAAATAGTGACACTTTGACCTCTTCCTTTCCGATTTGTATCCCCTTGATCTACTTTAGTTTTCTTATTGCTCTGGCTAAGACTTCAAGTACTATGTTGAAGAGATATGGGGACAATGGACAGCCTTGTCTTGTCCCTGATTTCAGTGGGATTGATTTAAGTTTCTGTCCATTGAGTTTGATGTTAGCTATAGGCTTGCTGTATATTGCCTTTACTATCTTTAGGTATGTGCCTTGTATCCCTGATCTCTTCAAGACTTTAAACATGAATGGGTGTTGGACTTTGTCAAATGCTTTTTCGGCATCTAAGGAGATGATCATGTGGTTTTTCTCCTTCAGTTTGTTTATGTAGTGGATTACATTGATGGATTTCCGTATGTTGAACCACCCTTGCATGCCTAGGATGAAGCCTACTTGGCTACGGTGGATGATATCTTTGATATGTTCTTGGATTCGGTTTGCAAGTATTTTATTGAGTATTTTTGCGTCAATGTTCATAAGAGAGATAGGCCTGAAGTTCTCTTTTTTTGTTGGGTCTTTGTGTGGTTTAGGTATTAAGGTGACTGTGGCTTCATAGAATGAGTTTGGTAATGTTCCTTCTGTTTCTATTTTGTGGAATAGCTTGAGGAGAATTGGAGTTAGCACTTCTTTGAAGGTCTTTTAGAATTCTGCACTGAAGCCATCTGGTCCAGGGCTTTTTTTGGAGGGGAGACTGTTAATGACTGCTTCAATTTCCTTGGGAGATATAGGGCTATTCAGTCTTTCTACCTGATCTTGACTTAGTTTTGGTAGATGGAATCTTTCAAGAAAATTATCCATTTCACTTAGATTTTCAAATTTTGTGGCATATAGGCTTTTGTAGTATGACCTAATAATTGTTTGGATTTCCTCAGTGTCTGTGGTTATGTCCCCATTTTCATTTCTGATTTTGCTGATCTGGATAGTTTCTCTCTGCTTTTTAGTTAGTTTGGCTAAGGGTTTGTCTATCTTGTTGATTTTCTCAACGAACCAGCTTTTTGTTTCATTGATTCATTGGATAGTTTTATTTGTTTCTAGTTGATTGATTTCAGCCCTTAGTTTGATTACTTCCAGCCGTCTGCTCCTCTTGGGTGTATCTGCTTTTTTTTTTTTTCTAGGTTTTTCAGTTGGGCCATTAAGTTGTTTGTATGTGATGTTACGAATTTCTTCTTGCAGGCACTTAGTGCTATAAATTTTCCTCTGAGCACTACTTTCAATGTGTCCCATAAATTTGGGTATGTTGTGCCTTCCTTTTCATTGAATTCTAGGAAGTCTTTAATTTCTTTCTTTATTTCTTCCTTAACCCAGCTGTCATTGAGTAGTAAGTTGTTCAGTTTCCATGTGCGTGTCGGCTTTTTGTTGTTTCTGTAGTTGTTGAGGTCGAGCTTTAGTCCATGGTGGTCAGATAGTATACAAGGGATTATTTCAATCCTTTTGTATCTGTTGAGGCTTGCTTTGTGGCCCACTCTCTAGTCTATTTTGGAAAAGGTTCCATGCGGTGCTGAAAAGAAGGTGTACTCTTTTGAGTTTGGGTGAAACGATCTGTAGACGTCTATTAGGTCCATTTGATTTAGGGATTCTGTGAGTGCTTTTATTTCCCTATTTGGTGTCTATCTAGTTGATCTGTCCCTTGGTGAGAGTGGAGTGTTGAAGTCTCCCGCTATTAAGGTATTAGGATCAATGTATGATTTAAGCTATAATAATGTTTCATTTACGAATGTCGGTGCTCTTGTATTTGGGGCATAGATATTCAAGATTGTGATGTCCTCTTGGTGGATTTTTCCTTTGATGAGAATATAGTGGCCCTCCTTATTTTTTTTTATTAACTTGGGTTGAAAGTCTATTTTATTAGATATTAGGATGGCTACTCCAGCTTGTTTTCTGGAACCATTTGCTTGAAAAACAGTTTTCCAGCCCTTTACTCTGAGGTAGTGTTTATCTTTGTTGCATAGGTGTGTTTCTTGGATGCAACAGAATGTTGGATCCTGTTTCCTTAACCATTCTGTTAGCTTGTGTCTTTTTATTGGTGAGTTGAGTGCATTGATATTGATAGATAATAGTGACCAATGCATGTTAGTTCCTTTTGTAATGGAGTCGCTGATCTAACTCTGTTTCATTGCTTGTTTCCTTTTCATTTTTGTTGGGATATTATCTGTATACCCTGTTTTCTTGGGTGAATTTGTTTTCATTGGATTGGAGTTTTCCTTCTAGTATCTTCTGTAGGGATGGTTTCCTGTGTAGATATTGTGTTAATTTAGTTTTGTCATGGAATATTTTGTTTTCTCCATCTATGTTGATTGAAAGCTTTGTAGGGTATAGTAGTCTGGGTTGACATCTGTGATCTCTTAGAGTCTCCATGATACTTGCCCAGGCCCTTCTGGCTTTCATAGTTTCTGATGAGAAGTCCAGTGTGATTCTGATAGGTCTACCTTCACATGTTACTTGGCCTTTTTCCCTTGCTGCTTTTAATATCTTTTCTTTGTTCTGTAGATTTAGTGTTTTGACTATGATGTGACGTGATGTGTTTCTTTTCTGGTCTAGTCTATTTGGAGTTCTGTAGGCCTCTTGTATATTTATGGACATCTCTTTCTTTAAGTTGGGAAAGTTTTCTTCTATGATTTTCTTGAAAATATTTTGTGGGCCTTGGAGTCTAGAGTCTTCTTTTTCATGGATTCCTATTATTCTTAGATTTTGTCTTTTCATAGCATCCTTGATTTCTTGGATATTTTGTGATTGGAACTTTTCTGATTTTACTTTTTCTTTGAGAGAAGTATCCATTTCTGCAAGTGTGTCTTCAGCTCCAGAGATTCTCTCTTCCATCTCTTGTATTCTGTTGGTGATGCTTACTTTTGTGGTTCCTGATCTTTTCTCCAAGTTCTCCAGCTCAATGTTTTTCTCATTTTGTGTTTTCTTTATTTATTCTAATTCTGTTTTCATGCCTTGCACCATTTCTTTCATGTGTTTGAATTTGGATTCCTGTCTCTCTACGATGGCCTCTATTTCTTTTTTCATTTCCTTCTCATATGCCACTAATTTTTCCTCTACTTGTGTATCTATTTGTTTGACTATGTTTGCCTGTGTTTCATTAAGGATATTGTCTATTTCTTCTTTCTTTGCCTCCAATTGACTGGCCATCTCTTTGAAAGACTTGTTCATTTTCTCCTTATGAGCCTCAAATAATTGGGCAAGCATGGCTTTAAAATCATTTTCCTGTGCTTCTGATGAATTAGAGTATCCATCAAATTTGGGATTTGCTGGTGAAGTCATGATGTCCTGATTTATGTTGGAAGTGTTCTTTCGCCTACCTCTGGCCATTGGCTTATCTGAAACCTTCCCTGTTTGTTTTTGGATTCTGCAGATCAGACTGGTGCTGTCTCTCTCTGGTATCTGGAGAGTTCTTCAGGAAGTTGAGCACTCTCAGCGTGTGCTGAGGACTAGCTGTACCTGTGGGAGGAAAGTACGCAGGCGCAAACGGGGCAAATGCAAGCGTGTGTGCACGCATGCGTGTGTGTGTCTGTGTGTGTAAGTGTGCGTGGACGTGTTTCTCGAGGGACAGAGTGATGGCTAATGTTGAACCCTTGAGTGTGTGGGAGGGGCTCTGCACTGTATATGTCGCAGGCGCTAATGATGACCGCAGAGCAATTTCTGGCATTAACTGCCTTAACTCCTCAATCAGGCCCACAGGGCAGGAACTTCAATGTCCCTAGTGCCCCTCTGTTTCCCAAAGTGGGTATGTGGGTGGGAGGGGGGTTCGATGCCTGGCTTCTGATTTAGAAGGACCCAGGATCTGGGGAACTGCAGATTCTCAAGGGTGCACTCACTTATAGGCAGGTCTCTTGGGAGAGATCGTGGTATCCGGGGCTTTTTGCTCTCTGGTTTGGTCCTGCTTCTTTGGTGTGCTCCGCCAGTTCTGTGCTGCTGTCACTGCCAGGTTCTGAGGTCTTGTTGCAGCTGGAGATTTCAGAGTGGTCACTTCAGCAGGGATGGGGTAACCAGGCTCTCTGTTCTCTGGTTTGGCCCTGGTTAGTCTTAAACTGGAGGGCTGTGGTGCCCCGCCAGTTCAGTGCTGCTCCACCGCCACGTCTCGCTTTAACTGGAGACTGGGTCGCTAGTCCCAATGCTTTCTGGGAAGTCCTGGGGTCTCTTCGTTGTGCTCTCCAAGCTTGGGAGGTCCAGCGCCTGGTGTGTCCAGTTTGTATGACGTTTCTGCCTGGTTTTGGTGAGTATATAGCGTATTCTCTGTCACTGGCATGGAAGAAGCCAGTCCATATTTCTATATGCTTTAGATCCCATTTCAATTTTGTTCAACAGCATTTTATAGAGGGCATAGGACACTGCATTCCATATGGAATAGCTGGGCTCAGAAAGGATCACCACATCATTTTCTTCTGGTTTAATCTTTGGGAAAACCGTTCCGGGTAGCAGCGTGTCTCTGGTGCAAGTCCCGCCCCTTATCCAAATTGCTTTTCTAAATGCTTTCCCAATTACTTGTCAGGCTCATTTTGTTTTACTCCTGGGAGCTTTTAATATCATTCTCTTTTATATCTTTCTCAAATTGACAATAAAAGTGATAGTCACAAATTGAGAGGTAGAAATTATGGTTTTTCATTTTTAATTACTAGAAAACACAAACTTTTTTGTATGTATAAATAATTCATTTTTTTTTCTGGGAAAATGACTTTGATTCACATTTTTTCTTGACTTGCTTGCAATTAGAGTATTGGGTAGAATCCAGCCTTCATTTTTTAGAATTGAATAAACCAATTCTTATCTTTAGGTAATGACAAGTAAGTAATATTCAAATTGCCTTATTCAAGCCTTTGAGATTCTTTTTCAACTTTCTAGAGCCTCTACCTACTTCCACTGCACACAATCTCTTCTGGGAGGCTTGTGACCACTTCTGGAGTATTACTTTCATACACAGGTGTATGAACAATAGCCAAAGGGTGATGCCTGATACTGCAATTAAAATGACTTATTATGTTAGATAGAATTCCTTGAATATTTTTTGTGTGAAGTACTATTACACGTATAATTTATATTGGAAATTCTACTACTTTGTATAAAACTGATGAAAACTCTATAGTTTCAAAAGTCCCCATTAGGACTAGGGATGTAGGTCAGTAGTTGAGGTCTTACCTAGCATGTATGAAGCCCTGAGTCCCACCCCCAACACTGCAGAAAGAAAAAGAACAACAACAGCCCATAGCAGTTCAGTGTCCAAGTGGGTTACATAGTCATGGGAGGAGGGACTGCCTCTGACATAATCTGATTGGCCTGCTCTTTGATCATCTCCCCCGGGGGGGGGGGGGGAGCAGCCTTACCAGGCCACAGAAGATGACAATGCAGCCACTCCTGACATGATCTGATAGACTAAGATCAGAAAGAAGGAGAGGAGGACCTCCCCTATCAGTGGACTTGGGGAGGGGCATGTGTGAAGAAGGCGGAAGGAGGGTGGGATTGGGAGGGGAGGAGGGAGGGGATTATGGGGGGATAAAAAGTGAATAAAGTGTAAAAAAAAAAACAAACTTGACCTTACTAAGCTGATTTCCAAATCTATGGTACTTTCTGCCAATACAGCAAATATGAAAATTGATAAATTTTACTGGTTTTGTAGTAGGTCAAAGACAAAGGAGTTGGGGAATCATGGGATGCAATTTGATACAGTAAGACACTGAGCCAAGAACATACATAGGAATGAATCCCCACAAAGATGCACAGAGTATCTAGAAATAAACTCTCCTGGAGTTAAACAGTAATGCAGAGATATAAGAGGAAAAGGGGGGGAAAACACCACATCATCAAGTTTAAATGTAATGGGTTTCCACTAAAGACCTGTAAATGTTCTTTTCTGTCTGGCTGTGTGTGAGTGGTGATACCACCATTTTCAATTGGCAAAGACTTGTCTCTTTATCTAAGAAAGGTTTGTCAAGGATTAAAGGCTCCTGAGATCTAAATTATGTCTCTTTCAACAAGGTGGAATGCAGTTGGCCTCTCTTTAGACATGGCTTCACATTTCAACTTACAGTGCTAACTCATATGACAGCTTGGACCTGTGCCCAAAGCTTTGGAGTGTAAAGAGTTTGATTAAAGTACTTAAAAACAAAAGTGCATGCAGATATTTGTTTCTGTTCTTTGACCATTCAAGGGCTTTTCTCATCCTAGAACTTTTGCAGTGATTTTTCTGACCCGTTGTAACACACTTACCTTTGACATCATGTGTTTGGCATTAAACTCATATCTCACCTCTAAGGAAGAGTCTTCGTCTGACTGTGTTCCAATTCTCCACTCTATTCTATCCTTCAGTGATTACTTGTGTATGGCAGTAATTTGCATGCTGGCATTTATTTAGTTGGTTTATTGGTTATTAGCTAAATTGTTAGCTAAATAATCAGCATTTGTGTGTACATGTGGTGTTTGTACATGTCCATGTGGGCTGTGTATGTGTGTGAGTGTGCATGTATGTATATGTGCATGTGTGTAGAAGTCAGAGCTTGATGCGCAGTATCTTCCTTAGTCATTTTCCACCTAATTGTTTTTGTTTTTTTTTTTGCCTGTGTACTTATTTTGGCTGTTATTTTTGTAAATGTTCATTTATCTGTGCTTCTATGAAGGCATTTATGCATGGCAACAAACTCCATTCCCAGGAACTTTGATACCTCTTCTGCTCTCTGTGTGTATTGCATCCACATGGCATACACTTAGACACAGATGCATACACATAAAATTTTTTAAAGTCTTTTTGAACAATATTTTATTAATTCTTTGATAACTTCATATAATGAATTTTGATATATATGTTCACTTTTCTCCTAAATCCTATCAGAGTCAATCCTACCTCTATACCATCACCACTGCATTTGGAATGTCAAATCCTCTAATTTTTTTTGAGACAGGGTCTGTGTCTAATAGCACTGACTGTCCTGGAACTTACTATATAGAACAAGCTGGTCTCTAACTCACAGTGATATGCTTACCTCTGCCTCTTGAGTGCTAGGATTAAAGGCCTGTGCTAAAATGCCTGTCCTCCTCCATTTAAAATTTAAAAACAAAATTTTAAAAGATGTTTATTTGAATTTTATTTATTTAATCTCTTTACAGAGTAATCCAAGTCCCCTCCCTCCTCTCCTGACAGTCCGCCCCCCATGCCCTGCCATCACACTTCCATCTCTCCTCCTTTTCAGAAAAGAGGAGGCTCCTATGGGATACCAAACCACCCTAGCACCTTAAATCACAGCTGGACTCAGAGCATCTTCTCCCACTGGAGCCAGAGGAGGCAGCCCAGCTAGGGGAATGTATCCAAAGGCAGGTAACACAGAGACAGCCTCTACTCCCATTGTTAGGGGACCCACATGAAGATCAAGATGCACATCTACTACAAATGTGTAAGGGGTCTCAATCTGGCCAATGTAAGCTTGGTGGTTCAGTCTCTGTGAATCCCCATGGGCCCAGGTTAATTGGCGCTGTAGGTCTTCTTGTGGTGTCCTTGAACCCTCTGGCTTCCCCAATCCTTCCACAAACTCTTCCTCAAAATTCCCTGATTTCTGCCTATTGTTTGGCATGTTTCCATCAGCTGCTGGATGAAGCCTCTCAGAAGGCTATGCTAGAAGTTATTCTAGGCTCCTGTCTGCAAGCATAGAATAGTATCATTAATAGTGTCAGGGGTTGGCTCTCTCCCATGGTATGGGTCTCAAGTTGGACCAGTCATTGGTTTGCCATTCCCTCAATCTCTGCTCCATATTTATCCCTACACTTCGTGCAGGCAAGATAAATTTCGGGTTGAGAATTTTGTGGGTGAGTTGGTGTCACCCTCCCTCCACTAGAAATTCCACCTGTATACTTCAGGCTCCTTAACTCCCATTGCTAGAAGTCTTCATCCCTATAGATTCCCGGGGGCCTCCCCTGCCCCAGAGATGCTCCCTATCAATTTGATTTCTGATTTCCATTCTCTCCAAATTCAACCTCCTACCCCCATTCTCAAACTCACCTCACCTGATCCCCAAGAGACAGTAGAATTCTCACCATGTTATACAGTAATAAACAACAGAGGAACACTATCTCAAACAAGATGGAAGGCAAAGACTAACAGCCAAGGTTGTCTTTAACCTCCACATCCATACCTTGACATGTGTACACCTGCAAGCACATAGGACACACAGACATACAGACACACACATACACACACCCATTTGTGTATATATGTATGTATGTATATATATATATGTATGTATATGTGTATGTGTATGTATATGTATATATATATATATATATATATGCGCATGATATGCCCAAAAAAGATTTTAAAAAAAGAAAAAAAAAAGACATTTGAAGAAGAGAACATGGTGCTGAAATCTTTTTCGACATTTGTGATGTTGCACTTAATTTCATACTGACATTAGTACAAGTTTTGAGATATGTGAGATTTGGAGTAGAAATGCATTCTGATAAGTTTAATCAGAATAAATTCTTGGCAAAATGAATCACTCTGCATCTTTTCCTGCTAAGCTAATTGACTGTCCAATCCATGATATGACCCATCTGTTTGGTTTCTTTTTTATAGGTTCAGAGCAGGGGTTTGAGACTTAGTTATTGTGTTTAATGCAGTAAATGCAGCTAACATATATATATATATATATATATATATATATGTATAATTTTTTCTTCACAATTTATTCATTATATATCCTGATTGAAGCCCTTTCCTCAACTCCCTCAAGTCCCACCCTCCATCCCTCTTGCTTCTATCCCCTTCCGCTAGTCCACTGAAAGGGGGATTTCTCTACTATTTCCATCTGCCCATAGCTTGTGAATTGTCTTCAGGACTGCTTGGATCCTCTTCCTCCCTGGCCTGGCAAGGCCATATCACCAAAAGTGAGTGATCAAAGAGTAGTCAACTGAGTTCATGATAGAGGCTGCCCCTGATCCCCTCACTCAGACATCCACAGAAAAACTGAGCTGCCAATTGGACACATCCGAGCAGAGGGTCTAGGTCCTCTCCATGCATGGTCTTTCATTGGTGCATCAGTCTCTGCAGGAATCTCTGGGCTTAGATCTCAGTTTTGTTGGTCTCCTTGTGGAACTCCTGTCTCTTCCATGTCACTCTATTTTCACACCTCTCTTCCTCGATAAAGTTCACTGTGCTCTGCCCAAAGTTTGACCCTGAGTTTCAGCATCTGCTTTGATCCCCTGTTGGGTGAATCCTTTTAGAGGACCCTCTATAGTCCTACAGCTGATAAACACCTTCAGCAAAATGGCTGGACACAAAATTAGCTCAAAAATCAATAGCTTCCCTATATACAAAAAAAATATATTTTTTAAGAAACCTAGGAAGTTATAGCAACGTTGCAAGATTTGATCTATAAATCATCTACATTGAACTAAAGCATGAGGCTAGGTACTATGTAAGAAGCTCCACATTGTCAATAAGCATCAGAAAAGGAAACTTAAGAAAAAGTAGAGGAACCATTAATTTTCAAGTCGAGTTGGATCATCACAATAGCAGGCTCCTTTTAAGCAAATAATTTTGTGCATGTAATCCACGTATCAGCCTGATCTGGGATTGGTAGTTTTCATTTTGTATGGTTTGCATTGCTGTAGAGTCTCACAGATACTATGCATGTACTCTATCACCAAGTTACATCGTCAGATGTCATTCTGAGGGGTGGTCCCAAAAAATGCCAATCCAAATGTCCTAATTATGCTAGGGATATTTTGCATTGTTTTAAATCATGGCCAAGCAGATATTCTAACATGAATGGGAAGCTGGACGCCAGCTCCAGACACCCCAGCTTTAATTTACGCAGAAGGTCATAGGAGTTTTTCCCTGGATTTTTTTACAGAAGTGTTCATAGACTGGTCTTGACAACTGAGAGTGAGAATTGATTTTTTTTATAAAGCACACTGGTCTCTCAAAAGAGACTCAAACTTGATAAAACCCTGAGTAACATCATCTGTGCTCCATTTGAGGCCTTGTCTTCACAAAATTGTCAGTTTGTTTTGGCTGTCTGTTAAGTATTTCATCAAACCACTAGCCAGAAAGGTTTCAACTTATCTTTAGTCTGGTGTTGTGAAATAACTGGAAACACCTCTTTCCAAAAATAATTTTCGTGAGAAGTTTAAAATTTTATATCTTCCCTCAAAGATTCCTGTGGATTTAGATACATACTGTTTCAGCATGCTTTCTTTTGGCTCCATCTCTTTCTTCTTGCGGGTGAAGTATTCACTGCTGGAGAAATGTGGGGATCCAGAGACACTTGGCTTGCTGCTGAGCACAAACTTAGGACTTGAGGTGGGGACTGATAAGCTCTGCTTGGCTGAGCTGGAAACACTAAGCAGTGCAGGGTATGGAAAGACCCACAAGGAGGTGGTTCCCTTTCACCCGAGGAGGAGTGATTTAGAGAAAAGTTAAGAGAAAGGGCAGAAGGCTCAGCTATATGACACAGCATATACTTCCCTACCAAGCAAGAAAACATAGCTTTCACTCAAGCACAGCAAAAGAGACAAGAGATGAGAGAAATTGACAGGAGTAGGACATACTTTTTGAGTGCAATTGTATAAGAGTTACCAGGAAGACTCAATGAAAGCTAGGTTTTAGGTTGAACTCCTGGTCATGTAGGCAGCTGATTAGAATTAGTAAGGATCCATTTCCTTATGTGAAGCTGCATCCCCAATAAAGGCATGAGGCCTAGATGACAGCATAAAGCAAAACTTCCAAAGCAGCACCCAGGACGCCAAGTCTCTCACATGCTGGGGCTGCCTTTCCAGTACCTGAGTATTCAGTCATAGCACTGTTAAGGGCATATCTTCTTCATCTTGCCACAGATCATCTCAGTGGCCATTGTTTCACACCTGCATCTTTCAAATTTTACCTGTTCTGCCCATTTCCTCTTGGGGCCTTGTGGTTTTCAAACTCTGACTTGGGATGAAAACTGAAGGAGCAGATATCACTAAAACTTCCAATTCTACAATTTTGAAGCAAGGCCAAACAATTGCTGGCACTACTACTTAGGCATTGAGAGAACTGATGTGGAAGTAGATTGCAAAGCACTCATTGGGGCTGGAGAAGAAAATAAGTCTTTGTACCTGGTAAGTATGCTTCCTTTCTCAAAATGGCTGATGGCAACATGAGGCAAGAAAACATTTCTGGGAAGTATTTTAGCCTGTCAGCCTTGCTCAACTCTGATTTTATGTCAAGATAGCCCAGAATTGGAAACATTGAGGGATAGGGTAGGACTTTCTAATCATTTCCAAGAGTGGATGCTGGAGACAGAGAAGATCTGTCTATAGACAACTGATCTAGTTTCAGTTTAAGACACTAGCTCTGGGGCATGCACGTTATTCATAGTTGTAGTGTGAGCATACGTTTTGTGCATACACATGTGCACATATGGCACACTAGTATGCTAGATACTAAGCATGAGTCTGCACATTTTACATAGTTCAAGCTCTATACGTTACTGTATTTTCTTTTGCATTTTTCTGAGATAGGTTTTAACTCTGTAGCTAAGGCTGGCCTGAAACTCACTACATAATCTAGGCCAGCCTCAAATTCACAATCTGCCTGCCTCAGCCTTCCAATTGCTGCTGTTACAGTTATGTGACAGCATACCTGTTTTGACTATACTTTGTTAATATGAGGCAATTTCGATTTTAAAAATGAGAAAACTAATGAAATAGTTAAGAAGGTAAAGGTACTTCCTGCCAGATCCAAAGAAAAGAGCTTGATTTCCGAAATTGGCTACCTGATTTCAATTTCCAGGACCCACATGGTAGAGGAGGTGAGAGCTAACTTCTGTGGTTTGTTATTTGATTTCCACGTGTGTGCTTTGGGAAGCATATGCCCACAAAATTGTATTAATTTAATAGATGAATGAAAAACATAATTTTTAAAAGGAGAAATTGCTTGGTGTGTGGTTATTGGAGCCAGTGTATTGATGCTAGAATGGATTCCTCTATTTCTGACAGTTGTCTGAAAATGATTGTTAAGGCCTTATTGTTAAGCCTTTCCCATGCATGTTTCTTTATTTTTTTTGTTTTTTAAATTTTATTCATTGTTTTATTAAATACAGATTATTCACTTTGTATCCAATCTGTAACCCCCTCCTGAGTCCCCTTCCAATCCCACCTTTTTCCTTCAACTCCTCCAATGCCGCCCTCCAAGTCCACTGATAGGGGAGGTCCTCCTCCCCTTCCCTCTGATCTATCCTACTCTATCAGTTCTTATCAGATCTGGATGCATTGTCTTCCTCTGTGGCCAGGTAAGGCTGCATGCCCCTCAAGGAAGGTGATCAAAGAGCAGGCCACTGAGTTCATGTCAGAGACAGTCCCTGTTCCCATTACTAGGGAACCTACGCTACCATGGACTACGTCTTTGCAGGGGTTCTAGGTTAGCTCCATGAATGGTCCTTGGTTGGAGTATCAGTCTCAGAAAGAACCCCTGTGGCAGATTTTTTTTTTTTTTTAGCTTTCCTTGTGGAGCTCCTGTCCCCTCCAGATCTTTCTATCTCTCCCTTCTTTCATAAGATTCCCTGCACACTGACCAAAGTTTGGCTATGAGTCTCAGCCTCTGCTTTCATACCCTGCAGAGTAGAGTCTTTCAGAGTTCCTCTGTGGTAGGCTCCTGTCCTGTTCTCTGTTTTCTTCCTCTCCCGATGTCCATCCAATTTGCCTTTCTGAATGACGATTGAACATCTTACCCAGGGTCTTCCTTCTTGCTTAACGTCTTTAGGTGTATAGATTTTAGTATGCTTATCCTATATTATATGTCTAATATCCACTTATAAGTGAGTATATACAATGTGTGTCTTTCTGCTTCTGGGATACCTCACTTCCTATGCAAGTTCAAACTCTAAAGAAGTTTTCATTGCCCAAGGATCGAAAGTATTGGAGCTGATATGATGGAGATTCTTGGCTCTAGGTTTGTCATAGCTTCACTAATGCCCCGGAAGGAGATGGGGTTCTGACACCAGAGTGGTTTTTAGTGAGTTGAACACTTACATAAATATTTTTGGGAATTATTTAACCTGAGTAAAATTTAATAAGAGATATAGACCCCAGATACTCTAAAATTGCTGCACAATTAGTATCAAGATAGAGTATGTATAACCTTGGTCATAGTTCATTTCAAAATGTATACCTCAAGAAAGCTTTAGTCATTTCCTAGGTGCTAGACAGTTCTCAAACACTCATTACTATTTACTGTTCCTCTCATTTTATTATGCTGCTTATCAGGGATGCAGTGCCGATGCTTAAGCTTTGTCACTGAGTCTCAGCTGCCTTTGTAATCTAACAATGGCACTGTTTGGGCCAATTCTCTATTCTCCAAGCCACCTGCTGAAATAGATTTTTTATTTATTTTTTTGCTAAAAACGCCCTCTGTTCCTCATCCTTTATGGCTCTAATGCTCCTGAAAACATAAAAAAAATGCCAACCTGCTCTGGATAATTAGGACTTTCCTGCTTATGATATCCCCAATAAGTACTGTCAGTAACATTAAGTTAATATAGATGATGAAGTTTCATGTCTGTATTTGTTTCCTAGCACTGCTGTACCAAATTACATGGCTTAAAAGAGCAGATTCAGATCAGCATGTTAGCAGGTTGAATTTCTCATGAGACCTGAAAGTACTCAGTTCCTTGTCCCTCCCATAGATTCTGCTGTTGTGTTAGAAATCATTGACACTTCTTGTCTTGCTGGGGCATCTATCTGATCTTTGCTTTCATCTTTATGTGGTGCAGGTCTTTGTGTACAAATTTCTTAGTTCATTAAGGTTTAAGGTCTGTCTTAATGACCTTATTTTAATTTGATAAATTGATAAGGTTACATTTTGTGGCTTGGATAGAACTGAGAGGTGTGGGAGATACACACAGTATTCAGTATGTAATGATGTGCTACCCAAATTTACTCATCTGGTTGTCCTTCATCTAGTTCATAGCTCCTCAGAGGTGAGAACAATTTTTTCTTTTCCTGAAGATTCCAGCAGAGGGCTTTGCCCCAGGCCTTCCAGTGTCCTAGGCTCTCTGTTATCCATGGCCTGCTCTTGTTGCATCACAAGGCTGGAAAAGAAGAGGAATCCTTGTTCTTTTCTTTACAGGACAATGTATTTTTTTTCACTCCTCTGCTATCATTTCTCACTTTCTCTTGACTCAGTTGTAGTATGTGCATCCAGACTCACATATAAGCATGCATTATAAAATGATTGGATCATACTCTAAGATGTGTGTACTTGGGGGATTCTATTGCTATGCTCCAAAATTCAGTCTCAGAAGCCCTCTCTTCATCACCAGTGCCCAAGAAATGAGTGCGGGAGAGAAAGAAAATAGGCTTTAATAGATCTGGAAAGAGACAGATTAATGTCTTAATTACCATCATCTGTTTCTTTGGGGATGTGCTAAAGTTTGCATGAGGATCAAGTTAAGGGCTAAGGTACAAATGTCAGCATTTTCCCAGGAGTCTGTGCTAGACATTTTGTCCTAGACCTGAGGGGGTGAACTGTTTATGACAGGATTGTTTTATCTTGAGTTTGGAACATTTCAGTTTTAGATCAATTTTATGGTCTTAAAACTAGATCATAAAAATAAATAAGATCACAAGAATGTAATGTGAAGGTCATTGGCTGAGAAAGGGGAAAAGAAGAGGAATAAAGAAAGTTGGAGTCACTTATGGCAGTAGTGAGAATGTTACAGTGTACTTGTGGTGGCTAATCTTCACTGTTAACTTGAATGAATTTACAATTGACTAAGAGACTCCATGTGTCTATGAGAATATTCACTGAGAGGAGAAAGGCCCATTCTAAATGCATGTAGCACCACCCTATGGGTGGTAAGGACTGAATAAAGGGAGGAAACAATGAAAACTAAAGGATCACAGCTGATCCCCTTCCTTTATGAACTCTATGTCAGTCAAGAAGTGAGAAGCTCTCTTCTGCCACGCCACATTCCAATTCTATGATGTTCTGCTGAAGAACATGGGGCCGTCTTTTTTCCATTGAATGGTTTTGGCATAATTATTTTTAACTTTTTTAAATTTTTTATTAATTACACTTTAATCATTTTGTATCCCCCCATAAGCCCCTCCCTCCTCCCCTCCCAATCCCACCCTCCCTTCCCTTTCTGCATGCATGCCCCTCAACAAGTCCACTGATAGGGGAGGTTCTCCTCTCCTTCTTTCTGATCTTAGTCTATCAGTTCTCATCAAAAGTGGCTGCATTGTCCTATTCTGTGGCCTGGTAAGGCTGCTCCCCGCTCAGTGGGAGGTGATCGAAGAGCAGGCCAATCAGATTATGTAAGAGGCAGTCCCTCCTCCCATGACTATGTAACCCACTTGGACACTGAACTGCCATGGGCTACATCTGTGCAGGGGTTCTAGGTTATCTCCATGAATAGTCCTTGGTTGGAGTATGAATCTCTGGGAAGTTCCCTGTGTTCAAATTTTCTTGTTCTGTTGCACTGCTTGTGGAGTTGCTGTCCTCTCTAGCTCTTGCTATTTCCCACTTCTTACATAAAATTCCATTCACTCTGCCTGACAGTTGGCCATCAGGTTCAGCATCTGCTTTGATAGTTCCTAGTTTCTTTCCTGTTTTCTTCTTCTGGCTTTCAGAGGCCCTCTTAGCAGGTTCTTAGGTTGTTTCCTGTTTTCTTCTTCTTCTGATGTCCATCCTCTTTGCCTTTCAGGATGGGGATTGAGCGTTTTAGTTAGGGTCCTCTCTCTTGCTTAGTTTCTTTAGATGCACAGATTTTAGTGGGTTTGCCCTATGTTGTATGTCTATATGAGTGAGTATATTACGTGTGTCTTTTTGCTTCTGGGACAACTCACTCAGGATGATCCTTTCCAGATCCCACCATTTACCTGCAAATTTCATGATTTCCTTATTTTTCATTGCTGAGTAATACTCCATTGTATAGATGTACCACAGTTTCTGCATCCATTCTTCAGTTGAGGGGCATCTGGGTTGTTTCTAGCTTCTGGCTATTACAAATAAAGCTGCTACAAACATGGTTGAGCAAATGTCCTTTTTGTGTACTTGAGCCTCTTTTGATATATGCCTAGGAGTGGTATGGCTGGATCTTGAGGAAGTGCTATTCCGAGTTGTCTGAGAAAGTGTCAGATTGATTTCCAGAGTGGTTGTACAAGTTTACATTCCCACCAGCAGTGGAGAAGGGTTCCCCTTTCTCCACAACCTCTCCAGCATGTGTTGTCACTTGAGTTTTTGATCTTGGCCATTCTCATGGGTGTAAGGTGAAATCTCAGGGTTGTTTTGATTTGCATTTCCCTAATGGCTAATGAGGTTCAGCATTTCTTTAAGTGCTTCTCTGCCATTCGATATTCCTCTCCAGAGAATTCTCTGTTTAGCTCTGTTTCCCATTTTTAAAGTGGATTACTTGGTTTGCTGCTTGTCAGCTTCTTTAGTTCTTTATATATACTGGATATGAGTCCTCTATCAGATAAAGGGTTGGTGAAGATTCTTTCCCAATCTGTAGACATTCGCTTTGTTTTGATGACAGTGTCCTTTGCATTGCAGAAGCTTTTCAGTTTCATGAGGTCCCATTTCTTGATTGTTGCTCTTAGAGCCTGTGCTGTTGGTGTTCTGTTCAGGAAGTTTTCTCCTGTACCAATGAGTTCTAGGGTATTCCCCACTTTTTTTTTCTAGCCGATTTAATGTGTCTGGTATTATGTTGAGGTCTTTGAGCCTCGTGGACTTTAGTTTTGTGCAAGGCTGTGGACCTTTCCCTCCTCTCCCCATAATCCTAGCTTTCTTTTCCTCTCCCCCCCCCCTTAATTCATTATCTCCTGTCTGCTGAAGGGGAGAAGCAGACCTCTGACCCTCTTCACATCATTTGTGACAGCCTTTTTCAACTTACATCATTTGTGAGTCTGAAAGTGTGTCAAGGAGTGTGACAGCTCTCCAGCACTGTGGCTACAAAGCTTTTATTCTCAGACCATCATCAAGGAAACTTCCTTTATGTTTAAAAACAGTGAAGCCAAGGAATACAGCCTAGCATGCATGGTGCTTTGGGTTCCATCATCAATAGCACTACTCCTATCACCACATTAATAAATGAAGCAAAAAGACAAAGTGGTGCTCACTTTTTCTTTTTCTTTTCTTTTCTTCTTCTTCTTCTACATCTTCTTTTGTGATACTGAGTTTTCCAAGCCTCAGTGTCAGGATTCTCCTCCTACCTCAGTATCTTGCGTGTTAGAATTGCATTTACCACCACACTCAGAATAAAAAATGAAACAAAACAAAAATCCCACAGTTGTTTTCCAAAAGGGTGTATTCGTTGCTAAACATTTTTATCTAATTCTGAAGAAGATTTGAAGCAGGTGAATAAAATATTTTGACTGTTTTTTTTTTGTCTCAGATTTATTTTCATTATTATTATTATTATTATTATTATTATTATTATTATTATTTGTATCCCGTTGTGGCCCTCTCCCTGGTATCCTCCTAATACCACCCTCCCTCCCTGTTCTCCCTCTATACCACTCCCTTAGTCCACTGATAGGGGAGGTCCTCCTCCCTTCCATTTGACCCTAGCCTATCAGGTCTCATCAGGACTGATTGTCTGCATTGTCTTCCTCTGTGGCCTGGCAAGGCTGCACTACCAGGGGAACGTGATCAAAGAGCCAGCAACTGAGTTCATGCCAGAGACAACCCCTGCTCCTTTTACTAGGAAACCCATTTGGAGACTGAGTCTATCTATGGGCTACATTGGCAGAATGCATGGAATTTTATGAAAGAAGGGTAGATAGAAACACCTGGAGGGGATAAGATTTCCAAAAAGAGACCGATAAAGAAAAAAACAAAAAACAAAAAACTGGGCCCTGGGTGCCCTGCAGAGACTGATACCCCAACTAAGGTCCATGCATGGAGAGAACCTTTTGATTGCTTTTAAAGATAAATAAATCAGACATCCTGGAGAAAGATAATCTGTAATCCCTGGGTGTGCTTCCTTTATATTGGGTCATAGTGTTGAGGTAAAGTGGTAATACATTTTGTCTAGTGTGATTGTAATGGATAAAGATACTCTACTGCTTTCAAACAACAAAGGGTAAAGACAAAAGCTTCCGTATGAAACAAGACTCATTATGATGATGACATTTTCTAAAAATGCCATCCTTTTCATATCAAATATGATGAAGAAACCATTTATCTGGTTTTAGGTATATTTTGAAAAGCCTTTAAAGACAATCATGTTCAAGTATCTTGAAGCAGCTGCATATGGAAAACGGTTTCTATGGCAACTTATGGAAGCTTGATGGTTTTTATCCCTTTCAAGAGCATAAATCACCCAATGGCCTGAGGCTTTGATGAAGGTCTCCTTTCTCATACAAACCATTGCTGTTTGTTTTTGTACTATATATTTTTATTGTCTTGGAGAACAGGGGAAAAGGTTACTATGCTTCCAAGAAGATTTCAAATCTGTCTTTTTATGTGAGTGGGGAGTGCTGTAGAGAAGATATAAATAACATCATTTTAGACTTTGTTTCCCAAAGTCAAATGTATGTGTGGTTTATGTTGTTTCAATTTTGTCCCCAATTGTGATGAGTATCTTGCCAGGGAAGCGTCATGCTGAACAAAAGATGAGGAACTGTCTAGTCAAAGCTCTTCTCAATGTGTAGTAGTTGAGTGCTTCCTTCCTCCAAATATATTTGGATCTCTCTATAGAGAGCATGTCCCAGGGCTTTGGATACTGGAAGGCTCCACATGATTTTAATCAAGATATTCTTTCCAAGAAAGTTAATAAAGGAACCCTTCTGATTTTAATTAAAATTCTGCCTACTCAGAGGATGTGTCTCAACAATGAAAGCCTTTTGTCATGGAAAGGACTATGAGCTGGAACACAGAGGACCTAGAAACTGAGCAATATTTCAGACCCAGCTCTGCCTTATGCCTTCATAGGTGTGTAACCCTGAGCTAATCTCCATTTCCTAATCTGAGAAATGGGCACAGCAATGCCAACCACAAAGCTTATAGAAGAGTATGTGGGAGTGTTGGAATATGCAGTGCTGTACAAATGTGAGCTGGTTATTATCATAAATTGGAAGTTTCCTGATCTTTTGCAAAAGGCTAGAAATATCTTATACTTGGTATGACTAACGGAAATCAGTTTCAATATATTTAAATATTTTAGTTTCTTAGACAATATTAAAAGGCTTACTATATAATCATACTAAAGGATACAACTATACCCATTTATTTCTTCATCAAAAAGTCATTTTTATTAAGAGTCATCTTTTCTAGTTCCATCCATTTGTCTGCAAATTTAATAATTTCCTTGTTTTTAATTTCTGAGTCATATTCCATTATGTAAATGTTCCACAATTTCTGTATCTAAGTTGGTTCCAGATTCTGGCTATTACAAATAAAGCTGCCACAAACATAACTGAGCAAATGTCCTTACTGAATAGTGCAACATCTTTTGAGTATACACCCAGGAGTGGTATAGCTGGATTTGAGGGAGTGCTTTTCCCATTTTTTTTTAGAAAGATCCAGATTGATATTCAAAGTGGTTGTACAAGTTTGCACTGCCACCAACAGTGGAGGAGTGTTTGCCTTTCTCCAAATCTTCTCCAACATGTGTCACTTGAGTTTTTGTTTTTTGCCATTTTGGTGGGTGTAAGACAGAATCACAGAGTTATTTTGATTTGCATTTCCCTGATGACCAAGGAGGTTGAATATTTCTTTAAATGTTTCTCTGCAATTCAATATTTCTCTGTTTAGAATTCTCTGCTTAGCTTTTTACCCCATTTTTAATTAAATGTATATATTTTTAATATTATTTACAATTTATTCACTTTATATTCCAGATGTAGCCCCTCCCCTCCTCCCCTCCCAACTCCATACTCCCTCCCTCATCTCCTCCTATGCCCCTCTCCAAGTCCACAGTTAGGGGAGGTTCTCCTCCTCTTCCTTCTGACCCTAGCTTATCCAGTCTCATCAGAACTGGCTGCATTGTACTCCTCTATAACCCATTTTTTAATTGGATTATTTGGTTTGTTGGTGTCTAGTTTCTTGAGTTCCTTACATATTCTGGATGTCAGAAGTAAAGTTGGTGAAGAACTTTTCCCAGTCTGTAGGCTATCGTTTTGTTCTGTTGACAGTGTCTTATGCTTTAAAGAAGCTTTTCAGGTTCACAAGGTCCCATTTATTAATTGTAGATCTTAAAGCCTGAGCTGTTGGTGTTCTATTCAGGAAACTATCTCCTGTGCCAATAAGTTCAAGATTCTTTAACACTTTTTTTCCAATATATTTAATGTGTCTGGTTTTATGTTGAGATCTTTGATAAAGTCCAATTGGACTTTAATTTTGTGCATGTTGATAGATATGGGTCTATTTGCATTTTTATGCATGTAGACATCCAGTTAGGACAGCACCATTTGTTGAATATGCTATATTTTTGCCATTGTATGGTTTTGACACCTTTGTCAAAAATTAAGTATCCGTATGTGTGTGGGTTTATTTCTGGGTCTTCTATTCAATTCCATTGATCCACCAGTCTGTTTCTATGCCAGTACTATGCAGTTTTTATTACTGTTGCTCCATAGTACAACTTGAGATCAGGGATGGAGATACCGCAAGATTTTTTATTGTAGAGGATTGCTTTAGATAGTCTGCGTTTTTTGTTATTCCAAATGAAATTAGGAATTGTTCTTTCAAGTTCTATAAAGAATTGTGTGTGAGGAGGACCTCCCCTATCAGTGGACTTGGAGAGGGGCATGGGAGGAGATGAGAGTGGAAGGGTGGGATTGTGAGGGAATAAAGGAGAGGGTTACAACTAGGATACAAAGTGAATTAAATGTAATTAATGTAAAAAAATAAAATTTTAATAAAAAAGGATTGTGTTGCTAATTTGATGGGACTTGCATCTTTGTTTGAGGATAGTAAATACAACTATTCAACAAACACACTTAAACACCAACTGTATCCTGACACAGGAAGAGATAAAGCAAAAAAAATAATTAACCTCTTATCATCCAGGAAATGAGTTTTCTGAGCTCCATGGTTACCCTAGTGACAAGAGGAAAGGGGGATGTCATCCAGCCCTTCCCTGTTAGTCCAGCCATATGCATCTTTGTGGACTTCATTCACTTCATAAAAGAACACCTTTTAGAACTTTACCTGCCAGGAATATGTACATTTTAGTAATTTACACAAAGGTGAAGAATAAACTGTACTGCTACTTAGATGTTTGATGACGTTAAAGGGAGAGTTCACTGTGTTTCACTGTTCATAGTGGTTCCCCTTCATACTTCACTTTCTCATGCATAATTGGTACTTAGGATCAGTGCTCTGGGATTACAATAGTGCCTCTGCCACTTGCTAGCTGCATGATCTCAGGTGCACTCCTTGGCTTCACTTTTGACATCTGCCTCCCTTACTTGAGTGGAGAAACTGGCTTTTGGGCATCTCTTCAAATGTTAGCTGCTTCAGTCATGGCTTTACTGGATTTAACAGCTGGCTTCTTTCTACTTTTATGCATCTTTCCCTTAATGGATTTGACTTTTAATAGAGGAGGCTTTTCTTTTTATGCCATACCTTTTTGGGGTATATTTGTTAAATAACTAAAGAAGCATTCTCTTTGGTGATGTCAAAGAAATCTAGTTCTTTGATCAGAAGATTGCTTGTTTGTTTCTAGAAAATTTTCATAAAACCATTGCTTTGTCAGAAGTGACAGAAGTGATGCGAATCATGTACATATTTTGCTTTTACAGGTCCTAAGGAAATGTCTATATCATTTGTCAGTGTAACAAAGTTTAGAGGTACTTTTAGGTACTATGAATTTCATTGCTAATATTGATTATAAAGATTCTTTCATCCCTTCTTTTAGAAACTTTAGACTGAGAAAAAGTCTTTATGTAGTAATAAAGTACAGATGTTTTATATTGCTTCCTAGACAATTAATTTCCTATTTGAAAGTGTAATAGTTTGTTAAATATCACAGTTTAATCTTAAGGGAATGAAACATATGGGCAAAACAAAGAACAAGGTAAACGGGGATTCTAACTGCACTGTTTTGTGGTCTCCCTCAGACTCTATCTCAAGCCATTTTCTACAGCTCCAAATGAGAAATGCAAATGCTAATGCTGCTGCATGCCACTTATTTGTAGGTCTTTACAACAATTTCAGTTTCCAATAATATCCATGATCATTGATATGCTGAAACCGTTTCCATATAAGCTACTTGGCAAGGAAATTGAGTAATTTTATTTGTTTTCCTCTAATTTGCTTAGATCTTGAACTTGTGAACCTTTTGCCTCAGCCTTTAGAATGCTGAGATTACATACCTGCTCCACCAGGCCTGGCAGAATGCAATCTTTCTGCAATTTCATTGCATTACATGTAGATTTCTATTATTTGCATCTTAAAGGCCTGTATGGACTATTTCTGAATGAACCAATTAACTATTTTTGTGAAATATTAATTGACCCTGCATATTAAGGTCAAGTTTCATTAACTTGTAGGAGTGCACAATAATGATAAAGTTGCTTTGAATCCTGTTCAAAAATCAAATATCTGATAAAAGGAAAACTTATTTTTTTGGTGAGTCCTACTACTTAGATATAGAGCAGAATATTTTTTATTATCATTTTTATTTATTACTATTTATTCTCTTTGTATCCCAGTTGTAACTCCATCCCTTATCTCCTCCCAGTCCTACCCTTCCTCCCTCTTCCGCCCATATGTCCCTTCCCTAATCCACTGATAGGAGAGGTCCTCCTCCCCTACTATCTGACCCTAGCCTTTCAGATCTCATCAGGAATGTCTGGATCCTCTTTCTCTATGACCCAGTAAGGCCACCTGGCCAGGGGAAGGTGATCAAAGAGCAGGCAACCTAGTTCATGCCAGTGGCTGCCCCTTAGAGCAGAATATTTCAAGATAGTTTGCAATGATTGATACATCAAGCTATTATATTTTAATTTTTCCTCTTTTGGACCAAGAATGGTGGCTAAGAGGGGAGGTTTTGGGTCAACTCTAGTTCTACTATTTACAAATTATATGACTTATCTCACTGCTGAAAATGAGGATAAAAATATTTCCCAGGTTTGCGGTGATGACCAAGTGGACTTTGTGGGAAGCATTGTTCATGAAACTAAGTGTTCCATACTTTATGGTGGTAGCTGGTAATATGGATCCATTAAAAATATTATGACATTGTGTTCAGAAGCTGCTTCATCCTATGTCTAAGATTCAATTATAGCATCTAGTGGTTTTAAGGACAATGTTGGTGTTAATTCATGAGAACTTTTACAATAAGATTTATTGGACAGAAAATTTTCCAGCCTTCTTAGAGAATGTAACATTTTTTTCATAATTTGTTTCCATGGCAAAATATTTTAAAGGTTCCAAAGACAACATGGAAAGAAAGACATAAGAAACGACACATTTTGAGTTAGGAAGTTCTAGAGAGTTAGCTTTTGCTTCTTCTTTGAGTACTCAATCTCCTGTCCCTTTATCTATCATCACTGTGAATCCCCTGAGAGTTCCTTCTTCTTGACCATCTTAATTATATCCAGACTGGACTCCAAAGGCTAAATTTCCTAATTCTCTTCTCTAAAACATCAGTAATGCCCTAAGCTATCTGCATTTATGCCAGTTAAATCAATGTTTATATTTTTAATTTTAAACGTTTTGACTGTTCTTCCAAGCACCCTAAACATGTTTTTAAAAATTGCAATGAATTTCCAAAAACGTACTTATATGTTGCTTAAGAAAGGTTTTGTCATTTTCTATTTATAATTGTAATGCAATA